>NC_081322.1:25564742-26766838 GCF_026419965.1 Kogia breviceps
ATTAGGCTAAGAAGCCATTCAATGTGAACCTAAAGTAACTATGTAACATCAAATAACGCTAGCAAGATGTGCTTTAATTTTTTGAGGGTGATACAAACCCCTATGAAGTCTCTTTTTCAGGTTCACTAAGTTAGTAATATTGTGAGCCCGCACGATTCAGCCCAATAAGCTGGTTAGAATCAAAGAAGTTGATGGAAGCTTATGTGATTGGCCAGTAACCAGAAAAAAGGATGAAAATGGGCCTGGATGGGAGCGGGTCAGCCCTCCTCCAACGTGCACAGGTCTTAAAAGATTTGAACCTCACAGTCATCCGTACTTTACACAGCTGAGTGCTGCGTGTCTCGATAATGAAGGCTCGGTTAAAACTACGTTTTGGCACTCTGAGAGACGAATATAAACCTACTTAAACTTGGTGTATCTAACACTCAATGTCATGTTTTACCCATTGGCACGCATTTATCACTTTGTTTCCCAGTAAACAACTTGTAACTCACCAGTTACTTTGATTGACAGCAGACTTTGGCATTACTTAGCACTCACGTACTGTATTGCGTGGAGTCAAACTTCCATGGTAATTGGCTTCAACCACAACAATAATAATAAAAATAATCATTCCAGAGTTAATTTGAAGGAGCCAAAAGAAGTAAGTCAAGTACAAGGACAATAAATTATGGGGATTTCTCATTTAAGTAAGTAACAGGTTTAATAGCTTTCTCTAGGTACTGAGATCATTCAGTTGAACATCTGCTTTCCAGCTGTGCATATTGATATATTACCAGGTTTTTATTTCCCTCTACCCTAAACGTATCCATAAGTTTTTAGGAGTTTCACTACCTGACTTTTTGACAAAGCCTTGATTGTAAAAGATATAAAAATGTCAAAAATTCTGGAGGACATATTATGCCCAAGGTATTATTTTTCAATTGGCTCCAAAGACAGATGTCCGTGAACAATTAAACCATTCTCCAGTCACACCTTGTTCCAGCTGGGATCAGAGAATTAAAAGGAAATAAGCCCTCATCATTTACTTATTGCTGGAGTTCCTATAGTTTCCTGACTGTTATTAGAGTTTTATTAAATAATTCTATCAATGCAAAAGGTATATACTGTACATTGCTTGAACTTCTGAAATTGGCTTTTTGATATTAAATTTAGTATTTCTTCTCTTATAATAATTCATATACTGACCAACTACTTTCAGAGAAAGCCCATTAGATGGAGATTAGGTTATCTTAAATTTGCTAAATCCCAAGTCAAGTTTTAGAGAGTTTAGTCATAAAGTACCACACTAGAACAATCTGTACTAAAAAAAATGTGAGCCTTGCTAATCAAAATGGATGTAACCCAATATCTTGTCTAATAGGGCAACATGGAATGTGGTCTCCCCTCTCAACAACAGCAAAAATCCCAGATAAGATGTTACCTTCTTCCAATCAGCCTTTATCGTTACTGTCACCATAGCAACTAAAGAGCATGGAGTTGCAACCTAAACAAGGGACCAAATAACATAAGCTTATGAGCCGCTGCATGATCAGTGTTCATAAGATACTAATTCAAAAAACGCTCAAGTCATACCCACAAAGGACCAGCCGTCATTCTCTTCCCCTGACCAAAAGTATGGTTAATAAAAGTATTTCACCATGTTCCGGACTTTATGGATAAAACAGCTTAAGAAGTGGGATGATGTAACCTAAGGGGACCACGTACTCATCTCAGTCCCAGGACTCACTTCACAATGGCAATCTGCTGGCTGGCAAAGTAATATCAAACTGAACTTGAGATTTATTGATTGATTGGTTTAATTTTATTAAATGACCCTAAAGAAACACAGGTTGCTTTTTTTTCTTAACAATATACATAATTAGGAGAATGCTGTATATGAAAATCTGAAGTAGCACACATTTGACTGCTCCAAATGAGTTCTAAAATAGACCCTTGAGCCATCACAGCTTTTCAGAATCTTCAAGGAACATCATAATCTGTGAGATGTTTGCAAAGTTCTCTACTTTATTATTTTTCAAAGGGCAATACGTTTCTAAACACTTTAGAGGCATATCTGAGGAGAAAGGTTAACAGTAATAATAATAATAAAATTAATAATAGTTAATGGTACTTGCATACTTATAACATGCCACTTGCCATATACTATGTCTTTTAATTCACACTATTGTTATCCCCAGTTTACAGAAGAGCATATTGAGTCACAAAGAGAAGAAGTAACTTCTCAAGTTTAGGATGAGGCAGAGCTAGGATCTGAACCCAGGCATCTGACTCCAAAGCCTGCTCTCAGCCACTAAGTTCTGTTCAATTTTTCTTTTGTGTTATGCCCCAAAGGCCTAATAGTGTAGCTAAAAATACAAATGGATGTATATTTCTTGATCCCCTTTCATCACTATTTATTGAATGTGCTATCCTTTCTCTTATGATTGCATCTTCTTCGTGTCAAATTTATGTCTAATTTAAGCTCTGTGACCTTTACACCATTCTTGGCAAGATTCATTTCAGTTACCTTCCATAAAGTTTTATTTTTAAGATGATAACCTCTGAACTCTTACAGCTTATAATGTCTGTGCATTTAATACCTAACATATCCAAGCTAATATTATGCTTTAGCTCCTTAAAGACAGCCAAGATTTCCCTCTCCCCCACCTCTCAGAAAACAGACCTCCCCAGGGAGAGGATACTACAGGCTGGATTATCACAAGGTGCCCTGGTCAGAGGGATTGTCCCAAATGTAGCTTAAAGCCACTGAATTTTTGGTGATGAACGCAAACCAGAAACGAAGGCAGCAATTCCTGAGGGTGAAACTTAGCATGAGTGGGAGGGATGCAAACAGGCAGAGAGCAGCTCCATTCCAGCTTTTCACACTGTGTGACAAGAAGAAAAAAACAGAGTCAGGGATCTGATGCACGGGGTTTCTTCAACAGGCAGATAACAAGGCTTTCTCTGTGGCTGACTGGGGACAAGTAGCATTAGGACCTGCAGTCCCTATAAAAGCAAGAGACCCCCAGTCTAGTGGGAAGTCAGAGAAATAAATATGAAGGTTCTACTTATATGTTGCAGGTCTGTTACCATTAAAATTATATAGTGAAGTAATGTATGAAGTCACTTTGCTTCTCTCCAAAATTACACAAAATTCTAGCTGCATCCCCAGACACCCAACACTTTATTTTTCTCCCTTTACAATCAACTAAGATGCATTTCATAAGTAATACAATAAATGAGAAAAGGCTTTGTGCTTTTACCTGAAGGGGTTAAATTTCTCCCTGCTTAAAAAATTCTAGGAACATGCTAAGCTTTTCTACCCAAGGTAACGGTCATTCTAAGACCTACAAGGGTTATTATGGGGAGAGAGAACCAGCCACAGCCAGGATCAACATGCGAAGCTTAGATGTAGATGGGCGATGAGAAGTTACAGTTCATTAAGCCCCGAAGGTTTTGCAACTTAAATAGGAAATGAAGTATGAAAAGTTCACGTAATTACAGCACAGTGTGACAAGATCTCTGTCGAAAATGCGAGTACAGGGTACATGGAGAACTGTCATTCCAGCCAGAATGGAAGAAAGAGGGCCAAGGAAGGAGAAAGCAAAGCAAGATCAGGAAGGGTTCTTGGTGAATATAACATCTGAGTTAAGTTTTGAATAATGAGAAGGAATTTACCAGCCAAGGGGTTGGGTGAGAGAAGTGATATTCTGCACAAAAAGTCAACGTGACAATTTCAAAGATCCTTAAATACTTTAGCATGGCTGGATGGTAAAACTTCATGAGTCAGAAAAGTCAAGTCTGCAGACTTTGGCAGATGCCAGATCACCAGCAGACGTGGCTTTGTTCTGGAGTTTGAATTTTATCCTGAAGGCATTGGTGAGCCACGAAGGGGTTTGAAGCGGTGAAGTCACAGCTCTTTAGATTTTCAGAGGTTTGAATTTTTAATTCATCTTTCAGCAAGTGGAATATCGAAAGGATCAGAAGCCAAACCAGCCCGTGGCCGAGAAGACCAGTCACAATAACTCAGATGGGAAACGATGCAGCTGACAGAAGAGAAGCTGTGAGATTCAATACGAAGAGATGCGGTTGAGCATGATTAAGACTCCATATTGATGGGACTTGCTTACCACTGGGTTGGGAGAGGGGAAAAAGCAACAGATTGGGAAGTGTTGTGGTGGAAAGCCCCATCAGTCCTGGGACACAGGGTTTTTCTGGATCCTAAGTTACCGAGCTCCTAATCTCTAGGTCAACGTGCCTGTAATTAGAGATGGCTCGCTGTGGGCAAATTAAAGAATGAATGGTAATGATGGCCAGTGTGTTCTAGGGAATTCTTGAGAGGTTAGCCGGGAGGAGTTTTACCTTCTCAGAAAAAGGGAGGAAGAGGAAGATGGCATTTTTTTTCAACACACTCTCCTTCTCGTGCCTTTTGAGTCAGAAGGAAGAAATTGATCCTGCAGTAAGCATTCAGCTAGAGGTGTAGACCCTAGGAATAATCCTGCTGTGGTCCTTCTGCAAAAATGTGTATTACAATTTTAAGTACCTTTTCTTCCTTGCTAGATTTTTTTCAGAGTAAGAACTGAGTCTTATACCATAGTGGTTCTGGAAATGAGCCAAAAAAAAAAAAAAGAAAAGTTTGCTGTGAATTAAATAAGACAATCTTCTCTAAGGATGGTGAGCTCACTCAGCATATAGCAATGTTAATAGGGCATTTCTTTCTCTGTGGGTCTGTTTCTGTTTTGTATATAAGTTCATTTGTATCTTTGTTTTTTGGATGGAAAACAAACTTCTGGTTACCAAGGGAGAAGGGGGGGAGTGGTGAGGGATAAATTAGGAGTTTGGGATTAACATATATATACACATTACTATATAGAGAATAGAAAAACAGCAAGGACCTATTGTATAGCACAGGGAACTATATTCAATATCTTGTAATAACTTATAATGGAAAATAATCTGAAAAAGAATAGATGTATATGTAAATATATGTGAAATATATATCATATTATATATAATATATGTAACTGAATCACTTTTCTGTCCAGCTGAAACTAACACAACACTGTAAATCAACTATAATTCAATAAAAAAATTTTTTTCTGTGCTGACACACACAAAAGAATACAGCATTTCTAAGTTGTAATCATTCACAGAACATGTATTTACTGAGCACATAAAATGTGCTAGGAGTGGTTCTGGGGATGGAGGATATAGCAGTGAACAAAATAAGAAAAATCTCTTGTCTTTCTGGAGCCTACATTTCAGAAAAAGAACAGATAATAAATAAGCCAGTAAATGCATAGTATGTTAGATGATGATAAATGTTGAAGGAAAACATGAAGCAGGAAAAGGGGACAGAGTATCAGAAAGTGACTGCAATTTTATTTTATTTATTTTTTTAATTTTTATTGGAGTATAGTTGATTTACAGTGTCGTATTAGTTTCAGGTATACAGCAAAGTGAATCAGTTATACATATACATATATCCACTCTTGTTTAGATTATTTTCCCATACAGGTCATCACAGAGTATTGAGTAGAGTTTCCTGTGCTATACAGTAGGTCCTTATTAGTTATCTATTTTATATATAGTAACGTGTATATGTTAGATAGAGTGGCCACATCTAGTCTCATTGGAAAGCTGATATTTGAATAAAGATCCAAAAGGGGCTACGAGCAAGCCACACAGATACCTGGGGGAAGAACTTCCCAGTAGAGAGAGGATCACGTGCAAACATTTTGAGATGGGAGTTTGCCCACTGTGTTTAATTGCCAGTGGGGGCAGAAGGTGTGTGAGAAGAGAGAATGAGGGGAAGAAAAGTAGGCCATGAGAGCAGAAAGATGGTGAGTAGCCATATCTGATAGGCTCAGTCATTTTCAGGTAAAGACTGGCTTTTATTCTTAGTGAGATGGGAGCCCTTGCATAGTTTTTCGCAGAGGAATTATATGGTCTGACTTATGTTTTAACAGGATCACTCTGGCTGCTGTGTTGAGAATAGGGCTCTAAGAGGGAAGGCAGGGGCCAAAGCAGAAGAAAAATAGGAGGCTTTTGAAATTATCTAAGCAAGAAATGAAAGCAGCTCCAAGCTTGGAGCAAGATTATGGCAGTGTAGGAGGTCTGTTTCTGGATATACTGTTAAAGGTTCTGGATACACTATTAAAAGGACAGAAGTCCAATTCACAGAAGAGTACGTGGTGACTGGGTTTGAAACTGCCTTAGTTCCCAAGACCAGAAATTGCAAGATCTGAGGCTGACAATCTGGAGAACCAGGAGATCTGATGCGTAGGTCCAGTCTGAAAGCCAGCAGACTCGAGACCCAGGAAGAGCCAGTGTTTCAGTCTGAGTCCAAAGGCCAGAAAAGACCAATGCTGGGAGACAAGCCATCAAACAGGAGTTCCCTCTCACGCAGGCTTTTTGTTCTAGTCAAGTCTTTAATTGATTGGTTGAGTCCCATCTACATTAGAAAGGGTGATCTGCTTTGCTCAGTCCGCCTAAATCGAATGTTACTCTCATCTAGAAATACCCTCACAGACACACCTAGCATAATGTTCAGCCAGATGTCTGGGTACCCCGTGGCCCAGTCAAGTTGACACATAAAATTAACCATCACAAGACCACTCTTTGTCACCTTGGCACCTATATGCATCTCCTTAAACCATAGGCTCCAAATAAGGACAATAACAAGGTCATAATTTTACCTAACATAATACAACTATCTTGTGTACAACAGAAAGCACACCAACCCCTTTCTCAAAAGAGAAGGTAAAGTCCTTGAGTAATGTTTATTCTTCTCCTTGATATTCCATAACTAATTAGCAGTACTTAAACACTATGATATAAAGCCAATATCGGGTTTCCCTGGTGGCGCAGTGGTTGAGAGTCCACCTGCCGATGCAGGGGACGCGGGTTCATGCCCCGGTCTGGGAAGATCCCACGTGCCACGGAGCGGCTGGGCCCGTGAGCCACGGCCGCTGAGCCTGCGCGTCCGGAGCCTGTGCTCCGCAACGGGAGAGGCCACAACAGTGAGAGGCCCGCGTACCGCAAAAAAAAAAAAAAAAAAAAAAAAAAAAAGAAGCCAATACATCTTACGTTACATGATAAGAGAATACAGAGGGAAGAAAACAAACATATCACTTCATATGCACATGCACAGATTCACAACAAAATAAGTAGAAAATCCCCATAACAATTACAGTCCTAATTTCTGTAACTGGTCACATGGCCCATAGCTGATATTGATAATTACCTTCTTCCACTATTAATTCTGTATTCTCTCCGCCTTCTACTTCAGCTGGTTGTGATTCTTCACCTGGTAGGATGACTCAAACCTTCATTCCTAAAGAGTCTGGGCCATTAACAGTTCTGCCTGAATTGGGTTGTTATAGTTTTCCATTACCTTAATCCTAGGACATAATAATACTAGAGACACCATAAGGGAGCTCCTATATTCCAGACACACTCTTTCTTATTTTCATTGTGGAGGAGGAGTCCAATTTGCCCTCTGTATTCAGAATTAATCACTCCAGCCAGCATAGTAAATCCCTTCTTTGCCTGTCAATCCAAAGGCATAAGGATCCCAAAGTGACTGGGTTGCAGTCTTAATTTCTAGTTCAATGGAATCATCCTTGTGTCTCCTGATAGAAGTTCCTCCCTTTGGAGCTGAGACCTCAAGGCCAACAGAGCATAAAGTCATTGGAACAGGAAGCACAAATTTTGTTAGTGGGGTCACTAGGGGTAATAGTGAGTGGTGCCACCCTCATTTATACCCATGATTCCTGGACCTCAAAGCCTGGCTGTGGGTGAAGCAGCACCATATATCAGACACTCATTCAGAGCATACACAGCTTTCTAGAAAGAATCTTGCCCCAACCCTTCAAGGTATTGCCACACAGCTGGCACTGTAACTAGGACTTTTAAAGGCCATGCAATCATTCTATCAAGCCAATTTCTTCAGGATGGTGGGAATATGGTAAAACAAGTGAATCCCCTAAACATTGGCCCATTGCTGCACTTCTTTTGCTGTGAAGTGACTTCCCACTCACTCAGCCTTTTGTTCTGTTCAGATCTTCAATTGATTGAATGATGCTCATCCATGTAAGGGAGAGCAATCTGCTTTACTCACTCCACCAATTCAAACATTAATTTCATCTAGAAATACTCTCACAGACACTCCCAAAGTCATGTTTGGCCAGATGACTGGGCATAAAATTAGCCGTCACAGCAAGCTTTGGTCTAGCCTAGCTTCAAGAATGGATGGATGTGCACAGCAAACGAGACTGTCAACAAAACAAAAATACTTCCTCTTGAATGGGAGAAGATATTTGCAAACCAGACATCTGATAAAAGATTGATATCTGAAATGTACAAAGAACACATACAACTCAACATCAAAAAAAAAACCCCCCAAAGCCCAAACAACCCAATTTTTGAAAAGGAGGCAGAGAATCTCACTAGACATTTTTCCGAAGAAGACATACAGATGACCAACAAGCACGTGAAAAGGTGCTTAATATCATTCATCATCAGGGAGATGCAAATCAAAACCACAACATGATATCAATTCACACTGGTCAGATGGCTATTATCAAAAAGACAGGAAGTAATAAGCATTGGTGAGGATGTGAAGAAAAGGGAACCCATGTGCATTGTTGGTGGGAATGTAAATCAGTGCATCCATCCACCATGGAAAACAGTATAGAGGCTCTGCAAAAAATTAAAAATAGTACCACCAAGCAATTTCACTTTTGGATATTTATTCAGACAAAAGAACAAAAATAACTTGAAAACATGTATGCACCTCTGTGTTCATTGCAGCATTATTTACAATAGCTAAGACATAGAAAAAAATCTAAGTGTCGATCTACAGATAAATGGATAAAGAAAATGTTTTATACATATATGTATAATGGAATATTATTCAACCATAAAAAATGACATCTTGTCATTTGTGACAGCATGGATGAAACTTGAAGGCATTATGTTAAGTGAAATAAGTCAGACAGAGAAAGACAAAAACCATATGATCTCACTTATGAGTGGTATCTTAACAACAACAAATGAGAATCTTTGATGCAGAGAACAGATTGGTGGTTACCAGAGATGGGGGGAGAGAAGTGAACAAACTGGGTGAAGAGAGTCAAAAGGTACAAATTTCCAGTTATGAAAAAAATAATCCATGGGGATGTAATGTACATTATGGTGACTATAGTTAATAATATTGTATTGTGTATTTGAAAGTTGCTAAAAGCATAGATCTTAAAAGTTTTCATCACAAGAAAAAGAAAGGTAACTCTGTATGGTGACAGATGTCAACTAGTCATTGTGGTGATCATTTCACAATATATACAAATATCAAATCATTACGTTATACAGATGAAACTAATAAAATGTTGTATGTCAATTTTATCTTACAAAATGGCTGTGCGTTTAAGCAGACCTGTCAAACCACCTTTAGTGGGGATAGAGTTTGTTTCAGAACAACGTCTGGCTGGAATTTGGGTCCAAGCACTACCTTAAGGTCACAGTATGGAGTAGATTAATAAGTTAGAGAGAGGATCTCAACATTTTAGTGTATCCGGTTCTGTAACCATAACCCCAGGGCAGGACAGAAGAAAGAATGTAGGAGGTCAGAAAGAACATGCAGGCTTGCACCCTGGCAGGCAATAGCAATAAACTGAATAACACATTACCTAGTAGAAGAGGCTGTATCTCCGTACTTTATACTGAATACAATATGCACAATGCAGCTAATTTTTTTGATTTTTAGCACAGGAAGGATGTTTGAGTCTGAACTTATACAATGGTTCTAGAATATATAGTACCGTAACCTTTAGATGCTGATCTTGATGTTACATTTACTGCTTTATTGGCACCAACCTCTGTTTGATAATCTACCAACAGATGGTCAGGGTATCTTGGTATGCTTTCTAGTCCCTTGTCTCTTTGTGCATCATTTGACAGGATACTTCTGAGGCAGCAAAATTTAGCTGACTCTGTTATGGTTCATTGTTTCCAATAATGATTTGGTTTTATCTAGAATTCTTTGATTCAAATTGACATATGACTCTAATCTTATTCAACCTGATTCTCAAACAATAAGGATGTGACAATTCTGTAAAGTTTCAAGATCAACTGTTGTCTTCTATAGTGTGCATTTTCAGAATGTTGTCATGCCGTGGATGGTAAACAGAAATACTTTGAGAACTGATTTCAAAATGTTATGAAGGTCTGTAAACTTTTGAATTGAATGCACGCAACTGAACAGTATTTTAATACTAGAATGCTGTATTCTTGTCAAATACAAAAATATTATCAAATGTCTCATTATTTATTTATAGATAAATGGTGCCACACAGATTTTTATCACAATTTTTAATGGTAGTAAATTATTAGTACTTGGTATAGTTTCATTGTAACATGAAAGAATAATGGAGAAGTTCAAGGCCAAAAGTTGTTTGGGTTTTACACACTATAATGAAATATTTGGTAGTTTATAAATGATTTCAGAGCCCTTGTAAAGAAATATCACAAAAATAATTTGGCAATGTGGGTTGCAACGGTTGAAATTTCTCATCCTTTGTCCTGAGATTTCAATTATTTTTTACCCTGATGAAATATAAGAAATGTGGATCAAATTTTAAGTACAAAGATGATTGTCACAGCATTGTATGTAAAAACAGAAGTGGAGAGTCGTTTTAATGATTGAATATTTGAATAAATTATGGCATATTAAAATAATGAATTTTAATGCAATGAATATTATAAATCAGCTACATAGTGTTTCCAAAATATTGAAAAATGAAACCGTAAATACAATTTCTACTGCATGTGTGTGTGTGGTGTGTGTGTGTCTTCATGCAAGGAAATGTAACAAAATGTCAACAATGTATCTTTTTAAAAGGAATCCGTGTGTTCAGTCAGCAGGGAACAATGTATCCTTGATGATGGGATTATCAGTGCTTTTTAGTTCTTCTTTTTTGTTGAATTTTTGCCAGTTTCTACAATGATGCATACCATGTAGTTAGAAAAATCCATAATAGTTAAAAAAAATAAAGCAGAAAATAGTTTGGTTGTTAATTCTGTGCCATTAATAGAGTCTTCTAAAGTGTGTATTTCTAGGGTACTGTCAAGTTATGGGTAGTAAACAGGAAAATGTTGAGAGTTGATATAAAAATGTTATGAAGATTAGTTATCGTCTGAGTTGAATTCATACAACTGAAAGTTATTTTAATACTAGAGGGTTATGGATGTTTTGATAATAGAAGATTTTCAATCTCGTTGATAGATGAATAGATGTACCTAGAAAGATCTGAGTTTTACTTACTTAAGAACAAGTCTTATTATGATATTCTAACAAACCATAAAGATGCCTTCTCTTATGTACATTTTAGGAATTTAATACTTAAAATGAGTAAATATTGCTCTCTTTTGAAGTTCCCATGAGAGTTAAGCAATACTCCTAGTGATTTAATCAACCTACCTTCTCAGTACCTTCTAAATTTGAATGGCACTTGAACCAGAGTCAGAAAAAATATATATACAAACATACAACATGGGCTGACTCAATAAAAAACAAACAGAGGACATTTTTATCTTTCCTCTTCCCTGTGAAGTATCAGATATGACAACAAAGGCAGACATGATGACAATTTATATGAAGGTTTACACATGAGAAGGCATCTACTAAACCAAAGACATTTGAATGACAAACATTCTCATCACATCAGCCTCAATAAGAATTTTGCTCTATGTAAAATACACATATTGAGAAATGTTTATTGACAGGATGTGTTTCTTTATTTAACAAGCCAGGCAATCATTTTATTCCAGTCTTTATGGAAGTACTTCATTGTCATTTAACCATTTTCTAAGGTTTCTTTGTATCTGAAAGTCTTGTTTTATCCTCATTATTGCTTGATCAGATTTTCACTTCAGTGAATTCTTCAGTGAAACCCGACAGCCTAAGTAACATTAGGAAGAAATGAAGCTCTGATGCTGGCTGTCTTAAGTCTTTGTTCTTTATGAAATGTATAAAAAGAACTAGGGGAATAATAAGTCAAAGTTTCAACTCCATTTCTTTCTTGTTAGATACATTTGATACTTAAGCTTAGTAATCAAATGGGTAAAGGAAAAAAAAAATTAGTTCTAAAACTTTTTAAAAGTAAAATTGAAAAAGTGTGTTACATTTGTAAGTTTTACCAAAAAGAATTCTTCCAATTAAAGACCTGGAACCATTCAAACACAAGTCTTTTTTATAACTCTAATGTCACCATAATTTTGAGGCTACTCTGGTTCATTAGTTCACAGTTTCAATGCTATTGACACCATTAAGCAGACTCATGACACCAGAATGATTTACTTAATAAAAAGCTTTTTTTTCTAATAAAATATTTTTGGTTACATATTCCTGAAATAATTTTTTCTAAATTGTATAATCATAGCAATCTACAGCGTAAGTCAATTAAATTTAATGAAAGCAAAGCCAAGCTATTAAATGATATTAAAAGATTTTTATCAGTTGAAGTGGATCAGACCTAGAGACACGACCTAAATCCTAAGAGATCAGGAGTCTCATCAATGATTTTCAATACCTTGTTTACATTATGCAGTGTAATTAATAAAAACATGTACTCTATAAAATGGATTTTCATCTCCCATCCCATTTATCAGAATATGGTTGCAGAATTAGGAAAAGACATTTGTTTCAGGATGGTCTTGTGTCAGAATCCTGTGATGGCCCACTGGTCTCATATGTTCCATAAAGCCTCTCTTTGAATATATCTTTCTGTTTATAACATTAACATGACCACAAACACCATTTATTAAGCACATAATTCTTTCTATGTGAGATAATAGAAAATATATATTATTCTTTGCTCCTGGTTCCTGGAACAGAAATCCTAAAACCCTTGCCATTTCCTGGGAGATAGGAGTGTCTTCTGTTCTAATGAGACAATTCTGCAAGGCAGGGGCTCCAGGATGGCTCCTGAATGAGGGCTTGTCACTGGAAAGACCCAGACATGGTTAGGAGCTTGAGATTTTCAGCCCTGCCCCTCATTCTCCTGGGAAGAGAAAGAGGCTGGAGATAGAGTTAATGATGGCTCATGCCTATGTGATGAAGATTCCATAAAAATCCCCAAAGCTTGGGGTTTGGAGAGTTTTCAGATTGGTGATCATATCCATATACAGGGAGGTTGATGCACCCCCAACTCCACAGGAACAGAAGCTCCTGCACTTGGGACCCTCCCAGACCTTGTCTTATGTATCTCTTCATCCAGTTATTCATCTGTATCCTTTATCATATTCCTTAATAAACTGGTAGATATAAGTATCTCCCTGAGTACTGTGAGCTGCTCTAGCAAATTAATCAAACTTGAGGAGAGGGTCACGGAAACTTCCAATTTTTAGCCAAATTTGATCCACTGTATTACATGCAACATGCCTCCAGTATAGCATAATATCCCTTAATGTAGGGCATGAGAGGTCAGTAACCTAAGGACTTACGACTTGAGACTGACATGTCTAGTGTGTGTGTTGGGGAGTATCCCCCTGGGATGAGCCCTTAACCTGTAGGATCTCCAGGTAGACAGTGTCAGAACTGAGTTGTAGGACTCCTAGCTGGTGTTTCAGAGTTGCTTGTCGTGGGGAAAAAGAATCCCATACACCTGGTTTCAGAAGTGGTGTGTGTGTGTGTGTGGTAGTAGTATGAAAGTAAAGGAGAGAAACACAGGTGGAAAGATGAGTAGAAAACTGAGTTTTTCCCGAACAGTCTGGGACTGCACTCATCTGTTTTCAGAGAAGTTGAAGTCTGTAATTGTCTACAGTAAGAGAGGACCAAGCACTGGCCTGGCTAGCAGATACTCCTCTCAGTAGTGTTGCTGAGAAGCAGGTGGGCTTGGAGGTGAGGATGGTTCTAGGAAGCAGGGGTTGTCAAATAAAACTGGCAGCTCTCTCACATGTCAGCAGCCATGCACAGATGCAGCTGGAGGTCCTCGTAGGAGATCAGAAGCAAAGGGGTAAGAGCAAGATCCCTCGTCAGAAGCCATGAAAAGATTAGAGGAGGACAAGTTAGATGAGTGAGTGACAGGAGTCTTAATATAAATAACTAGTCATCATATATTGACACATTTCCTATTGTATATCAAAGTAAATTGAGTAGATATGACATTTACTATCTCAGAAAAAAATTACTTGCTCTTAAAAACAATGTTGACTTTAACCTTAAGGAAAACAAGAAATCCAAGTTGGAGAAATTGTGTTTGCTTTAGTATTCTGAGTCATAAGGGGTTACAATATGAATTAAAGTTATAGTAACCAGGAAATAAATAATTAGTCCAGAAGTTCATATACATTTTAAAAAGTATATTTAATTATTATAAACAATACAGCACAGCCTTCTATAACATTAAAATTATGGATTACAAATTATTGTATTTTTGTGTGTATGAAGAAATATAGCAGAGTAACTGAGTTTGACTTAGCTCCTCTGAAGCTTTTATCTCATGTGTAAAATCATGATACTAGCTGTCCTATCTAACTCATAGCTATGAGGTACCAATGAGAAAATGCACATGACAGCAGTGGAAAACTCTAAAACAAATGTACGTAGGATGATAAAGATTCAGATTACTGTGAATCATTTGCCACAGATGATGTTGGAAATGACATTCCTGGGGTGAAAAACAGAGTTTGAAGGATCATCCTGAATAAATGTTTTTAATGATGATGATGATGAAGAAGAAGAAAATAGTTTTCATTTCGACATTATCACTGATAAAGATAATATTCTATTTTATGTTAATAGAAACATTAAAAAATCTACACGGCAGTGTAATGCCATTTTTAAACTAATCTCTAAAGAAATTGATATTTTTCTGAGAGCAGTTAGTTTTAAAAAATTAATGCAGAAGTTATTCTGGATTGGGGGTGGAATGATGGAGAGGTCACCTTCCAGGGGATGTATCTGGGCTCTTGAAGGTAGATCCTGAGATAAGGACTTTGCATGCAGGGAGTGTGTTTGGGAGGGAATCCCAGGAAGCACACGTTGGTGGCCGGGATATGGACAAGAAGTGTGTAACTAGTGTGGGCAACAGGAGCTCAATTCATTTGCAGACCTTTGGAGGAATCTTGTAGAAACTTCTTTAGAACGGTCCCTCAGGGACAGTATTTGCCAAGATTCTCATGAGTATTTTTTGGGTGGTTGCACCTGGGTGTATTAAATCTCTGCTGTCTACAGGCTGCCCTGCACTTGGGCTCAGCAAATTCCCATGACACTAGATAAAGCTCCCAAGAAGAAAAACAGAGAAGTGCAGGAGCTAAGGGTAGGAGGCCGTCAGCCTGTATGGGAACTGTTCACTTGAGCTATATCTGAACTTGAAGTTTCGCTGAGGAGGCATGGAACATATTATCAGGAAAAACTCATGTGATAAAATACTCCAGGTATTTTTTTTTAAAGGGAAAATTATGGGGAACGAAGTAATCACATACGAGAACATTTACCTCATTTACCTATAATTTCCAAAAAGTAAAATTAATATAGTAGGAAAACTAGCTTTTAAACCAGCAAGACCAGAGTACAAATCCTAACCCTGTCTAATTGTAGCTCTGCAACGCTGGCAAACATATTATTTTTTATTCCACCATTATTTCTTAACAAATACAATAAGACCATGGAAAACTTCTCTGCAGCTTTTTATCCCCTGCTATGAAACGAATTGCATCTCCCTAAAAATCATATATTGAAGTCCTCACCACCGCCACCCCCATGTGATTATATTTGGAGACTGAGCCTATGAAGGGGTGTTAAAGATGAAATGAGGTCTTAAGGGTAGTGCCCCAACCCAATAGGGCTGATGCCCATATAAGAACAAGAGACACCCGAGCTCTCTCTCTCTTTGCCAGAGGAGAACACAGTAAGAAGGGGGACATTTACAAACCAGGAGGAGTCCTCACCAGAAACCAAATTGGCTGAAACCTTGATTTTGGACTTCTAGCCTGTAGACCTGTGAGAAAATAAATTTCTGCTGTGTAAGCCACTCAGTCTGTGGTATTTTGTTATGGCAGCCCAAGCAGACTAAGATATCCTCCCTTCTAATCTATACATGTGATATATAGAGTATGGTAGTGTCTAAGTCTGTTCAGACTGCTAGGAGAAAGTACCACAGACTCAGTGGCTTATAAACAACAGAAATTTATTCCACACAGTTCTGGAGTCTGGGAAGTCCAAGATCAAGGTACAAGCACAGTCATGTTTTAGTGAGGGCTCTCTTCCTTGTTCATAGGCACCTTGTTGCTGTATCCTCACATGGTGGGAGGGGCTAGGGATCCCTCTGGAGCCTCTTTAATAAGGACATTAATTCCACCCTTGCGAGCTCCACCTTCATGATTAGATACGTCCAAAGGTCCCATCTCCTAATACTTTGGGGTGTTAAGATTTCAACATATGAATTTGAGTGGGCACAGACATTCAGGCCATAGCAAGTAGTTTTGACCTAAGTGGGAGAAATGATTTTTGCTTTAATTTAGTTTTATTTATGTATAGGCTACTTCAGAATTATATCATCATTGCCACTTTCTACTAAATTACAGTTTCTATGAAATTGATCTTTTCACTTGCTGCACTGTTTTTTGTTTGCTTGCTTTTTGTTTGTTTTCTTTAAGAACCACATTTAGCTTAAATACCTTTTATTTTTATTTTATTTTATTTGGTTTTTTTTGGGGGGGGGGAAACCACGTCACACGGCATGTGAGATCTTAGTTCCCTGACCAGGGATTGAACCCACACCCCCAGCAGTGGAAGCACGGAGTCCCAACTACTGGACTGCCCAACTTCATGTTTCAAATGCTGTATTTATCCCAGCTCACACACCCTTGAATAGTTCAGATTCCTACCTCTGTGATGAGATGAGGTTGTGTTTAATCTAAGATGCTTTAACACTGTAAGAATTTACTCTAACTTTGTATTTTATGAATAGTATGTTGTAGATTTGCAATCTACAGAGAGTTCGTGATTTCCAAATTTTATCCCTCCATCTATTTTCACTTACAGAAGCCTCACCACTAACTACTAATCAATATACAAACATATATTAAGTAACCCATAGGTGCTAGGTCCTCTCACAGGTAGTAGGGAAGCAGTGGAGAAGTCCCACCCCTCCTACCTCCCACTCCACAGTTTAGTGGAACATAGAAATGGACTATTACAGTGCAGGGTAATAAATAAACGATAGAATGATAAAAATGTTGCTTTTTTTCAGTGAAGCACACCTGGGCAGAAATAAATCTCTTCAGGGCAGAATCTGCAATGTGTGTCACTGGCCTTATTTTCTCATGCTGGACACAGAAACTCGATACTAAATAGAGTCAGCCCTGAGTATAGAGGTTGGAGGAGTTTTTTTTTTTGTCTGTATGAATGTCTGTCTTTTCCCTTAGGGCTTTGTAAAGATGACAAAATGATTTGTTGACGATGAATGAGCACACACTCTGCAATGACAACAATTTTATAGCCTCCTCTACATATGAAATACGCATCCACAGACAGCAAACTGGAAAGGATGTACAGATGATCCTCATATCCGTGTCTTCATCTCTCTCAATAGGAATAGATAATAACTAAACCAGTGCAGCCACAGGGAGAAAAGATCCCCTTCAGTGAGTCCCACATGGCTCCCTCCTTACACCATCTGCCTTGACATGTGCACACCAGTGCTTGGAAAAGACCTCTAGAGGCCCAAGGCACTGATAAGCTGTGGATGCCCACCTCCTGCATGGACACTATGCAATTCAAATGGTCAATAGAGCTAAATTCTAAGAGTTAAGAAAAATTCAACATGACCTTATTTTTTCCATGATCACTATGACAATGCATTTTAAAGTTTTGTTGGAGTATATTTTATATACCATAAATACACCCATTGAAAGTGTACAATTTAATGAGTTTTAGTAAATATGTGGAGTTGTGTAGCCATCCTCACAATCCACTTGAAGAACATTTCCACTGCCCCCAAACATCCCCTCATGCCCATTTACAAGGAGTCCCTCTACCAGAGTCTAGCACTCCCAGCCCTCATTAACCCTTCATCTGTCTTCTTTCTTTACAAATTGGACTTTTTCAGAACTTTATAGAGATGGAACCATCTAATATATAGTCATTTGTGTCTATCAATGCAGTTTTTGTCTTTTTATTTTTGAAATAATTCTAGATTCACAGAAAGGTGCAACAATAGTACAGAGAGGTCCCATTTACCTTGTATCCTGTCTTCCCCAATAGTAACATCTCCTGTAAGGATAGTACAATGTCAAAATCAGAAATTAACATTGACAGTGTGTGTGTATTTCTAGGCCATTTTATAACGTGTTAGATAACACGTAAATTTGTATTACATGTGTAGATTTTGTCATTTTGAGAATGTTGTAAAGGAAATTGCAATATGTCAATTTTTATACTTTAATTATGGGCAAGTTTATTTCATATTAATTATACCTCAAAAAGATGTTAAAATGGGATTAGGCAAAGCACTTATGTACTTGAATCAGAAGGACTGTTTTATACTACTGAGGCAGTAGTGACCACCTGGACATAAAATCCCTTTTGCTCAGCTCCCCATAAAGCAAGGTCGACACAGGTTCTGTTTGTAACAGTATAATACATAAGCAGAATGATTATTATTTTATTTATATTATTTTTAACTAATATAAAAACTATTAAGGAGTGATAGACATAATAACAACTTGTAAAACTTGTGACAGTAAACCCTGCAGGCCAGTTCAGAGTGAACGCACTCCTGTTTACTGAAACATTTCAGCAACCTCACGGCAAGGGTCCAGTCCACAGGAAAAGTGTCAGGTGAGGAAAGGTGACGGAACACAAGATTCCTCCCCTGGTTTTCCCTCTTGCCAGCAGACAGGGGAGCAGTTATGGTAAAGATACAATCGCAGCTCATCGCATTACATTTCCCTGTAGAGTGAGTTATTTGGATTTGTCCATAGTGTTTTTCTTTTTTTTTTTTTTTTTTTGCGGTACGCGGACCTCTCACTGCTGTGGCCTCTCCCGTTGCGGAGCACAGGCTCCGGACGCGCAGGCCCAGCAGCCACGGCTCACGGGCCCAGCCGCTCCGCGGCATGTGGGATCTTCCCGGACCGGGGCACGAACCCGTGTCCCCTGCATCGGCAGGTGGATTCTCAACCACTGCGCCACCAGGGAAGCCCCATAGTGTTTTTCAATGTGTGTCTTTGTATAGATATTTAATGACTGCTCTAGGCATTACATTATACACACAAGACTTACCGCAGTTTACTAGTGTCATCAATTCACCAGTTTGAACGAAGTCTAGAAGTCTTACCTGCCTTTTAGTCCCTTTATTCTTTCTCATTGATAATACAATTGTCTAAACTATTAGCGCTAAATACATTGAGAACCAACATCAAACAATATTATAATTTTCTAGGTTGTTGACTTCAGTATTCAGTCTGGGATATGTGTATGCTTATACACACACATGTATATATATATATCACATATATTTTATATATCTCCTATAGATGTCTTATATATTTTATACGTGATAATATGATATATATTACATATGAAATATATATTTTACTTATTTTTATACATATAATTTATATATTTCAGGGTTTTTAACTGTTGTCAGTAAGAGGAATAGGAAGAAGTGCTTCTAATCCATCTTGCTGCTGCCTTCTCCCATCACATTTTAATTGTTTTGTGGGTGTTCTTTTTATTTTTATCAGCAAATGATTATAGAATCATAGAATTTTCAGGCAGGGGCATACATTTCATAAGCTCACTCTCAAAATGCAGCACAGCTTTAGCAAATTGAGTTCAATGCTCCTGGTCACTGGTGCCCAAGAAGGTGTTGACTGTATTGTTTGACTATACCTTGGCCTACCCTCACTCTGGCTCTCCCTTGTTATGGGGCTTAGTCTTTGTTCATGCATGTGCTTAACATACAGCTTTAATTACTGGGCCCCAAGGTTTCATCACTGCAGAAATCTATACTCTACTCCAACAGACGCTTCCAAATGTTGTTTGTGATTGTGTGAGGTGACACCTCCATGACTTTTTTCTTTCTGTGTGGTCTTTTTTTCTCTCTGCGTGAGCACTTGAGTAGTTTTGATAATTCCCCAGGAGAAAGCTTTTCTTGAACTCTATCTGCATAAATACACCTTACTCTTTCCTTCCTCAGCTGTTGCCCTTGGCATTTCCTCACACACATAGTGAGCTCCACCTGTCGGTGCCTTAACCTCTCCTTCTCTTTCTTCTGGAATCAACCCCTTTCCACATCCGTCCTCTGCCAAGACATCACTGGACCAGTTCCAATCTGAACTTCATTCACTCCTCATGTCCCCTGCTTGTCACTCTAACCGCCTTTCTCTTAACACCCCCATCCTCTCCTCTGCTTTTCCCACTCACATTATTCACCCACACCAGGAAAAGAAAACGGTTCCAAAGTTTTCATTTTGAAAAGGTGAAATGTTCTTGATGCTGGATTTGGTTTCCACCTGCTCCCACTGAAGAACTTGGCAGGAGAGCAATGTCTTGGTATTCCAACACAAATCCCTAAATGGGGACGAAGATAAATCTGGATGTTGTGGTGTATCAGGCTCTTTGTATTTCTAGCATGTGTTGCTTTCTTCCAGGATGTTTTCCTCCTTTAAATAGACTTAGTTAGCAAGCTTCCAAATTTAACAATCACTGATGTTAATTATACTAAAAATACATTCTGACTTTTAAAAGCTGACTTTTATAAGAACAATTTGAGCCTAATTAATTTATGTTTTAGACAATGAGATTCATAATGCGGCTTGATTATTTGGTTATTAAAGTGTTCAGGTTAATAAAGGAAATCTTTTCTAAAAATAATAACACACAAGTCAGAGATGAACAAATACAATCACATATTCTAGAAAGGGGATTTCAGGGTGCAAGCTGCTGGCCTGTGCCACTTCAATAGGGATACAAAGATGTTTGACTGTCTTATGTGGACTAATGCTCAGTTTATTAGAAAATTCAAATTAAAGTTTTCATTCCTGATTCATAAAATCAGAAAAAGTAAATAAACTCTAACAGCATTTATTATTAGAGAATATGCGAAAGTATTTAAAATTTTATATCTGGAATCTCATAAAACATATGGCCTGTTATTATATGTAATCAACTTTATTGAAGTAAATACTTATCCCCTATAAACACCTATTGAACAACACGTGTTATGAGTAGATTCACCAATGAGGTGGTTATTCATCCTGTTCTACAACATCAGTATTACAAAAGTTTCCACTGTGTGTTTCAGTGAAAGAGACTCTTTTAAAAACCTATCACCAAACAACACAGTTTTGAATAACTTTGGCTTCAGCTCTTTGTTTTATATTTATTTTAGGGGTATGATGCCTTGTTCTTCAGTGCTAGAATTGTACTTTTCTTATTTGACTTGCACTGTCTCACCTGCTACTGCAGGTAATTACAGAGCAGAATTCCTGAAGTCCTCTGACTCCTTATTTGAATGTACATTCTCTTCTACCTATCAGTCACCAAGTGTTCACTACCTGTGGAGTCTTGATGACATAACTCAGTTCTGCATGTCAAATAGTCACTTTAGTCGAGTTAAATTCTCATTGCATGACATTCTGGACTGCTGATGAAAGCTGGAAGTAATGGTACTCCCATTATGGGGTTTAATAGTATGGCCTTTGAAACAAAGCAACAATAAGTATTCAAAGTTGTGCTGCATGGCTATTTTCTCTCTTAAATAATAATCATCTGACAGTGAAGCATTTTCTTGTCTCAAACACCATAATAAATAGGAATTTACCACTAGCTCCATGGACTGAGATACTGAGGTTTTATTTTTGACTTCTCACCAGGAATTCGAACTGCCAGGATATTTCACTGATTAAAACTTGGCTAATCAACTGTTAACTTGTCAGATTTTACTCACTTTGGCAAGGGCACTATCCATGAAGAACAGATGAAAGAGATATTAAAGAAAATACTATTTATAGCCAATCAGATCCTTAACCCAATCCCATCTCATGTAGTAGATTATTTAGCAGATTTTTTTTTGTTTTTTGTTTTTTGCGGTATGCGGGCCTCTCACTGTTGTGGCCTCTCCTGCTGCGGAGCACAGGCTCCGGACGCACACGCTCAGCGTCCATTGCTCACGGGCCCAGCCGCTCCGCGGCATGTGGGATCTTCCTGGACCGGGGCACGAACCCGTGTCCCCTGCATCAGCAGGCGGACTCTCAACCACTGTGCCACCAGGGAAGCCCTTTAGCAGATTTTTTATCAAATATTTCTTTGAGTGAATAATACCACAGACAATTAAAGGAAAAAATAATCTTTCATATTTAAATTCAAAACACAAAATTTTAATTTTTTAGTGTTGTAATATCAAATAATGTAATGGCATAGATTGTGAGAGAGGACGATGTCTTGATATAGGAAATAGACTTATCCAATAAGTTATTTCAAGTAAAAATATTACTCAGGAGGAATTCAATGGTTAAATAGCAGCTACAAATGGTGGGAAAGTAGCTGTACACTACAGGTTCTCAGTACTAGAGTGGCAATGTCATTTGTGTGTGAATAAGTAAGTTCGTGAGACTCCTTGGACAATTAGCGCTACACTGTCAAGTTCACAGTGACCCAGAGCATGGGAAGGTCTAAATTAAAAGCTAAAATTCACACTCATCTTTCAAACCATGTCTCAGCCTTCTTTTCTCAACCTGATCCCTCCCTCCTGCTCTCACATTGTTTTTAGGTGACAATCCCACAGACATAACAAGTGCTATCATTTTGTCCATGGTCTTCAAGAACTATGTCTTTTTCCTGGTGAGATGCCTCATTTTGGCACTACTCTTTCTTGCTGTACAATATCTGTTTTTTTAATCTCGGCTCCATCACTAGTAACAGTGGCCCTTTCTAAGTTTGCACTGGCATTCTGGGTTGCTTAAATCAGTAGGACTTTTCCTTCCAACAGCTCTTTTCTATTTGAATTTTATCCTTGTAGAAACCACATACATGTATAAAAATCAGTATAATATTCAAGACTTATGGCCAATTTGTTCATAGATATATGTAAAGTCAGTTATGATATTAAATACATATAGTCATTTTTAAGAACATACAATGTTTTGATATTATTGTCTTCTGTATGTTATTTTGATAGTGACAGCCAAGGGATGCTTCTCAAGCTACAGCTACAGCTGTCTGTGGATTTTTAACTTTTGGTTGTGTCAAACAGCACGTGCATAAACTCATCTAATGTTGCCTTCTACAACCCGTTGTCCCCAGAGGAGTGGGAGATGGAGTGGCATGGAGATTCCGTGGCTGGAAGTTGTGTCCATCACAGGGTCAACCAGGAGGGGATCAGTGCCCAGTCATCAAGGGGATGAGCTATGTGCTCAGATTGACAGGAGAAGAGGGAGTCCAGGAGGCACTGCTCTTTCTGTAGCAGACCTAGCAGGTAACCCAGTACAGTGTTCTCATCCTCCGAGAAAGAAGTCATCATCTCCTCTTACGAGACAGGTCAGTAGTCACCAGGTTTACCTGGTTGGTTGACTCTTGGCTCCATCCAATCAGTGGAATTTAAAACAAAGATTAGAACCTAGAGGAATATTGTTTATTGCTTAGGCCCTCAGGCTTTACTAACTTATTCAGTGGCCCAGGGATCTTATAAAAAGAGTCTCATTACATAGTTCAAAAGGTCTTGAGTTAAACACAAAGCATGAAGGATTTTCTTAGGATTTCATACACATTCTTTTGGACCATCAAAGGCCATTAGTATATAAAGAATATTATAGAAAACATTCATGTTCTGCTTCTTATATGACAAAGGGTCCATATTGTAATGGTTTTACAAGGTCATTAAGTTTTTCAGTGCATTAAAAGAAACGGGATTTATAGTAACAGGGAAAAGATATCCCATCTAGGTGATTTTAGCCTTCTTCTACTAATATCCAAAATATGGTTCAGAGGTCTCTTCTTAGGTATTGCTGTGTTATCACCATGAGGGAGAAAACAAGGGATAGAACTATGTAGGCATTGGTAAAAGTGAGAAACTACAAAAAGAAACCCCTACCAGCTATGTATTTTGTGATCATCCAATGTTTATACTTATTTTCTCATCTGGCTGATAAGCCAGCTCATATAGGTGCTTTAGAAGAATGTGTCCTTCAGTTGGGGAAGACGGCATGTGGGTTCCATTACAAGAGTTATTATCTTCCCTAATAGGAGAAATTCTGAAGAAGAACACTCATTTGGATGCATTAGCTATGTTGTGTTGGATAAGAAAAGTTGACAACCAACAGTACATCATTAAAACTGACTACAAGAACAAGGAAAGCCAAAAATCAGTGAAAGTTGCAACACTGGGTTCAATTAAGAATTTGGGTAGGGGAAAAATCCTATTTTTTAGAGATACAAAATTGGTAGATTTAGAACAAAACGGCAAGTAGAGAGCATACCTGTGGCAAAGTAAGAGATTTCAAGGACATTGAGTTTAACACAGGGTTGTGGCACTATGACATTGGAGTGTGGGCTCTGGTTTAGAAGGACAGGTTGAAGGCAGATTCCTGGTGCATTTAGATATATATTACTTAATTCACTTTTCTGAATCCAGCTGCCCTTTACCCCTTTAAAAATATTAATGTGATCCATATTTCAGCTTACAACACACACAGAGCTTGCCCTATATGTTAAATAACATATGGGGAGAAAAGAGAATATTACAGACAGGTCATGCACTAGAAAGGTATAGGACACGGTCTAGCTGCTTTTCCAGTAATTGAAAACTGCAGCAACAGGGAAGTTTTTGGCCTTTAACCTCATTGAAAATATCACAATGAGTTCTCATGACGTAACCTAAAATTAGAAGTTCATGTGCATTTTTAGTCTGTGTCTGATGGAATCAAACCTTTCTATAATACAAGACAACCCACTGGGGGAAAGCCATTTGGTGCCTTCCACATAGTATTCAGAAGTGTAGGTCCAAAAATACCTTGGCTTAAATATTTCCTATTGCAAACACAAAGGCTTCTAGCAGAGAGACAAGGTGATTATAGACTCTGGCATAACGTTGAAATAAAATGATTTACAAATTATTGCTATTCAGAACCCCAGACTGAATGGGCCCTTCAATTTTAGGAACTCTATATACTTTAAACATAAAAGAAGGATGTAAAGACTGCTGTCTTTCAGGGGCTAATATTTGCAATCAGTTGAGAAGACTTAGCACATTAGTGAATGAAGAGTCTGAAATAAAAGCTATTGTCAACTTGATAATCCTTTTGATGTACACATGCACAGGCTACCTGGATGGCGATGATCTAAAATGAATGTAGTTTCTTCACATCTTCACTGAAAATTTACTTGATAAATATATATTTACATCCTTATTTAAAAGACTGTCAGGTAGAAAAGATAAATTCTAGTTCTATTCTGCTTCTAAGTCAAAACTTTTAGCAAAGAAACAAAGTGTCAGATCTGGGCTCAACAGATATACAATAGAAATGTGAAAGTCAAATTAATATTTGTAATTTATATTATCCAAAACTTTGAAATAGAAAAATTATTACAAACTTAGAAGTCAGAGAGCCCTGTGTTTTAATTCTACCTACATTTATTTATCATCTGAACATCTTATCTGTTAAAATGGGAATGATGATAATGTCTACCTTACAGAGTTTTAAAAAGTATATGAGCTAAAGATAAGACATTTAACACAATGCCTGGATCTTGGTAAGGAAACGTTTGCCACTTCCACATGAATACAACATTTACAGCATGTTTTGATTACCCAATTATTTATTGAATTGAGTTATATTACCGTCTACTTGGAGACACAGATGATACTAATAACACCAGAAATTTTAGTTCAAATAAAAAAGTGATTCCATATATACAATGGAATATTCCTCAGCCATAAAAAGAAATGAAATTGAGTTATTTGTAGTGGGGTAGATGGACCTAGAGTCTGTCATACAGAGTGAAGTAAGTTAGAAAGAGAAAAAGAAATACCGTATGCTAACACATATATATGGAGTCAAAAAAATAAAGTGTTCTGAAGAACCTAGGGTCAGGAAAGGAATAAAGACACAGACATAGAGAATGGTCTTGAGGACATGGAGAGGGGGAAAGGTAAGCTGGACGAAGTGAGAGAGTGGCATGGACATATATACACTACCAAATGTAAAATAGATAGCTAGTGGGAAGCAGCCACATAACACAGGGACATCAGCTCGGTGCTTTGTGACCACCTAGAGGGGTGGGATAGGGAGGGTGGGAGGGAGACACAAGAGGGAGGAGATATGGGGATATATGTATATGTATAGCTGATTCACTTTGTTATACAGCAGAAACTAACACACCATTGTAAAGCAATTATACTCCAATAAAGATGTTTAAAAACAAAGTGATTAGGACTGGCAATGAAAGTAGAGGAGCACAATTAAGGGATTTCCTGATTGACTACTGTTAAGGCAGATGGGGATTCCAATATGGCACAGCCTACAAAACACCAAAACAATGGCTAACAGGTGAAGAGAGGGAACTATATAGTCTATACTTTCCCAACAGAATGGAAGCTGAACATTGATACTGTTTTTCTCGATCTCTGTATTAACATTAAAGAATGCAATGAAATTGAAATGATATTGTGACCTCAGTCTGTGTGGAAAGTTAACCCCCTTGGCAACTTGAAATGGTGAATGTTGCCAAATGTATTGTAGTTTCAGTATTCATGGTCTCCATCCTCAGGATTGAGGAAATCATCTAGTCCATGTGTCTCATTTGAGAGATGAGGAAACTGAGACCCTTAGGGAGCATGTAACTTGTCCAAAATCATACATTTGGCTGGTGGCAGACCTCCTGTCCAGGGCAGCGTTTTGTCTTACAACCGGAAGATCCAAGAGTTAATCCCTAGTTGCTAAATTAATGACTTTCAATTTGATGTCCTCTCATTCTTTTGGTAAAGTCTCATTGTTTTATGTGTGTACATAGACTACCATACACTGTTTTCTATAAAAAATATTAGTAAATGTTTTTCTTCCAGACAAATGAACTCTCTCTTAAATCCTGGAAAATGGAAATTCTTTTCTTTTCTTTTTTTTTTTTTTTTCCTGGCCATGCTGCATGGCATGCATGATCTTAGTTCCCCCACCAGAGATCCAACCCGTGCCCACTGCAGTGGAAGTCCTGAGTCTTAACCACTGGACTGCCAGGGAAGTCCTGGAAATTATTTTCTATTACTCCATTAGAACTCATCTAACAAATTCAGTATCTGAAAAAAAATGAATACAAAAAAAACTTTCCAAAATTATAAAACATCCTTAGGACAGATTTGACTTGAAAAAAACCATATCTTCCTTTTTGTTATTTCAGGATTCAAATTAAGGCAGAAAATAATATCGGGTACAATATGGTGGTTTTGATATAGCACTTCTCCTTGGGTTATTTTTAAGATGATTTTAAAGATTTGCCTTTAAAGATGAAGGCAAAAGGAAGAGAAAGGAAGAGAGGCATAGAAGGAAGCACGGAAGTGGTAGGGGGAGAGAGGAACTGGGGCAGAGAGAAGAGAATTGTGCGTGGAGGGGAGGGGCGTGCTGCCATAGAAGGTGACTGCAGCTGTCACTAGGGTTACCACTGCCCTAACTTGCCCACATGGATCTAGCTTAATCCTCTACAGCCCCGCTCCCTTTTAGTTTTTTGCTGTCAGAGACAAAATATTTAAAAAATCAACAAAAATACAAAATAAAGGGAAAGAAATTTTTCTAGATAGATTCCATTCTACAGAAAAGTTAATCTTTAACAGGATTGAAATACAGGAGGATTTTTTTTAATGTTTCAGGTAACACGTATTCTAAAGCCACTTCAAATTTTATAGTCAGAATTTGCAGTTACAGGAAGAAGACACATGCAGTACAAAGTAAATGTAAAATGCTACCAAAACTACTTTATAGCAACTGTTTTTTAAAGCTTTTTTTGGAGAACTGTTTTACTCATGTCGTTCTGCCATGTGGATAGAAAATTAAAATTAAAGAGACTTTGTTCTTAAAAAAAAAAGTTGATTAAAATTCCTTTGACTTGTTTTCTTTCTATGGATCTTAAAACTTCAACTAAAGAAAAGATTGAAAGATGCCATCTGTATCATGCTTTAAATCTTTCTACCTTTAAAAACCAGTGAATTTGTTAATTTCCTAATTAATTATACTGTTTTAACTTTATAGAATAGTCTTTGTTTATATTCATGCACAGTTGATGTATTCAGCTCATAGTTTTTAACTCACAAGACCGTTAACATAGGTCATTGGGTAAAACCTATCAGCTGCCTGGCTGGTGTCATTGGTGTTTATAATACAGGTGGATCTAGATTTCTAAAATGCAGCTTGGAGAGGAAGATAATCCATGCTTTGGGGCAAGAAAAATAAAAAGAAATATAAGAATAAATAAGGAGACTAGAAAGTATCAGTACATTACATAAATATTACTAAAAGCAAACACCTTTTTATCAGCAAGACCTGGAAGCAGAAATCCAGAGTTGTGGACTCTTCCATACTGAGATACATTTAAAATAAAAATAGATACATCTGACTCTACTGCTTCAAGTTACATCTAAATGTTCTCTTAGAATCTCTTCTATAATTAAGACTGTCCCTTTGTGAGCTAATAATATTCATTTCATAGAATTTTTACATCCAGTACTGAAGAAAAAAGTGGCTCTAATAGTTCCTAGAGTTGACATAAGTTGAGACCAATATTTTTTATTTAGTTCAATTAAAGAGAGAAAGTCTTTCCATCATCTTAGAGACCACAATATTATTACTTGAATTCTTCTTAATGTCAGATAAGGAACTGGAGTTTCAGGATACCCTTCTACTTTCCTTGGCTATATAACTAAGTTGCAAAGTCCACCAAGAAATTTGGCGTGACCTGGAGTTTCTCCTCAAACCGGCTAAGACTGGAGTAACAGGAAAGGAGCAGGTCAAGATGAAGGAGGCTTTGCAGAGCTGCACTCAGACACCCACACGCCTGTCGGTGTTTTGCCTGGCTCTAGTGGAGAGCGTTATTAAACCTCCACTTTAATAAGAACCAAGCTTTCACACAAGACTTAAAATAAATCTTCTACTCGTGTCCCCTCACAGCATTACTGCAATTTCATAGTGCTTCCATTAGACCTTACAGCTGGTAAAAAAAAATGAGACATTTCAAGGCTATTGAACACAGTGAAGCAGGGCAAGTTAGTTAATATGGATTTTTCCATAATTCTGGCAGAAAAAGAAATCATTTGTGTGTGGGCTTCATGTTCTCCCTAGCTTTATGGATCTACCTAAAAAAAATATTGTCTACTTGCTTATTTCGTGTATGAGAATATAATTATAATATTTTTCTTCCATGTTACCCAATCTAAAGTAGATTCTCCAATTATTCTTTCTCAATGCTTTGCTCTGATCCTTCATAGAACTTAATAAATGTTTGATGGCTAAGTCGACACATTCCTCGGTCTTTATTCCAGCTTTTAAGTAGGAAAAATTAAACTACTATTCTAAGATAAGATTTTAAAATAGTCTGCTGTAAATACAAATTCAAAGCTAATGTGAAATCACTGGAAACTGGAAAAAAAAAAAAACCCTTTATAACATTTTGGTAAAATCAAAATGGATAGCAAAATAAAATGGGTACATTCTAAGTGAGCCAGAGGGGACTTCAGTTTTATTATCTGTGCGGTAAATATCGGCAACTGACTCAGAAATAGGCAATGTGTTCCTTTAACACTATGACCCGATTTTAAACCTCACACATCAGAGGCCTGAAGAAGCTGACTGGAAGGAATTCATGAAGCCTGGGGTGACTCTGAGTTCTTTTAGGAAAGATGGATTATGAAACCTACCTCTCTGCTCCAGTATGGACTCCTTGTCTGACAAATAGCCTTCCTTGCAAAATTTGAAAACAAATTTTAAAGCACTGAATTAAGCAAGGAAAACAGAAGAAATACTATCCATATATTTTGACCTCTAAACAGTAAGACTGTCTTGAGTACCTAAGCTTGGTTATGCTACATTTTCATATGTTCATTCATTCATTTGTTCCCTGACTTTCTGCTCTTCTTTCAGGATCTGGTAGAGAAAACACAGAGTATAAACTTTCTCCCAGAGAGTTTACTCTTAAATAAGAGGACAAACTCTCTCGGAACTCTTTGGTCAAGGAAACTTGCCTTATACCTGAAAGGAATAGAAATAATCTCCATTCAATTGCAATCCATTCACAAAATGAAAAATGAAATCCAGAGTTAAAATACTGATGATCAAACATGGATTTTCTTTGACTTTTCATGGAATTATTTTGATTTGATATCACTTGGGACAAAATTTAGGGACAAATGGAAGATGAGAGGAAAATTAGGAAGAGACTCAGCTATATGTTTAGAGAGGGAGGAGTTCGTACTTGGACTCCCCCAACTAATGGGTAATGTTGCGAGTCTGCGGAGAATGAAGTAGAGAATGAAAGGACACAGATAACTTCTCTGTCTATAGAGAAAAGAGCTTAGTAATTAAAATTGCAAATTAAAATTATGTTTGACAATGATTCATCTTGTTTGGAAGCTAGAATATCTATGCAGTTATTATATGGCAGAAAAACAAATAACCCTGAGTGTCATGTTTTTGAGTAATAACACACCAAGCAGTCTTGCATACTCTGTGTCTTGTCAGGGACACCACAGCTTTTTAGAGTGTCCTCTGCAACTACACCGACCACGTTAGCTAACCTTTCACATCATCAACATTCAATGTCAATCAGACACAGACATGCCGGCTTACCCAATCTCATGGGTTTTAATAGCACAATTTAAGAGAACAGAAACAAGTCCTTGCTTTATTTTTCCCATTTTTTAATTTAAAAATTTATAAATTACATAGTTAATATAAGCTCAAGGTAAAAAAAAAAAAAATCAAATAATAAAAGCACGTAAAAGTAAAAGGGGAACGTTCTCTACCTTTCCCTAATAGCCTAATTAAAACCACCATTAAGAATTTGCTGATTATTCTTTCAAAAGGATTTTCTTTGCCTAAACATACCTGTACACATGCATTTATAGAGAAGCTGCAAAAATAACATATACATACATATATACATAGATTTTAAAAGTTTAAATATGCCATTAGCATCTCTCTATATCATATATATCTCACTGAGTGTATTCTATTCTATGGATGTTATTAAATTCCTGTTGATCTACTAACAGACATGTGGTTTCTATATTTTCACTTCTCCAAGCTATGCAGCAGAAAAGACATCATGGGTCAAGAAGTGGCTTTTCTCAGTAAAAAAAGAGGCATATTTTTTAGTTTTCAAAGTAATTATGAAATTACTCACTAGGAAATTTGCAGAAATTACCCTTCCACAATAAGTATATGAGAATACCCCTTTCTATGCTTTCTCCCAATGTTACCACAGTTTAATAGGTAAGACCTGAGTTATCTTTGCTTTTATTTCTTTTTCTCCAAAATAAAAATGGCTATGATTTTTATTTGGATAGTAATTAAAAATTAAATAATACAGAAATGTGGGAATGAGTTTATAATTTTTTTCCCAAAAGTATAAAATTTATTTTAATTGATACCCAGGGTAACCAGTATTAACATTTTGGTAAATTTTAGCTACTTATAAGTTTATAAATATATAATATAATTTATTTATACTTTATAGATATTCTCTCTGTTACTCTCCTCATTTTAATTAAATGGAAAGGTATTAAATTTGCTCTATTGTAAACTTTTTGTTTAATTTCTTCCTTCTACTAGTTGGTAGGACTGATTTAAGACTAGGGAATGATTTCTCAATAACCAATATGATGTTGATTATTTTACTTAAAATTAATGCTTTTATAACAACTTTATATGGCTAAGGAAGCAATTATCAGCATAACTACTCCTTAAGAGCTCTTACATTAATTGAAACTATCAGAATACCTGACAAAAGAGGTTTAAATCATTTAGATTCATTATCTCACATTTTAAGAATTCGGAAAGTAAATATTTCATGATTGGTTAATCTATAAGCTTCTGGTTTGGCTTCTTTGAAAAATCCCTTAGCTTGACCCCATGATCCTAAAGAGAACTGCCCTGTCTCCAATTTACCCTTCTGCAGGCAATCTCTTTGGCAGGCAAGATGGAAGTTGTGCTTTCTCCTATCATTGTTCTTTTTATCAAGGTAGAAGTCCTTTCTCATAAACCAGAGGGAGAGTGATCTCTGAGATCAGTGCCTGTGCTCCGGCTACAAGAGGTTGGTAAAATGAATGGCCTTTCACTGTCTGCAGTGGGACAAGGTTCTTTTAACAAGGGAGAAAGGGGAAGAGTGGATGATGGTGATCAGCAGTGTCTGCCATAACTCAGAAGCCTTCAAGAGTTGTAAAAGATTTGTAGCTAGGACCATAGTAGAGCCACGTTTCTCTTTGCGGTACACTATTTTACTAATTGGAATTTTTATCTTGATTTTTTTTTTTTTTTTTTTTTTTTTTTTTTTGCGGTATGCGGGCCTCTCACTGTCGTGGCCTCTCTCGTTGCGGAGCACAGGCTCCGGACGCGCAGGCTCAGCGGCCATGGCTCACGGGCCCAGCCGCTCCGCGGCATGTGGGATCTTCCCGGTCCGGGGCACGAACCCGTGTCCCCTGCATCGGCAGGCGGACTCGCAACCACTGCGTCACCAGGGAAGCCCAGGGAAGCCCCTTTACCTTGATTTTTAATTCCTTGACAAAACCTGCCTGGGCGTGAGCATGTCCTTAATTCATTTAAGCTACTCCAGGTAATTCTCAACATAGATATAGTTGTAAATTCAATGTCAGTTTGTTTCAGTGATTTTGAACAAAAAGGGACAACATAATATATGGTAATAAACTTGGATTTATTATTAAGATAGCAAGTGCGCTCTTTTTCTAAAATAAACCAGTGATTTATCATTTCAACATGAAAGTGAATGTCAGTTCAAGAACTTGCATTTATATAGACATAATCTGAAAAGGCCGCAATGCCTTCTGTTTCAAGAATGCCTGTTTTATTTGTTGATATTATTTTCATAAATAGTTTCCATCACACAAATTACACCAGTAAGTGATATGAGATCTTTTATTTTATGTGTACTTTTTAAGCTATTTTTTGAATACATCCAGCTTTCTAGAGTGGAACACGGTAAAAACCCATTAAATAACAAAGCAACTGTAGCCATATAATATTTATTTCATTCTTACTCGGCACCAGGCACTCTAAGAGCTGTGTGTGTACCATTTCATTGGAGCTTCACAACAACAGTCTTATGTGGTAGGAGCTATTATTATCTCCATTTTACTGATGAGGAAACTGAGTCTAAGAGATCAAGTCATCTGATGAAACTCACAAGGCCACAGGTGATGGAGCCTGGCTGTCCTATATTGAACCCAAGTGATCCAAATGGAGACCCCATGTTCTTAGCTCCTGCTTTATACTCCTCAGTATTTTAGAGTAGGACTTGCTGACTAGGCATAACTCACAGGTACCAATCTGTGAATCATCACATTAAATCACAGCTGTGGACAAAGTTATAAATTTTTAAAATTTCATTTTGGACATGTTTCAAGGGCAATTTACATCATATGGGTCACAGTTAATGTGTAAATTTTAATGATGGTATGAAATTGGAAGTATAATTACTCATTAGCCAACCTCGCTTGCCAGAATTAAGAGAATTCCCAGAGAGATAGCTTAACATGAACAGGATCTGTGATTTTTGCTTGAACTTTGGGAGTTGCTATCTTTTCCATCCCCTTTTGTGTTACCAACAATGCTCTGCCCACCGGGTGCTCCACTGTGACTCTCGTTCCGATCAGAAAGATGAGTTCCTTTGATCATTGTTGTATATATGTGGGGACCACGATATTGTACAATTCTTAAAAGCTGCATTCACCTTGACTTTGAACACAAACATCACTTTGAACCAACGAGAAACATAATATCGTCCAGCAGACAACAGAATTTCCCTGCATCCCCAAAGCAGGTCTCTCAGAAGTGTGTGTAAACTAGAGTTTTCCCTCAAGCAGCTTGAGAACACTGCTGAGGCCTTTCTTTTAAGCCTCTTGGAAGAAAAAGAGAGTTTGCAACCATTCGCGACTCATTGTTGTGAAGCAGATGAGGACACACCATGCCCACTAATGACCTGAAGCCACAGACCCAGTGGAAGAGTGGAGAGCGCTCTGGATGATGCTTGCTTAGTCAACAACTACTGCCTCTCACAGAGCAGCACAGCTAAGAAGGGGCATTCAAGCAAAAGGAAACCCAAACTCAGAGATGATACTGAAAGCAAAACAAAGATACCCTGCCTGGAACCTCTGGGGCCATGTAAGGCCAGAAGTGCCCCACACAGATATGATGGCCACAGAGTGAAATGTTTACCCCTAGAATATTTTCACTGCATATACTACAGAGGGAAACGTCTCCCGTTACCACAATCTGGTATGCAAATAAAGGGCTAATTTTAGGACAGAATTATCTATAATGGGTTTTGGGGTTTATTTTAGTCTTTATTTTTGATGTCTTCAAATCTGACCATATACGGAGTCTGTTAAGGAATCAATACTCAAGAATCTCAGAATGAACAATTAGTGAGGTAAATTCTAATTTGATTCCAATAATCACTACAAATATGTAACCATACATATGTGGATGTATATACATATATAGAATTTTAAAACTTTTTTTGGTGTCAGAGACCTATTTTATACAACCTTAAAACTCTTATTCACTTAGTACTTATATTCTTCATGATTATTAAGGTACTGTTATAGGTTGGATTATTCCTCCCACCCCCCGAAATTCTTGTGTTGAAGCTATAACCCCCTATGTGACTATTTGGAGAAAAGATCTTTAAAGTGGTGACTGAGGTAAATGAGGTCGTAAGTATGGGGTCCTAACCCAGTATGACTGGTGTTCTTATAAGAAGAAGAAGAAGACACCTTGGGGATATGTGCACACGGAGAAAAGGCCATGTGAGGACACAGTGAGAAGGCAGCCATCAGCAAGCCGAAGAAGGAAGGCCTCAGGAGAAAACAATCTTGCTGACAAGTGGATAGTGGACTTCAGTTCTTCTCCATAACTGTGAGAAATAAATGTCTGTTGTTTAAACTGCCCAGTCTATGGTATTTTGTTCCAGCAGCTCTAGCAGACAAATGCAGGTATCATTACTTCTGGACTCTAGAGGTTTTACTTTAAACCAACAGCTATACTCTCTCCATTTGACTTTTGAGTTCTTAAAATACAGGAATATCATGTTAGAGCATAAAATGAAAGGAATCTTAAACATCATCTATCCACCAATCTTGTTTTACATATGAGTTGACTATGGCTGAGAGAGATTAAAGGTGTACCCAAGGTCTTACAATCAATTGGTAGCAGACCACACGTGTCTTAATTCAAATTCAGCCAGGAATAAAGCAAGTTGCTTCTTGTTCTTTGGCGTCTTTCACATAATCTTCAGTAATGAGAGAAGACAGGCTAATCATTTCAAATTGCTCACTTATTGCAGTTTTTATGGTCATTCCTAGTCAGGGGTTTCCTAGGGACACACAGAACAACAAATGGTTCCTGAAATCCATGTAATGTTGTTTCTTTTTAAAAACTCATGTGGCTTGTTTCATACTTTTACATAAGTTATGATTGCTTTTACAAAAACCCTAGTACTGCTCCCTTTTAATGTGTAAAAAGTAATAAGCTCATAGAAGTGATCTGGTTTAATTTTAAACTGGTACTCCCAAGTGGCAGTATTTCTTTAACAAATTGCTTGTCATTTAAAATATACTGTTGGTACTGTGTCATCAAGTAATAATGTAGGATAGAATTAGTCCTTTTCAAATTTTTCCGCCTTTAAATAAAAAATTATATATGTTAGAAATGCCTATCAAAAAAGATGTATCAATGTATGAAAATCACTGTATCTTTACAAATATTTTCTCAGCAAGCAGAACAGTCCATTAATCTAGAACCAATTGCAGAGAAACTGTCTACATCCATGGGTCCACAGGAGTAGCATCCTAAATGGATTTCCAGACTTATGAAAATGAAAAATTGTCAGTTTTATTCGTATTAGCTTGCCTTATTTTCTTAAACTACTCATATTCTTTATTATACCCATTGATCAAGTCTTGCCTACAGTTACCAAGTGGAAATATAAGAGCACGGAGGCAAAATGGGGAGAAAATATCAACTGTGCCAACCCTTTATCATTTCATCTGAGGCTGTAAGTGTGAAGGAGTTACGCATCTCTTAAAATAACCCTTTTTCAATTCAAATGTAGCTCCTGGGGAAAATCTGTAAAGGAGTAGTGATCTGATTCATACCCCTGCATAAAAAGAAAAATCTTTATAAAATAGTTAATTGATCCTTTTCACATATTTGTGTGTGAGACTGAAGCATAATGCTGGAAATGAATCCACTCTTGGGGCAATAACACCCATAAGTCAGACTGGGTCACTTTATTACATGTAACCCATTCAGTGGCCTTGTGGAATCTGTCATCTGTTAATATTTTTATCCAAACCATTAACCACACTGGTAGATAACAATTGCATCCCATAAAACAAGTCGTGCAACCTAGATGAAGTGCTAAAAGTGTGTCCCATTCTCATACTGCAGACATAAATATATACATTACAACCTCCTTTCCCCCACTGCTACTATGTGGATCACCAGAGTCTGCACTTGTCCTCTCCCTACTGAAGAGCATCATGCATAAAAGATGCTCTTGGTGGTTCCCCAGAGCTTGGCAATTATCCTTTGTCAAAGCTTTGATGTACTGCAAGGACTTGAGATTTCTGAACTCCATACTAAAGATTCCAAAATCTTATGTGAATTAGTCCAACACTTCATCTTCTTTGACTTTCTCATTCACTGTCCTTCTGATGCCTAGAAAAAGACACATTCATGGTCCTTTCAGGAATTTTGAATGTATCGTTCCTTATACTAGAAGCATCCTTCTTGCCATTTAGAGCTCAGCCATATTTCAGCTCTGTAAGGGGACTTTGCTGACCACACAATAGTAGCAATTCCTTCTCTCCTTCTTTAATAGCTTAACATTTTTACCTTAACAGTACATACTACTAAATGAAATGATCTTGGTCATTCCCCTGCTTACTTACTTATTCTTCATCCCCCAGTTATATAAATTTTAAGAGAGCAGAAACCTTGACTTAGCTATTTATCACTATGTCTACAACACCATAAACAATGTCCAGTACATAATAGTCATTCAATAACTACTGTGTAATTTAATAAAAAACAAATACTTTGGAAACTATCTGGACCCCCATTATCCTAATAATACTTAGAAAAATTTCCAAGATTTTTACGTGGATAATCTTGAAATGGTTATTCTAGGCACATGACCTGGTCTTACAGAGTTACTGAAAACCCCAATAACGTTTTCTAGTTTTCCATTGTCAAAATAACAGAACCAAGTTGTCTGCCTTTTGGAGGATGATTTGGTTTCTTGGTCTGTCTATTTTGGGGATTACTTATCACTGTATCTATTTTTAGGACACTCGCTAAGAATTTCCAAAATCATTTTTATTAAAAAATTATTGGATTATGAATATAATGACTTATAAATAAGAAACTGTAAGAAAATGTGCAACAGAAAATAAAAGTAATATATATTAGAGCTATGCAAAGACAACTCTTATGAATTTCTTTCAAATATTCTGACACATTTATTTCTGTGTGTGAATACATATATTTTAGTAAAAGCAAGAACAAATAAAAGAAATAAGCCCTGGGATTGTCTCCTGACCTCCCATGTCCTAGATGGGAAGAACAGTGGAATCTCTTTCCCAGTCATTGAGGGTTACAGAGTTTCCCCTCTGCAAGCAGGGTGTTGTGTACATATAGGGAGCACAGAGAAGACAGGTAGCCTGTTCTGAGAGCCCGGGGTATTCCCCCAGGATTTCTGTCTGCCTCATCTCTTCAAGGGATAACCAACAATTCCTACAACAGATTTCAGAAGGTAAAAGAGCAAACAGCATGGACTGGATGTTGCCTTGGAGAGAAAATGAAGGCTTCTTTCTTTCACAGGGCTAAATAGTACAACCTTAGCTAAAGAGAGCCAAGTGTTCTAGAGCTGGGTTTCTCTGCTCAAGCAACTAGTTAGTCTACATACACATTATGTATATAACCCATTAATATTTCAGACAGAGTTTGCACCTAGCTTCAAATTTCTACTCTGTAATCATGTTGCATTATTTTGCTTTCAACTTCTGGCCTCTACACTTTGTACCTGTCAGGGTCCTGGCAGGAAATGGTTGCTACAGTCATGATGTTAATTGAGAAGCATTTACTGTAAGGATTATTTATAAAGGTGTCGGTGGAGTTCAGTAAGATCATAAGGAATGGCTGGCATGGGGAGTTGTCACCATCCTGGTCCTGAAGCTGAGAGTGGAGAGTCACCTGCATGAAGAAGGCCTTCTGACAAAACAGTGGACCCGCTCCATACCTAACATTTGTGCAGCCCTGAACAAGAGTAAAAATTGAGGCCTAGACACCATGCATCTAAATATTTAAGTTATAAATCACGTTAACAAATGGAGAATTCATGAAGGTCTATCACCCTACCTCAGTGAAGATATCTTGACAGTGACTTGGAACACCAGACTTGCATTTAGGATTCTCAGACTCCGTGGACTTTGCTCTGACATATTGCAACTTGGGGGTGGGGTGGGGGGTGGGAGGGAGCTGCCAGCCCTGACCCACAGCTGCCACATTCTCTTCACACCCTGCCTCCTTCTCATGCTAAAGAACACTTTATATGCACATATATGGTCGCTCCAGTCCATGTTACCAAATTCTACCTCCACCCTGATCCCCATCCTCCAAAGAACTGTGCCTCCCCGTGTAGGCCCTACAAGTGGGTTCAGAGCTGTTTTACCAGGGAGTGGAGGGGAACTTTGTACCAGGAAGTTGGTCCTAAATAAAGCGCTGGGCTCTGAGTGGATGTGTCCCCTGGGCCTACAGATCCCTTGCTCTGTGGATGGGGGTGAAGCCACACAAGGGGTAGAACAGAGTCCTGTAGGATGTTCAGCCCAGGGCTAGGGCCTCTCCTGCCCATAGCCCTGTGATATTACTATGGACTCCAATAAAGAGCTACCTGAGGCATATATTAAGAGAATCGGGAGAAGAAAATTCTTATTTCACTTTGTTCCCCACTCCGTCTCCTCCCAGAAATCACTGCTTCCCCTCCTTATAGGCCCGGTCACTGGAAAGCCAGGGGCAAAGGCGCCCCCTGAGGTGATGCAGTCCATAGGAGCCCCACCTTCACACAGTAGGTAGAGAAGAGTGAAGCTAGATATCTGGGGGCAAACTGAGGATTTCTCCAGCCCAGGTAATAGGGAATTTAGGAGACAGTCTGATGATCTAAGGAAAAACTCATTTTTCTAAATGGGCCTTAGCTTTGGGGGTCCGGCCAATCCCTACCTATATACACTCCTAAGAAAAGCATCTCCATAAATAAAATGTTCTGCTCGTGGTTATTTTGTAGGGATGTATTCGTAAAAGGCTATCTTACCTAGAGTGTGATAATAGCCTCCTGTCAGGACTCCCGGGCTCCCCTCTTGGCTCTTTCAAATCCCGTTCCACTCCACACAGCAGCCAGAGTGATCTCAAGACTTAAATTACATCACTCCTTTCTCAAAATGCTTCAATGGCTTCCTTTAGCACTTAGAATAAAATGTAAAATCGTCACCATGGCCAACAACGTACTGTGTGATCTGGCTCTCATCCCACCTTCTCTCCGGCTCCAAATTCACCTGGTGCCCCTCTGCTTCCAACTTGCTGCTTTCCAGCCATACAAAAAGTTCTTTTCAGATTTCTCAAAGCCCCCTGCTTTTTCTTCCAAGTCAAGAAATGAAAGATGAGCAGAAGAAAACCGAGAGGAAGAGGGCAGCCTGCCTATGGAGCACACGTGTTGCGGGTCTTTTGAGCAGAATGCAATTTTCGTTTTTTGCTCTCCATCCTTTGCAATTTTATTCAGCGGGATTAACTATCCCTGCCCCCCCCGCCCCCCCCCCCAGAGATGAGTTAAACTTTTCAGGCCACTCTAAGATATTAAAAATTCTTCTAATTCTTCTTAGTAGCGGAAACAATTTTATTTCAGTAGTTAAAATGGCTTGTCCCATGTATATCAGTCAGGGTCCCACCAAAGAAGCAGAATCGGTTGGCTATATGTAATAAGAGATTTATTGAAAGGACTCCAAAATCTGCAGGGCTGGCCTTCAGGAGGGACCCCTCAGCCAGAAGCAGACGATATCATTCACAGGTGGAATTTATTTTTCTTCAAGGAAACCTCAGCTTTGCTCTTAAGATTTTTCAGCTGATTGGATCAGGTCCACACAGATTATCTGGTGTAATCTCTTCTACTTAGTCACTGAATTGTACATGTTAATTACATCTACAAAATATCGTCACAAAAACACCCAGATGAGTATTCTGAGAATGACAGTCTAGCCACATCGAGACATAAAACTGACCCTCACACCACATAAGAATTGAAACTTCAAAGTGGCTTAGTGGTCACTCTGGTCCCCTCCCCAACTGCGGCCCTCCTTGCAGGGGAGGTTCCTCCTTTTAACCTAATCACTCTTATCTTTTCTCTCCCACACCCACTTCTTCCTCTGTGGCTTTTGACCTCATCAGTCAAAATGCTTTCTTTACATAATGAATATTCTGTAAAAACTTGTTTAGCTATTCTGAAATTAAACTCCCAGATGATGTCACCTACCTCACACACAACTGAAAAAAATTCTAACTGTGATATAGAAGAGAAACAATACAAAAGTGATTCATATTAAATGCAACATAATAAAGTATGTAAATGCTTGGGCTTAGCTTCACTAGCATCTCGAATGAGGAAAGCACGGGCGGGGTTGGAGATCTGTAAAGAATCATGGTGAATGTGACAGCTCCAAATACAGAATGATTCAGGAGTGTTATACAGGTGAATCATTAAATATCATGAGGGGCATTGAAGTGATGGTGGCAAACCTGTCTCCTACTCACTAGAGCATCTTTTTTTTTTTTTTTTTTTTTTGCAGTAGGCGGGCCTCTCACTGTTGTGGCCTCTCCCGTTGCGGAGCACAGGCTCCGGACGTGCAGGCTCAGCGGCCATGGCTCATGGGCCCAGCCGCTGTGCGGCATGTGGGATCTTCCCAGACCGGGTCACGAACCCGTTTTCCTTGCATTGGCAAGCGGACTCTCAACCACTGCGCCACCAGGGAAGCCCTCACTAGAATATCTTAATCGCTATGAATCACTATCATATTAACGCCTCAACTGGAACTGACTCACAGTCCTTCTTGTTTGTGTCTGTTGTCTCAGTGTAATTTTTAATAGAGGATCATATCACTCTCAAAAGTATCACCCAAATTGCAGTGTGATAGAACAGCATGTTCAAAGCAGTACATGGCTAGATAAAAGCATTTCAAATGTGGGACTAAAACAAGGCCAGGGTGACTGGCATGTAGAGAGAGTATAGGATTGTGATGCAGAATGGATTCAGAGAGGTGGGGAGAGTTCACCGATGTAGAATCTTTCAGGTAAGGCATTTTGTTCATCCACAAAGCTCAATGAAGCCTTTGAAGTGTTTTTAGTAAGGACATGACGTGTAGAGATTTACATTTCAAGAATATAATTCTGCTTGCTTTTGGATAACAGATTGTGAGGAACTTCAGCTTGAACAGCTAGGCACTTGCTGAAGTAGTTGAAATGAGAAGTGATGCTTTAGGCTAGGGTGGTAGTGATAGAGATGGAGAAAAGTAGATAGATATAAGTGACACTTTGAGGATTAAACAGACAAAGCTTGGTTTGGGATTGCATTTGGGGAGCAAGAAGGGGAGTCAAAATGTTTCCTGGTTTTCAGACTTGGGCAGTTAGATGTATAGTGGTGTATTCAGTGGGAAAGGACACGTGGTGGACCAAGATACTTTAGAAGTGGGTGGAGGAGACCATGACTTAGGTTTTAGATTTTTAGCTGTGAATATGAAGTACTTTTTATATAACCTCGTGGAGAAGTCAGAGCAGTGACATAAATCTAAGAAATATGTGTGTATAGGAGACATGATGAATGAGGTTACCTTGAGACAGAGAAAAGTGAGAAGACCCTAATGAATATTGTGAAACACCAAGATTAAATGGCTAGGCAGAAAAAAAAAAAAAAAAAAAAAAAACAATTCTAAAGGAGACAGAAAACATACAACTAGAGAGTTGAGAGGAAAACCAGAAATGTGCAGCACCATGGCAGCCAAGAGAGGAGAGACTATTATCTGAGAGAGTAAGATGCATGGCTTTGGAGATCATAAATTTTAAATAAGTCTTCATGAGATTAGCTCTGAATGGAACCAGAGAGATAAGTTGCAACTAGAGGGAAAGTGTAGTCAAGTTGGGACTGTTTTGGGAGGGGGAGGGAGGAGAATCACTTTGAGAGGAAGAAGTGAAATATCAAGAGGGAGAAAGTTCAATACCCAGGTTCACTCCTGAGAAAGTGAGAGGGGAATTAGCCTTAAATAGGAAGAGGGGACTCTCTTTTACAGCAACAAGTATATATGTATATAGGACGGGTGCCATTGTGCAGGTGTGCATTTTTATTATTGGGAAGATAAAGGCTGAATGTAATGGTTTCTCTTTTTTTTGCCTTTGAAGTAGCAGATGAATTGAGAACTGGTGGGAGGGCAGAACAAATTTTGAAAAGAGAGGAGGTTTGAAATGCAGTAGGAAAGTAGGTGATTTTAAGTATCTATCAGAGTTTTGTGATCATAAATACACATGGCTCTTCCCCCATCAGCACTGTAAGATCAGTGAAACCCAGCAAGTCCCATGGGGCTTCCGGGCACAGAAGCCCTTCTGTGTCCCCTTCCCTGAGTTCCAAAGGACAGGTTCAAACAGTTGCTAATCAGGGAAGGAAGTGGATGCTGAGACAAGGGAGGAGCAGTCAAGAAACAATAGTGCAGCCTTGGGGGCAGGGTCTTGGTTCCCCCTCAAGGGATATGCATAACAATATCTTTAAGCTCTTCTGCAGAACTAAAACCTCCACCAAATGGAAGTTGTTAACTACTTGATGAAGCACTCTTCTTTCCAGAGAAGGTCACAGTTCACAGTTTGCCCATCCTCACCTGATGCCAGATGATCTCTGGATTGAAGGAATGTGGGTCCTGCATGCACCCTGATCCTTATCAGCAGCCTGGTCCCTGGACTATAAGACTCCTCACAGGACCCCACGCCTGGAGTGGGACACACAGTTCTGAGGGCATTAGCCCTCTGTGGCCGCTTTTGCCTGGCAAAGCAATAAGGCTATTCTTTTCTACTTCACCCAAAACTCTGTCTCCGAGATTTCATTCGGTGTCAGGGTACCAAGGCCAGATTTGGCTTCATCAGGAGTGGGCAGAGTGGGGAGGGGTTCTGAGTGGAGTTTCCCAGAGAAGCAAGCAGAAGGCAAAGGGTCAAGGAGTTGGGGTATTGACCAAAGGGATATTGAAATAAAGCACCATGAAACAGGAGTCAGATAATTAGGAAAGTGAATTAAAAAGGACTGATGGATTGGGAAGAAGAAGGGACAATCAACTTGATCTTCATGAGGCTAAAGAAGGGTCATAGTGAGAGGAGTTTAACACATCAACTGGAAGAAGGGATAGACAGAGTCTGGGGAAAACCTGTCAGAGAGGTCCCTTGACTTTCTAATCTTTAAAGCTACACTGTCATCATGTCTTCTATTTCTCCTTCATTGTTCTTATCAGTGCTTGCAATTCTGTGTGTGTGTGTGTGTGTGTGTGTGTGTGTGTGTGTGTATTTAATTTAAGTTCTGCCTTTCTTATTAGACTGTAAGTTCCATGAAGGTGGAAACATTACATATTTCCTTTTCTACATTGAATCTCTAGCAACTTACTCGTTGCCAATCACTTAGTAAGTGTTCAATAAGTATTATTGAGATTGAATACATTCTCTAATGAAAAAATGAGGTTGGGTCTCTGGGTTAAATAATGTGACCATTTTTAAGGCATTTAAAATATTTTAAAATGCCAGATATAATATTTGGGTCAAGTTCACCTTCCCACCATTAGTATCAGAATGTCTAAGGCCAACTTCTATACACTGCCTACACATGCAAAAGACACTCCATCCTAAAGATTTAAACATATAGGAATAAACAACTTCTGCAAAGAGTGAGAATATACTTGAAAGTCAAAAATGTTGGTGATTATGCTTATTTTACTAATGATGGCTGAGACGAAAATTCTCTGAGAGCTCCAGCTTCCAGTAAATAGTCTTAATTTATAGTCCCTGCATACAAGGAGAAGTCTCAGAATCTAGAGTTTCTAGGTTGTTCCCAAGGCCTGGTGTCAATTCAGATAGACACTTTGTTGCTTATATGGCGCATAGTGCTATTTGCCTTTTGATGTGATTTTTTTAACCTTAAAAATATGCTGCTCTGGGAATAAAAATATTTTCTTAAAAATCCTAGCATCTGGATTTTAACTACATGCTTCTTTTTTGTTTCTGTCTGCAATCATACTCACAGAAATGACTGATCATTCTGCCAAGTTTTATTTTCATGCTTCTTAACTACCTAAAGAATGGATTTTATTGGGTCCGTTTTCTGAATGGAGATACTGCAATTTAATGGAGTCATTAAAAATTGATCTAATTTTGTAAAATAGGTAACCATGCAAGACTAAAGCAAATAAAACTTTTCTTAGGTAATAATCTTTTTAATGCAAGTAAAGGGAGTTTTGCTATTTTTTTTTAAATCAAATCTCTGTATAGGATTGGGACTGTCTTTCTGTATTATGCAGCTGTGCAGTGCGCTCATGTGGGTGCTCAATAAATACTAAGTGAGCGTAATAATAATAGCCTTCCAATCAAAGAGTCAAAAGGAAAACATCAATGTAAATATAGAGTGCTTGATGTTATGGTTTATACAGAGGTCTGTGCTACTCATAACAACAGAAATGGAAACATCTGCTAGGAATCTGCTTCAATACAAGAGACAAAAATAATAGAGCCATTGTTTCTGCGTACAATTAATCTGTTATTTGGCTTCCTTTGAGCTAGTAAGGGGATTACAGTGGCAAATATTAGCTGACCATCTGAATATTCAATGAGTAGAATTACATTTTTGTTTTCCATCCATAAGAGCAATATGTTTTATTTATGCTGCTGAAGGAAGGTAAACTGTTAAGGCAATCCATCACTCTCAGCTTGGTAGACAATTACGTGGAGGTATTCTTCTGAGTCTGTAGTATTTTTATTTTCTTTTTTGAACTTTGTAATTTGCTGCATTCTTCTCTTCTGCTGTCTGACAGTGAGAGATTTTAACTGTTCAAAGATAAAATCTCCAAAAATATTGGAGACAAAGAAAGAAAAAGGAATCTAATATCTCAAAAAAAGTCTAAACACTGAGTTAAAATGGAGATTGAAGATTATAATTAAGAGACAGATTTTAATTTTGATTTAAATCAATGATGTGTTACTTAGTTGATACTTTAATTTAAACTACAGTATTTTGCACCTACATGATCTTAGGTTCTGTGAAAATGTCAGTGCAATCTACCGGGGGAAAAAAGGCAGATAGCACCTGCTGTAATCATTCCATTTTTTTTTTTTTTTTATGCCTACGTTTTCCCTCCAAAGTTCAAAGACCCCTCTGTCTTTGATGGTATTGTAAGAAAAGCAGGCAAAGACACTCTCTGCCTGAATTTCTTTTTTACCATGCCTTCTAGCCATTCGTTGTTTTGATCTGTGTTTCCATCTGAGCTTTCTAATATAGCGACCCTGGCATCTAATCCATCCAGTTTATTATCTATTGAAATACCTACTGCCTGAAATGAATTTATTTTGGCAGCAATGACTTCTGAAAGAGATGTATTTTGTTGTTTTTGTGAAAGACAGGTGAGTCTAAAGATTCCAAACTCACTCCCTGATGACAATCCTTGGCCTTTCCTCAAGGCAACCTTTGGGAAAAAGATAAAAAACAAAACAAAACAAAAACCACCGTGATTGCATTTGTTTTCATTTGTCATTATCAACTTGTTTTGTCCAAAAGCCAGAACTCTCAGAGGCTGAAAATAAAAAATAGAAACTTTCATAAGGAAATCAGGTTATCAGAGCGAAAAAGAGTCAGATTCTCAAAGCTCCCTGGGGACACATTTTTCCTCTTTTGTTCTTACTCCTGTGTTGAGTTCTTTTTAACCTTTAGAATTTAATTTGTGAAAGATTATGGCTGTATCAAGCTTTGCAGAAACTGTACTTCTGAAGTATTTGCATGTTTTGTATTTTGATGGTTTACTTTCCGTTACATCCACCCGAAGCTGAAATACAGGAGAGCATGAGGGACGGAACTGTGTAAAAGGAACATCCGAAAGGTCAAAACGGCAAAATTTATTTCAATCTTTTACATAATACACGTGACACCTTAAAACTTTCGCTTCTGCCTTTGTGAATTACATTGCAAAACGTAACTGTGGTATTCGTAGAACGAAATCCTCTTTTGCACATAATTTGAAAACTGATTTGTTAATGGATGCTTCCACTTAGATGTTCACTGCCAAATTTTATTTTTCTGCGCATCACCCAGATTTGGTTGTGTTGTGAGTAGGCACTGCTTCTGTGTGACAACTGGTCGGATAGGACGTGCCCTATATTTAGTTTTGGTCTGTGCATGCTGTGACTTTTCGGTACCAACAATGAAATGCCATTTGGAAAGTGTAGGATGGACATTCTTTTCCTGATGTGATCATCTATAAAAGATATGCCTATCTGATGATTAAAATCCTTTTGTCAGTGTTGGTGACACCTGAGTGTGACACCAGATTATTCAATCTGGATGTGAAGGAGCTAATTTAGATATTCCTTTGGTGAATAAATGAGAGGAATGATGTGTCTAGAAATTCCTTTACAAAAGTTATAACTTAAATATACATTAATGATGCATGTTATTGACATATTTCACATGGTTCACCTATATCACCCCATTTCTTTGGCCTAGTTCTTAATAAGAAGAGGATTGTGTTTTGTTATAATAGAGGTGGCATCATTACTAGTAAAACTGTACATTTTAAAGAATTGATCTCATGGCTGCTGCTAGAGTTGTTTGTAATTCTTTGTCCCAGGACTTGCACTACCATATAGTAGACATTCTAATACATATGAGACCATGGGGTTGAAGACAATTGTTTGCCAGTAATTAAATCTATTTAGATGTTGTTAAAGATGTACTTTTATTCATTCATTCATTAATCTATTCATTCATTCACCTACTCCACATTTAAAAATATATAACTTTTTCTAGACCCCCACTATGATCCAGGACTCCAGGAAATTTGCCAGCTCATATAGGAGAGAGATGATTGAATGATACAGTGAAATAGGATAGTGAAAAAGAATGAAGTTTTTACTGAGTGGTTAGACATTCAGTGAATCTGTACTATGGGTGAGGAGGGGTGGTGAGGGAATAGGAAAGGGCCAGATGATGAGGCCCTTTACCTATGAAATGAGATGTGTAGGTTTTATCTTATAGGAGAGTGGTTTCCAAAGTATGGTGCATGGCCCCTGGGAGAGCACAAGCTGATATACAGGTGCCTTGTCTCATGTTGGGATTCACTAGAGGCAGACCTGGTGACAAACATGTAATAATTATTTTGTGGGGAGTAGTTCCAGAAAGCAGGAGTAAGGAAGTAGGGAAGTGAAAGATTGAAGGGAAGGGATTCCATGAAGAATGCTTCATTTAGCAGGTTACTCCTGGGCACAACTGGTGTTAATCCAGACGGGGCCTCTAGGAGGCAGTGCAGGCTATGATTTACGCTATCTCAAATGAAGGGCTAGAATGGATGCAACTAGAGATCATCATACTAAGTGAAGTCAGTCAGACAGAGAAAGACAAATACCATATGATATCACTTATATGTGGAATCTAAAATATAACACAAATGAACATATCTATGAAGCAGAAACAGAATCACTGACATAGAGAACAGACTGCAGGTTGCCATGGGGAAAAGGGTTGGGGGAGGGATGGAGTGGGAGGTTGCGGGTAGCAGATGTAAGCTTTTCCATATAGGATGTATAAACAACAAGGTCCTACTGTGTAGAAGTGGTCCCCAACCTTTTTGGCACCAGGGACTGGTTTCGTGGAAGACAATTTTTCCATGGACCAGTGTGGGGACAGGGGGTGGTTAAGGCGGTAATGCGAGCAATGGGGAGTGATGGGGAACGGCAGATGAAGCTTCCCTCGCTTGCCCCGTGGCCACCACTCACCTCCTGCTGTGTGGCCCTGTCCCTAACAGGCCACGGACCTGTATGGGTCTACGGGCCAGGGATTAGGGACCCCTGCTGTATAGCATAGGGAATTATATTCATTATCTTATGATAAACCATAATGGAAAAGAATATAAAAAAAGAATGTATATACATGTATAACTGAATCATTTTGTTGTTCAGCAGAAATTAACACAACATTGTAAATCAAATATACTTCTATTTAAAAAAAAAAAAAAGAAAAAAAAATGAGGAGCTAGAAAGCTGATAATTATCCACCAGTTCCCATCAGTGTTTGGTCAAGAGTTGCCCCAGGGAACATGAATTCCTTGGCAATTCTTGTGTTCCCCAAACGGAGGTCATGCAGGCTTTATTGGCCAGAGAAAGCCCTCAGGCAATGAGCGGCAGATGTTTGCAGCTGGAGCCGTGCATGATAATGGTGTCTTAAAATGCTTAGGCATCCTTGATAGATACTACAGAGATGGGAAGAAAATATTAGGGCTCCCATTTATATTTCTTTTTGTCTGAATAATAGACTATGATTTCATAAGCAGGTTGGCACAATCCATGCATTTGATCTTCACTTGCAACGGCCCTGCTTTTACACAAGTTTGTCACTTCCTCCTGACCCAGAAAGACAACACACAGTAGTGACAGTGAGGCTCTCACTATTCTGTTTATAATTAATCAATCCTTACAAGATGGCAAGATAGTTTGAAATATGTTTGCAAAAAACAGATTGAAATAACACCAATAGTTGGAATACAAATGAACAGAAAAATATTTCTAGAATAAGATTTTATCCAGAGTTATTATATAGGGTCAGCCAAACATCTTTGAAAAATGAAGATTATTTGAAATATAAATTTATATTCACCATCAGAACTAGGAGTAGATATTGAGGCTGACAGAAATAATGAGTTCATCTAATACATGGTATAAGAGTATTCTGAAAATTCAGTGGGAAAATGGAAATAATATTTTCTAACTTGAGATTGGGGATGAAGAGGTAGATTTGGCATATCATTTTACATGGTATATCATTATATAAAATACCAATTTATAGATGAAAATTAAAGCATGACAGTCAATGGAAAAACCCAGGGACAATGTATAGAAACAAGAAAAGAGGATCATAAATAACTTGATCAGTGTTTCTCAGAGACACAAGTAGTAGGTTTTTATGGTTTATCAAGTAGTACACAGGAGGTTTGGTTGTTTTGGAAAACAAGAATTTTATTTACAAGAATTTCATTAAAATAATGGAAATTTTCACAGAAATGGCATTGAAGGGATTCAGAATATGTCATCCCAAAATATGCCACTTTGGTATATTGATTATTTTAAATTAAAGGTACATAAGAAACAGCAGTACAAGGATATTCTGACCCTCACTTGTTCTGAAAAGGAGATAAATCTCCATGTAAAAGATTCCCTCCCTGTACCAGAAGGAAGACATTCTCATGACCAGAGACAAGGAACTTGGGGCCAAGAAATCTTCACAAACAAACCTTATTAAACTGACCCTGAACTACCTAGTTGTTCCTTCACCAATTACTACTCCTAATCTACACCCCTTTGTCTTGTCAATTCTTCACAAATTTATTGCTTCTTGGTCTAAAAGTATAAAAACTTCCTGCTCTGGTCACTTCTTCAAATCTTCATTCTCTTGTGAAGGCTCCTACGTACATGTAAAACTTCAATAGAATCCATATGCTTTTCTCCTGTTAATCTGTCTGATGCCAGTTTAATTTTTAAGCCTAGCCAGAGACCCAAAGAAGATAGAGGAGATTGTTTCCTTTTCTACAAAGTCTGAACATTAGGAGCTTCAATATTACACATTTGTTTCAAAGACTGTATTAGTCCCTTACCTCTACTTACATTGAGAAAGTACAGCTCACTTGAGTTTTGCTAACATTATCAGGCCATGTTCATTTGTTGTTGTTCTTAACATTTTTATAAATTCATTTATATTTTTGAATTTTATTTAATGTACTATTTTATACAGCAGGTTCTTATTAGTTATCCATTTTAGACATATTAGTGTATATATGCCACTCCCAATCTCCCAGTTCTTAATGTTTATATTTGAGTTAGTATGAGTTCATGCTATACCCCTATGGTAGGCATAATTTTAAAAGGGTTCCTAGAGATGTCCTGCCCTAATCTCCAGAACCTCTGAATGTCTGATATCAGTCCCATGATAATGTAATGTTATAAGGCACTATGGAATTTAAGATGGAGAGATTATGCAGGTGACCCTGATCTAATCAGATGAGAGTTTAAAACCAGAAAACTTTTCCTGATGCTGGCAGAAGGAGGAAGTCAGAGAGTTGCAAAGTGTGAGAAGAATTTGACATGCTGTTGCTGGTGCTGAGGATGAAGGATCCACATGAGAAGAAATGTGGACAGTCTTAAGGAGCACTGAGGACCCTGGCCACCAAGGAAACAGGAACCTCAGTCCTACAACCACGAGCAACTGAATTCTGCAACAACATCAGTGAGTTTGGAAGCAGATTCTTCCCCAGAACCTCCACACAAGAGCCTAGCCAAGCTGACACTTTGATTTCAGCCTGGTGGGACCCTATGCCTATCAGAACTTCTAAGCTACAGGACTGTAAGATAATAAATAGGCATTGTTTTAAGCCTCTAAATTTGTGGTGATTTGTTATGAAACAATGGAAAATTATATAATCTCTAATTCACAGTAGTGAATATTTAGTTCAGTGAAACAAACTAAATATTAGATTCTATATTAGAATCCTGAATGGCATCATACACATTTTTAAGTAAAGAGGACTATGTCAAGTATATAGATCATGAATTTATATACGCTGGCACAGTTGAATCCATTAGTATGATAATTTTGCATAGTAGCCAAAAAATATGTTTAAGAATTGTCAAGATGGATATCTAAAAAAAGTCAATTTTATCGGGTCAGTATTCCATTTACTCCCAGTTCCAAGTGTTATGAAACTTTGTTAAGAGGAGAATTAAACCATTGAACTTTTGCAAAATTCAAAATTAAGCATAATAACTTCTCCTGAAAAGGGTCAAGTTCTTCTAAAACAAATGCAAAATCATATTTTTCACTGGAAGACGGGCAGATTGATACGGAGTGTAATCCTCATTGAGGGCAATGTGTTTGATGAGAAACTAGCAGTCTTAAATCAACTCCAACAGAGGTTGCATAATATTTATGCATACAGTACAAAAGAACAGTTACCCTCACATGCCCCTGAGCAGATATTTAACACTACATTTGGGAAAAACCAGTGATTTTCAGTGTGAAACAACCCTTGCCCAATGGATGGTGCACATACAAAGGAGAAGTGCTTTATGATTTTTTTTTTTTCTTCCATTTGTAACCCAGGCAAGAAGATAACAGTTGCTTTGTGTGCTTACGATTGTAAGTCACGGTGAAGACTGGACAATATACTGATGAAGCATAAACTACAGATGCAGAAAGAAAGGGTGTTGCTTTGTAAAGAGTAGAGGTCTCTTCAATGCTAATACGCATATAGCTTGATTCACCAGGGAGAGTTTGGTAGTTAGTAATTTGCACTAAATCTTCATTCAATTTTGATAAAAATGTAGCATTATACATAAGATCAAAAAAATGTTTACTCTCGGGCTTCCCTGGTGGCGCAGTGGTTGCAAGTCCACCTGCCAATGCAGGGGACATGGGTTCGTGCCCTGGTCCTGGAAGATCCCACATGCTGCCGAGTGGCTGGGCCCGTGAGCCATGGCTGCTGAGCCTGTGCTTCCGGAGCCTGTGCTCCACAACGGGAGAGGCCACAACAGTGAGAGGCCCGTGTACCACAAAAAAAAAAAAAAAAAAAAAAAAAAGTTTACTCTAAAAGTTGAACAATAAGCACAAGACTGTGATTTTGCCTATTGAATTATGCTATCGAAGGAAAACTTCCTCATGAGAAGGTTGATAATATTAGAAATTGCTTTTATCCATGATTTTAAGTGACTTGACAAAGGCTCCTGCCTCAGTGATGTATATTCTGGAGTTTGAGTATCTAGGCTCCAATTGTTTTGTCATGAATATTTTAAAAAGCCACATCCAAGTGTTTTAGAAATAAGAAGACACTTCACAGAGCTGAATTCTACCAAATAGTGGTTTGGAGATTCTTTCACTGCTATCATTCAACAATTTTGAGATTATTTAAAAGGTGACATGTCTTTTAAATAGCATCTGACAAAATTCAATAAGTAGTTTGAATGAGAAATTGCTTGGTCAATTATAGACCTGTTTATCAGCATTCCTGGAAGAAGACATTGACTCTAATGTGATGGAGAATTTTCTAATTTGGTAAAAATATAAAATAAAAAAAGAAACCATGCTATATATATGTACAATGTGTGTATATATATATATATACATATATGTATGTGTATAAATATACATATATACAGATACATATATGTATTTTATTAACCAGCTTTGTATGGAGTCAAACCTAAAACTTAAATTATGTGTTTTGAATGCATTGGCTAAAGTCTGCATTAAGATTGCCTCACTCATTTGAAGAAATTATTACTTTAATTTTACATATCACATTGTTTTATTATTGAAAGTTCCAATGAATACTTTAATTTACTTAAAATTGACGGTCTGCTTGTGCACCTGAGGAGAGTTTTTTGGAAGCACTTATCTAACTGATTTAAGAGGAGAGAAATAAATGTTCACTAAGGCAGGGGCAGAACCAAGATAAACTGATGTACAAAATTTCCAGGAATTAGCCAAGGGAGGTGGCATGTCCAACGTTATTTAATTGATAACCATCAGTTTTGTGTTTTAGCCTGTCTGCAATACACATGATACATAAGATTCTTTGTTTTCTAGCATAAAATTTTCAGTGAATACTCTCATGCTATAAGCATTTATTCTTTTTGGGGAACCAGCTATGTGCCAAAGGCAAACTTTTGTTTTTTTAATCATGGAGACTCTTTATTGCTTATTTTATTTATTTCTTGCCAAATGGTCTTGCTTTCAGATATTTCTGGGCATGTCACAATTCTAAATGATTGCTAAGCCATCAGAATCAAGACCAGAAAAATCGCCAAGCCATGTAAAAATGCAGCGATTGTAGAGAAAGCTAAATAACACAGGACAAACAGCGTCTCCATCCTGGGCAGTGTGTTCCTCCCAGGTGAGGCAAAAGGAACAAACAGGCTTTTTAGAAAGAACAAGTGTTGTTCCCATTGATGTTCATATTAAATCATCATGCAGGAGATTCTGTCAATAACACACTGCCCCCAGTCGCCTCATGCCTGAAGCGTTGCACTCATGCTATTGCAATTAGATGAGCTATCAAAGCCTCATGCAGTCAAAGAGAGTAGTTTAAAGAGGTACAATAACAGGCGATTTGCAAACAGCACAAACCTTTAGCTTCTTCCCCGTTTTCCAAAAGTGTGCAGTGAATTTACATTAACACCTGTTATAGGAGATAAAAGAATGGATTTGCACTGCAAGGAGAATGCCAAATCCTCCTATAAGAGTGACTCATTTTCCTGTATTGCAGGATGTTATGCTGAACTGGAGGCAGCAAGTTGCATGCAGTACACTGGGTCAAATTTGGATTTTCAAAAATAAAAATGGCATGACATTTCACACACAGAACTCAGAAGTCCTGTCTCTCCAGATATTTTCTACATAATCACCAGGTTAAATCCACTCTGTGAGCAGGTTATTTTTATTGCCCAAGGATAACTTACATCAGCATACTTTTTACTACATATTCACTCAGATTACTATGACATCTAAGGTTTTCATGCGGTTAAATTCAAATTATTGTGGAACATGAGGGCAATTAAAGGATAGGAGATGACATTATATTACATCAAAGTGAACTACAGGTAAAGGAGGTGTGTACTGCTAGTAATTTGGTGTACATAAACTTAATTTTGAGCATTTTCTCCGTGGTGGAATGGCAGATACTATTGATATTTCTAACAACTCACTGTGTGACAGACACTTTACTCAGATCTTAGTGACTAGTTAAGAGCTAACAAATTATTGACTGGGATTGGAATGAATAAAAAATAATAACAAACCAAGAATTCTCAAAGTCTAAAGAATACCACATATATCACAAAACCCCTGTAAGAATTTAAATAAAGTCCTGAAACATCTGTCTCCCTGATTCTCCTACATATTTGGATGCTGTATTAGTTTTCTATTGCTGGGTAACAAATTACCAGAAATTGAATGGTTTAAAGTTAGACATTTATTATGTCAAATTTTCTGTGGGTCAGATATCTGGGCATGGCTTAACTGGGTCCTCTGATCAGGGTCTTTCATAAGGCTGCATATTGAGGTGTCAGCCAGGGCAGGGATCTCACCTGAAAGCTTGACTGTGGAAATATCCACTCCCAAGCTCACAGCATGGCTGGTAGCATTGCAGTGCTCCCAGTGTTGTTGGATTGAAAGCCTCAATTCTTAATTGTTGGATGGAGGTCACTTTGGTTCTTTGCCACATGGAGCTCCCTAACACGTCAACTTTATCAAAGTCAGCAAGGGAGAGAGTCTGCTAGTAAGATGGATATCATGCTGTTATCTAACCCAATCACAGAAGTAACATCCATTACTGTTGCCCTATTCAATGGCTAGATGAAAATCACAGGTCCTGTTCACACTGAGCAGGGGATAATGACATAAGAACATGGATACTAGGAGATAGAGATTATAACTGGAAAACATTTTAGAGTCTGCTTGCCACAGTTGCATTGCCCCTTAATATGACACTTGGACTCACCTGCTATCCTCCACTGAATTTGGTGTCCTCAAATGCAGTTCAATTTCCTTGGCTCAATATACAGAGCCAAAGGTCACATTATTTGACTGTGGCCTGGGGACTTCTCATTGTTCTGTACAACAGATCTTTGGAGCTGTGCTGAACTATTTTCTCCTCTATCCTCTCGTACAGGTCAGAACTGCATCGTGATCTGCAGCTCTCTCTGTCTATCCCTACTTACCCTGCTTTATCCTTCACAGATCTTTTCCCCACCCCTAAATATCTTACATGTCTTGACTACTCCGCTTCTCCTAACAACTGAACTAATACACAGGTATATATAATAAAAAAAAAAAAATAGTTCTAGGAAAATAGCAGTGATCAGAAGTATGGCTGAGCCATGATAAACACTATACATAAGTCATGATCAAGGAAGAACTTTCTGCAACTGACTACGCTGTCTTTCCTTTTCTTTTAAATTTCTTCTTTTCATATATGTGTCCATTTGGTCAGGGATCTTGCATATTCTCTTAATTATTTGTCACACTTCACTTAGATTTTTCTAGGGTCTGAGGTAGAGGGGTGGGGAGAGGGGAGAGGGAGAGAGAGAGAGAGAGAGAGAGAGAGAGAGAGAGAGAGCAAACAGCAAATTGCTTTCCTTCTTTCTCTTTTTAGTGATATGTGTATACATTAAAAAAATTCATTGCCGTACAATATAAAATAGTATCTTCTCACCTCTGTACACAAGGTTTTAATTGCACAATTATTATAAGTAAATTGTTATGCTATTATCATTAAAGTTTTGCGACATATGAAGATATTGTAATAAATACATTCAGCCCTTTTCTGTTAAAGTGCCAACAGTTTCAAACTTTTTTTCATGTCCTTCTTATGAACAGATATCATGTCATTATGCTCATTTTATTGGAAAACAAAATGGACGTACCTAATTGTTAAAGTAAGAGTCAAATAGTATCAAGAATAAACTTGCAAATTTCAAGAGATCCCAAACTGATATATTCTGGAAGATCTTTACAGAGTAATTGTCCCTGAATTAAAAATCTTGAGTTTTGTTCATCAGAATTAAGTTCTCTTCTGCACAAACAGGAATAATAATGCAGATTGATGGTTTGAATGATAAAGTGCCAGAACTGATACCTTGTGGAACCTCTATTTGTGGAGTTTCTGAAAGCTGCCCTCCCACATTCCTGCGAATAAGACCCACACAGTATATGTGGAAACTTCCCTCCTGGGACCGCTGAGAACATTCCCAAATGCCTGCCCATCTTTCTACTGAGCTCCATTTTTCTAAGATTGTGTCATTCATTTTGTACTTGAGATACTAATTTTTGGTTGTTAAATTACCTTGTCAATTTCTTTCCCCAATTTGTTGCGTTTTACCTTTGCTCATGACGTCTGATCATAAAGAAGGTTTTAAAATTTTCATTTATCACACTTACTACCTATTGTAATAGGTTCATGCATGAAAAATGTAGAGAGGAATTTCAGATTATCTGTTATTTGGGGGAAGGTTGGAAAAGGGAATTTGGGAGGCTTTGGCTGTGTCTGCAATTTTATTTCATTAGATTAAAAAGCTGAGGCAAACATGCAAAATGTGATACTTTTTAAACCTGAATGTTAGAAGTACAGAGTCTATATATTTTTCCGTAAGAATTTTAGAATTTATATCATGGCTATGGATAATACATATGTGTATACACATACATACATGTCTACAGTGCTAGTACGGTAAGTCCCCTTGATGTGAACCTTCAAGTTGTGAATTTTCAAAGATGTGAGCCTGTGTTCACATGTACAATCATGTTAGTTCACATGTCTGGCGTACATTGTCATGTGCATGCATCCTCTACAAGTGGTTGTGCTTTTGTGTGCTTTACTGTACAGTACTATATAGAGTACAGTAATACAGTATCTTTATTTCAAACCCAGGATGTCTGGAAGCAAGTGTAAAAGCAGCGGTGATATAGCCGGTACTGCTAAGAAGTGCCAGCTGTTGTACTGTACTACTGCACTTTTCAAGGTACTGTACCGTAAGATTAAAAATGTTTCTTTATTTTTTGTGTTTGTTTTTTATAAATTATTTGTGTGAAAAGTATTATAAACCTATTATAGTACAGTACTATATAGCCGATTGTGTTAGTTGGGTACCTAGGCTAATTTTGTTGCACTTCACGAACGCGTTCTCAGAACGGAACTCATTCGTATGTAGGGGACTTATTGTAGATGCCATGTCACTCTCATTCTCTGCCATTTTGGGGCTGTTTCAATCTGGGTAAGAGCAATGTGAAGAGATCTGGAAGAGATCAGAGAATGTGGGGAAAGCATCTCTTTCTGTGATTCAGCATTGGCCCACCGTAATCAACTCAGGTCTCTAAATTCAGGCTTCCTTCATTTATCCTGTCAAATGTAGCTCTTAGTAATTAAGAATACATCTTGGAAAAAAAAATGGGGATAAAAGAGAAGGGAGACAAGGACTTTCAAGAGACATTTTAAGGAGGACATCTGAGAATGCATAAAACACACAATAATATTTTTCTGAGAATGTGATGATACACGTTTTATAGCCACTGCTAAGAGGCAAGTTAAAGTCCGCAGGGAATAAAGGTAGAAATTTGGCTGCAGATGTTTGAAGTTTTTTGAGGGAATATGATTTATGTGTCTAAAGTGAAATATCAGGGACCTGACGTTATGCATAAAGGGCAAGAAAAGGGATGAAACATCATATTCAAAGGGCAACAAAATAGAAATTATGCTGCTAGCTTGATGTATCTAGGTTGATCGCCAAGACCTGATGTAAAGGAGCAGGAAACAAACTGAAGAGAAATAAACATCGTTCCTTTTAGAATGAACCTAAGTGGAAAAGAAAGTGGGATGGGCCAAAATTAAACTTGGGGGGAATGTGGTCCTATAATCTAGAACAAAAGGCAAACTAAGATTTCTTCATCATTCATTTAAAAACAGGCTGTAAAAAGGGTATAACTATGATAAAAAATATTTTCTCTGGACTTTAGTAACTTCCCATTCACTTTGACTTAAAATAAATTCCATTTGTTCTCTCTGGTTATTTTAATTTTCAGATGATTTTATACACCTTAGATAACTAACGTACAGCTTTTTTGGTTGAGCTATATTGCCATTTTTATTTTCCTGTTTGGTTTTTCAAAAAATGTTAAAATTTAGCCTTCTTCAACTTTTCACTCCATCTAATCCATGCAGATATTCCAGAGGCTAAAGAACCCTTGGAGCTGGACAAAAGAATGACGCTTGTCATCACTCATGAGGGTGATCAAAGGCGGCCGGATGCTCCTTTAACCTTGGATCACTTACACACAGTTTAATAGTTGATTAAGAGCACAGTGTTGCTGTGTCCTCAGATATTTTTAGTGGCTCACGGCAGCAGAAAGTAATATTGGGTAATAAGAATAGGAAATAGAAATGTCTAGCTTGACTACCTCTTATTAATTATAGCACTTTATATATATCACACTATATATGTGTATGTGATGTAGGTAATCATCAGTCTTTCAGTCAATCAGTAAGACAGTAAAGTAGCTCCTAAGGCTGGCCTTCACTATAATAGTGTACAGATTTCAATTATACTATTCTTCCTGTGTCAGGCTTAGGAAACTTAAAAAAGAAATAATCTAGTAAGTGGTGTGGAGCAGAACAATCAAGAACTTTCAGAAGCAGGTGTTTCAGATCCTCTGATGTAATTCTGACAATCACTTGTCCTAAGATACCTTCCCAGTGTTTTCCAAGTTTGCCATTAAAGGGTTTACAAAAGTCTTCAATGTGCAAAGCAAAAGTGAAATCAATGATAATATTTCTGATCCATTAAGGTAGAGAGGATATTGAAAGTTGAAAATGCACTAAAAGAGGGGCAATTGAGAGAAAAATGATGGATTTTATTACCTGATATACTTTTGTCCCTATGGATTACTGAAAGCACCTTAAATAGTTATTCAGTTGAGACTTATGCCTAGAAAATCCTTTGCCAAGAAAACTCTGTTTTTAAAAATATGAAATGATGGAAAATAGTGGTAGTGCTAAAAAAATATATCACTTTCTCAAGTTTCTGGCTTTACATGAAAAAGAGTTTTGGGTGGTGTCGAGGGAGAATGCATAGACAGGAAGTGAGGAAAGATGGAAAGGAATCTGAGAAGGAAATGGAAGAGGTTATTTTCCTGTTGGGACTTGACTTAGGAAAATAGCATTTAAATGATAGTCATCCTGGGTAGGGACTTATCTAATTCTGCATTTGATATAGTGCACGGTGTCTCCTTGGCATTTGATCAATGCCTTTGAATATAGTTAATGAAAATGTCCCTTTGCCTACAGTGCAATGTACAAATTGAGTGCAAGGATGAAATTCCCATTTTTCACCAAAGCTGATCACAGGTGAACATGGATCTGCATCTGAAAATAGTAAAACATTTCCTTCATGTCCTTTTAATTCCCCAAGGGCCTTAGCCTTTTATTCTCCTTTTAACAAGCCACTTTTCTTTCCCAGAGGGACATATCTAAACAGTTCTTAGAAAAAAAAAAAAAATCTTGTCTCAAGGGCATCATCTGGAAATTGCCCTGTTTGCAGTCCAAAATGCAAAGCCAGGATTCGGTGAAGAATAACACAGCTACCCAACCACTTCAAAGCTGAATGGGGTTGAATCAATGCCACAACAAGAGGTGTTAACTGCTCCAATCAAAGTTGCTTCCCAGGGCCTGCAAACACTGTTTTGTTTTCCCTGCCAATCATCTAAACAATACTATTGCCAGTCACCTTAATTTAGACAGATCTTTTCAAGGGGAGTGAATGGAGCAAATCCAGGCAAACAGAGTGGTATTAGCTCTTTCCCTCACAAATTCACCATGAAGAGCAAAGACGCAATTAAAAAATGACCAAGTATTTCAGCGTAGTTTCCTGCCCTACTCTTGCATCAGCTGGAAATTCTGCCAGGGCAGAGGTCAGGCCAGGGTCCTCTGAAGCTGGATCTGTGCTGGGCTGAGGAGAATTCAAAAGACATGCATGTTATCACAGCTTTGGGGGTCACTCTCAGTGAAAGGATAATCTTTCTTACCTCTTTTGGCACATCTCTACGCTGGTGTTCTATGTTGGCATCGTCAGTTCTCAATATGCTTTTTGGTGTTGATAATCAATTTCTCACCTCTTTCTAGACTGTACACACAAGTCTAACTGGAGAGTGTTCCTAGATCATTCTCCCCACTCTACTTCCTCTTGGCATCAGCCATATGGTTTCTGCTGCCCGAACTGCTTTTCCTGGAATGTGTGGAATTAAGTCTATTCCTCAAGCTCAGTTCAGATGTCGTCCGTCATCCTTCAGACAAACCCTCCCTAATTTCCACAACATAATGTGCTAGCTCTCCTTTCTCTGATACCAAGTTTGCATGTCTCTTATGTACATATGATTTTATGCTTCCTACCTGTGTTATCCATTTCATCCCTGTCTCCTGCTAAACTGTAAGATTCCCCAAGGACACAGAGCCTTGACTAATTTACCTTTTTATCTTCTACATGTTGTAGTAAATCAACTTGAACAAAGTAAACGTTCAGTAAGAGAACACATAAGTAGTAGTAGTAAGAGTTTACACTTAGATGGTGCTTAATAAATACGTTATATTCTAACATGTCTTAAGACATATAATCATCACAGAACTAAGAGCTTGGTTCTATTATTAGCCTTATTTTACAGTCAAGAACACAGCAGCACAGAAAGATCTCAGAATTTGCCAAACTCCCACAGCTATTATATGGCAAAGCTGTACATGTTTAAAGTGTGGCAGCCAAATTCCTGCATTCATGCTCTTATCCCCGTGCTCTCCTGCATTTTTTTTTTTTTGAATGAAGGAATGAATATTTTAAAAATCTTATTTGTATTCTACTTATGTATATTATATATGTATATATGCATACAGTATTTATACACTATTTAAATTCTATTTTACCGTTTAACTTCTCCTTTCTTTCACATTGTACCAAGATCACTCTCTTTTTTTTTTTCTTCCTGTATTAAGAATTGAAGCTTCAATCCAAGGAGGCTATTGACCTTTTTTTCTTAGACTCGAGGTCTATAGACCAGTGGAAAACTCCCTCAGTTTTAAACCATTTTTAAAATATAATTTTACACTCACAAAAGGTTACAAAAATAATACAGAGAGATCAGAAGTACATATCACCAAACTTCCCCCAATGGTAACATCTTACATTGCTATAGTACGTTATCAAAAGAAGGAAATTGATATTGACACAATCCCATTGACTGCCTACAGTTCTTACTCCAACTTGCCAGTTTTTTCATGCACTTATTTTTTTATCTTTGTGTATAATTCTAAGACATTTTATCCTGTGCATAGACTAATCATCACCACCATCAAGGTGTAAAATTATTCCATCACTACAAAGAAATTTTCACATGCTATACTTTTGGAGTCACATCCTCCCTTTCCTTCCCCATCCTCTGACAACCACTAAGAAGCTCTCCATCTGTATAATTTTATACCTTGAGAGTGGATGGAATCATACAGTATGTACCATTTTGAGATTGGCTTCTTTTTTCTCTCAGCGTAAATGTTCTTGAGATTTTTCCAAGTTGTTGTCGTATCAATAATTCATTCCCCCCCCCCCTTTTTTTTTTTTTTGTTAAGTAGTATTGCATGGTGTGGAAGATTTACAGCTTGTTTAACAATTCACTCATTGAAGGGCACCTGGGTTGTTTCCTTTTTCAGGCGATTACAAATAAAACTGTTATGAATCTTCATGTATAGGTTTTTGTCTGAATGTAAATGTTCGTGTCCCTATGATAATTGCCCAGGAGTACAAATGCTGGGTCATATGGTAATTATATATTTCATTTTCTAAGAAACTGCTAAATGATTTCCAGAGTGGCTCTTCCATTTTACATTCCCTCCAGCAATGGACTAGATATCACATTTTTCCACATGTTTGCCAGTGCTTGGTATTAGAAGTGTTTTTTATTTTAGCCATTCTAACACATATGTAATATCACCTTACTCTTGTTGTAAATCTGCATTTTGCTAATGAATACTGATTTTGAAATACAGTTCCATGTATATATCTGCCATCCATATATCTTCCTTGGTGAAGTTTACATCTTTTGCCTATTTTTCTAATTGAATTGTGTTTTTCTCTTACTGTTGGGATTAGACAGTTTTGCAGCTCATCTTTCATCCTCTTAACTGGTTCTTTTTCATAATAAAGTGTTAAATTTTTATGAAGTCCAATATAGCCATTTTTTTCTTTCATAGCTCATGGATTTGGTGTCATATCTAAGGACACTTTGCCTAACTCCAGGTCATGAAAACTTTCCCCTATGTCAATTTCTAAAAGTTTTATAGTTTTACATTTTACATTTAGATCTATGATCTATTTAGAGTTAACTGTTATATAAAGCTGAGGTTTAGGTCGAAGTTCATTTTTTATAGCTATTGATGTTCTGCTGTTTCAGCACTATTTGTTAAAACAAATATCCTTACTTCTTTATGAATTTATTTTGCACCTTTTCAAAAACAAGTTGGGTGTAATTGTGTGATTCTTTTTTTGTCACCCACTATTTTAAATTGAGCACATTACAATGAAAGGAAATGTGGGTGTTGGACCTGTTCTAGCATAAATACTTAGTCCAATTGGAGATGGTCCTCTTAAAGGTGATACAAATATAGGAATTTGATACAAAAAAGATCCTCTTCAGAAAGACCATTATCTCCTTTCTGCACATCACGTAGTGTGCAATGGTCTATATCATAAAATGACTAACCTAGACACATCCTCTCACTCTTTGTAAGAACATACCTGACCCAAAATTTCAAAGCAAAACAGCAGCCCATGATCCACAAAGGCCAAAGCAATGAGTGTAGGACTAGAAGATCCAAAGGCACTTGTTCTCAGAGATCTATATAACAGGAATCATAAGATCACCCACCCTGGGAATTCCAGTAGTTAGGACTCTACGTTTCCACTGCAGGGGGCCCAGGTTCGATCCTTGGTGGGAGAATTAACATTCCACAGTCTATGTGGCATGGTCAAAATAATAAACAAAGAGATAGCTCCTACTTATAAAAAAAAGATCCACCACTCTATCTTTCTCACATTACTGCTGTAAGGCTCCAATGAGATCGTGTGAGAGAAGGTAATTTATGGAGTGTAGATCACTAAACAGAAATAGAACATATTTCTAATAAGGACACTCACTACAACCCTTCCACATCTAGATAGACCTCACAGGTCCACAGGTGTATAGCTACTATCTCAATATTTTGTGCCCTGGGACTTGGGTGGTAGAAATAGTTTTCACTATATCTGCATTTGACCACTGCCAATGGAGTTCCAACCAGACAAACATATGTTTCCAGAAAAAAATGTCTATCTATTATATTACTAAATGCCAGCCTTTCTTGAATTCTTCATTTTTGTTCCTCAATTACTCCCCCATAGGAAAAATAAGTACTCTTAAGTTTACAAATGTTAAAAAAAATATAATGTTTATTTGGCTTGCTTATTAGTTAAATAATACATGTAATGTATCTTCTCTGTGCCAAGATCTAAACACAAAGAGGAAAGAAACATATCCCCTTGAATGTCTTACTGACTAGTTCAAGCATGTGCCATTGCCCACTGGGGATGAGCCATGCCAAGCCTAGGAAGGGTCAGGGAAGATATGCTCCTTGTCAACTAACATATATAACCTAGCCATTATGAGTTCCCTGAAAGAAAGCTCTGAATTCCTAAATCCTTAAAAATCAAATGAAAACCTTGAGAATGTCACATAACACTTACAATTGTATGACAAAGCACGACTTCATTATATTCATTCATTCAGCAATCACTCATTGAGTACTTACTCTGTGCACTCTTGATCTAAGGTCTTGGAATAAAAAGCACAAGATACATTTCTTTTTTTAAAAGGTCATAATTTAACTCTTTTATTTAAAAAAAGGAGCTAGTAGTAAGATAATGCATGGGAATGTCTGCTTTGCAAAAAGTGTAAATTTCTATATAAATAGAAGATATTGTTTTGATTAAATAATTGAGTTATGGAGAAGTTTTCACTCATAGAATTGGTTAGAATCAGATTAGCAAGAAGTACGTTGTCAAGGGAAATGAAACCAGACTTTATAAGAGCATTTATTGAAATATCTACTATTCTTTTGTTTAGCCTTAGATCTTAGTTAAGATTAAAAAGACTTTGAAAATTATCCAGAATAGTTAAATTTTGAGAGCAGAGAGACTCAGGCTAAGTTGATAAGCCTGGTCAGATTAATTACTATAAAAATAAACCCCCAAATCAATTATTTTGTTAAAAATAAATCAACTACATTTTGAAAAGTATTATTGTCTGTCTCATCTATGAACCACTTTAGTTCTAAAGGTGTTTACTGACAAATTACTTTCTTACCTAACTCTAAGTTTTTTAAAAACGAAAAGTCTCTATTATACCGCCATTCACTGTGATTTAGTGATCTGTGTGTCCTACTATTAATATAAGCAAGGAACATCTCTTTTTGCCTGGTTTGCTTTCCTTTGGGGGTGAATTTAAATTCAAACTCTGCATCTTTTTTTTTGTTATTCCATATGTGTTCATAGAAAACACCCACAGAAGCACATGCTATCCAGGTGCATGGAGAACTTGTAGAATGCTCCTGGCCTTCCTAAATACTGCTTAGGTACAGTGTGTGATTCTGCCGGTGGGGGAAATGAACTTTTATTACTTCCTGATGCCTCATCATTGTCACTTTAATTTGCTATGTCACATACATACTTCCCATGGCTGCATAATCCTGGAGAATATAATTTCCTTTCCATATCCCATCACCTGGACAACTTCTTATAACAGTTTATGATTCTAATAGACCTAAAGTGCCCATCATTATATGGGTTAAAACCCTCCCTGGAAAGGACTTTGAAACAGTCTCAGATAAAGGATCCTCTGAGTGGTGGTCTAAATCCCTAGTGTAGCCATCTTGCTGGTTTTACTAGGATGCAGCCCTGTGGAAACAGTAATGGTGCCGCTGCAGATAAATAAGATTTCTCATTGCTCAGGGGTCTCACCTGAGATGTTCATAATTCAAACTCAGTTCCTCCTGGACGTTGTCCTGCATTTAGACATGGTAACAGGAATTCTTAGTGACAGCCAGTCCCAGATTACCTCCATCTTCTGGGCACTTCTGTTTATTATTTTCCTTATCTCATGTATATGCTCTTGAATTTCCATAACTACCACACTGTAAAGCATATCTTCTAGATACCTATTTAAAATGTAAAACTGATGATTGACCTTCAAAATGGCAGAGGAGTAAGCGGTAGAGATCACCTTCCTCCCCACAAATACATCAGAAATACATCTACATGTGGAACACCTCCTACAGAACACCCACTGAATGCTGGCAGAAGACCTCAGACCTCCCAAACGGCAAGAAAATCTCTATGTACCTGGGTAGGTCAAAAGAAAACAGAGAAAATAGAGACAAAAGAATAGGGATGGGACCTGCACCAGTGGGAGGGAGCTGTGAGGGAGGAAAGGTTTCCACACACTAAGAAGGCCCTTCGTGGGTGAAGATGGGGGGTTGGGTGGGGGAAGCTTCAGAGCCACAGAGGAAAGCGCAGCAACAGGGGTGCAGAGGGCAAAGCAGAGAGATTCCCATACAGAGGATCAGTGCCAGCCAGCACTCACCAGCCTGAGAGGCTTGTCTGCTCACCCGCTGGGGTGGGCAGGTGCTGGGAGCTGAGGCTCAGGCTTCGGAGGTCAGACCCCAGAGAGGGGACCAGGGTTGGCTGTGTGAACACAGCCGGAAGGGGCCTAGTGCACCACAGCTACCTGGGAGGGAGTCCGGGAAAATGCCTGGAACTGCCTAAGAAGCAAGAGACCATTGTTTCAAGGTGCACGAGGAGAGGGGATTCAGAGCACCACCTAAATAAGCTCCAGAGAAGGACATGAGCTGCAGCTATCAACACGGACACCAGAGATGGGCATGAAATGCTAAGGCTGCTGCTGCAGCCACCAAGAAGCCTGTGTGCAAGCACAGGTCACTATCCACACCCCTCCAGGGAGCCTGTGCAGCCCGCCACTACCAGGGTCCCATGATACAGGGACAAGTTCCCCAGGAGAACAAATGGTGCACCTCAGTTTGTTGCAGCGTCTTGCTGGCCTCTGGGGCCTCAGGCTCCCCCCACATTCCACACCCCTCCCTCCCCCTAGCCTGAGTGAGCAAAAGCCCCCTAATCAGCCACTCCTTTAACCCGCTCCTGCCTGGGCAAAGAACAGATACCGGAGGGTGACCTACATGCAGAGGTCGGGGCAGATCCAAAGCTGAATCACAGGAGCTGTGTAAACAAAGAAGAGAAAGGGAAATTTTTCTGTGTAGCCTCAGGAGCAGCAGATTAAACCTCCACAGTCAAGGTGATGCACCCTGCATCTGTGGATTATCTGAATAAACAATGAATCATCCCAAAATTGAGGTGGTGGACTTTGGGGACAACTTTAGACAGGGTTTGCTGTATGCAACAGACTAGTTTCTGATTTTTATGTTAATGTTATTATAGTTTTTAGTGCTTATCATCATTGGTGGATTTCTTTATTGGTTTGGTTTCTCTCTTCTCTTTTTAAATTATTAAAAATTTTTTTTTAATTTTAATTATTTTTTTCAGTTTACATTTTAATAAATTTATTTTATTTTTATTTATTTATTTATTTTCTTTCTTTCCTTTTTTTCTCCCATGTCTTCTGAGCCGTGTTGCTAACAGGGTCTTGGTGCTCCAGCCAGGTGTCAGGTCTGAGGCTCTAAAGTGGGAGAGACAAGTTCAGGACATTGGACCACCAGAGACTTCCCAGCCCCACCTAATATCAGTTGGCAAGAGCTCTCCCAGAGATCTCTGTCTCAATGCTAAGACCCAGCTCCACTCAATTACCAGCGAGCTCCAATGCTGGACACCCCATGACAAACTGTTAGAAAGACATGAACACAACCACATCCATTAGAAGATAGGCTGACTAAAATCATAATAAGTTCACAGACACCCCAAAACACACCACTGGATGCAGTCCTACCCACCAGAAGACAAGATTCAGCCTCATCCACCAGAACACAGGCACCAGTCTCCTCCACCAGGAAGCCTACACAACCCACTGAACCAACCTTAGCCACTGGGGGCAGACACCAAAAACAATGGGAACTACAAATCTGCAGGCTGGGAAAAGGAAACCCCAAACACAGTAAGTTATGCAAAATGAGAAGACAGAGAAAAGCACAACAGATGAAGGAGCAAGGTAAAACCCCACCAGACCAAACAAATGAAGAGGAAATAGTCTACCTGAACAAGAAATCAGAGAATAATAGTTAAGATGATCCAAACTCTTGTAAATAGAATGGAGAAAATACAAGAAACGTTTAACAAGAACCTAGAAGAACTAAAGAGCAAACAAACAATGATGAAAAACAAAATAAATGAAATTAAAAATTCTCTAAAAGGAATCAATAGCCGAATAACTGAAGTAGAAGAACGGATAAGTGACCTGGAAGATAAAATATTGGAAATAACTACCACAGAGCAGAAAAAAAGAAAAAAGAATGAAAAGAATTGAGGACAGTCTCAGAGACTTCTGGGACAATATTAAACACACCAGCATTCGAATTATAGGGGTTCCAGAAGAAGAAGAGAAAAAGAAAGGGGCTGAGAAAATATTTGAAGAGATTATAGTTGAAAGGTTCCCTAACATGGGAAAGGAAATAGTCAATCAAGTCCAGGAAGCAAAGAGAATCACATAGAGGGTAAATCCAAGGAGAAACATGCCAAGACACATATTAATCAAACTACCAAAAATTAAATACAAAGAAAAAATATTAAAAGCAGCAAAGGAAAAGCAACAAATAACATACAAGGGAATCCCCATAAGGTTAACAGCTGATCTTTCAGCAGAAACTCTGCAGGCCAGAAGGGAGTGGCAGGTCATATTTAAAGTGATGAAAAGGAAAAAACTACAACCAAGATTACTCTACCTAGCAAAGATGTCATTCAGATTTGACAGAGAAATTCAAACCTTTACAGACAAGCAAAATCTAAGAGAATTCAGCACCACCAAGTCAGCTTTACAACAAATGCTAAAGGAACTTCTCTAGGAAGGAAACACAAGAGGAGGGAAAGACCTACCAAAACAAACCCCAAACAACTAACACAATGGTAATAGGAACATGCATATTGATAATTACCTTAAATGTAAATGGATTAAATGCTCCAACCAGAAGACATACACTGGCTGAATGGATACAAAAGCAAGACTTGTATATATGTTGTCTACAAGAGATCCACTTCAGATCTAGGAACACATACAGACTGAAAGTGAGGAAATAGAAAAAGATATTCCATGCAAATGGAAATCAAAAGAAAGCTGGAGTAGTAATACTCGTATCAGGTAAAATAGACTTTAAAATAAAGAATGTTACAAGAGACAAAGAAGGACACTACATAATGATCAAGGGATCAGTCCAAGGAAAAGATATAACAATTATAAATATATATGCACCCAACATAGGAGCACCTCAGTACATAAGGCAAATGCTAACAGCCATAAAAGGGGAAATCAACAGTAACAAAATAATAGTAGTGGACTATAACACCCCATTTTCACCAATGGACAGATCATCCAAAATGAAAATAAATAAGGAAACACAAGCTTTAAATGACACATTAAACAAGATGGACTTAATTGATATTTATAGGACATTCCATTCTAAACACAGCAGAATACACTTGCTTCTCAAGTGCTCATGGAATGTTCTCCAGGATAGATCATATCTTGGGTCACAAATCAGGCCTTGGTAAATTTAAGAAAATTGAAATTGTATCAAGTATCTTTTCTGACAACAACATGATGAGACTAGATATCAATTACAGGAAAAGAACTGTAAAAAATGCAAACACATTGAGGCTAAAAAATACACTACTGAATAACCAAGAGATCACAGGAGAAATCAAAGAATAAATAAAATAACCCCAGAAACTAATGACAATGAAAACACGCTGACCCAAAACCTAAGGGATACAACAAAAGCAGTTCTGAGAGGGAAGTTTGCAGCAGCACAATCCTACCTCAAGAAACAAGAAAAATCTCAAATAAACAAATTAAACTTACACCTAAAGCAATTAGAGAAAGAAGAACAAAAACCCCCAAAGTTAGCAGAAGGAAAGAAATCATAAAGATCCAATCAGAAATAAATGAAAAAGAAATGAAGGAAATGATAACAAAGATCAATACAACTAAAAGCTGGTTCTTTGAGAAGATAAACAAAAATTGATAAACCATTAGCCAGTCTCATCAAGAAAAAAAGGGAGAAGACTCAAATCAATAGAATTAAAAATGAAAAAGGAGAAGTAACACCTGACACTGCAGAAATACAAAAGATGATGAGAGATTACTACAAGCAACTCTATGCCAATAAAATGGACAACCTGGAAGAAATGGACAAATTCTTAGAAAAACACAACCTTTCAAGACTGAACCAGGAAGAAATAAGAAATATGAAAGACCAGTCACAAGCATTGAAATTGAAACTGTGATTAAAAATCTTCCAACAAACAAAAGCCCAGGACCAGATGGCTTCACAGGCGAAATCTATCAAACATTTAGAGAAGAGCTAACACCTATCCTTCTCAAACTCTTCCAAAATATAGCAGACTCATTTTATGAGGCCACCATCACCCTGAAACCAAAACCAGACAAAGATGTCACTAAAAAAGAAAACTACAGGCCAATATTACTGATGAACATAGATGCAAAAATCCTCAACAAAATATTAACAGACAGAATCCAACAGCACATTAAAAGGATCACACACCATGATCAAGTGGAGTTTACCCCAGGAATGCAAAGATTCTTCAGTATAGGCAAATCAATTAATGTGATACACCATATTAACAAATTGAAGGAGAAAAACCATATGATCACCTCAATAGATGCAGAAAAAGCTTTTGACAAAATTCAACACCCATTTTTGATAAAAACCCTCCAGAAAGTGGGCATAGAGGGAACTTACCTCAACATAATAAAGGCTATATATGACAAACCTACAGTCAACATCGCTCTCAATGGTGAAAAATTGAAACCATTTCCACTAAGATCAGGAAGAAGACAAGGTTTCCACTCTCACTGCTATTATTCAACATAGTTTTGGAAATTTTAGCCACAGCAATCAGAGAAGAAAAAGAAATAAAAGGAATCCAAATGAGAAAAGAAGAAATAAAGCTGGCACTGTTTGCAGATGACATGATACTACACATGGAGAATCCTAAAGATGCTACCAGAAAACTACTAGAGCTTATCAATGAATTTGTTAAAGTAGCAGGATACAAAATTAATGCACAGATATCTCTTGCATTCCTATACACTAATGATGACAAATCTGAAAGAGAAATTAAGGAAACACTCCCATTTACCATTGCAACAAAAATAATAAAATACCTAGGTATAAACCTATCTAAGGAGACAAAAGATCTGTATGCAGAAAACTATAAGACACTGATGAAAGAAATTAAAGATGATGCAAACAGATGGAGAGTTATACGATGTTCTTGGATTGGAAGAATCTACATTGTGAAAATGACTCTACTACCCAAAGCAATCTACAGATTCAATGCAATCCCTATCAAACTACCAATGGAATTTTTCATAGAACTAGAACAAAAAATTTCACAATTTGTATGGAAACACAAAAGGCCATGAATAGCCAAAGCAATCTTGAGAAAGATAAACAGAGCTGGAGGAATCAGCCTCCCAGACTTCAGACTATACTACAAAGCTACAGTAATCATGACAGTATGGTACTGGCACAAAAACAGAAATATAGATCAATGGAACACTATGGAAAGCCCAGAGATAAATCCATGGACATATGGTCACCTTATCTTTGATAAAGGAGGCAAGAATATACAATGGAGAAAACACAGCCTCTTCAATAAGTGGTGCTGGGAAAACTGGACAGCTACATGTAAAAGAGTGAAAGTAAAACACTCCTTAACACCATCACAAAAATAAACTCAAAATAGATTAAAGACCTAAATGTAAGGACAGACACTATAAAACTCTTACAGGAAAACATAGGCCGAATACTCTATGACATAAATCACAGCAAGATCCTTTTTGACCCACCTCCTAGAGAAAGGGAAATAAAAACAAAAATAAAAAAATGGGCCGTAATGAAACATAAACCTTTCACACAGCAAAGGAAACCATTGAGAAGATGAAAAGACAACCCTCAGAATGGGAGAAAATATTTGCAAATAAAGCAACTGTCAAAGGATTAATCTCCAAAATATACAAGCAGCTCAATATCAAAAACACAAAGAACCCAATCCAAAACTGGGCAGAAGACCTAAATAGACATTTCTCCAAAGATATACAGATTACCAATAAATACATGAAAGGATGCTCAACATCACTAATCATTAGATAAATGCAAATCAAAACTATAATGAGGTATCACTTTACACTGGTCAGAATGGCCATCATCAAAAAGTCTACAAACAATAAATGCTGAAGAGGGTGTGGAGAAAAAGGGACCCTCTTGCTCTGTTGGTGGGAATGTAAATTGATATAGCCACTATGGAAAACATTATGGAGGTTCCTTTAAAAACTAAATATAGAACTACCATACCACCCAGCAATCCCTCTACTGGACATATACCCTGAGAAATCCATAATTCAAAAAGAGTCATGTACCACAATGTTCATTGCAGTTCTATTTACAATAGCCAGGACATGGAAGCAACATAAGTGTCCATCAACAGATGAATGGATAAAGATGTGGCACATATATACAATGGAATATTACTCAGCCATACAAAGAAACAAAATTGAGTTATTTTTAGTTAGTTGGATAGACCTAGAGTCTGTCATACAGAGTGAAGTAAGTCAGAAAGAGAAAAACAAATACCATATGCTAGCACATATATATGGAATCTAAAAAAAAAAAAAAAATAGTTCTGAAGAACCTAAGGGCAGGACAAGTATAAAGATGCAGATGTAGAGAATGGACTTGAGGACACAGGGAGGGGGAAGTTAAAATGGGATGAAGTGAGAGAGTGGCACTGACATATATACACTACCAAATGTAAAATAGGTAGCTAATGGGAAGCAGCCACATTGCAAAGTGAGACCAGCTCGGTGCTTCGTGACCACCTAGAGTGTTGGGATAGGGAAAGTGGGAGGGAGATGCAAGAGGGAGGGGATATGGGGATATATGTATATGTACATCTGATTCACTTTGTTTTACAGCAGAAACTAACACAACATTGTAAAGCAATTATACTCCAATAAAAATGTTAAAAATAAATAAATAAAATGTAAAACTGCAGTGTCCTGAGTGTTAAGTATAAGTTAATGAAACGCATTAAGCGAAGTCTTAAAATCATGCTGCATTTTAAATGGTATTACTAGGTATTTGTTTACAAGCACCTTTAGAAATGCAGTTTATTATTTTTAAAGTGACATTTGCATTTATTAGTAGAACCAGTGACTTCCAATGTGTAACGTAGATGCTGGCATGTCAGTGACAATATGTCATAAAAGCTGTTTGGGATAAGGTTAGCCACTCCTTTAAGCACTACTCATGAGGGCAGAAAGTTAGGTGTGAACACATAGGTCAAAAACGCAAAAGCAAGATGAAAAATACACACAAAAGACAAGAACCAAGTGTACAGGGCACAAACACAGAGCAGTGCGTGTTCTTCCATCCAGAATCTCACGGGGTGTTTGATGAATCATCTTATTCAAGTACTTGACTTATGCTATTACAAATCTCTGATAAAATTAACTGAGCAGAACTATTATTGTGTATAACCAATACGAACCTTTAAACACAAATTTTAAGATTCTAGGGAGAGCAAAGGCAGTAAACATACATCCGGTTTTTAGATATTCAATAGAGAGGGAAATGTTCGTGATGGGCTGATGAGGGTAGCCTTGAGAGGTAACCAGGGAGCTGGTGATCTAGTGATCTAGTAGAAAGAGAGAAGAGATTTGGATAATACAGACTATTTCAATTGTATGAAGGATTAAAAATAAATGAAAAAGAGCTTCTTGTAGCCAAAGTAAAAAGTAATTTTCCATTTAAGTCAACAACTTAAATATAAGAATATTACTCCTAGAAGTTCCCCAGGTTTTGATTCAGAGTTCTGTATTGCTAATTTCATTGACAAATATAATATTTGGCAGGTGAACAAGGATGGGACAGGGGTAGGGGCTGAGGAAATCCTAGAAGCAAACAGCACGTGAAAATAACATTTGGGAAGCTTGTGTAACAACAAAAGCTTGACTTGGGGAAGATCTGTTAAAACCTTCCTCCAAAATTTCATAGTAAAATGAATGAATAGAATAGTGGTCAGTAGCTTTGCCACAGATTAGGTAGTTTGAACCAAATATGTTAAAGTGAAGTATATTCTTAGCAGCCATAAGGTACAAAACGATTTTATAGAAATAATTTTGTACAAATGAAATATTGTATCCATCTACTTACCAGGAGAAATAGTCAGGCTAACATTTGTTACACTCTATAGATCATACTGAAATCAAAATTCTTAAGAATTTCCTTGTGACTTTTCCTCTGTTTCTGCTGCACTAAGGTGTGGGGAATATTCATGGCTTTAAAGTCAATGAATCTGTAAATTGCTTTGCTTCTTAGAGCATGAACTACATGACTCTAGACTCTTGTGTTTTGTTAAGACAGCACAGTATTTGCAGTTAGCTGTCTTCTGACTATGGCAGAGATACAGTTAAAGACAGTGGAAAATAGACTGGAGCCAGTGTGGTCTACTGTTAGAGCATTTTACTGCCTGAATATGTTTTTGTGCTTTGGTATTTCAGAGAGGCCTGTCACCCTAGGAAGTCCTTTGCTTAGGCAGACAATGGGATCCCAGTGAAAATAATAGCAATTGCAAACTAAACTCTGGAGGCTAGGTTAATTTTCATATGACTCTATTGTATATTGGTATTTCAGTAAAAGAATTGCTGAGTTCAGATTTTCTCAACTGAATTCTGGAATTGGGTTGCTAGGATCAATTCCTCAAGAAAAGACATATTTACCAAGATTTAATGCAGATTGACACATGGAACACAGAAATATATCTCCACAGAGTTTCTCAACCTCCTTGAGCTTATATATAACCGAGTATCTCCAGTGGTAAAAATAAAACAAAATGCAAATTCATCATGGGCACAGTAGTTTTATGTACAAATCAAACTGATTTTAAGCAAGAACATCTGTGCAAACAAGATTGTAAAAGGTAATTTCAAGGCTACAAAGGAAGGGAAAGTATGTTGATTGGATTTTAAAATAGACATGTTAAATGTGCACACCTACTGTAATGTGAGGTGAATGACATAATTTAATGAGTTTAATGAAGATTTGCAGAAAAGCCTAACTAGAGAAGTATTTTTTTCCTTGTTTTTCAATATCGATATTAAAGAGTATTTGCGGGGCTTCCCTGGTGGTGCAGTTAAGAATCTGCCTGCCAATGCAGGGGACACGGGTTTGAGCCCTGGTCCAGGAAGATCCCACATGCCGCGGAGCAACTAAGCCCATGTGCGCCACAACTACTGAGCCTGCACTCTAGAGCCTGTGTGCCACAACTACAGAGCCTGCGCTCTAGAGTCCATGAGCTACAACTACTGAGCTCATGTGCTGCAACTACTGAAGCCTATGTGCCTAGAACATGTGCTCTGCAATAAGAGAAGCTACCACAGTGAGAAGCCCACCCATTGCAATGATGAGTAGCCCCCACTTGCCACAACTAGAGAAAGCCTGTGCACACAGCAACGAAGACCCAACACAGCCAAAAATAAATAAATAAAATTAATTAATTTAAAAAATAAATAATAATATAAAATAGATAGCTAGTGGGAAGCAGCCACATAGCATAGGGAGATCAGCTCCGTGCTTTGTGACCACCTAGAAGGGTGGGATAGGGAAAGTGGGAGGGAGACACAAGAGGGAGGAGATATGGGGATATATGTATATGTATACCTGATTCACTCTGTTATAAAGCAGAAACTAACACATGATTGTAAAGCAATTATACTCCAATAAAGATGTTAAAAAAAGAGTATTTGCAAGTGAAGAAATGTCATATGATATCACTTATATGTGGAATCTAAAATATAATACAAAAGAACTTATTTATGGAACAGAAACAGACTCACAGGCATAGAAAACAAACTTATGGTTACCAAAGGGGAAAGTGGGGGAGGGATAAATTGGGAATTTGGGATTAACAGATACACACCACTATATATAAAATACATAGACAACAAGGACCTACTGTATAGCACAGGGAACTCTACTCAATATCTTATAGTACACCACAATGGAAAAGAATATGAAAAAGAATAAATATGTATATGTATGTATATATATGTATAAAACTGAATCACTTTGCTGTACACCATAAATTAACACAATGCTGTAAATCAATCATACATCAATTTACAAAAAAGGTAATATGAAAAGTTCATTTTTTTCAATTCAGACATTTAACTGAGAATCTACTATGTGCCAAGCACTATACTAAAAGATACATTTTACTACTGGTTGACTCCTGTCCTCCAGGAACTGACAACATTATAAAGAAACATAGGAATAACTTACTGCATTGGGAGGAAAGAGGAAATCATGAGTTCTCTGAGAACACAGAGTAGGGACATCTAAACCATCTCACAAAAATTCAGAAGGTTCCCAGCTTAAATACTGGAACTGAATTTGGAAAGAGGAGTAAAATGTTATGACCTAAATAAAATACAGGTTGTTTCCAGAAAGAAGTAGGAGTACGTGCAAAGACATAGAAATATGAAATAGCATGAATATCTGGGCAACTGCCAGTGGCTGGGTTCTTCCCCTTTCTCTGAAAGCTCTTCCTTCAGATGGAGAAATGCTCAAAGCAAATATAAAGACTGAGAAGTGTAGGAAGTGGAGGGCTCAATCCAGGTGACACTGACATTGAGTGGGAAAGCAGAAAAGAAGCCAAGGAGGGCAATTGAGAAGGAATGGCCAGAGAAGTAGGAAGATAGGAGAGAACGGTGTCATAGAAAGTAAGAGTAGGGTATGATTGAAAAAAAGGGAAGTGCTCTATAGCCTCACATGCCACCAAAAGGCCAAATAGGTATGGATAAAGGATCATAGCTGAGTGTAAGACGTCGAGGCCAATGCTGGCCTTAAAAGTCTCAATGGAGTATTGGCAGATATGGTTAGATTGCAGGATATTGAAGAGTGAATGGTAAATGAGAAATTCGACACAAGTTTGGGAGGTAGCTGTATATGATAAGAGGGATTTGGGCCTGTTGATATAATGTGGGGAACAACCAGAGAGAGGAAAAATATAAGATACCGGAGAAGGAGAAGAAGATTAATGTGGTCAGTTCCTCCCAGTTGCAGGAGGGTATAATAAGCAATGTCCACAGAAAGGTTGGCAATGATGTGGGAGAAGGGACAGCTCCCTCATTTAAACAGAAGAAAGAGGTGACAGGCAGAGAGTAGATGGAATATGTCTGCTGAGAACACAGAAAAACATGTTTTTCTAAACTTTACATTCAATGCATCAACACACAACAGATAAACCTCCTTGTTACCAGACTTCGGGAGTTTCATTTTTATTCTACTCTGCACACTTAATTTTTTGCCTGATTGAATAAATAATGATATTATCAGCTGATGCATACACTGTACACTTTATCTTCTTTTAAACGATAGTTGATTTTCATCTAATCTTTGAAATGCTAGCCTTTTTTTAGACGGCTTCTAGCTTTTCCTGTTTGTGCACAGACTCATATGTTCAAACATAAAAATAGCACAATAGTCCTGTCATGGTGAAAAATAAAAACCTGCATTAAATTTTACCTTTTTAGTATAAAAAGTAGAGCCATGCTAAAGCTTCCAGGACTGTGTAAGCTGGATATACATATAACCTGACAGTCCCGAATCCATCTTCATATTCCTGAAGCACTTCTGTCTGTAACTTTTATTCCTAGCAACTTGTCTGCTGGAAATGATTAAATAAAAGCTCATTAATCATCTAAAATAAACAAATCGGTATAATTCAACACATAATTTAAAATACATTCATATTTAATGCATACCAATAACATAGCATAACATAATCACGGTAGACTAATGAAAATCTAAAGAATTTTCATCAGTATTTACCAATTAAGATTTTTTAATAAAAATGCATAAAATTTTTGATTAGTAAAGAAGCCTATGTAACAAGGAACACTGTAAAAGGGAAAAGAGTAAATCTATTACTCAACTAGGTGAACACATCTTCCAGCAAGTTTCTAATAATTGCTCCTATAGTTAAATAATGCCTTCCATGGAAATTTTCAAGGTGCTGAAGACATTCTTGTTGCAAAAGTGAAGACCCCTTGCATCTCAAAATTTTGGTTTTGACAATATACTTCTATGTAGAGGTTTCAATAAACCATGTTTAGTTATTTTGAGTAATAAATAAGCCAAAACTTATGTAAGAAAATGGTTAGTACATCTCCCAAATGCTCCCAAGAAAAATCTGTTCTCACGTTCCAGAATTGGTTTGACTCTTCAGCATAACTGGACTCCACAAGAGCAAACAACAACAAAAAGCATAACACATATCAGTATTTTCAATGAGTGTGTTGTTAGTTCTTCTTTTAAAGTATGTGACCTTGAAAAAGTAATTTAAACTATTTGGATCTAAATTCTCAATATGCAGAGTGAGGAATTGAATGAATGTCTTTATGGACACTTCCACCCTGAAATTAGATGGACCTTTAGCGTGCAAAACATTTGAAATTAATGTTAAGGTAGATTTCCCTAAAATGCAAGATACTTAAACAACTATAAGGGAGGAATCCTGAGCAATGTACCATCTCCTTGTGCCCACTGTGGCCTGCTCTTAGCTGCTTTTAATTCAGAGTTAGCAATAGACACAGAGCATTATACAAATCTTTGCATTTGGATTGTTTTTTCTGGAGTTCCTAGAATTGTCTGAGTGCCAAAGCACTAGATAGTTGAATGAGATTATCCATCTAGTTCTACAAAGGCTGACCTGATAAGGAGCCTGGTCAGTCAAGTGGGAAGGAAAATGGAGGAAATGAGGTTAGAGAATAAGTAAGGAGGAGATTACTCCCTATTGTGACCTCCAATTTTAGGGAAAAATAATCTAATCGGTTTTATAAATTTTTATGAAAGCTATCTTCATTTTCAATTCAGTATAACACACTGAGCAGATAAATGGACTTCGTTTCCTCCTAAAATCTCACTAAATGATACTGCAAGTATAAACAAAATGTGATGAAATCATAACAATAATAAAAACAAGAAAAAAGATAATAGTAGGAGGGGAATTTAATTAATTTCTGATGGGCAGAGAGCCGATGAGATCATGTGTGTAGAGAAAGCACGGTGGAAGTGGGACAGGGACATTATCAGTTTATGAACGAACTTGTCACAGAATAGTTGGTTCTGCTCCTCTCCTTGCTCCAAACTAAAGTCTTGAAAAAATGATTTTAAAACAAAGTTAAATGATGCCTTGGGGAATCCTATGATGGGGTGTTTGGACTGAATTAAAGAAACCCGTTATAATTTGTCTTGAATCTTTACCATGGCCCCAATAGGGAAACATCAGAGGTACTAGCACCCAAGAGAGTAATACTTAAATATCCCATCTCCAAATGAAAGTCTTGTTTAATTTGGCATTTGTGATCCAAATACGGGTGGCTAATCCTTGACCATGACTGCTAAAGGGAAAATTTTCTAGCTACAAGACCCATCTACTTGCTTGGAGCCCAGTGTGAGCTCTCCCACAGAAAAAAAAAAAAAAAAAAAAAAAAAAAAAAACAAAAAACAAAAAAAAAAAAACACTTCAGTGTGTTTTTTGTTTTTTAAGGAAGAAAAATGATTTAAAAGAATTATATACTAGCTATTTAAACTAGTCCAAAGACTTTTGGATAAGATGAACTGTTAACTATGGATACTCCACCAATTGAGAAAAAAAATAACAAGAAAGAGAAGACCAACTGAACAAAGAAGACAGCTCACACCAGAAGAAATTAGAAAAAATAAGAAACAAGAGAAACTTTAAAACACAATTCTAATGAGATGTTTAAGAGAATATTACTTTCATGCAATAAAAATAACCTAATAAAAAACAACATATGAGTCACAGAAAATGAAAGATATTTGAAAAATTAGCAAAATAGTTTTAAAATAATAAAATGGCTCACTAATTAGTCAAGTTGAAACTAAATTAATAATCTCAAAAATAGGTAGAATAATTCATTGCTAATACACATCAAAATGATAAAGAGATGGAATATGAACAAAAGGTAAAGAGACATTTTGAATAAAATCAGAAAATCCAAAATACACTAATAGGGTATATTAAATGAGAAAAGAAGAAAAATAGGAGGAGAAATGATCATAGTAATATTAGAAAAAAAATTCCAAACAAAAAAAGGTACAGATAGATTGATAAAAATCACTATGCCAAGCATGGTAAGCAGAAAGAATATGTGCTTTGATCATCTTGATGATACCTGAGACCTCCAAGTACAATGCAGAAACCCAAAAACTTCCAGAGAATCAAAATGAGGTTGACACCAAGCTTTTCATTAGTGATTGTGATTGTAAGATGATAGCAAAATAAAATATTAAATTTCTAAGGGAGAAGTCTCTAAATCTAGAATTCTACTCCCAACTGTGTCAGGTTCATTCCATGGGTCTCCTCAGATTCATTAGAACCATTGTAGCCATTGGAGCTGTAGCAGACAATATGCATGCCCACAGTAATATAAACCTGGGACAGATTAGCTAAGCATGCATAGAGTTTTGGTCTGCCCATCATTTTCAGACTTGAATAAGAGATCTGCTTTCTTCAGCAGCTCCCTAAGGACCTAGGTGATGGAACCCAGCAGTGCAGGTGAGTTGTCTTCCTTCAGGGCAAATTTTGACTAATGAAAAAAAGGAGATAAGAGGAAGTGCCTGAAAATAAAATTGTCCCCCATCTTTCTTCCAGTGATCTGTTTTGAGTCATAGTTTGATGCATGTGCAAAGTCTTTGCTGTGAGTTATGATGCATGTGGATTTGCTTTCCATTCCTCCTTGCCTCATCTTGATGCCTGGGCTGTGTTTTCTGGAAAACCTGGTCTAAGACACAAATCAGTTAATCAAGTGTGACATCAAATAATTTTTTATAAGAAAGTACCCAGAGTTTTATGTTTTGCACTTCCTTTAAAACAATGCTCTTGAGGAAAAACTGTGCCAAAATACCAATAACAACAACAAAAATCAAAGAGAAAAAGATTCTATATTCAAGAAACAATAGAAATAACCCTGAAGTGTGAAGAAAAGAAATACCAGTGAGTCAACTATATTACACACATAGACTGCATTTGATACCAGTTATAACAGGAAGCCAGAGGAGTCCATGAACAATGTCTTCAAGAAGAAAATATGTTTAGTTATACAAACAGTATAATCTGGAAGATTTTAGTAATGAGAAGAAAGGCAGTTTAAAACTTGGACAATAACAAAAATCTGTACATGATTCCAGCATTATGAAACAAAATAGGACATGATTTTGAATAATGGGTGGGGTAGGCTTCAGAAGAATACCTTGGAGCCTGATGTTAAAGTATTCTTTTCAAGTAGCACAATTTTAGGGTCATAGGATTAGATTTACTTCATTTTGTGTCAAAATACTACTTGAGATAGTGTATTGATAATGCATTATATGCTGTTTGCCATCCATTATTTTAGAAAGAACCAAGAAAAAAAGCATAAAATAATGGATGGTAGTCATAGAAAAGAAATCAAATCAGAATAGCTCTGAGAATGTTTAAAATAAAGGTGACTGAGGTGATAAAATACAAGGAAAAACCAAAGTGGAGAGAAGAGCAGAGGCCAGTTTTCTTATGACTGGTAGCAGGGACTTTAAGCCAAGACTCACAAGTTGATGTAACTAAAACTAAGTTAATGAATCAATAAATTAAAGTATAAGCATATTACTTACATATTTAGAGACAACACTTAGAATAATTAAAAATAACAAAAATCAGGAGTTGAAAGTGGGAAAAAATTGGTAAGTAGTGTAATTTTTCTACTTCTCTCATTTATACAAGTGGAGAGCTAATGTATATGTCTTAAAACACTAAATCAGTAGGCAGATATATACATTTTATTTACATTTACAGTGATAATCAGAAGAAGAATAAAACCAAAATTGTTTAAAAATTGTTAAAAACTATTATTCTGGAAGTGTGAGCCTGGAGTAAAGCAGGAGGGAGATTTAAGCTTTTCATTATATGTTCTTTTGCATTGTTTAAAGTTTTTTTTTTTTTTTTTACTCTATTCACTAATTAAAGTGCCTTTTCTTTTATCGAACTAAGACATTTCAACTCTCTTGGTCATGAGGAGAATGAATTAGGAGAAAGGGTGCAAAGACAAGACATAAGGTGTGATGTTATTTCAATAGTTAAGGTGAGAGATGTTGAAGCCTAAAATGAAGAAGTAGCAGTTGACTATCAAATACATGAGACATTTAATAGATATTAAGAGATTACTTATTTAATAATTAATTTGCAGTTGGGAGCACAAGTGAAGAATACAAGGCTACTCCTCACTGGAAGTTCTCTTGTGCCCTCAATCTAGATAAATAAGGAATTGAAAAGGAAGAGCATATATTGATTTATTGATAATAGTTATTAGAGGGGGAGAATGTAAAGAGTTCAGTTACTCCTTAGTGAATTTTGCCATTTGGAAAAATACTCTTGAAACTTCAAAAACTCTTGAAGTTCCTATGAGTATTTAGGTGAAAAAGCCTGGAGCTCAGCTCTTATTTTAAGATAGATACTTATTGATCACAGAATATTAGTGGAAATTAAAAACTATACTAATAAAGGATATTACTTTTAATATGATATAGTCAGAAGAGTCCAGTACAGAATCCTGGAGACACTTTGAATGTATAGGCATAAGAAGAAGATTCTAAGGGTGATAACATTTGAAGTAGTAATCATAGAAGAAAACAGGGAGTCATAATTGGCCGGCTTCAAAACTTAGAGGGAGGAACAAACTTTGAATAAGAAGGAGTAAAGCCACAGGTAGTTAACTAAGAGAAAGAATGGGAAATAGCCACTAATTTTGGCCTGTCATTGATTATTTCATTATGAGACGTGTCACTGGAATGACAGATATTCATAAGTGCAAGACGAATGTGTGTTGAAAAAGTAAATAAGAAGTACTCAAATAGCTTGATTTAAAAATCAGAAATTCATAGAAATGATAGAAATACTTCCCTGCTTATACACTGAGGGAAAAAGAGCTAATACTAACAGAGAAAAAGGAATAGGGATTGAAATTACATAAGTGAAAATGTGATAAAACAAGGCCAACAAGAGACCATGAAGGTGACATTTGGCCCACACTGTAAGGAATCACCCTTGAGTTATAGGACAGACTTCTTTTTCTCTGAGACTCATAGAAAAGAAGTATGGTTGCTATTGTGTGGATAAGACTTTGTAGTTTTGTATTTGAAAGAACTTATCTGTAATAGCTTAAATTTTCTTAAGGCTACCAAAGACAAGAGCAAGTGCTAAGCCATAGGGAAGAAGATTTGGGACAGCAGTGATGGAAAAATTTGGTGATGGATAAATATGGATGTTTGGACTATTTCCTCTTGGAAAAGGGAAGTGAGACTGTCCAGTATGAAGTCTGAAGAATTCAAAGCAAAAGAGGACCCAACCAGGACCATGGATCCCATATTGCTAATGACAGCTTGACAGATCATAAAATTTTGTACTATGACATTCTGCAGTTCAGCTGTAGGAGTGGGAAGGTGGGTAGCTGAATTCTATGTTCTAGATCCTGACTGCAGGACCAGTGAGGAATCACGGAAGCAAGGGCGTTAAAGATACTGGCAGGAAAATGGTTATGGGGATGCAGTACAGATTCTAGTTTGAAGATGAATGAAAGCCAAATGAGAAATATTGATAGACTGAGAGAGAAAAGAAAATTGAAGGACTGAAGACCTTCTTTAGGCAGAAGATGTGCAGTGATAATAAGGGATTGAAGGATAAAAAATTCTGGAGAAAGAATAGAATATATAGCATTTAATATTTCAGAGAAAGAATGTTTCCAGATGATGATTATGTTGAGGAAATGGTCCTGAGAGTGTGCAATGAGTTGAGTGGAGTCTGAGTTAGTACTTGAAAGTGAAAGATTTTGAGATGGCTGTGTTGGATGTGTTTTCTACCAAGATGTTGAAAGCTCTAAATAAAATGATGCATGTGAACTTTCTTGATACAAAATAGGTATGCAAAAAAATAATCTTCTGTATATGATAAAAAGAATTGCCAGTATTAAAGATTCACAGATATATTAAATGTTGTAGGAATGCACATTAGTTGCTATAGATTACATATTTGCATCCACTCATAATTCATTTGTTAAGAACCTAATGCCCATGGTGATGGTATTAGGTGGGGCCTTTGGGGGATGATTAGTTCATGAAGGTGGAGTCCTTACAAATAGGATTAGTGGCCTTATAAAAAAGGTCCCAGAGAGATCCCTTACCCCTTCAGCTGTGTGAGGACACAGCAAGAACTCAGCAGTCTGCAACCCAGAAGAGGGCCTTCACAAGAATCTAACCATGTTAGCACCCTGATCTTGAACTTTCAACCTACCTCTGGGACTGTGAGAAATAAATTTCTGTTGTTTATAAGCCACAGTCTGTGGTATTTTATTATACCAGCCTGAATGGACTGAGATATATTAGTCTTAAATAGTCTAATATCAATTGAGAAATATAAAAATCAGAGGAAACACCTATTGTCTACCCCTTGAAACTGGAATGGATAGAACAGACATTTCAAAAATTTCATTGAAGGAATAAGCTTTTTGCCTAAAACAATCAATTTATACTAAAAAATTCTACAGGCCAGTATTTGCCAACTCTCTCAACCCAAGTTTTCTATTTCAGTGTTTAGAAGCAAATTTAATTCCACTTCTAATTTTACCTGAAGACAGTGGAGTTTGGTTCAAGTTGCATTGACTATCTAATGATTACACTGTATCTTCTCAACAAAATTGTAATATGTTTTGCCACTTTTTCCACACAAAGATATACTAGGAAGATTTGAAAAAATATTCAAAGAAATTGCAAAGAAGCTTTTATAAACTCAAAGGAAACTCTAGGTGAATACTTTCCAGCACTTTACATTTTACATCTTTTTCTCCTTAAATTTTACACCCTTTCCAATGCCTCTGAAAGCCATTTTTCATTCATGCATATGCTGATTATCAAAATGTGTGTCACATTCTAATAATCACTCTGAATTTTTCAAGACAGAGGACTAAAATATTAAAATTAAAAGTTTTATCTCAAATGACTACATGTTTTGCTGTGAAAGTTTAGAATATTTTTTAAATTCAGGCTTGTAATGATTTGACTTTTACCATTTAAATGACTATTGGGAAAATGGAGTGGAAGTTTAAAAATTATCTGATACATATATACTGCTTAAACAACAAACAATTCAGAAGAAAATTACACCTGTCTTCTTGATAGCAGACTGCGTTCATGAATTTTTCAGAAGGTGGGCTTGATGCTGTCACTGAATGGCCCCAGCCTACACTGGAGGTTTTCAGGTGGAATCATAGGGAGTAAATGTTCCTATTCAGTGAAGATATTATCAATAAACATTCGCTCCTCAACTTCTTCCACTCCTTTACTCCCATTTTGACACATCAATTGCTCATACCTTCCTTTTTTTTGTTACATTGTAAGAATTTTAGTTCCAAGGACAATTTTTCAAATGTTATCAGTGACTGAAAACAAGTGGTTATAATGAAAGTGGATTTGCAATCTTCAGTCTGGCATTTATAGCTCTGAATGCTATAATTATGAAACCATCCATGTGTGTGCTTTCATAACATATTATGACAGAAGATTACCTTCCAAGTCAAGATTATTCCCCAGACCTGACTTTTCTTCTTTTTCTCTCCACAATATTCCAAATTAGAATTTGGCCAAAAAGAAGCCAAGGAAGACAAAAAAAAAAAAAAAAAAAAAAAAATCTCCATTCACTGAGAGTAGCTTGTTAACATTTTCATTGCTACTAATGTGTCGCTGCAAAACTCTCCCCATTTATAATAATGTTTGTTGTGGGCAATATAGGAGGTAAGATAATGAGATAAGGGTCAATTCTCCCTGCACACATCCATCAAGCACCCACCATGAAAATGTTACTATAAAGGAAACAGTGTTATTGGGCACTTTACCCACCAGATATTAAAACATGACATTTTTTTAGTATCCCATTTCAAATCTTTAATCTAGTAACAAGCACTGCCAAATGGAATGCACAGGAGGACTACCTTAGGGTTTTTGGAGCATTGTCATTTCACATATGTGTCATGGTGGAGAGTGGTTAGGTGAGTGAATGTTTCTCATTGAACTTTCGTAGCAATGATCATTTACACTGTCCTTTAATTCACTAATAGGTTTAAAATGGGAATTCAAAGTTACTCGTGGGCTTCCCTGGTGGCGCAGTGGTTGAGAGTCCGCCTGCCGATGCAGGAGACACGGGTTCGTGCCCTGGTCCGGGAAGATCCCACATGCCGCGGAGCAGCTAAGCCCGTGAGCCATGGCCGCTGAGCCTGTGCGTCCAGAGCCTGTGCTCCGCAACGGGAGAGGCCACAACAGTGAGAGGCCCGCATACCGCAAAAAAAAAAAAAAAAAAAAAAAAAAAGTTACTCGTGAAACCATCTAGTATAGAGTGGATTAACTCTCAGGCAGGTTTTAAAATCCCCATGTGCCCAAATACTGGAAAACAGTGTTTTGTGTGTGTGTGTGTGTGTGTGTGTGTGTGTGTGTGTGTGTGTGTGTGTGTGTCCCTTTAAAAAAATCTGATAATATGCTCTAGGGCAGAAAGAGGAACCAAATAGTTTAAAAGAGAGAGAAAAAAAGAAACTACATATTTCACTGAATAATATTTCTGGGTACTAGATTTTTGTGGCACAGACCTGGAGTTTTCTCTTCGAAAATTCACCTTACTCTACAATATTTCTACCTTAAGAATTTCCCAGTTTTGTTAAAGATGTATGTATAATCCCTGCCTGTCTGTGTGTGTTTTGTCATTGTTGTTCACTACCCCTCACACTAATACACATTTTAATTGCTTCCAAATTCATATTAATAAACAAATGAACCATGTGGAAGAATTGAAAGAGCTCCAAAACTAAAGAAAACTTGGGTTAGAAATCTCATCTCCACAACTGGGAAAACCCACTTTTCCCCCTTGTTCCACCAGGAAGGCTCTCTCCAGATTCCCCCAAGCACTCTCAATCTTCTCTCTTCTCTCAGTTTTCCTCATAAGGTCATCACATGTTCAAACCCAGCATCCTGTGTGCCCCTGGGTGGGCTGTGCCATCTGGTGTCTTTAAGAACAAGGAAGCACTGTTCTTCCCGGAGTGCAATCAGACACTTTATGTTACTGCAGCTGTTATCTCAGCACTATGGCTTCCTGCCATTATGGCTGCAGGGGCTAACTCTGGCTCTGGGAAGACTAGCATCCCTGGAAGAGGCCGGCACCTTGCACGCACAGCCCGCCCGCCTTGCTCTGGACAGCTGGTTCCAACACATGGCAGATGGATACGAATCACGATGAAGTCTAGTCAGTCGACATTATTTCTCAGTTGGAGGGATTATGGTTCTTTCAATTTTTGAAAACTGTTTGATTTTCTTGTTCCTAAGTAGCTCAGCCATTGATGAAACAGACTTCCTAAGGTTCATTGTGTGTTGGCCAGACCTGTGTTAAAATTCATTGTCCACATCCTCCTGGTCTCAGGGACAAAATCTGCTTGAGTTTTGGGGAGACCCTGCTGTCCAGGGAGGGCCTAGAAACTTGGAGAACTCATAATCCCTTGATTCCAGGGCTTCCTCGAATGTATAGAAACGAGGGGAGAGAGCAGGTATGGAAGAGAAAATGAACTTATAATTTCCACTACCGGGGCAGCCATGGACACAATCTGGGTTCTAGAGGTGCAGAGTAGGAGCTGCCAGAGCTGATACCCTTCTCACCAGATGATACAGTATTTAGAAGATATGATACTTACTTTGCCCAGACAATTTATTAACAAATAAAACTTTTACAGAGCTTTTTGCTTATGATGGATTAAGAGAGTCTAGCCGTTTTTCCTGATCTCACTTAAAAAAATAATATACAAGGGCTGGATATCCCCAGTCTCAGAATCCCTAGGGAGTAATGGTACTTATTCAAAGGTTCTCAAGCCCCATGTGGCTCTTGCATAAGCTCTTCAAGTCCTCTCATTTCCAATACAAGAATACTGTATTATTCTAGACTCCACAGGGATGACATAATTGTATAGTCCTTCCAGGGAAGCACTGGTTGCAAATTGAGGCCATGACGTTACATGACACAGATACCGTGTGTTAGATCAGTAGACTGTCCCAATTCCAGAATTACAGATTGCTTCTAAGAAAAAATAAGAAATACATATTTATGTATAATACTTTTATATTTTGTGAATATCAGTTGTTTTATTCATTGTTTATGGGCAGCTGATGGAGGTATGTAGCCTGAATAATATTTTTTAAATGCCAAATTTCTTTTTTTTTTTTTTTTTTTTTTTTGCGGTATGCGGGCCTCTCACTGTTGTGGCCTCTCCCGTTGCGGAGCACAGGCTCCGGACGCGCAGGCCTAGCGGCCATGGCTCACGGGCTTAGTTGCTCCGCGGCATGTGGGATCTTCCCCGACCAGGGCACGAACCCGTGTCTCCTGCATCGACAGGCGGATTCTCAACCACTGCGCCACCAGGGAAGTCCCAAATTTCTTTATCCCTTAGGCAAACATGGATTTTGTTCATTAGTCATATTATAAAATAGGGAAATTTTCACTGGATTCTACTTAAATAAAACCCAGTTCATGTGATAGGTAAGACAGTGATATTTCTCTCTCTCTCTTTTTGTTCTTTTTCACTTTTTTAGATTGCAAAGCAATTAAGAGGAGGCGATAATTTGTTTCACAAGTCTAATTTCTGGCTATGTGATGTAAGGAAACAGGATAATTTTTCTTAAAATGTCAGATTAAGCAATCGGAAGCAAATTTAAAATTTTTGCATTAAAACTGGGCACTTGGGCTTCCCTGGTGGCGCAGTAGTTCAGAGTCCGTCTGCCGATTCAGGGGACACTTGTTCATGCCCAGGTCCGGGAGGATCCCACATGCCGCGGAGCGCCTGGGCCCGTGAGCCATGGCCGCTGAGCCTGCGCGTCTGGAGCCTGTGCTCCGCAATGGAAGAGGCCCCAACAGTGAGAGGCCCGCGTACCAAAAAAAAAAAAAAAAAACAAAAAAACAAAAAACCCTGGACACTGGAAGAATAAAAATTTAGAAATGAAAGCATTCGAAATACTTAATGTTTTCAACAGGCCCAACCCACACTTCATAGATTGTGGTTCTCTGGAGACGTTGGCTGCTCAGTTGAACAGCAGCTTTTACTTCTGTTTATTTTAGCCTAAAGATTGGCTTTCCAACCAGAATAAATTATGTTAACAGGTAGGTACTCTATAATCAAACACCCAAAATGTACTTCCAGAGAATTTGAATCTCATATAGTGTATGTTTAATTTTTCTGTCCTGTGGCACAGTGAAAAAACAGTCCAACTATGTTTGTAAGCAACACTTTTACGTAAAACCAGAGCTTTTTTTTTTTTTTTTTTCACTCATTATTTGCGCCTCTCATTTGAAACTCAGAAATGACTTTACTCTGCTAGTCAACATTCTAGATGGGCAGGTAGAACTTCTCTTCCTAGCAATTTTTTTGTGAGACAGAGAATATATTTTATTCTTTCAGTTTTCTATACAGCCAAGGGTATAGTAAGCGAGCAATCAAATTATTTTAATTTAATAATTAGGCGTACATGGTTGGCTAAAGGAAGATGTGCTAAATGGAGTTTGGTGTTCATTTGGATTCCCACATGCTAATCAAGAATTTGCAAGTAATAGAAACCCAGTGGCGTATGAGTGTGTTTAGTGTTTGGAAATTGCAATCATTGTTGCTTTTGCTGTGGTCATCCATATACAATGCTTGGTGCCAGTTTATTTATCTCTTGTAAAAATAAAATACAGTGTGTGTGTGTGTGTGTGAGAAAAAAAAAAAAAAGAAACCCAGTGGCAATAGCTTAAGCAAGAAAAAAAGGTGAAGACATTTAAAAGATGCAATTAAAAAAAATTTTAAGGCTATAGGTGTGTCTCCTAGAACATAAGTACAGAAATGCATCCCAGATGCTTAGTAGGAATGGGAGAATATCATCAGGAGAATGGGCAATATTTTTCTTTAATTTATTTTTTACCTTTATCTCTCTCTTTATCCGCCCCCCGCTTTATCTTCCTTTCTTCCTACAAAACAAATTCCTTTGCTTCTCATTCCCTATGACAAGCAGAAGGTAATCGCTCTGCTATTTTCAATTTACTTCTTATTTCAAGAAGCTGGTTTAGAATAATCTGGAATACTTCAGCTCAGTTTAAAATCCCAAGAGGAAGAAACTGAGTGTCCCACGTGGGCCAAGGAACCGACCCTGGTGGCTGAGTGGGAGGCGTGTTGATGGTCCAATAATACACCTTGAATGCTAAAGGGCACTGGACTGCCCCTTCCTCCTCCCCAAGGTGACTTTACTTAAAAGCCAAACACCCTTCCTCTAGGGACAGCTCGTTTTATCAGAGAAAAAGTGGCTAATTTGTACTCAAATTCATGTGAAGCCCCTAATACTAGCTTGGCTTTCTCTGTTTGATCTAAATAGAATGGCTAGCAAACTCTAAGCAGAAGGTAGAAGTTAGCATTCTGGCTAGTTACTTGTTATTTTTCTAAACACATGGGCCCAGGAATGGAAGCTCTTATCCTTAATCATCTCATGAACTATTTTTTAAAAATCAATATATCAGTCTCACTTAAATTTAACTTAGGTTAAATTGAGATGTAGACTTTTTTCACTTTAGTATCTATTGAATTACTGACAAAAATGTATAGAGAAATCCATAATAGTAGTTCCTACAGTTGTTACTATTTGTGAAATTGAAATGATTTTCCCTTGACAACTCCCTTATACGTTTATTTATTCTCTTGACAAATAATTCATTGCAACTCAAATATGTACCAGGCACAGTCTGGGGAACTCAAAGCTTAAAAATTAATAAAACAAAGATCTCATCTGCATTAACTTTACACTGCAGGGGAGGCTAATGACAATAAAAATAAAAACATGTAAATAAATGGAATGCATTCATTGATATAAGCACTAATGCAGGTTAGGGATTTAGGGAAACAGCATGGACGAAGGGTTGATAGTGAGAACAGAAAAGGGACAGGGTCAGAGCTTTATAGTACATGAAAAATACTCTGGATTTTATTATGTGTGTGACAAGAAGCCATTAGACGATCTGAGCAGAGAAGTGATACAAAATAACTACTGCCTTTAGTGGGGCAAGATTGAATGATGGGTGACCTGTTAGGTCATTGCACTATTTCATTACGTTGGTTGGAGATGCTGATGACTTGGAGTGAGCTGGAAATAGGGAAGATTGTTAATTGCCCTTAGGTTCGGAGCCAAAATGGATCTGATAGCTTTGGTGTGGGGTCTGAGAAAAAGAAAGAACACAGGGATAGGACCAAGGATTTTAGCCTGAGCTACTAATAGTATAGAAATTTTATTTACTGAGATGAAACAAACTGGTCCAAGAGCAGGTTTTGATGAAAGTGGAGAAACGTATTGGGTTGTAAGTGGCACTTAGATTTATAAGCAAGTACCCATATGCCTACTAATTTGACATGAGAGTGAACTATCCACATTAGCAATGAAAATTTGTAGAAAACAAAATTCAATGCTATAAATAGTAATTAGCCTTAAAAGCTATTAGAAAAAATTAAGAAAACTTTTTTTTAAGATTTAAAATGTTATCTGTAATTGCCACTGCTTAAGACGAAGTAGGCTTATGCAGAGAGTGAGGGAAGTAGTGGTTTTTACCACACTTAGGAACCTAAGAACATACTAATTTTTAAGAGTTGTCTTATTTTATCTTCTGAACTCCATAATTTTTTTCCCACTGGGTCACCTGCATTTTAATGTTTCCTTCTCCTTCAAAAGACCTCTCCTTCAAAGTGAATCCAGCCTCTTTTTGCTGTTCCTCTGAATTCCCCAGGATTTAAATTCAACTGGTTCTAATAACTAGGTAGGTACTGCCTGTTGGCCAGAGCTGATGAAGATTTTGAGAGACAGGAGAGAGGGCATCCAGAGAACTGTAGGAAGGTAAAAGTGTAGTTGCTACCCAGTTTTAACCAACTGTTGCCATTGGAGAATGTAAGGATATATAGTAGCCAGTCGTTCTAAATTTTATGAGAGAAAATAAATCTATATATTTTTAAAGAAAACATATAAACTATCTCAATATTTAAATCTAAGCTGAGTTTTAAAAAGCACTGTAAAGACTAAACCAAACATGCTAAATTCAGTCTCTAAACAGTCTGTAGCATCTGCTATAAATTGGTACCCCTATTCCCTCACAGAATGTTGATTCCCTGAGTGCCATTAACATCCATTGAACATTAGCAAAAAACCAAAAAAAACCCCACAAACAAACAAGCAAAAAACTTAAGGATTAAATACATTCTCATTAAGGAGTGGACGTTTTACCCTAGAGGAGAAAATGTGCCTAAAATCTCAGGATTACAGTGAAAGGAGGGAGCTACATAACTAAATGGTTAAGATTCATTGAACAATTTCATGTGTCACCATATGCTAATTTTGCCTACATAATCTCTTAAAATCCTTAAAATTAATGAACCTAAAAAATTAAATGGCTTTTCCAAGAATATATGACGAGTTAAGTACTGAGCTGGGCTTTATAAATAATAAAATTATTCTAATTTCAAGCCCCAGATATGTAACTACTCTGTGCTATTGCCTCAAAGAGATTTAAGATATCTGGTTTCTGTAGTATTTCAGCCATGTTATTGATATTTCATCTAATATGTTTTCTATTTTGAACTCAACAAATATAATTTTATGATTAGATTGTGGACTGTTTTTCTGATAATGGCTTTGCCTGACTCTATAGCACCTCCTAGTAAGGTGTTAAGGAGTTGCTTTGCTATAACCAAAGGTTAAAGTGGTGGTATGAGGGGTGCTTTAAATCTGGAAAAGGCTTGTAGGGGCTTCAGAAACAGATGCTTTGATTTTGAGACTTCAAAGTAGACGTTTTACTTCAATACACCTTAGAACCTGTCCTTTCATTTGAGTTAGGGTCTGAAATTAATGGGTCTTTCTCATCTGCTCCTTCTTCTTTGTAGGCAATAATCATAAAGACCACGTTCTTTAGCAACTGATTTTGCCTGATTCCGTTTGTGGGTAAGTAATTCTATCCTCATTCAGCTTTTGAATTTTGGCTTTTCCAAGCAAGTGAAAAGTGGAACAAACGTTTGAGATTTTCCCTTAGGAAACATATTATTCCATACAACAATTATTTTTTGTAGCTGTTTTAAAGGTATTATTATATGAAACACCACTACATATCACATATATGTATGTTTGAAAGAATATTTAAAAATTTTTAAAAGCATAGATATGTAGCCACCACCTAGGTTAAGCATTGGAGATTCCTGGTACTTAGAATCACCATGTATGCTTAAATAATTGCATCCTTCACTCTCTCTATTACCATACTCTTCTCCCAGGAGATAACCACTATCCTGACCTTTGTGTTAATCACTTTCTTACTCATAGATTTAGGGTCTGTGTAGAACTAAATGATATATTATTTACTTTTGCCTATTTTTTCAATTCATACAATGGAATTATATTGCATTCGTTCACATATGACTTGCCTTTACTCAATGTTAGTTTGGCGATTGAGACATTTTAATATATATGGTGTACTTCATTCACACCTTCATTGCTTTATAATGTTCTATTGTATGGCTCTATTGATTTGTTATATTCTGGATGGACCTTTGGGTTACTTCCATTATTTTGCTATTTTGAACAATGCTGCTGTGAACACATACCCAAGCATATGTATGCACATATGAGTGTGTATATATCATGAACACACATGCTCAGGATACCAGCTACAATTTCTCTAGCTTTTAGAATTGTCAAATTTTCTATGTAATAACGTTCACACAATGGATGGACCAACTTACACTCTTGCCAACTGTAGTAAGATTTTCTTTGCTCTACATTTTCATTACTACTATATATTTGGCAATTTAGTGGGTGTGAAATGGTATCTTATTTTGGAGTTAGAGTTTGCTCTAGGTGGTAAAGAAGTTGAAGATAATTTTTCCATTGAGAATCATTTTCTTCTACCTAAATTGTATGGTTTAGAATTTGCTTTATCAAGGGTTTTTTACCTTTACAAAAACATTTTGTTTTTACCTATCTGAAAATATCTTTACTCTCATTATTGAGAGACAATTTCATCGGGTATAGAATCCTAGGTGGAAATGATTTTCCCTCAGCATATTTAAGAAGGTATTTCACTGTTTCAGTCTTCCCTTTTTGCTATTTTCAAGTCACTACATAGTTCAATGCTGTTTCTCTGCCCATGGTCCATTCTTATTTGTGTGTTTTAAAGATAGTTTCCTCTTTTTTTTTGTTGATGTTGTACATTTGTATTAATATATGTAAAAGGTGCATTAATTTTTATTTATACTGATTAATTTTTTTGTTTTCTGATTTTGAACTTGCTACCAAAAATTCTGACAATTTCTTTGCCAATTACCCTTTAATATTATCTTTGAGATTCTATGATCCAATTCTAGAACTTTAATTATTCACACGTTAGAATTTATTAATCTATGCTTATGTTTCCTAGCCTTTGTTTTATTAAAAAACACTTTCTATTTCATATCTCTCTCTATTGCATGCCTAAGAATATTTTGCATATGTGTTCTCATTCATTGAATCTCCTATTGGTGAATGTATTCATCATGTTTTAATTGAAATTATTATTTTAAAAATTGTTCTGAAGTTTTTATTTAGTTCTGTTTAAAATCTGTTTGGTTGCTTTAAATAGTATTTTGGTCCCTACTCACATTTTAAACTTTCAAAAATTTCTTTAAATTTGCTAAATTTATTTATTTTTTATGTTTGATACTGCCAATATCTTTGGTGTTTCAGAGGCTAATACTTCTGTTGGTTGTTTCTACTGGTTCTCCCTTATAGTGAATTATTGTCTTGCATGTTTTATAATCTTTGATTATGAGTTTCTGGTATTTCTTGGACTTTATCTGCATTGATGTTGAGTTTCTCTAGAGAAGGTGTGCATTTGTTCCACAATCAGTTGATGCACGACCTACCCAAGACCTTTTTAAATGAAAGTTTAGGCTTGAATTTCATTGCATGGTTGGTATGGACTTACAGTGTAAATCTGTACTTTGGCAGGCTTGAATATTCTCTGTAGAGATATTTTCTCCTCCATTTATCACCAAGATCAGAGTCTGAAGTAAGTTAAGGTAATCTAGGCACCTTAGGAGCAAAATTTAAGAACTCACCAGAACGACTCAGAATAAATGTCTCCTTAAGAGAGAGGTGCCTTGCTTGCCTAAGCCCTAACCCTGACCAAATTAGCACAGGCAGATCACTCTGCTGTCCCTCTGTGTTGCACAGGTAAGCTTTAAGCTTTATCCTCTGTTCTTTATGCCCCATGCAACCACCAAAACAAATATCCAGTCTCCACAGTAACCTACAACCTTCAGATGCAAACCTGCTTTAGAACTTGCCCACTGTACAAGGTTACTATTTTAACTCTACTTTTGGCTCTGTTTATATATATTCTTTTAAAAATAATATGTGGACTGGCATTTTAGTTGTTTCAATTAGGATTGCTATTCAGGCTACCCAGTATGTCATACTCCCAGCAAAGAAAATCACATTTTGCTCCATAAAAGTAATTTGATAATTGTATCGTTGAAGTAGTTCTTAAAATAAAACATTGAAGAGAAGTATTACCATACACTTATAATAGGCCTGGAAAAATATATGCACTTTTTACATTTAAAGAAATATATTCAACTCTGTGTCTTTTTTACCATGGTTTAACAAACAAAATCAGTCACTACATGAATAAAACTGATACTATTTTTTTTTTTTTATCTTTAAAAGCAAAAGGTGACTATGAAACACCAGTCTGCTCTATGATTAATGAAAATCATTCTACGTGTACCCTTTCAGGGGATTTAAGTGCATTTAAAACTAAACTTCCTAAAGAAAATGAATATTTATTTGGAAAAATAAGTGAAAGAGGTTATGCACAGACCTGGACCAATTCCAGGTGCCCTAAATTTTGGAGTCATGCCTTTGATCCTATGATATTGTGATTTACAATTTAAAAAATCTATATTTGGTTTTGTCCATTTCTGACACAGAGCTCCTAAAAGCTTTGGAATTTCCTAAGTGAGGAGGACCAAGATGTCTTTCATTATGTTAATGATGTGACTTTTGGAAAGCACTTAGGTAACCTAAGGGTAGGGGTTGGTTGTCTGGGAAACATTCAGTCCCACCCCCTGACCTCTGGGAAGGGGAGAGGGGCAGGAGATTGAGTTCAATTCACCAATGGCCAATGATTTAGTCAACCCTGCCTAAGGAATGAAGCTTCCAAACATCTCCAGAAGAATGGGGTTTAGAGAGCTTCCCCATCCTGGTAACTGGGACAGGTTGCTGGGAGAATGGTGGGAGCAAAGAGCATAGAAGCTCCACACTTCCACACACTTTGCCCTATATATAATATTTCTTCCATTTGGTGGTCTCTGAGTTACATCCTTTTACAATAGACTGATAATCTAGTGAGTTAAATGTTTCTCTTGAGTTCTGTGAGCGATTCTTGCAAATTAATCAAACCCAAGGAGGGGTTATTGGAACCTCCAATCTACAGCCTGTGGTCAGAAGCCCACAACCTGGACTTGTGATTGACCTCTGAAGTGTGTGTGGTGGTGGGGGGATGGTGGCCATCTTGCAGGACTGTAGTGAATCTGATGCTATTTCTGGGTAGAAAGTGTCCAAATTGAGTTGAATTATATGACACCCAGCTGGTGTTGCAAAATTGCTTGTTGGTGTGGGGAAAAAAACCCACATTGGAATTTTAATTGGTGATCATGAATATTTTCTTACCACTGTATTATTCTTGCTTGAATTGCCTGAATGAGTAATGAAGCTTTCATAAAGTGAATAATTCCCTCCGTTCTGTGCATGAGTATCATTTTGCCAACAAGAAGCTAGTGTTTTAATGATCTTCTGACTATGGACTAGCAAATCTTACCCCACAGTGTTAGTCTTGAATTATCAACACGTTGATATTTAAAAGGAGAAAATAATTCAGACATGGGAAAGCCAGTAACTTTGTTTGCCAATTAAAAAGAAGCATACTGTATAAACTAATGATTTATTCTTTAAGGCCACCCTGGTGACTATTTATAGGGTCTAAATAGTTCCCTTGAGGCCAGTAAGTAGTAATATATCTTCAAATGTTTCCTAGACCATCAAAAAGCACTGGCACTCAGAAAATGTTTCATTATTTGCCCAAATACAAAATATGCAGACACCTTGCATTTTTGTATTTACTGTGGTTAATTTCCACATACCTGGGTTTGTTTAATTTGCTTAAAGAGTAAATAAAATACAATGTCTCCTTTAAAGAAAGAATCATGACTTATGACCAGTAAAGTGCTCTTTCAAACACCACCTGAAACACAAACCTCTCAAAAGCCCTTTAGCCCCTAGATTGTTAGTACATTAAGTCTAGACCCAATGAAGAATCACAGGGTTCATCCCACTGCCTGGTCACTAAGGGCAAAAACAGGTGCAAGGCCTACATTTCTGGCTGCTTGGAGCCTTGTTATTATTTTTATGAATAGTCCTTGCATCAGGAACTCTACAGGTATCCAAGATTTTCCTTGAGCCCAATCAAAGGATTAGTGTGATTCAGGCAGAGATTGAATCTGCACGGAAAACTGTCCATGCTGAGTTCTATTAGAAGGTGCTGCTGAGTGAGATTTGCTACTAATCATAAGGCAAAATTACAGTCTCTTGAAATGAGAAACCAGGAAACAAAATAATAAATGTCATTTTAATTATTAAATGACTGTTACAAATTATATGCCATTTATCAGTGCCATAATGTAATACAGTAAGTAGAAAAATATCTATATGTTTCATTCACTATAATTTAGTTTTGTCTCACGTATTATTTTAACGATTCTTAAACATGTGACTAACAAATTGCTAACTCCCTTCAGCCAACAATATCTATATTTTAATATGGATGTACCATTTTTATTAACTTTAGTTTAGTTTAGTGCTTTGTGTTGACTGAAGAACACTGAAAACTCTGAAAGGTCTTCTTTACAAGGTCCAAGTTATCAGTGACTAATGATGCTCAGTGAGGAATTGCTCCTATTTTAATAGAACAATCAGGTCCTGGTCTTTCCATTATCCTTCTTCAGACACTTTCCATCCATGCTATTGTTGTGCTGATTAGCCAGCATTATTTGTAAAGACTTTGTAAACTGTAAGTCAGAGATAATAGGTGATTCTTTCTTGTTATTTGAAAACTGAGCGTGTTTGATCGTTTTTGAAGTTTGTAAAAACTATTGAAATGTCAATATCATTTTACAAAAAGAATGATGAGCTGCTCTACTCAGTACAGTTGGATGCAAAATGGCCTTTGTCCTAACACCCTTGAGAACTGAACAAGTACTAATATTACCTGGTAATAGCTGTTTGGATTAAATTTGTTTATGTTTAATATTTGATCTATCTATCTATCTATCTATCATCTGTCTATCATCTATCTATCTATGTTTTTAAGCTCCTGAAATAAAACTTTTGACCATGTATACAAATTTACAGGAAATAGAGTGTAATTTAAAATGTAAAATGACCTATTACTGATTAATACTTGATATATCCATGTTTTTCTAAGGCACATAGAAGTGGGGCATTATAAACATAGTTCATGTTTCTAAAGCTTTCATATTTAACCAAAACACCCTGTAAAATAAATATGCCCTATTCTACCCTTAATATTCTAGTGAACACTTATTAAATGCCTACTACCTGCCAGGCTAAAGTCATTTCTACAAGATGAAAATGCTTAATAATTAATTACCCGAGGAATATGCAAAATAAATCTGATTTTTTAATTACAATTGGAAGATTCATTATCCAAAAGAAAGTAATTTTAGTAAAAGGAAGTGTTAAAATTTATAGAATTTTTTTAGAGAAATGAGATTTATTCAGTACCTTCTCACTGTAGGATGTGTTAGGATAGATAACCAGTGAAAAGAAGAGTTTCAGGTGGTAACTGCTGCACACTCTTGAATCCTCCTAAAATACTGCATTTCATTGTCAATCTAAGACATCTATTTTTGGTGGGGATAATATTGCAGTGGTGTTGCTCGGTGTAAAGGCAGGCTGACAAGTAGATGTGTCTTCCTTTTGTGTTTCTATATCCTGAGAAGACAGCTGATGATTTCCCCTGTCCTCTTGAAACCTCGTAAAGGAGGTATGCTGAAAAGAGAACTGAATAGAATTAACTAATGGCACAATGTTCATAAAGAAAAAAGAAGAAACTGTATTACTGTCCCATTATTTAGAATGTTCAAAGCACAACTTAGAGTTGGTTCAATCTTCTAACTGAGGCACACAATGGTATTAACATTATTGATTCACCAAGTAAGGTTCATCTTGTTTTTTTCACACAAAAAAGGAAAAAAAAAATGCTATTGACTACAGAAATAACGCTTAGAGATGATACTTAGCAAAAATGTAATGGCAAACAGAAGGCCCAATGCAGAAGGGGCTAGAAGAAGCAAGATGGCATCATCTTTGCAGTTACATAAAAACTGAAGCATACTACTTCTGAAAATTTAGACTTTTGAAAAAAATGTACAAGTTAAACACACTGGCTATGAAAAACTGACAAGGCCTAGAAATATTGACTTTTGTTAGTTTATAGTAAAATAATTCACTTAGATCATTTTTATATTTGCTTCAAATAAAATTATAAATAGCTAATTTTTGCAATTCTATCACTAAAAATACATACAGAAATGATTTCAGTGAAAGTGTGGTCTGTTTTCTTTAAAAAAACCCAACATTATCACTAATACTTTGACTTTTCTGTGTAGTCTATAATAGAATTCATAAAAATTAATTTCTCAGATCATTATTCTGAAGATAATTTTAATATATAACCTTGTACTTTATCTTTTAAAATTTATATCCCAACTACAGAACTTTAAAATTCTTTATTACATTATATATATATATATATATATATATATATATATATATAATGGATGTGGCAGTGTGTGAGTACATGTCTGTGAGTATTTTTCTCAAGAAGGCCTTTCTTTTTCTGCAAGTCTCCATCTTTTATCAATTTTCTTTGTGTTCTCCTTACAAAACCTAGAATAATGTTCTGTAGGCAATATGCTATTTTAATTGCTTTAAGAACATCAACATAAATAATAATAGCTAACACTGAGATGGCCTTTAATATGTGCTACAATGTTCTAAACACAATATATGAATTACCCAGTGGGTAATTGCTATAGCGGTTCCAATTTTGCAGACACTGAGAGGTTATATAACTTGTCCAGGGTCACATGCCTAGTAACTAGGAAAGCAGTCTGGCTCCAGAGTAGGTAGGTATTCTTTTCTTTTTCTTTCTTTAATTCCTTCCTCCCTTCCTTCTTTCCTCCCTTCCACCCTTCCCCTTTCTTTCTTTCATTTTTAAAGATCTATTGAAGTATAATTATCATACAGTAAACTGCACATTTTTAAAGAGTATAATTTGATAAATGTTGACTTATGCATGTATCTTTGAAGACATTACCACAATTAAGATAATGCAAGTATTCATTATTCCACAAAATTTCCAACCTGCTGAATTATAATCCCTTCCTTCCACTCCTCACTAACACTTCCCCTGCCCCCATGCCAAGATAATCTCATTTGCTTTCTGTTAAACTTATTTTTATTTTCTGGAATTTTATATACATGAGCTATACAATATGTACTTGCTTCTTTCACTTAGCATAATTATTTTGAGATTCACCCATGATGTTGTATGCATTAATAGTTCATTTCTTTATATTTATGCATAGCATTTCATTGTGTGGCTAGTCCACTGTTTGTCTATCCATTCACTTCTTGATGGATATTTGTTGTTTTCCAGTTTTTCACTCATGCAAAGAAAATTACTGTGAACACTTATATACAAGTCTTTGTTGTGGACACATGATTTTATTTTTCTTAAGCAAATACATAGGGGTGAATGGTTGGATTGTATGGCAGATGCATGTTTAACATGTTTAACATGTTAAGAATCTGCTAAACTGTTTTCCAAGGTGGCTGTACCATTTTACCCTTCTACCAGCAGTATATGAAAGTTCCAGCTCCTTCACATTCTTTACAACACTAGATGTGCTCAGTCTTTGTACTTTTAGCTATTCTAATTGATAGGGAGTAGGATCTCATTGTGGTTTTACTTGCATTTCATAGTGACTAATAACATTATACATTGTTTCACATGCTTTTCTGCCCATAATATATCTTCTCTGGTGAAATGCCCAAATCTTTGCCCATTTATTATTGGTTTGTTTGCTTTCATATTATTGAGTTTTGAAAGTTTAAAAAAATAGTTCCTGGATATAAATTCTTTATCACATATATGATTTGAAAATATTTCCCCAGTCTATGGTTTTAATTTTCATTTTATAACAGTATGTTTCAAAGAGTAAATATTTTTCATTTCAATAAAGCCAATTTATCATTTAATTCTTTTATAGATTATGCTCTTGGTGTCTGTATAAGAGGTCTTTGCCTAACCCAAGGTCATATGATTTCCTCATATGTTTTTATTTTATGTTTTTATTTTAAATTTTTATAGTTTTAGGCTTTGCATTTTGGTCTAAGACACATCTTGAGCAAATTTTTGTACATGGTATAAATGTAGATTCTATTCCTTTAACATCATTTGTTGAAAATAATTTTCTTTCTCAACTGAATTTCCTTTGTACCTCTGTAAAAAAATCAGTTGTTCATGTATATACTTCTGGATTCTCATTTCCATTTATCTATTTGTCTGTCTTCACACTGATGTCACACTGTTTTGATTACTATAGCTTTATAATAATCTTCCAATGTTGTTTTCTTTCAAAGTAGTTTTGGCTCTTCTGGAATCTTTGCATTTTCATATGAATTTTACAGTGTTTGTCAAACGCATACAAAAAAATTCTCCTAAGAATTCGATTGGGATTTCATTTATATCTATAACTCAACATGGGAAGAATTAACATCTTTTCAAAATTGAGTCTTCTGAAGCATTAAGCATGGCATATCTTTCATTTATTTCGTTATTTAATTTCTTTCAGCAAAGTTTTATTGTTTTCATTGTATAAATTTATTCACATTAGATTTTTCCATAAGCATTTCATATTTTTGATCTTATTGTGATATTTTAAACTTTAATTTCTGATTGTTGGTATTTAGAAATACCATTGATTTTTACATATTGATCATACAACCTGAAACCTTACTAAACTTACAAATCAATGTTTGTAGCTTTTTTATAGATTCCATCACATTGTCTATATAGCTAAACATTCTATCTGCAAATAAAGACAGTTTTACCTCTTTCTTTCTAATGTGATACCTTTTTTTCTTTCTTACGTTATTTCACTGACTAGAATCTCCAGTACAGTGTTGAACAGAAGTGCTAAGAGTGGAAACCCTTATTTTGGTTTTATGGGGAAGGTACTTAATTTTTTACCATTAAAAACTACTTTAGCTGTAGATTTATTATTGGCTCATCTGTTATGTAGACTGGAAAGTTGAAATCTTAAGGATGGGCCAGCAGACTGGAGACTCAGGAAAGAAAAACACTCTCACAGAATAATGTTCGATCTACCAAGTGGGCACCCTGTGGCCCAGCCCATCACACTTTCTTTGTTATGAAACTGTGCTGTTCTCTTTCCTCATGAAAATGAAATTCCTGGCACTCAAATAATTAGGTAAATGGGAAAAAATTTGAACTCAAAGTCGGATATCAGGATTTTAGTTCTATTGTGCTTCTACTATCTCTGTGACGTAACTAGAATTCAACATTAGACCACATTCAAGGCTTTTATACTTACCCAGGTGATAGCACACATGAACATCATGTTGTACTCTAAGAAAAACTATGCTTTGTAAATATATTAAATTTAATTCCACTAAATAGGAGCTACTTCTTTCAATATAAAACATGACACTATTATAGGTTAGTGAGGTTAAGTCATCACCATAAGCAAGCAAATCCCAGAATAATCAAAATATTGAAACACATATTCATTTTGATAGATGTATTTTATTATATTTTGCTGCTTGACCATTCACTGTTTACCAGTAATACCAAAAGATGAATGATAGCAGGCACTGTTTAAGAAAATAAATATGGAGACAAACATAAAACTGAGAACATTTATTCATTAGCTCTTTTTCCCTTATATATTTGGAAAAGACTGCTATTATTTGAAGTGGGAGTGTCTATCTTAGCCTAGCTCAGGGACCATTTGGAACATAGATTGAAAACAATAGAAAGAAATGATTTTTAAGATATATTTCTTTCTTGAACAAAGTATCTTATAAACTAAGAAAATAGAAAACATGAAGTAATTTTGCTTTATTATCTTTTATAGATACCCTTTCTAAAAAATGTAATTCAAGTCACTGTACCGCAAAAATAGGGCACTGAGAGACTCATGCTTTGAATGTTCTATAGAAACTCTATTAACTCTGTCTTCATGAGTATAAATGCTCTTTTTTTCTGTTTACCATATTTCAGAAAGGGGGATTGTTGGAAACTCAAAATGTTTAAGTCCATTTTTATATTTGAGTTAATTAAAATCATCTTTTACAACCCACATTTCTTAACTCTTCTGTTAATTCAAAATACCTTTATTGCTAGAAAAAACACAAATAGAAGGCACCAATGAAAATGCAATTGATGTATTTAGTTAATATACTTTCTCTCTGGTATTCATTCAAGGAGGAGTTTTGGTAATTCTTAGGTGAAAAACGACAGTCGCACTAATAGGGTGTTTCAGTTTTTCTGTCAACATCATGGACTACAACTTAAAGCTGAGAAGGAGTCCTTATGTCTATCGTACTTCCACTGATATGCAGTCTTTTTCCACTGTCTAAAACTGCTTATATGTGCCTAATCTGCATGACATTGTCCTTGACCCATGAACACTGAGAACCATGAGGTTTCTCAGGATGCTCTTTCCACGCATTCGAAAGGGTGCTTGGAACACCTGAGTTCTTTACTGAGCTCAGAAAGGAACCCCTGGGATTCCAGCTCTTAAACAGATTTCCTTACAGCATATGCTCTTCCTATGAAAAATACTTGCCTTCATGGAGATCTCTCCATCGTCCACTATCCATCACACCCATCATTTTGATAATCATTCCTTCTCCAACTTTCCATTTTGCCATTCAAGGATAGAAACCATCTACTTTTTACTGAATTGTTTTATTTTGCAAAGATGTATGTCTTTAATTTAAGGAAAAATTACTTGGCATTTTCTTTGGAAAGTAGCATTTAAATTAATAGTAGCTCAGAATTAAAATACATAAATGAGGGTCCAGCTGGTATAAATAACAAGTTCCTGATGGAAAAATAAATGTGGAAATCCATGCATTCAATTCTCTCTCACTGGTAATATAAATTAATGGTGTTCAGGCATGTTGGCCCTTTTCATTCCTAAATTATTCTTTAAGAAACCCACAAATGGAGTTATAGCATCTTCACAGAAGTCCAGTGGAGCCAGCATGCTGTCTGAAGTAACGTTCTCACCTCTAGAGAAGGGAGTGGGCTTTTTGAAATTAGCAAGGATGGCTTTGATATATTCTTCTGCCTGTCATGAAAGACTCCACTTCATCTGTCTTGTGTTCTTCCTGCCTGCTTCTGATTGATTTCATGTAATCCTGATGTGCTCTTTGTCATTGCCCTTCATGAAGCCAATTTCCTGCAGGTGGTAGTTCATTCCTTTACCATAATACAATAATATCTTGTGGTATCTTTTTTTTTTTTTTCCCCTCCAGTCCAGCTGAGGCATTATCTGCAGAGATAATACAAATATTTTCCCCTAGATAACATTTTAGATATGTTACCTCATTAAACCTCCCTAAGCTCTTTTGATAAGTTGCAAATGTTATCTTATCCACTCAAAAAATTGAGAAATCTAGACTTTGGAAGTTATACAATTTACCTTTAAAGTGCAGGAAAAGTGTCAGGGATTGAAATGGTATCCTAGAATCAAATTCCAACCTTATTTCCCTTTTTCAGTTGGTCAAAGCTAGACAAATTTATTCAGGAAATTAGCCATTTCTAAATGACAGAAGCCACTAAATATGGACTCATGTTCCTACTTATTCAAAGTCAGCAGAATTTACGGGATTCTGCCAACACGTGCAGATTGCTTCTAACCCCATCATGAACCCAAGATGTCATTTTTCATAGTAGCTTCTATGGGACTCTTACTTTGTGAGAATACAATGATCAGCTCATAACATTGTAACATATCCATTTACACAAATTGCAATATAATTCACATTATTATCTTACACTTGTAAAAATGAGCACAGACAGTGAACCATCACTGGTCCTATTGACCTAATGCATTTGAGTAATATATGTCTTAGGTGGAAAAGTTCTCCCTTCTTCCCTCCTAGTTTCTTTGGCTGGTCTAATAATTAAATTGACATAAAACAGATTAACAGGAGAAAAACAAATTTAATTGCCTACATAGGAGAGTCCCATAGACAATATGAGTTTCCAAGGCAGTCAGGCAATTAAGGCTTATATACCACCTGAGTTAGGGAGAAGGGGGTAAGGATCTGAGGCTTTAAAGGAGAATAATTTACAGGGAGACAAGAAGAGCAGATGTTTGGTAAACAAATTTTGCCAGACCATGCAGATAAGTCTTTCTGATACACAAAGTCATCTCTGTTAATATCTGTCTTCCTGATCCAAGTGTCCTATCTAAATTCTTTCAGGCAGTTAAAAGGGAAGGTGAAAATCTTTTCCTACACTTGCTGGGTCTTAACTGCCTTCAGCTCAAAACAAGCCACATGCCAAAGTGTCACATTTTTGGATGTTGTATTCTGCTCCCCCCCAAATTATTTTGGTTATATGGTCAGTAACTTGAAATTCTGCCTGCCCCAAATTTCCCAAAACATGAAAGAAATATTTCTAGTTTTATAAAATGTGCAAGTGGTATAGTGCTAAACCAGTTCAATCATTAAGGTAGTTTGCTTTGATGCCCCTAAGCTTCAGTTCTGTTAAAGCTATTTGGTTTCTTTTTCTCTGCTACTAACTGAGTCAGCACTATTAGAAAAGCAGTACTTTATTATTTTTGTCAAAAGCAAATTACTTGTTCTATTAGCTAGAATTTATAGGACTTAACTGGCTTATTTCAATATTTTATAGATATTTCCCCCTAGAGTTCAAATTTTTTTAAGTATGGTGCTATATTAATTCATTTATCAATAGATACTTGGAAGCAAATTTTATGTAATTTGGTGTGTAATCTTAACAATTGGCTATAATCCACAGCAACCAAGAGAGGACATCCACTTATTTTATGTTTTTGTTCTACTCTTTTCCATTGAACAAATGTTAAAATTCCTTATTTATTATATATTTTTTACTGTAGTATAAGGACTCTGAGTCATCAAACCAAATCTTCCCCTTTCACTGAAATTTTTTTTTGCCTACAAAATATGTTAGACATTGAGAAGTACAACAATAATACAACCCAATATTGTTACTTCTCTCATTTCATGCATTGTCTGATTGGTTATATATTTTCTCTGGGTTTGATCTTTTATCATTTCTTATAATTATGAACTCACTAGCATATTACCAAAGATCAATGAACTTATCACCCAATGAAGCATCTCCTGGGAGTGTAGTGTACAGGATTTTTAAATTTACAATCTATGTACTGATTATTATTATAAATGATCACAAAAGTGCTGCTATAAAGCTAAGGACCTTGTTATTTCATATGTTAAAACGTCTTTACTAGTAGGTTTTTTGTTCTATTGTAAGAATACATATTTTAAAAGAAGTTGAAAACGTACTAAATTTCATTTTAAAAAATTATAAGAATGAATACCATCTCACTTTAGGTTATGAAAGGTTATTCTTAAAAGAAAATTTGGTGGATAAAAGGAATTATGGATAAGAAGGGGGAAGGAGAAATGGTGGGAAACGGAAGATAGGTTAAGAGAAAGCTCTACCAGAGGAGATGACTTTCCTAGGGAGAAGGAAGTAATACAAGATGAAGTAGCAGCAACAATTAACAAAAAGGCCCAAGAGACTGTATCAGCCTGAAACAGGTGTGTATTAACCATCTTCAATGAGAAAAGACCATCCAAGATTGTTTCAGAATTTAAAAAGAAGGAAGAATTAATTTTAAGAGGATAGAGGAAGATTTTTATTTCCCATATTTGGGACAACCTGAAGGAGGCAGAATAGAGGTAAGAAGGATGGGGAAGAGAAAATTTCAAAAGGTCACACAGAAAATGGTTGGCATTTTAAGTGTATTAACAATAACTAACATGACTTAGATTCTCTAAGGTGTGATTTTTTAATAAGATAGAGGTGAACTATACACTTACTCCAGGTGCTAAAATAACAAAGGTTATCATAAAAAGAGATATTCATAGACCCGAAACGAAGACACTTCTGCTTTTGTTTTGTTTTGTTTGTTGATTTGGAATATTTATTATTGAATAGCTGCTAATTATACTCAGAAGCTGATATCTTGCTGCAAACATTCTCTCTACTATTCCACTAGGATGTGGACCCAGAGAGGAAGAAGACGATAGAGCAGACATGAAATATTCCAAAATGATAAATCTTTTCCAGTCCCTCCAGCCAAAATATCTATAAATTTGAAAGCATCAAGATTTATTGCCCTTGATCTTCAGCCACTCTCCAACATAAAGGATGTCACATTGAATTTCAAAGCCTCTCAAAGCTTCCGGGAACCACAGTATTCCCCTTCCCACCATTTCAATGACTTGTTTTTACAAGTGTCTATTATCAAAGGAAAGCATGCCCTCAGACAAGCACAGGAAAAAGGCACCCAAGAGGCCAGGCAATTCCCTGTCTTTCTCCTTCAGTGTGAGATGTTAGCTTGGAGCTTGAGGAAGCACTGTACTTTCTCAGAACACACCTTCTGTGTGCAGCTTCGTTTATTTTCTACTCTAGCCTAAGCAGGTGCACCAGCAGCAACTTAACCCACTAAAAAGAAAACAAACAAAACAATCTTTACCTAGTCTTCAAGTTTAAATGTTTTCACAGAAATCCAAGAACTTGCATAGATTCTTATCTGTTCACAATTTCCCTGTGATGTTTGGTTAGAATTAATACCAGATGCTAACTGTTTAGTTATGATTGGCAAGGCTTGCATCCATTTTTGCTGCTTGAGGATAGGTTCAATGAATAAGAACAAATGATGAGAATTATGCAGGGCCATCCAGTGTGTTAGTGACAACTGAATGTCCACAGAAGGGCCTGTTTGTCAATGCCCACTCAACTCTTTTGAATCTCCTCATATTTCTAAATTATACCATTTCCTGAACGCCATTGAGTTGTATTAATTTACAACATAGCAGCAAAGTACTGTGTTGTTTTCATAGTCTTTAAATTGTTCCTAAATCCCTTCTTATTTTTGATTCTATAGCTCTGGATTTCTTTCATGATATAGAACCTAATTCTAGTATGTTGGGATTGGGCAGCTATGATCATGTTTAGCTTATTCTAGAGTTTATTTTTTTATAGTAGATTTTCTTCATTGACCTTGTGTCCTAGTCTTTATTGCTTATCTTTCTATAATTATCTCCTCCACCCATCCCTCATTTAATACAGCAGTTTTACCTAACACAATGATACTTTACTAGTTTCAGTGTAATATTCTTGAAAAAAATTACCAAGCCTACACATGAAATTTTTTATGTTGAAGCATCATTGTTGTATATAAAGACAGAATAATGTGTTCTGCTGAGTTTCTACTAAACATTTTGAGGAATTCCAATATTTGACAGAAAAAGAAATGCTATTGGAAATTACTCATTCTATAATTAATTACTTCTGGTGAAATACCAACCAACCAAAAGACCAACTTCATTTCTTTTTTTTTTTTTTTTAACATCTTTATTGGAGTATAATTGCTTTACAATGGTGTGTTAGTTTCTGCTTTATAACAAAGTGAATCAGTTATATTTATACATATGTTCCCATATCTCTTCCCTCTTGCGTCTCCCTCCCTCCCACCCTCCATATCTCACCCCTCTAGGTGGTCACAAACCACCTAGCTGATCTCCCTGTGCCATGCGGCTGCTTCCCATTAGCTATCCACCCTACGTTTGTTAGTGTATATATATATATGTCCATGCCACTCTCTCACTTCATCACAGCTTACCCTTCCCCCTCCCTATATCCTCAAGTCCATGCTCTAGTAGGTCTGTGTTTTATTCCCGTCCTACCCCTAGTCTCTTCATGACATTTTTTTTTCTTAGATTCCATATATATGTGTTAGCATACTGTATTTGTTTTTCTCTTTCTGACTTACTTCTCTGTGTATGACAGACTCCAGGTCTATCCACCTCACTACAAATAACTCAGTTTCATTTCTTTTTATGGCTGAGTAATATTCCATTGTATATATGTGCCACATCTTCTTTATCCATTCATCTGTTGATGGACACTTAGGTTGCTTCCATGTCCTGGCTACAACTTAATTTCTATATTAATAGTTTTCTAAGTTCAGGCTTATACATGTACAAATGTGCTCATCATGATTTCTATTTTGAAAAATGGTGTGTAATGTGTTTATGTTCCTTGTAACATCTGTAACTTCAAAGAACCATGTGAAAATAAGAATGTCTTTGTTTCTCTGTAATAGTATTGATCTTTTTCCTGAGGTAAATAAGAGACTTTCTTGGAGAGAAAGTGTATTTTAAAGGAAAAGAGAATAAGGTTTATAAACCTGCAATGGAAAACCTTATAAATTGATCTCTGAAGGGACACAAACTCAATAAACACTTCTCCACCATAAAAGCAATTCTCTCACAAGAAAAATTCTGCACTTTTTCTTTTCTTTTCTTTTCTTTCTTTTTTTTTTTTTTTTGCTAAAAGTGCTACTGTCTCTATTCTTTATATCAAGAACACAATCCATTATTTTTATCTCTTAGCCTTCTTTTCATCTTGGGTAGATGTAGGCTGATTTCATACACTATCATTTGAGTGTGTGCCTTATAATCTTCAGTATTCAGATTTTATCCATTAAGAATATGAAAAACCTGTGGGAAGGATTTAAAATATTTTTTCTCCCTAAGAAAATTCTTTGAGTTTGCAACTCAGCAAGAGCTTAATTAAAATCAATGGGGAAATTTTTTTAAAGTGGTTAATGCAAGCTATTACTTTTGTTCTTTTAAAACAACTATTTCTTCACACTTTCCTTTTGTTCAACAAGCATTTATCGAGCGTGTACTATTTGGGTTGGCCAAAAAGCTAGTTCGGGTTTTTCCTTAATATTTTACAGAAAAAAAACCCGAACTAGCTTTTTGGCCAACCCAGTATATGACCAGCACATTAGGCACCGATTTGCATTATTGAACAAGCAAAGATTTTCATCCAATAGTCATGTAAAAACAAGGCAAAAGTGGCCTGCATTCTCAAGGAAAGCCTGTGTCAAAAGGCCCGAAACCATGGGGCTCTTGAGTTGCCCTAACTGAATCGCGAGTTTGACTGTGGCTGTAAGAATTATTTCTTAAAAGTTGCAAGTTTCCTTTCTCACATCTCCACATGGCTTCTGCAATAAAGCACTTATATTATTACATCCATACTTGCCTCAAAAAAAGCAGATGTTTTCAAGACCATTATTGGATAAATGTTGGCTAAACAAAGCCAAAACAAATCCTGCCATTGATCTCTTCTGAACTTCTGGGCAAGGGTCACATTGCTCTGGGGCTCATCTTCCCTGTATGAGCTCATCCTTCAGCGTGTGTTACCTCCTTTAGGGGTGCAGGGTACCATATGGTGTGCAGAGCAAGTGCTGAAGGAGTGACAGGTAATGAATCAGTGTTTCTAAACCTCGTCTGATTTTAATAGTTACTTGGGGAGACTTAAAAACACAGATTCCTAGGTCTCCTGCGATTGCCACATCATAATCTCATGAGATACATCTGCAAATCTGAATTTTTGCAAGCTCTCCCAGTGACCCTATTGATCAGGCGTGTTTGTGAAACATTGTTGTACAAAAAAACCTGAGAAATTGTCTTAAATAGCTTCTGGGGTAAGCACAGTATATAAATAAAAAGTTTAAAGCCTGTTAGAGATGTTACATCTCAGATCTGAAGGATCAGATCAGGTCTTCATGGCCCCAGTAAAATTTTAGCAGCTAGAAATTGAGGTGAAGTCTGTATCTCTTTCAAGTTTCTTATGAAGTAGGTAAATAACAACCATTGTACTTTCAAAGGTGCCGAGATATGGAGCCATCCTGTTTTCTATATCCAGTAGGGATGGAGGTGTGTACGGTTGTGAGGGCAAGTCCCCTAGGAATTAAAAGAAAAGGCAATGAATTCAAATCTGATGAAAACTCATTCGTCTTCTCTGTTGCTGTGGACTAGGTGAAATACAGTCATCTCTGGTAAATATTGCACTGCTTTATTTTAGTAAAACTTCAAAATAATTTATAGAGTTTAGAAAATGATTTTGCAAGATATGTGGAGAAAATCCCTTATCACATACTCAAATCCTGCCAGGAAGAAAATTTACTCCAATAAATATAGTTATGGTATATCTCCTTTGAGTGAAAGTTACTTGGTTCCTTCCAGATGGAAAAGTAAAACCGAAGTCCCCAGTCCACTCTCTGGATAAAAAACTCAATACGATTGTTAATATGGGCCTAGTTTGCTTATAAAATATGTACTTCTTAACAAACCCTCTTGGGATAGAAGATATCAATTTTAATAATTCCTTCTTTGAAAAAAGTTAACACTTGTCTAGACACAATACTTTCAGTTTTAGAATTATGTTCTATCAGAGTTGGTTATACCCAAATGCATCAGAAAAAAAATTACTCCTTTTCTCATATGTTTTGAAAAATATTTGTGACTTTCTGTACACACTTTATATTCTCACTGTATGAAATTTTATAAAGTTTAATAATTTTGTTCCTATATCTGCTATCACTATCTATACTTTTTATCCTTTTTACCTTTTTGTTATTTTCCTAAGACTATATTAAATCTGTCAGGGTTTTCATTTCTATTCAAGAACTATTTACTGAGGTTGTGAGAAGTGTCAGACACTATACTAAGGCCCGGAGATAGCACGGTGAGTAAAATGAACCCTCAAAATACTTTCTTGGTGTTGCTTCAAACTGAGAAAAGTATTCCAAGTTCAGAAATTGGGGGATGTATACACCTGAAAAACCTTGACATGAGAGGAACTTAGCATTAAAAAGAATCCTTAAAGATCAACATATAAAACCAGCAACCACCATAGAGCATTTGTTTAGCAGGGGTTTGAAGAATTTCCTTCAATAGGGACAATTCATTTTAGAAAATCCCAACTGTTATAAAATTATTCCTACTGCTAAGCCAAGATTGATTTTCCTAAATATTCTGAGCACGGCTAAAAGTTGCTCATTTCAGGTAGTGTGGAACAAGCCCCTCATCTGTCTTTGATAACATGTATGACTTCATAGGCATGTTTCACAAGCATCTCTTCTTATCACTTACCATCTTTGTTTTTGATTATTAATACATTTTACTTCTTTCTCTCACTTTATTTTGTATTTACTACTTACTATATTTTTCCTAGCACCTTTATTTCTTATTTTACTACATCTATTGAAATGATTAATTATATTTTTATTACTCATTTCCCTCTTCACTGGTTTGAACATTTTACCTTTATTTTTATTCTTTTAGTGGTTATATCTCTATCATTGGTGGGCTACATAAGAATCTTAGAATTACATTAACTTCCAAATCCATGACTCACCCTCCATTTCTATTAGTATTTTTCTTCTAAGTTATTTTGAAATTTCTACATCAAACTGGAAAGCTTCTGGACAGCAAAGAAAACAATCGACAGAGTGAAAAAGCAACCTAAGGAACAGTAGAAAATATTTGCAAATCATATATCTGATAAGGGATTAATATCCCAAATATATAAGGAGCTCTTACAACTCAATAACAAACAAAAAAATTAAACCATTAAAAAATGGGCAAAGCACTTGAATAAACATTTCTCCAAAGACCTATAAATTGCCTACAGGAAATGAAAATCAAAATCACATCACACCTGTGTCACATCACACTTGTTAGGACAACTATTATAAATAAATAAATAAATAAATAAATAAATAAATAAAAATATATATACAAAAAAGGTAGGTGGGAGATTGGTCAACTTATGCTCTGTTGGTGGGAATGTAAAATGGTGCAACTGCTATGGAGAACAGCATGGAGGTTCCTCAAAAAATTAAAAATAAAACTCACTTGTGATCCAGCAATCCTGCTTCTGGTATACATCCAAAAGAATTGAAAATAGGGTCTCAAAGAGCTATTTGTATCCTGTGTTCATAGCAACACTATTCACAATAGCTGAGAAATGGAAGCAGCCCAAAGGTTCATTGCTGATGAATGGATAAATGGTCTACACAGTCAACGGAACATCATTCAGCTCTGAAAGGGAAGAAAATCCTGTCATATGCAATAACATGGATAAACCTGGAGGACTTCATGCTAAGTGAAATGACCCTGTCACCATAGGACAAATACTGCCTGATTCTACTTATCTGAGGTATCTGGAATAGTCAAATATATAAAACAGAGGGTAGAATGGTGATTGTCAGGGCCTGGAGGGTGGGGAAAATAGGGGCTTGCTATTCAATGAGTATAAAGTTTCAGCTGTACAAGATGCATAAATTTTTGAGATCTGCCATACAACACTGAGCCTATAATTAACAAATATGTTTTATGAAGTTAAACATTTGTTTAGAGGGTAAATCTCATGGTAAGTGCTCTTACCACAGTCATTTTTTAAAAAACTTCAGATTGTCATTTTTCTTTTTATATTTGGTAACTTACTTTACTTAAAAATATGTTTGTCTGTTTCTTTGTTAAATCATGTTTCTTCTATTCTCCATCTTTTCTCTAACTTCAGTTTCACTCTTGCTCATTGCTTCGTCCTTCCTTAGTGGTTCTTTCAAGGAGGGTATGTGACTAGAAAAATACTCATTTTTTATGTATGAAGATGAATCTATTTTACCTTTATTCTTGACTAATGTTTTATCTCTGCTTAGGGTTTTATGTTGGCCTTTAATCCTTCAATATATTAAAGGCATTTTCCATTGTCTTTTGGTATTTATTATTATTGTTGAAAAGTACACCTTTGTTCTAATTCTCATGCCTGTGTAGCCAATGCGACTTATTCCTTTAGTAGCTCCTGAGATCTTCTTTCTTTGTCTCTAATGTGTTCTCTCTTCACAACAGGTGTTTAGTGTGGATTTGTTTCTATAACCCTCTTGGGGTTCAAAGTTTTCTCCTTTAATTTTTTTATCTTACTTTTCAGTGTCCACCACTAGAGAATTCTCAACAATTTTCTTATTAATATCACCTTTTCTCTGTTCTTTCCTTCTGTATATTCTCTTAGACCTATATTACCTCTTCTCATTCTTCTTTCCTACATTTGTCATGACTTACTTTCATATTTTCTACAAGTTTATATGTATGGTGCTTTATTCTCAGTGAGTTCCTCAGAACTATTTTCCTGTTTACTAATTTTCTTCTCAAGTGTGTATTTGTCTGCTTTACCATTCTACCTTGATGATAATCTTATTCATTGCTTTGGAAGAACATTTACAATATGCCTTTAGTATTTCTCACATCTGCAAAATATTTTATTCACAAATTTTCATAATTTGTCTTTGACAAATTTTTCAGATAGGTAACAAATTGGGTAACATTTAAGAGAGAAACAGATATTGACCCAGAGATTATTGAAATTTTTAGTTAAAGTCTATGTATATTAGTGAAGTTTTTGAAATAATTATGGAAACACAGAGAATTTATTTGAGGATAATGCCAGATGTATTTTCCCCTGCCAGCTGTTAACCCTCAGGCAATATCTCACCTCTAGGTCATTACTATAATTATAAGGCAAACATTTAAAAACAACAGAGGTGTAGTAGTAATATATATTTTGTACTTAGGCAATATTAGCATAATTGGTGTGTATAGGGGGTTTCTGGGACTTTTTGATGAACTCACATAATTGGGTTGATTAGATTATCTTTCATTTTCAATTCACATTATTATAATTAACTTGTTCTTATAAGTACTGTTGGGGTAATGTGAGAATATCAGAAGCTGCTTTCAATTATAAGCTTGTATATTGTAGTAAAATAGATTGGAAGTTTACCATTAAATTGAAAACACATCTTATTAGGAACATCTAATTCTGATGAAGAAAAGTGCAATGTGCCATTTATTCTCAGCCTGTGGAGGTACAGATGTTAGAGAGGAAAGGGCTTGTTCTTGTTGAGTATTTCATCTCCTGTCTCAGTAAGAATATCTTATCTTGGACTTGCTTCAGCTATTGCAACAGCTGTTAGGTCTCTGATTGGGTTTGAAGCTCTGCCTCTGACTCCTACTAAGATAGTTTGCAGAATGAAGTCAGCAGAAGCCACCACACAATTAAATTGCTCCACAAGGTTGAGAGCTGAGTGATTGCTGTATGTACAATCTCTCATTTCTTCCCAACAAATTAACCTCCCACAACCTGCTTCTTACCATTCAGTCTGTGCTTCTGTTGCCTTCTGATGGGTCATTTGTAGCTTTTCCCTGGCATTCAGCCTAGTGTTATCTGTGAGTATGCTGGTACATTTGTTTGTATTCAGAATTTATTTCAGACCTCCTTTAATATTAGTAACAGTATCTTTGAGTTAAAGTTTTATAATTAATAAATATTTATTGTTTAATGAAATGGCTTGCAGGGTATAAACAGTATGGGTCTTGGGGGCCAACCTGACCACCAAATGCACTGAACCTGATGATGCTCTGTAAATAAACCATGCATTTAGAATCTGCATTGCTCAGATTTTATTTGAAACCTATCTGTTTTAGGATTTCACAATCATAAAGTATCAAGGAAAACAAGGAACTGAGAAGAAAGTCAAGAAAATGACTAGAGGCCAAGAAATTAGGTCTTTTGGACAGGATATTAGGTCTAGTGAACAATTCAACTAGCACAAGAAGCATTGTGGGCTGGAAAGAGCTTGGTCACTGTGGTTATCTGTATACAGAAAATAGAGGCAGAAAGCAAATATTCAATAAATAAAGAGAAATCAAGGATGTTTCAAAATTGTCTCTGTTGAAGGGGATTTGAGGAACTTTGTCATTTTGGTTTTTGCATTTATTCCTTAAATAAATGGGTCATGGATATCTCCATTTTTGGCAGGCTAAGTTCCTGCCTCTACCTTCCCATTAAAAATACCCCCCAATCCCAGGATCAATGAAGTCAGGCTATAAATTGTAGTCTATGTCTATAGAGAAGAGAGCAAATGTATTTTAGTAGAGACCATATGATTTAAAATAAGATGACCTAGACTGGAAGGAATCCTGGCTCTGCTCCTTACTATCTATGGGATCGTGGGCAAATCACTCAACTTTTCATTTTTTTTCAAATATAAAATGGGAGTAATAACAATTTGTAGGACTCTTGGCAAATTACTAAGATAAGTGCTACTGCATTAGAATTATAAAAGTAAATGTATAGTTATAAACTTTATGAAATGAAAGAACAATCTGTGGAGTAAAATATTTAGTGTTTTACAAACGGAGGAAGTAAAAGGATTTTTGCACATTGTACAGGTAAACCTGCAGAAGCTTTGGGACCACTTTTTCTGGAGGTCATGAAATGTTGGGGATGGTTTTAATGTGGCAAACCTAGAAGGTAAAACTAGTTAATTTTTCAGATGCCTTTCCAGCTATTTATCTTTTATATAATTAATAGCATAAATATTTTAATTTTTTCTCCTTGATGATAGCTATCACTTGAGGATGTGACTTAATAAATACCTTAGTAAGATTGTCTTGGTAGAAATAATTTCTGGAATTCCATGTTTTTTCCTGTCAACTTGTTTTCAAGATTTAAGTTTTACATAAAGACAAACAGAAGAATGATTTCTAAAATGGTAAACTCCATAGATTACTAGATTGGACACATAATGAGAAATATGCCTTTGTTTCCAACATCTTAGAATGGACAGACTCAATCTTTTTGTAATTGCAAGCCAGAAGTACACATTAATCAAAGGATTTCCTTGGCCATGGCTCTGGCTATAGATCTTTAGTAAGATTTAGGTAACACAATGATGGTAAAAATCTTGACCAAATATCATATCAGAGTCATGTCAAAATCCCCACTCCCCAAGAAGGAAACCACCACTCTAAATAGTTCTTTTGTTTCCCAGAAGAATACCAGCTTAAGAATTTGGGGTGGGGTGGTAGTGGGGAAAGGGATACCCATACTTTATCCAATATTACTGTTTACCTGCATGGGTACCAAATGTGTCCAAATACCTTTAGCTAGAGTCTCAGTGCTCCCAATTCCCTGGCAGGCATTATCTCTTCCTCATCACAGTCTGCCACCTTCCAACTGTCCTGCTGCTACCACTGCACCATTTCTGCTACTACACTGCAGCTGACGTGGACGCCTCTCTTTGTGTGTCTCTTTGTGTGATCCCTAGCTCTGGCTGGGCATACACATGACCTCAGGGTGGCCAAGGTGCTACTGACCATCTTCCTAGAATCCTCTTGCAATGGTTGGGTCTTCCCTGGACTATGTTTGTCCTTCCATTTGGGACAATTCTTGAAACTCTCCTGTTGAACTTCTATCCTATGCTTTTGCATAACCTCTGGTCCCAATGAGGTAACATGTTTTGGGGGAAATAATCCCCAAATTTTAAACTCTTTTTCCGTATCTTTTCCTCTGAGGGGTATTGGTGGAGTCCACTTCCTTTTCTGTCCCCAACATGGATTAAGGCTCATTGTCAAAACTTTTCTGTCCATTGCAGATCTCATTCACTGGATGTTCCTATTTGACTCCCTCCTCTCCAAATCACCTCACTGACTCTTGTGTTCAGGGTAACTCTTTTTACATGTGTATCTATTCGCTCTTAACATTTATTGATTTGGGATTCTACATTTGCTGTATTCAGAGATACCTTGCTTACCACCAACAAATAACATGTCCTAGTTTCTCCCCAGGAAAATTTCTGCAAGACCCTATGAGGAGAGGTGTTCTTTGCTGAATTATTAGTTACTATATTCTGTATTAGTCTATGAATCACTTTCAAAGATATGAATAAAGTGATTTATTTGCATTGATTAATTTGATACATATTAGCTTAATACCTACAAAGTGCCAGGTCCTAATTCAGGAATATAAAATGAAAAATGGATCTTATTTTTTCATAATTACATAATGTAATTTTATTAAATAAATGGGTCCATTGTTCTGAAATAAATCTCTAGTTAATGGGACTATAGTTCACAGCAAGTGTTCCTTCCCATCTCCACCCCAGAGCGCATCTGTCTAGTCATAACTGATATTTTCAGGTCTCCATTTATACTGCCACCAGTTAAATTCCGTTCATCTGGAATGTGCATTTACACTCTGATGAAGTTTTGGAGTTTCACCAAATTTTTTTACCAAAATTGTCAACAAATGATTAACTGACTAATTCCTTCCAACACTTCTTCCTTGCCCTCTGACCTACCACCCAGGATGGTAACAAGTGGTGAAATATGGTGAGGGGCAGAAAAAAACTCTGGGTAAGAAAAAATCTCTATGTCTGGATAAGCCACAGTTGGACCATCAGTTTCCATATGGTGCCAGACTGGGATGTGGTAATGCAATTTTGTTGATTTCCCAGTTCTGTAGCTCTACTTGTTGAAAGAATAGCTCCTGTTATTGGAACTGGCAATCTTCCTTTTCTCTTTTCTTGCCAAAATACACACACATATTAAGGAGGGAAAATATTGAGTAACATACGCCTTAGCATGTAAGACTCGTTCAGTTTTCATTTTCTGAGTCCTTTTTTGAAGTAACAATTAACTCCTGTGGCTAGTTATTCTACATTATTTCATTAGCAGGTCTCATAATAGTCTAAAAATTTTGGCCTTGTCCTGATAGTGATGGCTACTCCAAATAGCACCATTTGCCAAGGATGGCATCACTGTAAAGTGGTATGGGTTTTTCTTCTGACAACATTAAAAGTATTTCTCTATCTAGTCAGTGTATGCTATTCAAGAATTCTGAAGAGCTAACACCTATCCTTTTCAAACTCTTCCAAAATACAGCAGAGGGAGAAACACTCCCAAACTCATTCTGTGAGGTCACCATCACCTTGATACCAAAATCAGACAAAGATGTCACAAAAAAAGAAAACTACAGTCCAATATCACTGATGAACATAGATGCAAAAATCCTCAACAAAACACTAGCAAACAGAATGCAACAGCACATTAAAAGGATCATACACCATGATCAAGTGGGGTTTACCCCAGGAATGCAAGGATTCTTCAACATACACAAATCAATCAATGTGATAAACCATATTAACAAACTGAAGGATGAAAAACATATGATCATCTCAATAGATGTAAAAAAAGCTTTTGACAAAATTCAACATCCATTTATGATAAAAGCCATCCAGAAAGTAGGCATAGAGAGAACTTACCTCAAAAAAATAAAGACTATATATGACAAACCCACAGCCAACATCATTCTCAATGGTGAAAAACTGAAAGCATTTCCTCTAAGATAAGGAACAAGACAAGATTGTCCACTCTCAGCACTATTATTCAACATAGTTTTGGAAGTTTTAACCACAGCAATCAGAGAATGAAAAGAAATAAAAGGGATCCAAATCAGAAAAAAACAAGTAAAACTGTCACTGTTTGCAGATGACTTGATACTACACATAGAGAATCCTAAAGATGCTACCAGAAATCTACCAGAGCTAATCAGTGAGCTTGGTAAAGTAGCAGGATACAAAATTAATGCATAGAAATCCCTTGCATTCCTATAAAATAATGATGAAAAATCTGAAAGAGAAATTAAGGAAACACTCCCATTTACCACTGTAACAAAAAGAATAAAATACCTAGGAATAAACCTACATAAGGAGACAAAAGACCTGTGTGCAGAAAACTATCAGACACTGATGAGAGAAGTTAAACATGATACAAACAGATGGAGAGATATACCATGTTCTTGAAAATGACGATACTACCCAAAGCAATCTACAGATTCAATGCAATCCCTATCAAACTACCAATGGCATTTTGCACAGAACTAGAACAAAAAATTTCACAATTTGTATGGGAAAATGAAAGTCCTTGAATAGCCAAAACAATCTTGAGAAAGAAAAACAGAGCTGGAAGAATCAGGCTCCCAGACTTCAGACTATACTACAAAGCTACAGTAATCAAGACAGTATGGTGCTGGCACAAAAACAAAAATATAGATGAATGGAACAGGATAGAAAGCCCAGAGATAACCCCACACACCTATGGTCACCTTATTTTTGATAAAGGAGGCAAGAATATACAATGGAGAAAAGACAGCCTCTTCAATAAGTGGTGCTGGGAAAACTGGACAGCTACATGTAAAGGAATGAAACTAGAACACTCCCTAACTAACACCATACCCAAAAAGAAACACAAAATGGATTAAAGACCTAAATGTAAGGACAGACACTCTAAAACTCTTAGAGGAAATCATAGGCAGAACACTTTATGACATAAATCACAGCAAGATCTTTTTTGACCAACCTCTTAGAGTAATGGAAATAAAAACAAAAATAAACAAATGGGACCAAATGAAACTTAAAAGCTTTTGCACATCAAAGGAAACCATATACAAGATGAAATACAACCCTCAGAATGGTAGAAAATATTTGCAAATGCAGCAACTGACAAAGGATCAATCTCCAAAATTTACAAGCAGCTCATGCAGCTCAATATCAAAACAACAAACAACCCAGTCCAAATAAATAGACATTTCTCCAAAGAAGATATACAGATTGACAACAAACACATGAAAGGATGCTCAACATCATTAATCATTAGAGTAATGCAAATCAAAACTACAATGAGTGATCACCTCACACCAGTCAGAATGCCCATCATCAAAAAATATACAAACAATAAATGCTGGAGAGGGTGTGGAGAAAAGGGAACACTCTTGCATTGTTGGTGAGAATGTAAATTGATACAGCCACTATGGAGAACAGTATGGAGGTTCCTTAAAAGCTAAAAATAGAAGTACCATACAATCCAGCAGTCCTACTACTGGGCATATACCCTGAGAAAATCATAATTCAAAAAGAGTCACGTAGGGCTTCCCTGGTGGCACAGTGGTTGAGAGTCCGCCTGCTGATGCAAGGAATGTGGGTTCGTGTCCCGGTCTGGGAGGATCCCGCGTGCCGCGGAGCAGCTGGGCCCGTGATCCATGGCCGCTGAGCCTGTGCTTCCGGAGCCTGTGCTCCACAGCGGGAGAGGCCACAGCAGTGAGAGGCCCGAGTACCGCAAAAAAAAAAAAAAAAAAAAAAAAGAGTCATGTACCACAATGTTCATTGCAGCTCTATTTACAATAGCCAGGATATGGAAGCAACCTAAGTGTCCATCAACAGATGAATGGATAAAGAAGATGTGCCGCATATATACAATGGAATATTACTCAGCCATAAAAAGAAATGAAATTGAGTTATTTGTAGTGAGGTGGATGGACCTAGAGACTGTCATACAGAGTGAAGTAAGTCAGAAAGAGAAAAACAAATACTGTATAATAACACATGTATATGGAAACAAAAAAAATGCTTCTGAAGAACCTAGGGTCAGGAAAGGAATAAAGATGCAGACGTAGAGAATGGACTTGAGGACACAGGGAGGGGGAAGTGTAAACTGGGACAAAGTGAGAGAGTGACATTGACATATATACACTACCAAATGTAAATTAGACAGTTAGTGGGAAGAAGCCGCATAGCACAGCGAGATCAGCTCCCTGCTTTGAGACCACCTCGAGGGGTGGGATAGGGAAGGTGGGAGGGAGGGAGATGCAAGAGGGAGGAGATATGAGGATATACGTATATGTATAGATGATTCACTTTGTTATAAAGCAGAAACTAATGCACTATTGTGAAGCAATTATACTCCAATAAAGATGTTAAAAAAAAAAGAATTCTGGAACATAGATTCTATAAAATAATATTAATCAATATGTTCTTTCTATCCTCTGTATCCAGTTTAAGATATCATGAATGCTTTAATATGTTTGCTCCTGATACCACGCATGCTTCAATGTCATTTCCAATAAACAAAGGAATCACTGTACTAGGTGGATTGGTTACACTTATTTAAAGAATGAGTCAATTATTGACTGTTCTACAAAAGTATAAAACAAATTTTCTGCTAATAATTTAATGGCTAGGTACACACACATACATGCAGACAAACATGCCCACACATACACACACATCCCAAGACAAGTCACCTAAGTTTTTATCTGAACCCAGAAGGAATTAATCCAGATTTTTAAAAGCAGAGTAGCTCATGGTGAGCTCCATTATAAAAGTCACATTATTCTAACATAAAATAGAACTTGACATTTGGCCTAATTATACTTTCCAAGTCTTTAATATTCTGCTTATCATTATGGATATTTAAATAAGGAAAACTACTCTGATAACTTTTGCCCTTTTTATGTTTCATAGTCTTCTTTGAATTAAAAAGAAATTAAAGTTTTCTCAGCTAGAAGTTTTAATAGATAAATTAATAATACATAAAAATAAATAATGCTAAAACTTTTTCCCTAATATTTTAGAGCAAGGAAATTTTCTATATTAGGAAAAGCATCTAGTACTCTTTCCCAAATATATTTTAAGGAGGATAAAGTCCTAAATGAGTTATAACTCTATGCAGTTTTGAACTTTGACTTATTCAATCCCAATCATCTTTTAAAATTCTAGGGTTTTCTTCAACCTTTTTCTAAATATGGTTTAGTATTACTTTACTGGATTTACACAAACCAGAGAGAGGGTTCCAATGATTCATCTCATTGTACTTCGTTATGTGCCCAGAGAACTACTAAATTTCAGATTGTCAGTTTGATTTATATGGCAGAATACTGAGTCACTTACTTAGGTGTTACATTAACTAGACAGTCAGCTGAGACCAATGATTTTGACATTGCAGAATTACATAATGTTTTTAAATTTCTATAATTTATTTTAAAGTTATTGAAATGATATTTCTTTTTATCTTCTCTTTTCCAGGTTTTAGTTTTTACACTTTTACCATATGATTTTATACACATCAGGGCACCATTCTATAATATTTTCAATTTGAATAAATTTTTAGAAAAATTTAACCATTTAGATATAGAGAGATTAATTAATGAACGGGTTAGGTGATGGAATCAGAACCCATTTTCTTTAAACGAGATGAAATTATCAAGGTGAATAAAAAGTTGCTAAGTTGATGGGCTCAACCAAGGTAAGAATAAGGAGTGATTTTACTTCAGAGGCATAAACTAAATATAATTACTTTAATTCATGTATAATTGAGCATTTATTAGTTTTAATACATGGAAACAATAGATTAGGTCTGTTGTATTTTCTGCTTTGTTCTTTTTCAAGGTAAAAATGCAATTCTTACCTTGGAAAACTCATCCTTTATCATGGTTTAATTATTTAGATCTCTATTATATGTGCCCATATCAATCATTAATTATTGGCTGTAATTTGATGATTTCTAATTTAACTTTTCTTACAAAAATTGGACCTTAGACTCAACACATCCAAAATTATAAACCCACCATTCTCTCTTACATCTAAAGCAGTACCTTCTATGGCTTTCATGGTATGCTTGAAGCACTCTTGTGTTCCCAATCTCTATGGCTTAAAACCTTAGAATCAATACCCTTCTCTCCCTCAGAACATCAAAAAAGTTGCTAATGGCACAGGAAGGTCAGCTACGTGGTTAGTGACTACCTAGAGGGGTGAGATAGGGAGGGTAGGAGGGAGGGAGATGCAAGAGGGAAGAGATATGGAAACATATGTATATGTATAACTGATTCACTTTGTTGTAAAGCAGAAACTAACACACCATTGTAAAGCAATTATACTCCAATAAAGATGTTAAAAAAAAAGATGCTAAGACTTACAAAATATATCTCTAATTCATCCCTCAAGTATATTTTCTCCACCCACTACTCTCCATTTTCACTTTCCTCTGACTGTGACAGTGGCTTTCTAAATGACCATTCCCAACATTGGTTTTTCTTCATTATATCCATCCTATATTCTGCTGTCAGATTAATGTTTCTTTTTTTTTTTTTTTTTTTCGGTACGCGGGCCTCTCACTGTTGTGGCCTCTCCCATTGCGGAGCACAGGCTCCGGACGCACAGGCTCAGCGGCCATGGCTCACGGGCCCAGCCGCTCCGCGGCACGTGGGATCTTCCCAGACCAGGGCACGAACCCGTATCCCCTGCATCGGCAGGCGGATTCTCAACCACTGCGCCACCAGGGAAGCCCAGATTAATGTTTCTGGATCATAGTCCTGATGAGTAAATATACAGTCCACTTGGGACTTTATGACTAGTCGTGAATTTACCTACCTTTGTGTCGTTTAGAAAACAGTTATCATAATCCTTGCACATAGTAAGCTGCTCAACAAACCTGCCTCAAATGAATAAATGAATGATGGAATGAAACCTCTCTCCAGACTAACACATTCTATCATATTATAATAGTAAACATATTACAGATAAAATTTTGTAAATGCAAAATTATAGAACCCCTCAATGCCTTGTTGTTTTGTTCTCTGTTATATGCTCCCACATCAAATACTGAATATGAAATTCTTCATATCCTTCAAAGCTCCGGTAACATCTCTTACCTTCTCCTTGATGGTTTCTGTGATTGCTGCAGGCAAAGTCAGGCTCTGCACCCTTGTCTTTTCCTTGCAATATACATTTTCGCAGTTTTTTTTAGTAGCTTGTTAGGTGTATAATCTGAGTGGCCTGCTTCTACTATTTTCCTGTTTAGTCATATTATCAGCAATTTCTGGATTCCACTACAGAACACTCACCTCACCAGCACAAAAATGGGAACCTTCCTGCAAAATGACTCCTCCTCCAAAAGTATTTCCAGATGTCCTCAAAGGTATACATCTTACACTTATTGAATCTAGTTCAGTCCCATCCCCAGATGATATTCACCACGATCTTCCCCTTCTGTTCCAGCTTACACTTAATACCATTTGAAGAAGCCGCACTGTTCATACCCATTTTGAGAATGACACTGACACTGAACATACCCTGCAGCTTCTCAAGGCTCTGAGTTCTTGATCCTCCTGTACCAAACTCGAAAAATAACCGAGTCAAAAGTGGAAAGAATGACCTTTCCCTAACTCTGGGCCTTGCTTGCACCTGAGCTCTAATAATGCAGTACTGCTCAAGTGCAAAGCCTCTTGTAAAGATAACCCATTTCTCTTCTAGTCTTAACCCACCCATGCCAATAGAACACTTGCCCCAACAGAGCCAGGGCCAGCTGAACTTTCCTTAGACCAGATTATTTTCCAGAACACCCATCCATGGTCTGCAACCAGTCAGGGACCCATGCCGCCTGCCAACTTAGCTGCCTCTTACATCTCCAGAAGATGAAGCTCTCATCTCTACCTTCTGCAGTGTCAGCTTGATCCAGGGTATTCCCTATGTTGTTTTCATTACTCAATTACATCTAGCTAGAGTAATCCTTAACTTACTAGCTTGCTTCCCTTATCTCAATTCCCTTTCTTTCTCCTTATCTCAATTTTTTCACGAAGACTGCATGAATGGATGACCTATATTTCTAAGTGGATTTATCACTGGTTGGCTCCATATTCTTTCTGTATTGTTCATTCTGTTCAGCCTTAGACCCTCCCAATTACCCCCTTCACCATTTTAGCCATAAGCTTTTTTGCTTCGTCTCTCCTTATTCCCCAATAGACAACACTTCAATAAGTAAAAGGAAAGCATCTCTCTCTTCTCCCTCCAACTCTCCAAAGATTTCATGAATGTTCCTTCTCTTGCCAAAAGCACTCTTCCTATGCCTGCACCCAGCTCAGAACCTAATCATCCTTGGCCTGAGTGAAGTACCATCTTCTGTGTGTTGCCTCTACTAAAGTCCCTGAGTGATTTTGATGTGATTTTGATTTTTTTACCTTCATGACTTTATTTTTATTCAAAATAAAAAAGGAAGCTCTGTGCCAGGGTTCACATTGTATGTCTCTTCTATATTGACTGTGACTTACAACGTGATGATATGTGTTCATTAAACTGAATGAAGTCAACTTGAAGTAAGACAGGACAACTACTCGTCCTCTTTCAATGCCTTTCTGCATGATCATTATCCATCTTAAATACACTTTCCCCATACTCTACTGTAGCTAAATAAAGGCATTTTTGCCTTTTTCTCTCAAGTTACTGTGGAACTTTCTTTCTTCTATGCTTCCATCCAAAGCACCCTTATGTCCATCTTATTGCAATCGCCAGCCCTGCTTTGGAACACTTTGCTTGCTTAACTGTCTTTCCCAAAGGATCTCATCTCCTGACAGCAGGGACTGTGTTTTCCCCCTTGAAGTCCCTAGGAAATAGCAAAATATTTGGTACATATTTAACACACAATATATATCTATTGTTTGTTAAATTCTGAATGAAAATAAGATATAGCTATTTTTATTGAATTATTGGATCACATATGTAGTGTATTATTGTATTATATATGTACTGTATTGCATTTTTTTTATTGAGGAGATAAATTTTCTACCTTCTACATCTAAAATAGGGGTGATAACATGATATTACTTATATGGGGAATCTAAAAAAATAATACAAATGAAATTATATACAAAATTGAAATAGAACCACGGACATAGAAAACAAATTTATGGTCACCAAAAGGGAAAGGAGGGGGAGGGATAAATTAAGAGTTTGGAATTAACATATACACACTACCATATATAAAATAGATAACCAACAAGGATCTACTGTATAGCACAGGGAACTATACTCAATATTTTGTAATAACCTATAAGGGAAAAGAATCTGAAAAAAAAAAATGTATGTGTAACTGAATCACTTTGCTGTACACCTGAAACTAACACAACATTGTAAATCAATTATACTTCAATTTTAAAATAAATAAATAAATAAATAAAAATTTTAAACCCAAACAAGTGAATATAAAAAAACAGAAATAGACTCACCAACATAGAGAACAAACCAGTGGGGAGAGAGAAGGGGAGAAGGCAAGATAGAGGTAGGACACTAGGAGATACTAACTGCTATGTATAAAATAAATAACAACAATATATTGTACAACACAGGAAAATATTATTTTCTCATAGAATTTATAAAACTCTAAAGCTAATATCAGCAGAGTTCTAAGAATATTCAGTACTTTCAGCAGCAGCAGTAACCTTGCAAGGGGGTCACATTGATGGAAATAAGATTTTTGGGGATGAACAAACTTCCATATTATAAAAACTTTTTGAGAGGTGGGAGGTTTGTTCTACATTTTACCTATCTTAATACACATGCAGTTCAATATTTCTTCAGATTCATGTTGACTATCTTTCTCATATATATTTCTTTCAGGGCTTAAGAAAGGAGAGATCATGCTTAAACTATGTCATCTTCTGCCAGAAATAACTTCATATAAAGTCTAGAAGACACCAAATTAGAGGTTACCTTGGGAGAGACAGACCAAAATAATAAGATTCTCATGATAAGAATAAATGAATAATGTCTATGCTGCTTTCATTACTTTTGTTCCCTGTGACAAAGATAAAGTTAATTATTCAGAGATAGCAAAGAAGTCTGTTTATTGAATGTGACATGCTAGATGCAGTTCTGGATTGCAGTATATTGTAATACGAAAGATCAAGCAACTTTTAATCAGAATCAAATGCAATTTTTAATTGAGCCCATTTCTTGCACACGTGAGCTGTATTGAAAATTCTCCCAAATCAAAACTCAGTAAAGATTATTGCAATTAAAAAGTGACTCTCATAGGCTGTCTTTTTCTTTTTTTTAGATTCCCTTTAAATAAGGTACATTTTAACTCAACCCATTATAAATTATTTTTGTTAAAAGTTATAATTGATTTAATGTGAACTGTATGCTTTTTTCATAAATTTGTCCTGTTTCTTTTTGACCTCTAGCTTGTTTCACATTCTTTGTCTTCACTAAAATGTGTTCATTGGTACACTGTGTCTAGATGATGCCATGACATCTGAATCAAAGATTTGGCATTTGTCATCCACATGCTTTGCCTTCTTGATGCCATCTGGATGTTTGACCCTGTACTTACAAACCATCTGCATTTGTTACTATACTTTCCACTTTGCATCCAGATGTTTTGGCATTGTGTGGACAAAGCATGTGGCATTGTCTATAAAATGTAATTACATAAAAATAAATAATACTATGTAAGCAATTAAGGGAGCTACATTTTCCTATCTACAAATCTCAACAAATTTTTCTTAGTAATGTTGTCATAGCAGAATAGATTTTCCTTGCTGTATTTTAAAAACTTTAATTTCATTTCTGAACAATAAGGGATAAGTATAAAACAGTCTATCAAATTCAAAGGAAATAGTCAATATTTTAACAGTTTCTAACAGAAAAATCTGTGTTTCAAGATATTTTAAACTTTTAGTTATATTTTATTAATTGCAAGTATGATATACTTATGGAAATCTGACTTTAAAAGTAATAACGAAATATTTTTAAATTCTTCCCAATTAAATTCAATGTATTATGAAAATTTATCTTAAATCACATTTTACAAAAATCTGTTGTACAAATCTTTTATACAGCAACATATATTTCCCCAATCATCTGTTCAAATCTCAAATATAGATTTTTGCTTCCATAATTCTGTACCTATGTACCTGTACATCTTGTACTATTGCTCTAGAAAAGAAAAAAATATATATATATATATAATTATATACTACTCCAGATCACTATGACAATCAATATTTCTGATTAGACTTGCTTTCAAATCTTCATATTATTTAACACACGGAGACTGTATATTATATAATAAGCATGCATTTCTGAAGAAAGGATAAGATCAAAGAGAGCTAATCTAAAAGTGATAAATATATCCCAGAAGTTTCCTGGGACTACTTCCAAATTATCTGTAAGCAAGCAAGATATAAATCTTATAAGTCCATGGAAGATTTTGCCCAAATCTTCCTAAACATGCTGTGTGAGAGTCTCACTCAACTGGCTCAGTTTATCTCAAATGTAATAGCTTTAACTCTGGGCCCAGGATTTAAGAGTAGGAGCTGATAAAAAAGTATAAGGGAGACATTGATCAAGATGGGAATAGACTAGAACCCTAATATATAAAATATTCCTGAAAGAAGATATTTAACCTGAAAAAGACAAAACAGAAGAGGGGAGAAATAATGGGAAACATTTCTTCAAATACTTAAGAGCTATAATAATTAAAATGTATTAGAAATTATTTATGCCCTCAAGGGCAGAACTAGAATTAGAATTCAAAACAATGTTTTGCTTCAATGCCATGGAAGAGCAGCATGACTTGTGGAAGTGAGTTCCCTATCACCAAACAATTCATGCAGGGAACTCAATTATAAGTTAGGAACTCAATTAGATGACTGCTAGTTTCTTCTCAAAAAATGTTTAATGTCTTCAGTGGCCAGAATACTGCCTGATACATAATTGATGGTTAACACATATGTAATGAAAAAATTCTAAAGTTATATTTCAGGTACCATTGTTCAAACTGAGACAAGCAAATTTATGATGTTTCTAGTATGGCCATTTGCACCCTCCAGGGAACTCTATTTGGTCGAATAAAATGCGACAGGTACCTTCTGGACTTGTACAAGGAGTGAGCCCTGTACGAACCTGATTACCTAAGAAATTTCAGGTAGCATGATTTTATGTGGTTGTAAATTTTGAAGTCAGTGTGTAAGGCCAAATTAAGTAGATTCACATATAGCTAAGAAAATCTACCATATTAAAGACTAAAGTATTATCTCCCAGAAGTCCAATAATGAGAGTTTTTCCCTTGGCCCTGAAACAATCTAGTCAGTTGAATAATAAATGAAGTAGCTGGCTTCCATTTTGGGGACATTCTGAAATAAAGGTATGAATTTTATACACTTTACAGTAGTACTCAGTTCAGCAAGTTGGTCCCAGCCTAAGAGTCCCTTGAGAATGGAAACTAATGGGATGTGGTTAAGTACCACGTGCCTTGTCATTCTCACTCAGGACAGATACACAATATATGGAATTGGCCATATTGTATGAATATGAATTGCTATTTCTTTCTCTGTATATCTCCTGAGTATATATACTTGATTTTGCATGTTAAATATAAGCATAATAAAATTTCACTCCACTTGATCAACTTTCAAAAATGTAATTTGCCTCATAGCTACCTTCAGCTACAGTGCATGATGTTCCCAGCCTGAGATCCAAATAACTCCCATCCTCATGCAGTCATATTTCTTCCCTGGAGTCACCAGCCTACCATAATAAAAACAGAGTAATCTCATTTGCAAGAGCTTTATAGATCTTACGATCCTTGATGCACAATAGAAACAAGGAGAAAGTTTTTCCAAGTCTCAAGCATAGCTATAAACTTTTTCCAAGGAATATACTTCCAAAACCTCTCTCCCACTGAAATATCACTTATCATCCCTCCTACTTCATAGACCTCCTCTCATAATTATAAAAACTCACATACTAAAATAAGCAGTAAGGCTATTATTGAGGAATGTGCACATTTACCCATGTGGTCTCAGCCTCTTCACTTATTTTCTTTTTTTCCATATGCTGAGATAGTCAGCAGCAGCCAATCATCCCTTAAGAGGCTACTATCTGGATCATCACCCTCCCTACATCTTGTCTCAGGATATATTTCTATAAGTGGTATGAGTCCTTTCCACATGCAGTGTCAAAACATCAAGAGAAAGGCAAGCACTAAGCCTAAAGAGATCTTATATCACATAGAGAAGTAAAGATTTCAATTCTAATTAACAATTTTCCAACTGCAGAAGAGAACTACAAAATGTTCTAAGATGAAAGGAAGTGCACTGGGCAGTACTACAGATAAGAAGAGTTCTATCCAGATGAGAAAATCACGCTATTCAAAGAGAAGGAATGCAATCAATTCACTGAGGCAAGAGTGAGATTTCCACTGCACAACTTTGCCCTCCAAACAGGGAGGAAGACGGTAAAACACCGACTCTCTTTTACTTAATTATTAAAATTGAACATTAATTCATTTATTCAACTAATACTTATGAAGTCCCTACTACATGCTAGCAACTGTGCAAGCATAGAAAACACAACAGTGAGTAAGATAGACTTGGTCCTAATTTGCAACATGCTCGAATGGTTTTAAGATCTGATGGAGTTAAGTGCATTGGACCAGCTAGTGGCTCATCCCAGGAGACAAAGTCCACAGCCTGCTTAGGCACCAGGATTCAGTCCATAGAGAAGTATTGTTGCTTTGGATGAACATTCTGCACTGGAGAAATTCCAAGAGAGACGTGGATAATGGAAAGAAATACCCCAAGAAGAGGATCAGGTTGACTTGCAAATATGGCTACCAGGGAGGAGCTCATACAGATTCTGCGTGAACTTTTTAAGCATATAGAAAGCCACTGTTTAGCATTTTTTGTCCAACCAACTTACACACATTCAGTTTACATATAATTTTCAAAATAACAGTTAACCACTGCATACTGAACAGAATATTCTCAAATAAAGTATTATTCGCAATGTATATCAAACTCATCAACTTTAGCAGAAACTTAACGTGCTTTTTGATTTAGGAGATAAAAATTGTGCTAACAAGTCCTCCATGTGATGTAAGGCATGGTGCCCTCAAAGGAAACACCAGAGGTGGCATTAGCAGGATCACAGATTGCGATTATTTGGAATATAAATTCTTAGGAAAACAAACTCCCCAAAATTGCATTGGCTGTTTCTAGATAAAGATGAATTTTACTTCAAATGCACGCATCTTTCCTAGGAAAGTACTATATAGCAGCGAATGAGCACTGAACTAGTTGGTTTCTTTCATTGAATCATTTTTTGCCTTTCTTGCAGACTAATTGAAGGCAACCAACATTTACTGAAAGGATATTCTAAAAGTAGACAGGCTAGGATTAGATTGTAATAGGAACTTTATATCATGTTAGTGAGTTGAATAGAGCCCACTTCAAAAGTCATGTCCACCCAGAATCTCAGAATGTGACCTTATTTGGAAATAAAATTTTTATAGATGCAATTAACTAAGATGAGGTCATACTGGATTCAGGTCATATTCAGCCATAAAGGGGAGTAGATGGCCATGTGAAGACAGAGGCAGAGACTGGAGTTACACTTTCACAAGCAAAGGAAAGTCTGGGGCCATCAGAAGCTGGAAGAAGCAACGAAGAATTCTTCCTTAGAGCCATCGAAGGGAGAATGACTTTGACCACACCTTGATTTCAGACTTCTTGCCACCAGAATTGTGAGAATAAATTTATTTTTAGCCACCTGATTCCTGGTACTTTGTCATGGTAGCCCTAAGCTAATATATAATGCTAAAGAGTTGTGCAGACTTTGACTATGAGATTGTCTGGAACAGTTGATGTGTGATTGGCTGAGCAAAAACAAACAAACATGCAAGAGGGAAGAGCTATGGGAACATATGTATATGTATAACTGATTCACTTTGTTGTAAAGCAGAAACTAACACACCATTGTAAAACAGTTATACTCCAATAAAGATGTTAAAAAAACAAACAAACAACTTTTTTTTTTTTTTAGAGAAGGCCTTAAGCACCTGATTAAATGAATGAGGTATGTCCTTCTGGGACATCTGGGAAGCTGAACAGTGATGAGGCTTTAGAGAGGGCCACCAATGCTGTGAAAGCTAAGTTCAACCACGTTCAACCAAGGACTGAAAAGGAACCAGTTGGGCAAACAGGAACAGAGTATAGTAAACAAAGAACACAGAACAACTCTGTAATATGTGTGTGTATGATTCTGTAGGACTTTATGACTCCAGTCACTCACACAGTACAATGCTAGTGCGCTTTAATACCACTTATATGATCCATAGTTCCTTCCTTTCATTCTTTATTTTATGTACTTTTATTACAAATAATATTTTGAATGGCTTATTTTCTATGATTTATTACTTTTCATTTCTATGGTCAAGTTAACATGAGCACTTTTGTGGGGTAGATAAAAAGTTAACCCATCAGGGTATCTCTTCTATCCTAGAGTGTATTTCAGAAGCATCAGTTGATCTAGCCTCCTTCCTTACCCTAACCACTCCTCCTCGCCAACACTGGGTCTGGCCCATTGTTTGGTGGTACACAGAATGACTCAGAATGATTTTTGAGCTCACCTGTGTGGATCATGACAATGACAATGAAACTGGAGGTGGGGATGTGTGTGTACAGTGTGTGTCGATTCATGGTGATCCTGCTACCAGAAAGGTCAATAATATATCCAACATGAAACATGTCTTGTTTTTTGACTGTATTCCAATGACCAACACATTTGACCTATTACATATAGCTTCTCAATAAAGGCATGGGAGACATTTTAAGAGAAAAACCACATGGTAAGCCTTTGTAAGGACAGAGGAGTAATCTAGGTCCTAAATGTAGAGTTTTTACAATGATTCCATATAGGGGCAGGGGCTTGAGTTACTCATCAAGGCAATATCCTCACGGTATGTCTTTGCCTTTTGGTCTGTCAGATTTAAGTCTGGAAACAGAGATGAGCTTTGCAGACCTTTGCTAGGCAGGTATTTGCAACGATTAACAAAGTGACAGAAATTAGAAAAAGGAAAACTGGGGCCTGGGTTCCTTGTTAGTTTAGAAAAACCTGTCATGAGGTGTACACTGTAGAGTTATAGCAGAACTCAGCAGCCCATGCTTTTTGGTTACTTCATACGTTCACTCAAAGATTGTGTTCAGGGACTTGAGGGAAGCAGTTAGACCAATCAATTGGTCATCTGATTTTATGTTAATAAGTGAAAGATGGGTGACCCAATAATTCAATATCTACAAGGAGATATGTTTACAAGGAGAACTCCTCAAAAAAAGGAAAAATGAATTAAATAGGATGGATTAAAATTGTCTGGTATAGAAGGTATTGTCCACTTTCATTAATCTTTCAATCAACACATGCTTAGGGCTTGCAATAAACATGGCACCACACTACACTTCACTACACTAGGCACTGGGATACAAAGACTTCAGGGACGTGCTGTTAAAGGAGGTGTGATGTGTGACAGAATCGTAAACAGTGAATAACAGCAGTGTGTTCATTCATTCATCCATTCATGCATTTATGCCACAAATGCTCATTAACACCTTCTATGGGTCAGGCATTTGTGTCAAGCTTTGAGTATACAGAGATGGAACGATGTGGTCCATGCCCTCATGGAATTTATAGATATGAAGCAAATCATTACACGTGCTCTGCACAACTAAAAAGAAGTGCAGCATGTGCTAGAAATACTTAACATGTGAACCAGACTCATCTTGGTGGCTGGGGAAGGTCACCTAGATGAAAGACTGTCTACACTGAGACAGAACGCTAAATAGGAGTGAAATTCTGGGGAGTGATCCAGGCATAAAACCTGGCTGTAGAAAACCTGAGTTAAAAGAGTATAAACTTATACGCTGAAAGATATTCTATTTAACTGAAGCCTATATTTTTAAAAGGACAATAATGAGAAAGGGACTACATAGGTGAGCAGGTGTCCAATCACACATCTTGAGAACTTGTTAGGAATAAAGCGGTTAATTCTTAAATCCTTAATTCTTGGAATCTTAATCCTTATAAGCAATAGAAAGCCAATGAAAAAATGGGGAGTAAAATGATCAGATGTGCATTTAAAAAATATCCCTTAAGGTGTAGTATAGAGTCTGAGTCATAGGAAATCAAGCCTGGGAGCTTGATGACTGGTCACGAAGGCATTGCAGAGCCCAAGAGAGAGATGATACCTTGGACGAGAATGGTGGTAGTGGGAAAGAGACTGATGGTGTCAAGAAACCTCACAAATTAGAAGCTAGAAGATTGGAGACCCATTCGATAAGGAGAATGAAAGAAGGAGATCTTTAGAATGAGGCTCAAAGTCTGACATGAACAAGACGTATCTGTTGAACCACTTACTAGAAGAGGGCATATTGAAGGAGAAAAGTCTATGGCATGTTAAAGTGCCTGTGAAACATGAGAGTCATGATCTGAACAGGCTTCTCTGAGCCAATTGATGCAGCATCAATCTAAACTGCCTATAGGGACAGAAGTAAATCGCAATTTTCTGCTTGTTGTGGAAATGAGTCTTTCACTCTTTAACTTCCATCCCTTTCTTATGAGAAAGCATCTTTCTTCAAGTTAGAAAATGTTGCCTCATCACTCCAAAAGCTGCAATGCTTTTACAGACGTCACCTCTCTGGTCTGATCAAAAACATCTCCTGGGATTTTTGAATGTAGAAGTAGGAAATATCCAAGTGAATCTCTCTCCAGTGGAGGTGGACAGCGATGTGAACCCTGGAGCAGTTCATTGCCATTTCCCTTGTGCAAGAATGGTTGGCATAAGAGAGAGGGAGACAGGATGTGTAGATTACTGCTCTCGGTGCAGAGAAGTGGCATCTCCTGGATAAACTTAAAGAATTTAAGTGAAGGGTACATATATATTAAGAAGAATATTAAAACACAGAAATTGCTTATGCTCTGAAGTGAAAGATACACCAAGGTTTCTTTAGCCATGTTTCCAAAAGAAGCAAAATTGACACCGCTGAAATACCACACTGACGGGCACTAAGTGTTCTGTGCTCTCTGTTTCTTGATGTCTCCTTGATACAAGAAAATCTGAGCTCTACTCCTGTTCTCTGCTAGTCAAGGAAATTTTTCTCACCTTGAAAAATTATTTCCTGATTTTGCCAGTAACCTGTGCCATGACTCTTCAATGTAGAAATATATCTGTACCGTGTAGTTTGGGGAGCCATCCTCTACTAGAAAGTCCTCAAGTTCTAATCCCAAGTTAAAATAGCTACCCAAATTGTTACCCAAAAGGGAGAAAAAGCTACAGGCTTACATTGTTGCTTTTAAGTCCTGGCAAATACACAAGAGAGGACCCAAATCAAGCAATGATCACAACTGACTATCTTTCCCACATCTCAACTCGGTTCAGGAAAAGTGGTCCACTTTTTCCTCTTATACATACAGACCATTTCAAGAGTCCCACAAAAATGTTTTGTTCATCCATTGCTACTTTTAAAAGTTTGAGGCTACAGGGCTGCCAGGCATTGCTAGGACTCATCTGCCTTGGAAAATTTGTCCTTGTTGAACTCAGCCTGGATCTCAGCTGTCCTAACCCAAAGTTGTAACAGCATCACTAGTTGTTTTTATCACTAGTATTTACTTAGGCAGCAATGTGAATAATTGGAAATGAGCTGCGCTGTTAAGTGTAAAATACACCAGATTTCAGAGATTTAGTGTGAAAAAAGAATGTAAAATAAATCATTAATAAGTTTTCAATATTGTTTATATTAAAATAATATTTTCGATGTATTGAGTTAGATAAAATATATTATTAAAATTAATTACACCTCTTGTTTTACTGGGTTTTTTAAATTGGAGTATAATTGCTTTACAATGTTGGCTTAGTTTCTGCTGTATAACAAAGTGAATCAGCTGTATGTATACATATATCCCCTCCCTCTTGGACCTCCCTCCCATCCACCCCCCCATTCCTCCCATCTAGGTCATCACAGAGCACCGAGCTAAGCTCCCTGTGCTATATAGCAGGTTCCCACTAGCTATCTGTTTTACACACAAATACACTGTTTATAATGTAATTACTAGAAAGTTTAAAATTATATGTGTGTCTTGAATTCATGTATCATGTTATATTTCCATTGGACATGTAGTCTGCCAGCTTCTGACAAGGGATTAAGTGGAATTATTCACAGGTTTAAAAATGTGTTGTGGGAAGAGTAGGCAGATCACAATATTTGTTGTTTTGAAATTGAGTGATAAAAACATGATTTGGGTCAGGGTGAGAACAGAAACAAAGAAATCAGTTAGCTGAATTTTGCATGAGTCCAAACAAGACAGGACAGGAAACTGACATGCATCTGTAGCTTGGAAGAAAACTGATTTAGGACATATCTTAGGTTTAGGATAGGCGGTACTTGGGGTTGAGGAGAATGTTTGGATTAAGGAAACTGGGGGAATTCAGAATGTTACCTCCAGTGTCTGAGTAGATGTGGGAATAGGATAATGTCTTTAACTGAGAGGGAAAGAAAACACACTTCTTATATCCTCAACAGGAACAAAGGAACTGACTTGAGAGTGTTAATAGCAATTAGTCAACTAAAAATCAACTGTCTTACAATAGCTTCAAATAATTTGTCCCAATTTAAATTCCTAAATGGAGTGAAAATATTTAGCAAACCATCTAATGAGTTTCTTCTTCCCAAAAGAAGCTTCTAGGAAGAAATTTGTAAAGCAGAAAATTTTCCCTAAACCAAAAATTTTTCTTCCTTTGATAACAAAATAACATAAGTGTGATATACAAATTAACCAAATTTAATTATATTATTAGACTTGTAGCATCATAACTGAGTTACAGAGACCTGTGATATAAACAAATTCAAGTCTTATGATGGGTATGTTAAGAAGGGGGGACATAAATAAGATGTTCAAAAGAGGCTACTTTAAAAAGTCCAAAATTCAAATAATTGCAATTAACCTCAATAGAATTATTAATTTTATAGTTTATGATTCTTCACATTACTATGCTGATTGGAGCACATAATGTTGAAATCCAAAGTGTATTTAATATGGAAAGAAATATTTATTGTCTCTTTCATTTATTCAACCTATATTTGTTGAGTACCTATAAAAGTGCTAAGACTTTTGATGACCATAGTCACTTGGACCGACTTATTCTATCTCATGCAGCTTATAGTTTAAGCTTGAGAGAAACATCATTATTCATATTATGTTTTATAAGGGTAAAAATGAAGTTTAAGTTGTTACGGGTGCACTTAGAAGGGGCATCTAATGCTGACTCTGAAAGTGTCTAGAAAATCAGAATAACTTTCTAGAGAAAATAACATATACATTGAGATTCAAGGGAGGAGTAAGATTAAGTTAGATAAAATAGTCTAGTTAAAGGTGGAGTAGAATGAGGACAATTGGCAAAGGTCATGAGTTAAGAGAGAATGTGACACATCCTAGATGCAGGAAATAGGTAATTTGGTTGGAACATTGAGCTATAATCTTGATTGTCAGTAACCTAGCCTGGGCAGATAAATGGGAATCAAATTATAAAAGGCTTTCTAAATCATAACAGTGTGTCTTTTTGCTGATGCCTTATATTATCATTTTATATCTCTGATACTATTTATTTTTAAGTACATGTCACTCTTAATAATTAAATAGCTAGTAAAAACAAATTATATAACTTCCAAACAGACAATATGCAGCAGTCTAATCAAAGAATAAAATAAATCTCCATGTACTAACTTGGAGAGAAGTCTATATTTATTTTTGAAGAAAACAACTGGTTGCACAACAATTTATACAAGATTATATATGTTTATATATTCACAGAAAATTTGGGGAAGAATGTCCACAAACTCTCTGGAGAGTAAAATGACTGCCTCTCAGTAGTATACTGGGGGTGATTTTGGTGAAGGAAATATATGTAATCTATAACGTTTGAAAGAAAAGATAAAGGGATAAAGAAATATTTATCTATCCTATCCTATAGTAATCAAGAAAAGGTAGAAAAAAAGAAAGAAAAAATATACTAAATGTTACAATAATATAATGGCAAAAGTTGGAATATTATTAATAAAATATTAATGGATTAATAGCCTATTAAAAGTTAAATTGCAGAAAATCTGAGTAGATTTGAAAACTCCAGCTAGCTGCTGTCTATAGGTGACACACCTAAAAAAAATAAAAAACAAAAGTAAAAGGAGAGAATGTGGAAATAGGAATTCTGAATAAATCTCTAACAAGTCCAAAGATTAAATTAGTCATTTACAAAACTTCTTATAAAGAAAACTTGACTGGTGAAATCTACAAATATTTAAGGATTTCACAACAATCCTTCACAAACTCTTTGAGAAAAATTAAAATTAAAAAAAAAATAACCCATTCTATGAGGCCAGTATTACCTTTTTATCAAAACCAGATAAAGACATCGTATGCAAAGAAAATTATACAACTACATACCTTATTGGCATTCTGATTTCTCATTTTTTCCATCCTGCATAGTATCTCACACCTCAAATTAGAATGTGGCATCTTTTGTCTTGGGTCTTTGATGTACTCAAGACATTAAGTTTTCATTTTTAAATATTTACTTTATAGCTGTTACGCTGACATAGGATTTATGGATTTTTCCAAAATAAATTTTTAGAAAAAGAATAAAATGAATGGGCTAAGCCCCTTCTCACTGCCATACAATCATATGTCTAAGACAGCTCGACAAAGAATACAATTAGCATAACTCATAATTTAAAGTCAGGGAAAAATTATTGGTTAAAATGGGAAAAAAAAGGACTCAAGAAGTCATAAAATTCTTTAAATAAGTTTTTTAAAATTTTCAAGAAAGTTGTAGATTGCCACAAGTTTGCTAACAAAGCCAAAGATTTCAACTCTTGTAAGTCATTTAAGAAGTCAGCATCATGGAAGTACTTGGAAGCTTAGCTCATGAATAAAATGATGTTTTGATATTCCGTCTCCCTTTGAGGTAATTTTAGAGGGTCCATCGCTCATATTTCAATGGCAGGTTAGCAATTTCCAGGACCAGTAACCAGTGGTGGAAATGGAAGAGGAAGGCATGGTCTTACCCCCTTTTATTTGTTGAAGTCTGTGTCTTTACACAGAGTAAATCCTGCAGTGAATGCACAGATGGTTAATCAATTGCAAGTGTTCTCCTTTATCTGGCAAAATGCCACTCAAACTCAAAATTACACTCAAAAATAATAAATGACAGTTCGGCATCCCAAGATACCTATCCTACACTCCTGTTACCAAAGAAAATGCAAGAGAAAAGGATGCATTCATTTACTCATTCACTCACTCACTCAGTTCACACAAGAGCACCCACTACATACAAGGCAGGTGTGAGATACTGCAGTGCTACTTACAAGCGTGTTTAGAGCTTGATGTTACAAGCTTTATAAAGTGGTGCGTAAGAGGCAGGCACCTTGCCAGTCATTTGTAACGGATTTCCTCTTTTCTCGTTCTTTGTACCTCCAGTTAGGTTAACTGGAGTTACTGATATATTGAATCTCTAGTTTTGGCATCACTCTATTTCTGGACTAATTCTAACCAAGTAGCCCATAAGCAGGAGGTTGATGGTGGTGGTGGTGAAGAAAATCATTGTCTGGAGTTACCCTTTTTACTGTAAGGCTGGTCTTTAGAACATCAAGGGAAAAACTCTAGGTATCTCCGTGGTCACTAAGCCATAACATTCTCTTCATATTTGCAATGTTAACTTTCCTCTGATAACGGGGACTGTTTTCATCTGCGGTTCATATTCCAGTCTCCTGTGTACATGGAGCCCAACCCTGAACCCCAGCTCACGTATCCTTATAATCTTCATTTATAATCTTCTAACCTACTCCTGGCTACCTTTGGGATTTTCTATAGAAAATCCTAACACCTTTAGATCTTTCCACATACTGGTCAAAATTTATCAGAGTCCATTTGAAAAAGGGAACTTATAAAAAGCTATGAAAATCAAACATCTGCCCCTTAATTCAAAAAAAAGAGAAGGTTACCTTGATTACAAGCCCCGACAGAGTGCTTAATGGAAAAGAAGCAATGCTTCCCCCACAAATAAGATGGTCATTTGGAATGGTAGTGGAATGGATGCAGGGCACGTACCATGGGTATTAGGCAGGAAAAGCACCATGTATCAATCTCAGTGAATGATTAGAATTGGATCCGATAATTTAGCTCCTGGCAGATAGTGAATAGATAAATGAGGCCCAGAATATCCTTTGTCTCATTTTCTCACCTTCAACCAAGCAGCCACGACCTTCCCATCTGCACTGGAAGCTATACTCTGTTCCTGATGGACAAATGTTTGAGAATGTTATTTTTCTGCCTAGTTTTGACTATTACCACTACTTATAACATCAGTTCTTCACCGATTTTAAATCCATGTGTAACTCTGAAAATCTGATAAATACTTAGGGACCATTTCCTTAGGAACAAATGCTCATAAACATGTGTATTTACATTATACTTGAAGGGATATATGAAACTCCTGAAACATATAAATACTGTAAAGATAATAAATAATATTTATTGAACATTTATCTGCGGTGGCCACTCTTTTAAACGTTTTACATGAGTCATGTAATTAATCTTCATGACAAATCTAAAGGTGAGTACTCTTATCATCTAATTGATGGATTAGAAAAAGATCTCTAGGTGCTAAATTAAATAACTTGGGCAATATCTCACAAACAGTATATTCTGGCAATGGATTCAAGCCAGGCCAACGTGATTACAGAAGCCACATTCTTACATAATACAATATATTCTTTAACTATGCTAACTAGTGTGATGAATACTAAATTATCAAGATTTGGTCTGTAACATCCAGAGGCTTGCTCACTATCTAGTGGCAAAGATAGGATGTATCAAAAAGAACGATAGGGGGCTTCCCTGGTGGCGCAGTGGTTGAGAATCCGCCTACCGATGCAGCAGACACGGGTTCGTGCCGTGGTCCGGGAAGATCCCACATCCCGCGGAGCGGCTGGGCCCGTGAGCCATGGCCGCTGAGCCTGCGCGTCTGGAGCCTGTGCTCCGCAACGGGAGAGGCCACAACAGTAAGAGGCCTGCATACCGCGAAAAAAAAAAAAAAAAAAAAAAAAAAAAAGAACGATAGGGAAAAGGAGGGTGTGAAATGTGGTAAAAGAGTTAGGAAATGCTAAGGGAGAACAAAGAAGTAGTTTTTTGCCATTAGGGCAAGTTCAATGTGTCCACTACTGACTTAGAGATATCTACACGGCAGTCATGGACAAATGAGCTGGGCTCGTAAAGGGTGGTTTTCACAGGAAGACACTGAGGAAGAGGTGAGCATTCTAGGATAAATACAGTGTAGCAATGAGAGCCAGGATGGAGAAATGGGCAAGACCTTGCATGAGTGCTCTGGCCATCAGGAGAAGTTAGTTGTCTCCCTACCATCAAGTAGTCAAGGGCACTGCGACTCAGTTTCCTACTCTCTGTAGTGGAAATTGTATGTACTTGATGACTCTGGGGACCTGAACTTGAGGATTTATTGAATCACTTTTAATGAAAAATTTAATTAAAACAAGTTATATACATAATAATTTATGAAATTTTTGGAGGAATAGAGGGAAAAATGATACACATTTATTATTTTTTAAGAGTTTACAGTCAGTTTGGAAAAAAAGTCATACCGTTGAAAATAAATTGAAAAGCAATTAACATAGATAGACACACAGAGAGATCTAACTATGAAATGATCTATCTGTTCTTTTTTGTTCCATTGAACGAGGAATAACTGTCTCAAATTCATGGATACAATACAACCTTTTATTTTGGCTGCCGTTATTGCTTTCTAAGAGGGGGGAATTTTAAAGGAAATAAGACTACTGAAAAGGACTGTGCTTTAGGCAACATGGAAAATATAAAGCATTTTATGATTAAATTATTTAATATTTTCTACCTAATTTCAGAATTCTATTGAGGCCACAGAACATATATTTAAAAGGTGTGTGGGGGATGCCATTCATTAAAGACCAGGAAAAAGTAGTTGAAACTTTATTAAAAATTGACTAACAGACACTCTAGGTAATTGAAATGACAGCTTGTTTTGACAGCTGCAAGCAAAAATGTGCTTTTTCAAAACAGTGAGTGTAAATCTTTTTAATTTCCAGAAAGTAAAAAAAAAATGATGTACAAGTTTAACTTAATTCGATCAGCTCATAAAGTGTAATAATAAAAGGTAACTCTTCACCTGCCTAGTGAAACTCTGGTAATTGGAAGTCCTGCCAATCACTGTGCTTTGGGGCTGGATATGAAGACCTTTGAAGGCCCTCAAGTGGAAGAGGTAATTTCCTCCAAGATCCTAGAGGAAACAGAAATCAACACAGGAGCAACCAAATATCCCCAGGATAACCTTTATAAATACCACTCAGTGTTAAATTTGGAGATCATGAAACACTTCCAGGAATGTTTTTTCAGCCAAACTTCCTAACAAGTAGAATGAGGTAGAAACACATTCATCACCCAATGTAATGGCACCCATAAGTATTTTGTAATTATTCTATAAATGCTAAAAAGTGTGACCAAACAAATAAGAGATAAGTTTCCTAATCAACAAAACAAGTCAAGTCTCAGGTCAAGAATAATCCGTGTAACATTAAATTGTACCTTATTGGGACATGGCTGCTTGATTTTATTACATTTATACCCATAAAGGAAACAAAAAGGACAAACAAATGCAGTTGATGAACTAAATCATGCCTTTTTAAACTCACATTATATCTGATTAGAAAAGGAAAAAGTCCAGCCTCAGGATCTGAGCTCCATGCTCTCTTGATTTATTTTATTATTATTTTTTAGATCTAAGTAGTCATTTTATTTGAGACCCAACCAGCTGAGAATTTAAATTTCACTTTTATGATAGTTTTAGTTATCCTTTGGCTAAGAGGGCACACAATTGGACCAACCAAAAACTAAAACCAGTTCATAAAAATATGATTATATATTTTTATATTTGTCTACACTTTATGTGGGAGTTTGGTATAAAGTACATTTGATTAAAATGTTACAGAGCATAGAATTGCTGGAACAATTTAAACTCCATAAATGTTTCCTTTAAATTGAATCAAAGAAGGCTGAGAATTCTATAACACTCTGCGGAAATTCAATGCTTAGTTTTTAAATGAAACAATTTCAAAAATTGGAGCTCTGCCATCATTTTCAGCCATCAGAAACACTATCATAATACAGAGCTTTGATTTCTCCTCATCCCAAGCTCATCCACACTGAAACTTTCACTTACAACCCACAAAGTGAGGCAGAAGGCTGAAAAAGTATGTGTTTTAGATCATCTGAGCAAATGGTCTCTTCTGTTCACAGGTAAATCTATTCCTTTACTTAAGCCATAACTTTTTGACCTTAAAAGTGAAAATATTCCATTAATTAAATTTCTCAGGTCTGTTTAAATCACAAGGCATTCATTCTTTTTTTCATAGTTAAAGATTTACATTGCTTATGTTTAATATCTTACGTGTAAACAAGGGCTATAAATTATTGATTGGTTAATATGGTCCATGAATGAATGCATTGTTCTCAAAGTCGACTGATTTTACTTTTAAAAGAAAGAAATAAATCAAAATCCTTAATGTCTGTGAGGTGTTATACAGAAAATAATACTTTTAAAATTTAGTAGGAACAAATGAAAATGTGCATTTAGTTAGATTGTCTCTGGTGAAAGCATATTTCATTCAAAACTTTTATTAACATAAAGAATTGCATTGATATATTAAATGATGTTAAAATGTATAGCAACATATATAGATGTTAAAACACATATTTAGCCATTACTCTATTTAAGGGTATAAATTAATTTTGCAAAATTCAAAAGCTAATATTTGTGTTAAAATACAAAAATATAAACTACAAACATTCAGGAAACTAGAAGCAAAGATTAGATGTACATAAGCCTGTCTATAATAAAGAAGAACTAAGGAATTTAGCTGATGCAGAAGCCAATCTGGAAATTCCAGAATGAAAAAGTTGACAGTAGCTTCAGATTCAAAATGACAGTAAAGATTTTCAGAGACAAATGAATCCAAGGAATGAGGAAGCAATGGTATTACTTAACTGTATATTGTGTCTAATATGTTAAATAAAGAAAGGAGATGGATTTGCACTGATGGATTAAAGTACACTGTGGCCTAAGAATATAATCCAGGAAAGGAATGCAGCAAAAGTGAAAGACATTCTTCTAGCTTAAGCTCAGGAAATACTCAAAGTTCAGAGTAGGAGAAGTCAAATTCTGAACTCAAAGTTCAGAGAGAGTGGACGTGGGCCATAATGATTGTTAGAAACAGTGTTGACTATTAATAATTGTTATCATTATTGAAACATCTGGGCCAGTCAGCCTCTCATCCTTCTCTTCTCATCCCCACTCTTCACAACCAATATAAAGAGACAGGCAACAGTACCATTAAATCTAAATCTGGAGAATACCTCTGAAGATAATAGCATATCTGCCTGGGGAAGTTTAGTGTGGATGTGACTTCAAGAGAAGCAATAAAGGGATTGCTATAGTTTTAGACAGACAAAAACAAAACCAAAGAAAAACACGCAAAAATAATTCTTCACAAGAGAAAAACATACACATATTTTTATACTAATATAAAGATCTTTATTATGTTTTAAACCAACAAGTATTGAGTGTGAGGTATTGGTTTAAATGTTTTCTATGTAACTTACAACAATCCTATGTTAAAGATTCTATTATGTATATTTAGCAGGAAAAAGGTACAAAACAGATCAAGTAAATTATACCAAATCATGGAATTTACAAGTGACGGAGCCAAAATTTGAACCAGACAGACTTGGTTTTAGAACCGATGCACTTAACTCCTGTTCCAGGCTTCTTCTCCTCTGTGATGCCGGGGGAGGGCTGAGTCCAAGTCCGCCTGTCTCCTTCCACTCTCCCTGACTTTATTATCGAAAAATGAATTACACACACAATAGCCCCTTAACAGACCGCCGAATCACTTTTAAGCTTCTCTTACAGGGAAGAAAATTTTAGGAATAAACTTAAAATTCTGCACAAACCCTCTTTTCCAGCTAGCCCAGTCCATTTTTCAGATAGGAATGACTCAGATAGTATCATCAACTGTTTAACAAAAATCAGCAACACAAAAAGAGAAGAATTAAGAGAAATAAATCCACTGAATGATCCCACAGGAAAGTATTTTTAATATAAGAAGAGAAAAAAATATATATGTAGTTATAAATGTTATATATAATACATATTCTTTTTCATATTCTTTTCCCTTATAGATTATTACAAAATATTGAGTAGAGTTCCCTGTGCTATACAGTAGGTCCTTGTTGGTTATCTATTTTATATGTAGTAGTGTGCATATGTTAATCCCAAACTCCTAATTTCTCTCTCCGCCACCACTTTCCCCTTTGGTAACCATAAGTTTTTTCTCCATGTCTGTGTGTCTATTTTGGAAGTTTAACTTTTAATTTTGCCAATGCAGAAGGTAATACTAAATATTTCTCTGATATAGGCATTTCATTCATTTTTTAAAAAATACTATTCCTGCAATCTATCATACTTTAACACTTGGATTGTTTCATTATCTCCTTAAAAAGTGCTCCACACCCATTTTTGATCCTTCTAAGCCCTTCTCTATATCTGCAGCGATCCTCAAATGGAAATGTGATCATCATCTCCCCTGCTTAAAAATCATTGCTTTAATAAAGAGCACTGTCATTAAAATATATCTCCGCATGATCTGATCTCTGCTTTTCTTTTTCCTCCTTCTTTTTCATGTTCAGATAAATAAATTGTATTATATGTTCTACTAATTATTTTGAATATTAATGAGTCTGACACTAACGGCAATGTCCATTTAACATAGTGTTAGCCAGAACACTGAACCCAGGGAAACTTACCCAAGAAAATGTTACAAATTTTTTCCTTCACTTTGAGGGGCATAGCACCATGTACCTTTCAGCCTGGAGGTTTTTGCACTCCAAATGGACATGCTTATTTCAGAGTCCAGATTTAGTTAGAACTTAATCATCACATTCCCATTGGATCATCTTCCCCAAGAAGTCACACACAATCTCTGAGGATCCTCAGATCATGTCGAGTTTCTTATTTATCTCCCTATGACCCTGAGATTATTAGACAAACTAAACATACAAAACAGAACTGGCAAGATTCAATCAACTTGATCAAGTGTTTAGTCTGACCCATGTAATTATTCAATATTGAACTTTCTCCATTTTGAGATATAAAGTAAAAATGTGAAAATTTCAGGAAAAAAGCACTTTCTTTTAGATACAATAGATTATTTTTTAAGTGCTTAATATCATTCCAACCTAGTGACTGGAAGTAGAAAATAAAATTCTAGTACCGGTAGCATAAAGGAAAGTACAGAGCATAATAGAGCATCAATAAGTAAGATGGATGAAAGAGGGTGGCAGTTTGACTATACATCTGGTGAAGGTAGAATTTTGAGAAAGTAGAGTTTACATAACATTACATCATTATATAGCTCAGTGTGTAATATCTCGAATGCAAATTTTAAATAACTCGGATATATGGCCAAAACTGAAATAAGCATTTCTCTCTTTTGAAAGGCACAGCTGTGGTATTTAAAAATGAGTTATAGAACTTGTGTTCCAAAGTGTATGAGAATTACAGCCAACATAGCTTCAAAACATAAACCAGATATAAATAAAAGGAAGGAATCAAGCGCTTATCCTACTTCTTCTATATGAACTACAGAATTGGGTAACCAAAGAGCAGATGAAGAAAAGTGTCTCTTCATGAGAATATTTCAACAAACACATGAAGAAGGGTTGACGGAATTGCAATTTCAACATTTCACAAATCCTAATGAACGAAAGGATCCAGGGATTGGTTATTAAGGGCTTCTACTTTTATCAAAAGAGAAAATTGGTCATTAAACACCTCATGAAGAATACAACACTGGTTATAATGTAGTTTTCAAAAAGAAAGAAAGAAAGGCTAGCCTGAGTTAGATTAAGCCTCTAGATTCAACTACAAATTTGAAAGAAAAGCAGAGGAACATGTTAAACTACAAAGGAATGAAATCAGCAAGTTTCAGCCTGTAGAAAACTATAGGACAGATATAGTTTAAATCCATGTGTCTTTAAACACATGGATTTCAGGAAAGGAAAGTGATAGAGGGGGATTTGATAGATTAAAACAAAAATATTTTCAAAAATAACAGGCAAAACTAAACCTCAGCATCAATGGAAGCACAATTAAATGATAAAGTAAGGGGGGTAGTTAGTATAAAAGTCGGGAGAGGTAAATCTTAGAAGAGGCTATGATTGGGGTCAACATAGGGGACTTCTGGATTGGTTGATGAGGTTTTATTTCCCAACATGAGTGGTGTTTACAAGAATGTTCCCCTTCAGATAATTTAGAAAACTAAACATTTGCTTTATGAGATTTTCTTATATTTCTTATTTAAGAAAAATATTAAGTTAAAAACATAGGAAGAGGAAATAAGTTACTTTAACATACTCTGGAATTTGGTATCATATCATAGTTAGTGTGAGTTAATGTCTTTAATTAGCAAAATCCTGAGTAAACTATCCCAAATAATCTATTTTGTTCAAAGAATCTAGGTTGGTGTTTAGAAAATGTGGCATAGCCCTAATACTTGCATTAATGTCAAATTATTTTGCGCTTTCTATTTCCTTTGCTTCTTTAACTAAAATGCATATTCATTAGTTAAATTTTTGGAATTTGAAAAGCTCATTGAGATAGTTGCTGGTAATAGGATTAGAATGGAATTCATATATAGATTGGTGGGCTATTAAGATCTTTAATACATTCAACTTATCTCCACTGAATGTTATAAAAATTAGCTGCAGATTTAATAAAGTACCTTAAAGTCTTTACTGGAAAGCACCATATAAATACATAGCAAGCCATAATAATAACAATCGTAATTTATCCTGTTGCCTAAATAAAACATGGCCAGTTAACCTAGACTGATGAATTTGTACATTGGGAAGACTGAGATAAATAGAAACCTAAGGGAAACAGTAGAAAAAATAAAGGGTAGGAAATTTACCATCTTAAACATCACAGAAGTGCAAGAAAGCTGATAATGATTAGTTATGTTAGATATTACTAATATTTACCTAAATGTTTTCCACCTAACACCTGTATCACTTAAGACACAAATGATCCCAAACATAGCTCTCAAATTTCAGGATTTATTGACATGTTTATATAACAATTTCAAACTTGATATTTTATAACAAAATTAAAAATATGACTCACTGCCTTTTAAGTCATTTTGGTTAATAAAAACTTCCTCCATATGGAAAATATTACATATTTAAAATTATTCAATGGAACCTAATAAATCCTTATTTTTCCTGTGGCCTCTCTCCTGAAAATTGTCTCAATTGGTGAACACTTTAAGATATGTGTATGACTCTACACAAACCAAATATTCCATAGACACCTTTTATTTGTTAAACACAAGTCCAATGCCTCTTAAGTCAGAACAAGCCCAGGGCAAGAGAGAAGGAAGTCGGTTTATAAGACCCCTGAGTTGCAAGCCCAGGCAATTGGATCTATGAGGAAATGGTCATTCATCTCCCACATCAGTGGCATCTTCATCAGTATATCTCCTGTGCCAAGTTCTCCTGAGTCCTTCAGTTTCTGAACAGAGGGCCTCCATGACCCTCAGTCTCACTGAGACCTGCAGAAGATGGCCTAGTTTTTCTTTTTAATCTGGTTCTGGAAGGCAGGATCTGCCTTAGGAAACATTTCAGAGGAAGTGTTTATGGCTCCCCTGGCATCTCCCCGCTCTTTCCCAGCCTCTCCTCCATCTATGAAAACCCCCTTCTCCCTGAACTCCCCCTTCGTCTGGGTTTTGACTAGTTCTCTAATGGGAGCACTGGAGGAGAATTGGAGGGCAGAGGTAGTTTCTCTTTCTTGCTCTGCCTCACAACCTACACAAAAAAAGAACTCTCAAGCTGACATGCTTTAAGATGAGAAAATTTCTTATAAGAGAGGGAAACATCGGTGAACCACTCCAAATGAATCACCCCATATCTTGAAGAAAAGACTGTTAAAACCACCCTACTAAAGACCAGATTATAACTAACAAATAAGAGATAGTAAATATTAAAGAGAAAAATCAAGATACTGGTCATGAATAGTTTTGTAGTTTGACTTGATGACTTTACTTAAAAGTAATAAGTAATTATCCATTACTTATAATAATAAAGTCAAATTATTACTATCACTATTATCAATACTAAAGAAGAAAGCTTGTATCTTAGAAATCTTTTTGGAGATATTAGAGTTGTAAGTCCCCATTCATTAAAGCTATTCATTAACTGGATTTATCACTGGCAAATGTGAAGGCATTTAATAGCTGTGGATGTTTGGAGACTAGTGTGCCTTTCATTTGTGTGTTGCTCCATTCTTTAACCTTCTGCTTTGCTTGGTATTTTAGGAAAATATTTTTTCAAACCCCTTTGCCAGCTGGGTTTTGACTAGTTCTATAATGGGAGCACTGGAGCAGAAATGGAAGGCAGAGGTAAATTCTCTTTTTTGCTCTCCCTCACAACCTACAGAAAAAGCTGCACCTCCCTGGTGGCCCAGATCCCATTGAGCTGCCTGGTCACATGGCCTGGCCCTACTGTCTCCCGCCTTTCATCTAGCCATTCGGTTTTTCCAGCTTCCTACTCTTGCTAGTCTGGGTTAACTAAGTGCTTTAAATTGCTCAATTGGATTTTCAGTTCTTTCTTCATTTGCATATCCAAATTATCCAAATGTTGCCTGAATTAAATTCTCTTTACTTTGAAGAATCTGTCATGTTTTCTGTTTTCCTGACCAGAACCAAAGGGATGCGACAAGTATGGAAGCACCGTGCACTGTTTGCTCTCAATGAAAGGGCGTCCAAGCTTGCACAGCTGTCAGACAACTTTGGAATCCTTCAGCTGATTTCATGTTCCCATCCTCCCAGTCCTGCTGCTGATTTGTGTCAGCAGGACCACAGCACTCTCCTGGAGGAGAAGAAAAACGATGGAGGGTGCAGGTCCCATGCATAATGCTTCTCTCCATGTCTCTGCACTACGTGGACTCACACATAAACCAGGGTAGAAGACAGAATCCAGGCAGCAATAAAGATTTGATGGGGGAAGCACCAGGCTCTGTAAATAACCCTTTATGAAAAGAATAAAAAGAGAAAATGCATGTATTTAATTTACAAAGAATCCCATATCTGATGACATTGCATGATGGTAACACATTACCAAAAATAGAGGAACTCTATGGAATGTCAGACAGATGAATTAATATAGGCTTAGAAGACTTGGATTCAAGCCCTAGTTTTGATCTTTACTTTCTGTGTGAACATAGAAAGCCAGAAAATAGCACTGAAACTCACTTTTCTCATCTGTGAAATAGGAATGGTAGTGGTAATTTTTAACAGTGAACAGCTAACACCTACCTTGTCAGCTATATAGCAGCTGCTTCTACCTCAAAAAGGAAATATATTTTCAGTGGACAGGTAGTTACTTTCAATGCCTCTGCCAGCCTTTCTGTGAGGATAGAGCAGGCAGCAGAACACGGTAATGAGGTACTGGATATGCAAAATTAGCCTCAGAGCCAATGGGGGTATCAAATGTGTATCAATGGGGGTATCAAAGAAAGGTGACAGGAGTGCTTTGAAGGACACTGGGAGATAAGTAACATAGGTAGAAGAGAAGTGGCCAGGAGATTACTAGTGGTGGGTAGCAGGAGTCTTCATAGCAGGGAACTCAGTCTGATTTAAGGTTCTTTGCTTTGCCCAAAACCTATATACAAATTGTCAGTTTTGGAAAACGTTAAGGACGGGGAACTGTAACTTAAAGAAAGAAGTGAACATGAAAATGTAAGCTCTTCCTTTCTACCTGGAGATTTGTAGGGATCTTGGGGAGGACTCCAGTCTGCATTGAATGGGGCTTGATTCCAATTCATTTAACTCTAAAAGAAAAAGGAATCTCAGCAAATATATGGACCAAATAATATACAGGAGAGCACATGACAAACAGATAGCACTAAACAAATCTCATTAATTGTTTTTAATGTTCCTCTCAAATAATTAGTAATGGTGATTCCAAGAGCTTTCCTTTATTTAAATTTTGTATTGGATAACTGTTTCAATTTTTAATTAGTAATCATCAGTCTCCTGTCCTATATAATGACTTTCGCATATAGGAAATGACAGGACTAAACACTTGCTACAACTAGGTTCTTACAGCACTATTCAAATAAAAGCACATGTAGGACAATGATGGCACCATAGTTCAAGCATCCAGACAGTTTCCTATCATTACAGTTAATTGTGATCTTAATTTGACTAAGGGTCACTCAAGTAAATATCATTCAGATGTCATTTTCTGGTCTTCATCCCCTGACCTTATATATTAGCTAGAGGTTGCTCTGAATGCCTTGTGTTTGACTCTACACCCCAGTGAAAGCGTGCTCCAGTAATTGATTCATTAATGGAAGACTGCTTGATATTGAATATCTTCATGTAGCTTTAAAAGTCTCTTAAAATCCATAAGTTCCTTAGTGATATCAAATCACACCATCATTGCACCTGTAATAGAAAATACATGTAAAAAAATAGTGTCCTGCTACCTCTATATTGAAAATGCTTTTCTTAATTAATATGCATCATTTTGAAAGAAAGAATGCACTAATTAATATATAGTTTGTTAAAATAAATGTGCATTGATAGCAATACAATCCTACCTTAAGAAACAGGAAACATCTAAAATAAACAACCTAACCTTGCACCTAAAGCAATGAGAGAAAGAAGAACAAAAAAAAACCCAAAGTTAGCAGAAGGAAAGAAGTCATAAAGATCAGATCAGAAATAAATGAAAAAGAAATGAAGGAAATGATAGCAAAGATCAATAAAACTAAAAGCTGGTTCTTTGAGAAGATAAACAAAATTGAAAAACAATTAGCAAGACTCATCAAGAAAAAAAGGGAGAAGACTCAAATCAATAGAATTAGAAATGAAAAAGGAGAAGTAACAACTGACACTGCACAAATACAAAGGATCATGAAAGATTACTACAAGCAACTCTATGCCAATAAAATGGGCAACCTGCAAGAAATGGACAAATTCTTAGAAATACTCAACCTGCTGAGACTGAACCAGGAAGAAATAGAAAATATGAACAGACCAATCACAAGCACTAAAATTAAAACTGTGATTAAAAATCTTCCAACAAACGAAAGCACAGGACCAGATAGCTTCACAGGCGAATTCTATCAAACATTTAGAGAAGAGTTAACACCTATCCTTCTCAAACTCTTCCAAAATATAAAAGAGGGAGGAACACTCCCAAACTCATTCTACGAGGCCACCATCACCCTGATACCAAAACCAGACAAAGATGTCACAAAGAAAGAAAACTGTAGGCCAATATCACTGATGAACATAAATACAAACATCCTCAATAAAATGCTAGCAAACAGAATCCAACAGCACATTAAAAGGATCATACACCATGATCAAGTGGGGTTTATTCCAGGAATGCAAGTATTCTTGAATATATGCACATCAATCAATGTGATACACCATATTAACAAATTGAAAGAGAAAAACCATATGATCACTTCAATAGATGGAGAAAAAGCTTTTGACAAAATTCAACACCGATTTATGATAAAAACCCTGCAGAAAGTAGGCGTAGAGGGGACGTTCCTCAACATAATAAAGGCCATATATGACAAACCCACAGCCAACAGCATCCTCAATGGTGAAAAACTGAAACTATTTCCCCTAAGATCAGGAAAAAGACAAGGTTGCCCACTCTCACCACTATTATTCAACATAGCTTTGGAAGTTTTAGCCACAGCAATCAGAGAAGAAAAAGAAATAAAAGGAATCCAAATTGGAAAAGAGGAAGTAAAGCTGTCACTGTTTGCAGATGGCATGATACTATACATAGAGAATCCTAAAGATGCTACCAGAAAACTACTAGAGTTAATCAATGAATTTTGTAAAGTAGCAGGGTACAAAATTAATGCACAGATACTCTGGCATTCCTATACACTAATGATGAATAATCTGAAAGTGAAATTAAGAAAACACTCCCATTTACCACTGCAACAAAAAGAATAAAATATCTAGAAATAAACCTACCTAAGGAGACAAAAGACCTATATGCAGAAAATTATAAGATACTGATGAAAGAAATTAAAGATGATACAAATAAATGGAGAGATATACCATGTTCTTGGATTGGAAGAACCAACATTGTGAAAATGACAATACTACCCAAAGCAATCGACAGATTTAATGCAATCCCTATCAAACTACCACTGGCATTTTTCACAGAACTAAAACAAAAAATTTCCCAATTTGTATGGAAACACAAAAGGCCATGAATAGCCGAAGCAACCATGAGAAAGAAAAACAGAGCTGGAGGAATCAGCCTCTCTGACTTCAGACTATACTATAAAGCTACCTTAGTCAAGATAGTGTGGTACTGGCACAAAAACAGAAATATAGATCAATGGAACAGGATAGAAAGCCCAGAGAAAAACACATCTACATATGGTCAACTTATCTTTGATAAAGTAGGCAAGAATATACAGTGGAATAAAGACAGCCTCTTCAATAAGTGGTGCTGGGAAAACTGGACAGGTACCATGTATAAGTATGAAACTAGAACACTCCCTAACACCATTCACAAAAATAAACTCAAAATTGATTAAAGACCTAAATGTATGGCCGTACACTATTAAACTCTTAAAGGAAAACATAGGCAGAACACTCTATGACATAAATCACAGCAAGATCCTTTTTGACCCACCTCCTAGGGAAATGGAAATAAAAACAAATGGGACCTAATCTAACTTAAAATCTTTTTCACAGCAAAGGAAACCATAAACAAGACCAAAAGACAACCCTCAGAATGGGAGAAAATATTTGCAAATGAAGCAACTGACAAAGGATCAATCTCCAAAATTTACAAGCAGCTCATGAAGCGCAATATCAAAAAATCAAACAACCCAAACCAAAACTGGGCAGAAGACATAAATAGACATTTCTCCAAAGAAGATATACAGATTGCCAACAAACACATGAAAGAATGCTCGACATCATTAATCATTAGAGAAATGCAAATCAAAACTACAATGAGATATCATCTCACACTGGTCAGAATGGCCATCATCCAAAAATCTAGAAACAATAAATGCTGGAGAGGGTGTGGAGAAAAGGGAACACTCTTGCACTCTTGGTGGGAATGTAAATTGATACAGCCACTATGGAGAACAGTATGGAGGTTCCTTAAAAAACTACAAATAGAACTACCATACTACCCAGCAATCCCACTACTGGGCATATACCCTGAGAAAACCATTATTCAAAAAGGTCATGTACCAAAATGTTCATTGCGGCTCTATTTACAATAGCCAGGACATGGAAGCAACCTAAGTGTCCATCAACAGATGAGTGGATAAAGAAGATGTGGCACATATATACAATGGAATATTACTCAGCCCTAAAAAGAAATGAAACTGAGTTAATTGTAGTGAGGTGGATGGACCTAGAGTCTGTCATACAGAGTGAAGTAAGTCAGAAGGAGAAAAACAAATACCATATGCTAACACATATATATGGAATCTAAGAAAAAAAAAGGTCATGTAGAACCTAGGGGTAAGATGGGAATAAAGACACTGACCTACTAGGGAATGGACTTGAGGATATGGGGAGGGGGAACTGTAAGCTGTGACAAAGTGAGAGAGTGGCATGGACATATATACACTACCAAACATAAAATAGATAGCTAGTGGGAAGCAGCCACATAGCACAGGGAGATCAGCTCAGTGCTTTGTGGCTACCTAGAGGGGTGGGAAAGGGAGGGTTGGAGGGAGGGAGATGCAAGATGGAAGAAATATGAGAACATATGTATATGTACAACTGGTTCACTTTGTTATAAAGTAGAAACTAACACACCATTGTAAAGCAAAATTATACTCCAATAAAGATGTTTAAAAAAAAGATGTGGCACATATATGCAAAGGAATATTACTCAGCCATAAAAAGAAACAATATTGAGTTATTGGTAGTAAGGTGGATGGACCTAAAGTGTGTCATACAGAGTGAAGTAAGTCATAAAGAGAAAAATACTGTAAGCTAAGACATATACATGGAATCTAAAAAAAAAAAAAAAAAAAAAAAAAAAGAAATGGTTCTGAAGAACCTAGGGGCATGACAGGAATAAAGTTGCAGATGTAGAGAATGAACTTGAGGACACAGGGAGGGGGAATGGTAAGCTGGGACAAAGTGAAAGAGTGTCATGGACATATACACACTACCAACGATAAAATAGATAGCTGCTGGGGAGCAGCCGCATAGCACAGGGAAATCAGCTCAGTGTTTTGTGACCACCTAGAGGGGTGAGATAGGGAGGGTAGGAGGGAGATGCAAGAGGGAGGAGATATGGGGATATATGTATATGTATAGCTGATTCACTTTGTTATGAAGCAGAAACTAACACACCATTGTAAAACAATTATATTCCAATAAAGATGTTAATAAATAAATAAATAAATAAATGTGCATTGCATTTAGAGAAGTGTAACTCCATGAAAATGATGCTTTGACTTCAATGAGCACCACTGGAATTTAAATGAACCAAAAATTTAAAAATCAAAAAAAACTCATTGAATTTTTTTCCTTAAATACAGGCAAATATACAATGCAATATCATATATTTCCCAAGTAACTTTCTCTGATATTTCTTTGAGGAAGATCGAGAAGCAAAACACAGATTGTCATTACTGCATTTTCTATATTTCATGCGTTCTTTTTGAAATCATGGTTAATGTAAAACCATGGTGATTTTCCCTGCCTAGTTAAAAGATATATCTTCTAAGAATAGTGATATTTGGCATTTTCATATTTCTTGCAATACCATACAACCAAGTAAGCCTGGTTAACTTTAAAACTGTTTCATGTTTAGAATCAGCAGATTGTGGGTATTATTTGTTCCTCTGATCATTTTTTAATGATATGGGATGACAGGTATCCTTTTTTGAAGGAGTAGTGTTTGTCCAGCAAGGTTAACAGTCAAGGGGGTTCTATAATGTGCCTGGCCTTTAAACTTCCATTTCAAAAACAAAAATAATTTCTAGAAGAGAAAACTTTCTTTAATAGAGTGAAATATATTCATATTTCATTCTGGAAGGGATTAAGCCAGAGGTATGGTTGGGGTTGTAGTATACTAGAAACAATGAATTTAATGTACTTAATTATAATAACACTTTCTATCTTCTTAGTGATTTTATCTCTCTCTTCTCCAACATCAGCATCCCCTTCTAATCCTTCATGCCAGAATTTATTTTTCATCCCTCTATGAGGTTATACCATTTGAAATTAGTAAATATTTTCACTTGTCTTATGATTGTCAAAGTAATCAATGCATGTTGGTGGAGCCATAATTAGCAAGGTCCATGAAAGTGCGTTAAGAAATACTGCCATAATCTGAAAATTAAATCCAAGCAGCATATCACATCTCTGCAATGGAAGTTACCTTCTAGATGAATAACTCCCTAGGCTGAGACTATCACAGAATTGGAATGAAATCCGTTTTGCACTATGGTTCCATTACTAATATTTATTCAAATATGAGTTTTTATATGCTAAATACATATCTCCTTGCACATTTGAAATGGATATCTTACACATATAATCAGCAAAAAGATTTTCATCAGAAAGAAAATTATAAATGATAATATATCAAGTTTCTTCTAGTGCAAGAATTCAAATACTGTTCAGTAAGACTATGTGTTTGTTCAGAGAGCTTATATTCCAAGCTTGTGTGTCTGTCTTCTAGTTACCAGAATGACTTATTCTGCAAGTATACAAGTGTGTGTGCCCCCTGTATTTAACTACAAAATTCATATCAAATTAAAGGGGCAACAGCATCTCAATTCCTTATGACATATTTTAAAAGTCATTTATTTTTCTGAAGTATGGACCTCACTACAGTTACTTTGCTAGTAGGATTATGTTAAGGGAGCAAGAGAAAGCTAATGTTATGTGTCAACGGGTTAGTGGCTGCATGGTCTATAGAAAAGAATGAAGCTCCTGCACATGTTCAGGGAAGTGTCTGGAATATGTTAAAACAAATCATGGCAACTTTAAACAGAGCCTCACATCATTCACAACCCTATGGAAAGAAGGGTCCTTTATTGGAAGACTAGGTTTACACTACTTGAGATGGATGCAAGGGAGTTCATAAAGAGAATCAAAAACAATCCATTGGATTGTTTCCAGTTTGGGCCTGCTATGAATAATATTGTTATGGACATTTACAAAATCATCTTCATGTGTTCATAAATCTTAACTTCTCTTGGGTAGATTCCTAAGACTGGAATTGCTAAGTTGAATACTAAGTTTACGTTTAGCTTTTAAAGAAAGTGTCAATTGTTTTTCAAAATAGCTATATAATTTTGTAATTCCATCAGAAATTATATGTCCCAGTTTCTCTATATCTTCTCTTTTAAATAAGAGTAGAAGCATAGAAGACTTATTGGCTCAAGATTTTTTAACAAAGTCTAAGGCCTATCACTGGCTGAGCACTAAGCTACGCAGATGTAGAGGTGCCCTCTAGGAAGCTATGCTTAAAACTAAAATCAAGAAGGGGGGAAAACTCCCAGAGCAGAAACATCGGTGACCATACATTATAGAGGAGAACATACTTTACAAATTTAACCCAGGTAAATAAATAAATGAGCAAATGAAACAAAACAAAACAAAAACGACAGGTTGAGAAGTGAATGCAAAGGTCAGGGCATATTTAGCGTGTGTCTCACTTTTATTTGCTGCTAAGCCCTTGTGAATAAATGTGCAGGCACCTTCAGCCAAGGATGTGTGTGTAGCTTTGGCTTACTCTGACCTCTGCAGTATTTTAGGCTAGGATCAACCTGAGATAGATAAAAAATTTATCAAGCCTGCTGGTTGTCACACCTTCTGGAACTTCCTGTTAAATCATTCACTCGTTTGCAGATCTGTTGTTTACCCCATGTAGTGCTGTAACCTCTGGCTAGCTGAGCTACTTGATTTTCTTATTTGCCTTCCATTTTAAATGACAAGAATCCAAATCCTCTTGCAGTGGAGTTGAACCTGAGGGTTTTCAAGACCTGTCCTGCTTTGGCTGAATCTCCACAGCAACAGTACTGGGGGCAGGGGTGGGGAGAGGACTGGGAACAGCCTCAGGGAAGAATTCCAAGCACTTCTGCTCCCCTTTGCCAAGTAGAGTCAGTTTCATTTGTAAATTCTCCTTGGTTTATTGTAGGCCTTTGATTGATTTTAAGGGTGCTGAAATGATTGTCTTTTGACAGTTTGGGCCAGTTTTATAGTTGCTCTTTGAGGAGAGAATTTGTTGATCTCCTCACTCCAGAAGTGAATCCTCTAGATTATCTTTCATCTTCCCTAAAATACATCCCTTGAAATCATCTAGGAAAACTAGATCCAAGTAAATTACAGTACATGTGGTGGAAAAAAAAAAAAATCTGTGTTTACCCCTGTATACTCTTCCCTCAAAAACAGCATTAAAGAACTAAAATTATCTAAAAGATTAAGAAGAAGGAGAATGAAGAGGAGGTTAACAGCAGATAAGTGATATGGAGGGAACATTGGAAGGTGGTGGGTACAGGAGCTCAGCAGATGACAAAAGCTTTCATGTCAGACTCTAAGGGGTGGGGCAGTGAGGGGGAGGGGTAAACAGGCAGCAGCTAATTCATACTACAGAACCCAGAAGAGAGTCAGGAATTTGAGAGGCCAGGCACCTGGAAACCAACTGCCCAAAAACAGAAGAGTGGATGAAAGATACAACCTCATAAATGAAAAAGGCAGCAAACAAAATAACTACAACAACAGATAAATATGGATATATTTTAGTAATCTATAAATGGAAGGAAGTACAAAGATTATGTAGAGCTTGACATTCCTTATAATATTAAAACAAAATAGTATACGTATGATTATATGTGTATCATGGGTTATTAAACTATGGCCTGAGGACCAAATCTACCTGTTTTTTGTGGTTGTTTCTTGAGCTAATGTGTTTTCTACATGTGTAAATGGCTGAAAAACACATTTCGATGTACATAATACAGATTTATTGGAATATAGCCAAGCTTGTTAGTTTATACGTCATCTATAGCTGCTTTTATACTACAATAGCAGAGTGAGTAGTTGAGACAGAAACCATATGGCCCTCAAAACTGTATCCAGCCTTTTACAGGAGAAGTTTGCCAAACATATATATTCACACATACATACAAATATATACTCACTCATATATATGCACATATAAGCATATTAAATTTTAAAAGACTAAAATAAACATATAAACCTGCATATAGTTATATTTGCACATATATATATTTAAATGTGGAATGTAAATGCTTTTATTTATAAACATATATAGTCATATATTTTTTAACACGTACCATAAATGCATATATTTGTAATACCCATAGATAAGATAATCATAAACTCAGGAATCAGGGAAGCAGTTGCCTCAGATGAGGGGATACCAGGAAATGGGTTGAAGGAGACCATATAGTTAGATGTAAGTTATTGTCAAATGTTTAGTCTTTATGTTTAAGTGTGCTTATTAAAAATAAATAGATAAGGGGCAAGATAGGGATGGGGATTAAGAGGTACAAACTACTGTGTATAAAATAAATAAGCTATAATTGCTGTAATATATATATTACAACACAAGGGATATAGCTAATATTTTGTAATAACTATAAATAGAATATAACCTTTGAAAATTGTGAATCACTATGTTGAAACTTATATAAAATTGTACATCAACTATACCTCAGTAAAAATAAATATAAAAAATAGAAGATAGATAGATAGATAGATAAGAGGTCCATGCATGGACTAAAGATTAGAGTGTTTTGTAAATGACGGAATATGATTAATTTAATTATGTGCAATGGACATCCATTAAATTTTAAAAAATTATCTTCCTAATTAGCAATTAGCCCTCGATATCCTTGCCCATCTCATGCAACCTGAAAGTTACTTTTATCATCCAAGAAAAAGACTGAGGTTTTACTCTTCAGAGGGATGGAGTAAGAAGTAGTACCAGGCATGGCTGAAAGTAGGAGAGTGGAACAAAATTGCAAGTAGGAGAAATAAAGGAACTCATCTTTTTTTATGTATATTTATATATATACTTTTTTTTCTCACCAAGACTTCTTTAAATATTCATAGACCAGCATTCTTAGATATGTATATGTATATCTAAGTTAGATGTGTATAGAACTATTTGATATGTATATGTAGGTTCTTAGATATGCATATATATGTATATATATGAATTCTTTGTTGGTCTATGAATGTCGCTTTTTATGGCATCATGTTCTTATTTCATGGATGTAATAGAATAGTAATTTTTATTTTTTTAATTAATTAATTTAGTTTTGGCTGCACTGGGTCTTTGTTGCTGTGCATGGCCTTTCTCTAGTTGTGGTCAGAGGGGGCTACTCTTCATTGTGTGCACGGGCTTCTCATTGTGGTGGTTCTCTTGTTGCAGAGCACAGCCTCTAGGCGCATGGGCTTCAGCAGTTGTGGCACACGGGCTCAGTAGTTGTGGCTCGTGGGCTTATTTGTTCCGTGGCATGTGAGATCTTCCAAGACCATGGATCAAACCCCTGTCCCCTGCATTTGCAGGTGGATTCTTAACCCCTGCACCACCAGGGAAGTCCCTAGAATAGTAATTTTTAAAGTAACCAAGTTTATTGAACACTTAACGTTCCAAATGGAACAAACTTTAATAGGACTTCAGGAAATAGACAATAGAGAAAACCAAGGGAGATAAATTATTAAAGAAATAATATATAAATATTATCTATATTGGTAGAGCATGCGTTTCCACATTGAAAGGGAACACCACATTATAACCAACATAATGAAACTTTAAAAGACCTACTAAAATACACTACCTTATTAAACTTCAAAATTCCAGAAATACAGAGAAGATGCCAAAATCTTCCAGAGGAGAAAAAGTAGGCAGGTAAAGATTTGGTAATCAGTATAGAATCAGATATATGTGATATAGTACTAAAATCTGGAAGAAAATGGAATTACAATTTCAAGTTTCTTTTACAATTTATATCCAACTTTAAATTTTATATCATGCCAAAATATGAAACAGAAGTGATAGCAGAACATTTTCATGCATGCAAATTCTTGAAATTTTAGTATTTCATAGTTCCTTTTCTAGGAGGTTTCCAAAGTTTGATTTCATCAATATGAGGGCAACAATGAAAACAAAGAGGAAGATGTGGAATCAAGGGAGTTCATCCGGCTCAGGAGAGAAACAAAGGCAATTCCCATCCTAAGGCCGTTTTAGGATGACCACTGTGTCAGTGTGTATAGCAGACTGCTACAAGCTTTATGGGGGCCAGAGGGTAGTGGCTCAAGTAGGAGGAGTTCCACGCCCCCACCTGCCTTAAATATTGGAACTAAGAGGATTTGTGATGTGATGATATAAAGTGGAGTTTTAAAAAATTCTGTGAGTATAGTATTTAATATAACTACAGATTAAACTAAGAAAAGAATGTATCTACTCATCATTCCATTTTAACCAAAAAACCCCATCTTTGTTTAGTGTGATATATCCCTTGGGAAAACTCATCTCATGTATACCTACTGACTATGGACTATATCCTCCATTGATGCCATGAGTATTGTGGTGGTTGACATATCAGTATTAATTAAAAATAAGGTATCACAAGTACAGACAAAACTTCAGTTAGCAATTTATGAAAACAGCGTTAAACAAATGAAAACCTTTAAAAACTCTCTAAGAAAAAACTTAATCAATATAATTTCAATTAGTAAGAAAATTCAACTTAAATTAATCAAAAATTTCAGCATTATTTAGAATAATTTTTATTGGCCTGTCTGAGCAATATTCTCTTTGTGAACTCTGCATCTTTTTTTGGATATTTTAATAATGATTCTTCTCTAAGCTCTTATAAATAATTATACATGCACACATACACATATGGGCATAACCTGCCCACCTCTGAATAATTACACATGTTTATCGAAATTCAAGGGCAAGGAGTTGGCACTTGGGAAACGTAGGGTGAATGTTGAGTTGACAATCTGGAAATCTCATCAGGTACTCCCGAAGAACATTCTCCAAACAGTCAAATCTGCTTTCCACTTCTTTTCAAGTTACTGGCACTTGTCATCTCCTGCCAATAAAACTAAATCCTTTTTCCATTCTCTTGGCTCAGCGTTGCCTCACAATGTTTTTTGTCCAGCTGCAAGAAATGTTGTCTTCTCTCTGTTGCCAATTATTTCCTCAGCCAATACATTTTTCTTCATTGCCTCTTCCAAATACTTCACAGTTATGTAGTACTTTCTTAAGTAGGCTCTTAAGGTTCTTCCAAATATATGACTTCATTAGTCTTCTTTTTTTTTTTTTTTTTGCAGTACGAGGGGCTCTCACTGTTGTGGCCTCTCCCGTTGCGGAGCACAGGTTCCGGACGCGCAGGCTCAGCGGCCATGGCTCACGGGCCCAGCCGCTCCGCGGCATGTGGGATCTTCCTGGACCGGGGCACGAACCCGTGTCCCCTGCATTGGCAGGCGGACTCTCAACCACCGCGCCACCAGGGAAGCCCCATTAGTCTTCTTGATGATCCTCTAATGAATGCACGTATAAACAACCCCAAATTTGTCAATAAGTTGGATTCTCAAAAGTCATTTGGATGTTGCTTGTTTGGAACCCAGAGGCAAATTATGGAGTTTGGATCTCAGGGCAGCTCAAATATACTTATATGCATCTATAACTAAAGAATAATTCTGTATAAATGACACTACATGGATCATCTAGTATGTATCATGATGTTTCTGCAGGATTATGAAGCAAAAAGTTCAACTGAGGTTTCTGGGAATGTATTTTTCCTTGGTTGACATCCAGCAACAGTTTGGGAATGCCTACGCAGTCCTCAACTTTAATTCACATGATGGGGGAAATTGGAGGACTGATCCAGCCCTTATCCACAAGTGGAGTGGTAGCTCCATCTGGAAGGTGTCTGGCAGAATGTAGGAAAGGGACATGGAAGCAGAAGGGTAGTAATGAGCTGCAGAAGCTATGGCACTAAGTTTCTATTTTATGAGTTTACCTTTGTTTGCTATTTTTTAACTTCTAGTCTCCCAGGGTTTGGCCCATAGGTACTATTTTCACCATCAATTGCTTGATACTTTCCATCAAGGTTTCTCACTTTCTTGGTACATTGTGAACTAGAAAACAGTTATGCAGACTCTATCTTCCTATTCCTCCAAGTAAAAAAAAAAAAACAAAAAACACTTTGGGAACAGTGTAAATATTCGTAGAAATATTTAGAGCCTTGAAGAGAGAAAATCAAACTTCATGGAGGAGAATGTATACCTGTATATTGGTAATGATGCTGGTCATGATATATACAAACAATTGGGATTATACTGATACATTCTTTAAAGAACTGCTCAGTCTAAATACTTCTCTAATATTTTAGAGGAAAAAACTCAGCTTTTTTGACACTGTAGCACAAAAGAAGTACAGTTTCTGAAAGTATGAGAAAGAGAGAGATTAGTATTTATGGTGAGGGCAGGATGGGATCATTCATTCATAGATGTAAGTTAAGAAGAGTTGGACACTGGCAATGAATCACCCACAAGTGGTTAGGAATAGAGGTGCTATGAGGAGAGAAAGAGAGCAGGAGGGAGAGAGAAAGATGGAGATGAGTTTGTGTATGCAGATCACTCAATAAATGTGTATGGAGAAGGGGCTCAATGTGAGAGGAAAAGGGAAAGGACTGAAAATGGGGGCATGAAAAATATTTCAGGGGTACACAGTGATATAGAAAGAGGGTAATTGCTAGAGATGATGCTCACAGCTTCCTTATGCTCCCATCTTGTTGATAATTTTCTGATTTTTTCCCCATTGTCACAGAAAAAATAGAATTCGTGTTTTATGCTAGAATAATTTTTTTTTAAAATTGAGGTACAGTTGATTTACAATATTATAAAAGTTTCAGGTGTACAACATAGTGATTCACAATCTTTAAAGATTATACTCCATTTGTGGTTATTGTAAAACATCGGCTATATTCCCTGTGCTGTACAATATATCCTTGTATTTATTTATTTTATACATAATAGTTTATACCTCTTGATCCCCTACCTCTGTCTTGCACCTCCTCTCTTTCCTCTCCCAAGTGGTAACCACTAGTCTGTTCTCTATATCTGTGAGTCTTTTCTTTTTTGTTCTATTCACTAGTTTGTTTTATTTTTTACATTCCACATATAAGTGATAACATCCAGCATTTATCTCTCTCACTCTGACTTATTTCACTAAGCATAATAAATACCCTCCAAGTCCATTCATGTTGTTGCAAATGGCAAAATTCCATTATTTTTTATGACTGAATAATATTCCATTTTCTGCATGTGCGTGAGTGTGTGTGTGTGTGTGTGTGAGTGCATGTATGCCCCATCTCCTTTATCCATTCATCTCTTAATGGACACTCAGGTTACTTTCATATCCTGACAACTGTAAATAATGCTGCTATGAACATCAGGTTCATGTATCTTTTCAAATTAATGTTTTTGATTTCTTCAAATATATACCTAGGGGTGGAATGGCTGGGGCATAGAGTAGCTCTATTTTTAGTTTTTTGAGGAACCTCTATAGTGTTTTCCACAGAGGCTGTACCAATTTACACTCCCACCAGTGCACGAGGTTACCATTTTCTCAGTAACAAATAACAGTTTTTTTGTGGTCTATTTGGTGATAGCTATTCTGACAGGTGTGAGATGATATCTTTTTGTGGTTTTGCTTTGCATTTCTCTGATCATTGCTGTTGTTAAGCATATAACTTTTTTTTTTACGATCTGCATAGTTGATTTCACATGCAATCAGTTTTCAAGTTCTGAAAGGTCTAATTATTTTTGTTTGTGTTTACTTTTCCTTTGTGAAAAGTTTTACGAGACTAAGAATTTGAGACATTATGTGCAGACATCAGGGAAGCAAAGTAAAATACAAGAAGGGAGGAATACCATGATATTGGTGGTGGCATGCACTTACCATTTCTTTCTTCCTCTGATGCCGTGCCATTTAGGGAGAAGTAGACCAACTACTTGACATCTTCTCTTTTTCTCTCAGAGCCATTTATCTTACCTGATGATTTACTCTATCACCTGGGATACCAAATGAGAAACTATCTCTGGGGATGTGGCGACTCCAAACCTTTGCTAGCATTTGGAATAACAAGAGTTGGAGAAGAGGAGAGAGATGAAGTAAGTGCCCAAGTCTTTAGGGTTTGGGGAGGAGTTTCTGTGCCACTGATCATTTGTGGTTGTTGCCAGGCTGCGTGTCTAATGTTCTAAACTGAGTAGGTCTTGGAGGTCATAGATCCTGATCCCTCATCTAAAGGATAGTTTTAGATCAATTGCATAACACACGGGAACAGATAGGGTTCCCAGAAACAATTACTGAAGGAAATTATTTATCTAATAGCTTAATAGTCTTACTGAAAAAAATAAGTAAATTTGAAATGCAAAATCATCAACAGAGAAAGTTCTTTTTCTAAATTCCATTAACTTACCATTAAAGGTGACTTGAACCTTCAGAAGATGCCAGAGCTAAAGCAACAGTAAGCAGAGGTATTATTAATAATTATATACTAATGCTCCAGTTTGTACATAAACACGATTCCCGGTCAGTAGGTATAAATGAGACATAAACAAGCACATCTGGAAGGTTCTGGATATACAGTAAGTTGATTGATTGATAATAAATAATGGATTACATATGGCCATTTGAATTAATTTGGAAACAAAGTCAGCTGTAAATAGATTATAAGACTAATGCTGCAATATTAAAAGTAATTAATGAATTAAGTTTCAACATGGTCTCAACAGTAGAGCTGCAGACTTTGCAGGCACTCAGGAAAACAGATTCTGCATGTGGATTCTGAATTAATTTATTATGTACACACAGCTAAATTGATTTTAGGGGAGTGTCATGTAAACTCTAAAAATAATGATGTTACACACATCCGCTTTTTCATTTATTTTAATTAAAAAAAATTTTTAAAATAAATTTATTTATTTATTTTTGGCTGCGTTGGGTCTTCGTTGCTGCGCACAGGCTTTCTCTAGTTGCAGCCAGAGAGGGCTACTCTTCAATGCAGTAAGCGGACTTCTCATTGAGGTGGCTTCTCTTTGTTGCGGAGCACGGGCTCTAGGCTCACGGGCTTCAGTAGTTGTGACACACGGGTTCAGTATTTGTGGTGCACGGGCTTAGTTGCTCCATGGCGTGTGAAATCTTCCCAGATCAGGGCTCCAACCCGTGTCCCCTGCCTTGGCAGGCAGATTCTTAACCATTGCGCCACCAGGGAAGTCCACATCTACTTTTTTAAAGACCACGTTCATTTTGCAATATAGCTTAAAATATTTTTTAGTCTAATCATACGAAAGTGAAACAATGAAAATCTTCTCTCCTATAGTAATTTTTATGCTTTTAAATAAAAAATGTTTGTGTATAACATTTTTCAAGCTGAAAAAATACACTGTTTTAAAGAAAGAAACTAAATGGAAGCCCTCATCCACTCTCCTTTTCATATAAATCATTTGGTTGAAGAGTGTTAGTATGTATGTCTCCTGTTCAGTGTTATAGAAAGTCATTTAGAGAACACTACAATCTGTGAGTATAATACTCACCATAAACTGATGATATGTTGACTGGCACAGAAGGGCTACACTTTTGCTTTTTTGTGACGAGGTCACTGTCTATATTTCAGCATTGAATTTCAATGCACATATATTCCACTTAAAAGTCTTTAGAGCGTGGTGATTAAGTGCTGGGAGCAGAGAATGTCTAAAATTATAAAAGTAGAGAAGCAAAAGATGTGATACTTCACCTGATCCATTTAACTGCCAGTTCAATAATGTCTCTCCTAATTTGTTTTTATTTAAGATATGTAACATTTTGAGGTTTCTGAAGGATGGGTGCTATTCTTTTTTTTTTTTTTTTTTTTTTTTTTTCTGAATGGTGCCATGAGTCATTAAATGGCCACTCTGTAGTTCTTGATACCTACCTGGAATGGGTTGCAATATACTTGTGAGGCTCTGTTGCTCAGTGATCTCCTTCAATGTGTCAGAGAATTTGCTTTTTAGCCTTAACTTCTAATCTACACAAGTGTAATACATAGTCTTATTAATACAGGCCTAAGTTATTGCTCTTACACAAATTAACATTTTCTCTTCACAATAATCACGTAAGGTAAATATTAGTCCAAACTGACAGCTGCAGAAACCACAGCTCAGGGAGATTACCCAAGATGCTTCGATCAATTACCTGAACCTAGATCTTCTGACTCAAAAGAATATCTTAGTTTCAAAATGTCATGGAGATGAATATGTTTTGATATGAATGTGAAGATGTGTTATTAATTATATTTTGAGTTATTCCTAGAGTTCTTTTCTTTGCTACTTTTCTGCCAAGATGAGTGAAAATTTTAAATGCTTTGAAAGAAGGAATTAATGGGGCAGTCTGAGATTGTAACAATAACACTCTCATGAAAAATCAAAGCAGAGACAAGACACTGCTATTTTTATTTTCTATTGCTATTTCTATGATGCATGATTTTTATCAAAGATACTGTCCTTGAGTCTATGTGATTATAAAGTGTATATTTTATATAATATTAGTTTGCCTTAATTAAATGGCGGGTTGTTTTAAACTAGCATAGTACTAATCAGGTGCATATATTCTCTTATAAGGAATATGAAATGTGATTTCTAGATGGGGAAGTTGTATTTGGAATTCTCTGCATCTTCTATTCTCCCATTGTCAAATGGATCATCGCACATCGCATTTTCAACACTTAATTATCTTTTCACCTAATTGTGTCTTATTTAACTTGATCATTTAAACTGTGAATGTGACTTTTTAATGTTCATCTTGTCTTTATATAAATGAACTGCTAGTTACTAACTTGACTTTTGCTTAACATATGAAATCTGAAATGTATAAAAGGAAAAGAGAAAAGTGGGAATTAAACAAATTGTATTTGCAAATGAGAACAGTTTTCAGTAACTTAGCCACTAGACCTTGACACGTTCCTTGAACTAGGCATTGGGTCACTCCCATTTTTCATAGCTTATTACATAATTAACTAAATCATAAAAATGGAACCAGTCCATTGTGACAAACTGAAATGTCTAAAAGCCTGCCTAAGGCACTGCACTGTGCAACTGTTTAAGAAAATTCCATCTCTTCTGAGTTGGTGATGGATAATGTGACAAAAATATTCCGATTAAATTCTAACTTTGGAATACTTAATAAATTAGTAAGAGCATTAGAAGTGCCGCTTTTATTCACCTGTCAAGGAGGAGGGCTGTGGTGCTGATCTTTTTGCCCTCTTTGTCTGCTTTCATGGGATCTGCTTGCAGCTGAGGGGGTCGCATCTTATGAAGGTACAAGGTGACAGCAGGTAAGACATGTGGTTCCTTTGATGCCTTTGTACTCATTTCTTCTCTTCAGACTTGGAGTCACTGAAGAACACAGTATTTTTCTTTGACAGATTGAAGCTTTAACTCTCTCTTCCTCATCATCATTTTCCAATCTTTTTTTGTATTATGGAAAAATTATTTATTTTTAGTGCTTTAGGGCATTGCTCAGTGAGGTGTTTCTTGCATAAAAGAGATATATAGTTTGAAGTGATATTGAAGATGGAATTAAGTAAAGTTATAATTTGTGGACAGGTCATTGGATGAAAGTTTACATGTTAGCATATACATTTCCCATGAGGGTTTTGTGGCCCATGCAAGGATGAAATGAGTTATATGTTTTTACACAAATTAATTAAAAATCATCTAATCATCATTATAATTACTTTAGCAGAGTTATTTATAAGTTATTGTCGGTATTGTTTTTGTGTCTTGCATACTTACAGCCACGTGTAGAGTGATATACTAGAAAAACACACTATAATAGAAGCTAGAGCATGGAAGGCTTAATCCTTCCATGAAGTAACGTGACTAGCAAAATTTTTCTATTTGGTTTCAGGACAAGATTTGTTGAGACCTAATGGGCAAATGGCTTTTCCACAATGGTGAACTTCCATTTTAAAGTTAGGAAACAAATCACTGAGGCACTTCCTCTATTTTGAGGAACACTTTGTCATCTTCCTTTGAATCTATGGTTCTGTTCTAGGGTGATTTCCCTGCCCCTCTCAACACTGGTCTCGGTTATTCTAACTATGGCTTGGACAAACTGTATCCATTCTCACGTGGGCACAACATCAATTGGCTTGATATCCAGACCTATTTACATTGGTTCCTGTTTTTCCTTTTTAGTTTGCTTTTTTGGTATCTTTTCCCTATCCCAACATGACTACCATATTTCTGACCACTTTGATAACTTGTCAACTATTGATATTTGCTTGATTTCAAAAGATTCTTCTATAGTGGTTTAGGAGGAAGGGACTTAATTCTAAATTGGAAAATTCCAATTCTGGATAATAATAATGATATTATTATTATTGCTACTACTAGTAATAGTAATGGTCATAGAAAAAGTTCACAGCAGGTTAAATTTGATATCTATTTCCTGATCCATCATATCACTTGCTGTAACCAGGTGAGGACCTTTCTTTACACTGACTAACCAGGTAATGCAAGAGAGGCTTCTAAGAATACTGTATACCTACCTAAGTGACTAGGTTAAGCACAGGAAGCTCAGTTGTGAAAAGGAGAATACTGTGATATTACTTCAGAGAGAGAAAAATCTCCTGATTAACTATACAAGTCATGAGCAAAAAAAAAAAAAAAAAAAAAAAATTCCTGGGCTTCCCTGGTGGCGCAGTGGTTGAGAGTCCGCCTGCCGATGCAGGGGACACGGGTTCGTGCCCCCGTCCTGGAAGATCCCACATGCCGCAGAGCGGCTGGGCCCATGAGCCACGGCCGCCGGGCCTGCGCGTCCAGAGCCTGTGCTCTGCAACGGGAGAGGCCACAGCAGTGAGAGGCCCGCGTACCGCAAAAAAAAAAAATTCCTAACCAGGAAGTGTTTCCAGACACTCTCTTTCCAGGGAATTTACAACTATTTGCATTGTACATTCTATCACAGTATAGTTGAAGTTCTAGTTTCTTTATATTTTTAATTTTTTATTTACTCACATTCTAGTATGACTTGTGTTGTTTTCATCTTTGTATTCTAGTTCCAACACAGGTTTGGTCACATAATTGTTATTATTATGGTTGTTGAATGAAACAATGCATAACATAGTCTGGAAGTCAGTCCAAATACAATTTTTAGGCATCTCCATGGAACATCTAAAAATAGGACAGGATGAGTGTGCACATTTGTCTTTTTTAAAGTCAGTTCAACCATCATATTTAAATAGAGCCTCAAAGAGTTGCTGAAAATTATGATTTAGGATTATTGTAATTTGTATTGAGATATGAATCCCCCAGCATAGTTCAATCTACAAAGTAAGTGCATAACAAATACATGTTGAATGAATGTGTAAATTAATGGGTGAATCCATTAAAAATCCACCAAAAAATGTAACTAGTAAAAAATTCCAGCCACCTCAAAGATTAAAAAAAGAAGAAAGAAAGGAAGAGAGGAAGGAAGGAAAATGGAGGAAAAGAAGGAGGGAAGAAGAAAGGGAGAGATGGAGACAGAGAGAGGGATTAAGGATGAAGTAGGCTTGGCATTGAGCATTGGAACTATTGACGTAGAATTTTCCTAATGTTTATTTACATATATCCAAAACAAAACGCAAAATCATTAATAGCTTTTGAAGTAAAAGACGCACATAGTTATAACACTTTAAAATAATAGAAAAGGGAAGAAGGATGTCAAAGATGACTCCAGGTTTCTGGCTTATTAAACTAGGTAAATGCTTGTGCCATTCATGGAAATAGGAGCCCCTAGACAAGAGTCAGTTTATGCAGAAAGATCATGTGTTTGATATTAGGTGAAGTTGGAAGTACCTTTGAGACAAGCAAATGCTAGAGTTAAACAACTCTAGGAGAGGTGGAGAATATAGCATGTGGGTTTGATAGTGGGTTTGTGGCAATTAGATGGTAATTAGAGCCATAGGTAGGGATGAACTGGAGTAAATAAAAGGCACATGTTGAGAAGTCATTATCTATTCATTTCACTGTACACCACCTTGTATTATATATAAAAGACGGTAAGTCAATTATGTCAGGTAAAAAGTTTCTGATTAATAAATGAGGTTTTGTTTGTTTGTTTTGGCCGTGTGGGGAGGCAGGCAGGATCTTAGCTCCTTGACCAGAGATAGAACCTGTGCCCCCCGCAGTGGAAGCTCGGAGTCTTAACCACTGGACTGCCAGTGAAGGTCCCTAAATGAGATTTTATAGACGTCCTTTTTTCCTCTCTGCCTTTTACTTCCTATCTTTTATACTTGATATTGTACAAATAACTGCCCAGCCTCATTTCTCTTCATACACTCCAAAAAGTAGGTCTTTTATGTAAAATTCATTATTTCTTCATTCACGAAATGTGTCTCTTATATAAATTCATGTTTTATATACATTATTAGTACAAGCTTCTGGTGGGGAATTATTGCATCATTACCTATTTGTTCTTAAAAATGCTACTTTTTAAGGATGTTAAAATTCACTGCTTCTACACTAATAATTCCGTATGCTGTCAAACAAGCTAAATTGGAAAAGCAATTAAAGCCTCCAGAAAAATATTACTTAAGGTAACAAAATAACAAGTTTTTCAAATTTCACATTTAAAATCAAAGGAAAAAAATCTTTATGTTTATCCAGAGCTGCGTTCACTATATTACACTCAGAGCTAAACTTTTTATGCATGTTCTGCTTTGTCCCTATGGTCACTTTTTTAAGTAGTCCCCTTGGAAAGATAATCCTTCTGATACAGAAAAAACAACAAAGAGGAGCAAAATGTTTTGGAAATAATTCCAAGAGTTGATGTCCACAACCATCACTGAAAAAAAAAAATGTTTTATTTTTCTTCCCTAAGAAGATTTATTTCTGAAACTTCCTCTTTCAGATTTTTATATTTGAATAGAGTTCTCATATAAGTTGGAATGTGTGAGTGCTGTCTACCCACCCTTCAGAAAAGCAAAGCATGGAGAAATACCAAAGAAGAACATGGAAATGTGCCAATATGTCACAATTTTCATGGCAGATTATTAGTGTGAGTTTTCTTCAATTCTCTAATTCTGTCTGGCTTCATCAGAAGATATTCATTCTTCCTACAAGAAATCTTGTTAGTAACTGTTCACACTTCACTAAAAGTAGGCAAAATTAGTGGATAAAATCAACTATTCTATTTACTGTCTGTATCTTCTTCACTAGATTGTTAAATTTCTGATGACTTCATTTTGTTTCATTTAGTCCAGTTTTTTTTTGTTCTGTTTTTTGTTTTTGGTTCTCCCCTTCAGGTTGGCCTGAATTCTCTAGTCTTCAATTCCTGGTAATGGAAATGTATAGCAGCCTTTTGGTCCCTAACATTGTTGCATAGCTCTACTGCAATGGATACTGCTGATTTTCTTCTGAAAACTGTCTATTCATTTGACTTCCATGTATTCTCTACAGGTTTTCCATGTGTCTCTGTGATACTGATTGTTCTATTTTTCTCTCCTCCCTCCCATTGTGAACACTGATACTCTCCCAGCCACTTGCTCCTTAAATATTATTACTTTGGGTTCCTACTTTGGCTTTTAGCATTTGCTTCTGTGTATTTTCTTCAGATGGTCTCATGTATCCTCACAGTTTTAACTATCATCTGCATGTAGATAACTTTCAAATGCTTCTTGAACGACGATTTGTCTGAGATTTAGATCATAAGGATATTTGAATTATTTCACACCGTCTTTCACTTCAGTATGCCTAAAACTGCCCTTCCATCTGCATTCCTCACCACCACACATCTAATCCACCAAGTCAGAGGCCTGGGAGCCACTCCAGAGCGCTTCCTCACACCTCCACATCCTGCCATATATAGTAAGTTCTGCCACCTTTACCTAGAAACTCACATAATGACTTCAAGCAAGCTCCACATACGTATTTACTGTTCTAGTTTAGAGCTTATCCTTGATCTCACTTTAATTATTCTAGTGGCCCCTTACAGGAATCCCTGCCAGAAATACCCATTTTGATATCACAATAGTCCATAAGTACCATATCTATTTATCCATAAAAATATATTTCATCATTAAAAAGTTTATTTTATACATCATTGAAAATAGTTCTAGACATTAATCCTAAAGTTATTGTATTCAAGAAAGAGTAAATTGTCTTAAAGAATTATGCCTAATAAATTGTTAAAATTTTAAAAGCTGGGAAACTTCATTCTAGCATAGAAAGTTTTAATTTTCTGGGTTCCAAAATACCTTAGATATATTTTGTGTGATATTTGGCAAATAATGTAAAATTATCTCTTTCATTAAACTTACTTTGAAGTTTCAGATTTAGTTAAGCAGGCCTCCTCTGTGGCTACCCAACCCTCCCTACACGTATTTTAACACAACACATTATATGGAAATTTTAAATTTATGATTTATGCATTTTTCTTTCCCATTATACCATAAAAAACCTATCCTTTTTTTTGTTTTCCCTCTATATAGTACTTTGTCTAGCATGCATTAAGTACTTAGTAAATATTTATGAGCTCACATATTAGGATTAAGTGCATATTATTAAGTAAAGACACTAGTTCTCAATTCTTAGAGTATGAAACGATGAAACGTACTTGATGAAATTTGATGAATTAGTCTGTGTAAAGAGCTGAACTTCTGTGATGTGATGTGGTGTGCAAAACCTCTATTTTACATTTTTCATATAAACGGGGAAAATGTTATATTAAATCCTGTTAGGCCAAGGGTTAAAGTGAGAATTCAGTGTTCTAGCACATATTTGTTTATATCACATAAGGGCGCAGCACTAATGTGCTTTGAAGTGATTACTGCTGTGGTAAAATACTGAAAAAAAAATACAATCCAATGTGACATGAGAGAGTGAAAATCTAAATCAAAGCAGAGCATGCATATTGTTTTTACATTGTACCTGCCAGTCAAGCTAAAATTTTATGAAGAACTGAGAAGCAATTTTCACTCATGTACATTATATCATGTAGGTCATATTCTTTTATGTAAATCTCTTTCACTTGGGTGTTTAAATATCAATATAAATGTAGTTCTAAAAAGTACAGCTTTTATTTCTTTCTCTCTTTAATTCATTCTGAGTTTTGGAGAGCAAATGTTTTATGGAACATGACACCTACAAGGGGCATTGTCTGAAGAGGTGTTAAAACATGAGCTGCATGTGTTTTGGATAACAGTGTTATTGCAGGAGAATGCTACTTCCGCCATTGTACTTTGTCTCACAAACAAGGAACAGGGAGATGAGGGCTTGGAAGATGTGTATTAATTCACAGGTGAAATGAAACAGAAAAGATAAAGGCTCAAGTTTACCCCTTGGGGGAGACTAGACATCCATTAGCTTTAAGATCGTTTTGTTTCACATTTCCGTAGAGCTAATTGACAAATTCCACATTTTTGCATTCATTTTCCCCAAATATCCAATGCTTCATGTTATGAAAATCTCTCTTTTCCAGTTAATTATAATGTTGGGCATTGTCTTGTGTATATTAACTTTCTCTTTCTTTATAGGAATGTGATCAATAGCGTTCTTAGATTCTGCCAGGACACGTCATTTTCTTTTTTTTTTTTTTTTTTTTTTTTCGGTATGCGGGCCTCTCCCGTTGCGGAGCACAGGCTCCGGACGCACAGGCCCAGCGGCCATGGCTCACGGGCTTAGTTGCTCCGCGGCATGTGGGATCCTCCCGGACCAGGGCACGAACCCGTGTCTCCTGCATCGGCAGGCGGACTCTCAACCACTGCGCCACCAGGGAAGCCCCAGGACACGTCATTTTCGACTTTCTGCCTGGGAAAGAAACAAAACAAAGCAGGGCAAAACAAAAAAAATCCCCAATACACACAAATACACACGTTGCTTGTCCATAATTATTCCTATAGTAGTAGACAATGACTTGTGAACTAAACATGTGAAACTCCAGGTCATCTGTTTAATGTTTCCTTTTTTACTATTTATGAAAATATCATTAAAGTGACATATATTATTTTCATTATTTGGAATTTTATTAAGATAAATACATGTAGCATACTACTAATTAAGTCTGTTGATTCTTTTTTAGTTCTGAAAATCCATTTATGACAAAATATACACTTTAAAAGATTCTGGAATTAAGGACCCAAGCAGATGAAAGAGTTCATATTACCTTAATCAATTATTCATTTAATAATTGTATCATTCATAGTTGTAACAGAAAACAGAAATCTCAGACAAGATAATTGAAAAGAATTTAACGAAAGGACTAATTACAAAGGTGAGGGCAGGGTTAAGTGATAACGGAAAAAGCTAGTGAAGGATCTCAGTCCTAGCAACCTCATTCTGCATGTGAACTTTCTTATCAAACAAAACATATTTAAAACCTAAGTAGTATTTCCTCCCCAAAATGGGCTTCAGTTGCAGGCTTTGCATCACAGTTGAAGCCAATTTCATACTTCAAGCTTCTCAAGCCCCCAATCATGGAATCATCCCTGTTCCCCCCTTTTGGCTACACTGTATATCTAATCAATCAATAAATCCCTTTGACTCTGCCATCAAAGTAGTCCCAGAATCGGAACACATTTTACAACTTCTACGTTCCAATACCAAAGTCCAAGCCTGAATTACTGTGACAGCCTCTTAGCTGGTCTCCGTAATTGTACCCAGGCTCCCTAACAGACTGTCTTCAAGACTCTCACTGTAATCATTTTAAAGTGTGAATTAGATCTTGTCACTTCTCTGCTCAAAACCCTGCTATGGTTCACACTTCATTCACTTATAGCCCATAGGGCACCACATAGCCTCACTGTGTTTCTTTGGTTTTCATCTGCTTCCTCTATCCTCTTTTCTCAGTATACTCTAACCATTCTGACCTTTTTCTTTGAGCAAACAAGCCATGTCCTTGTCTAAGGGACTTTGTAGCCCCATTGCCTTGGCCCAGAATGTTCTCCCACACCTTCCCTCTGAAATTCACATGGCTATCTTGCACATCTGTTTTAAGTCTTTGCTCAAATGCCATTTAAATATGTAATTCTATTGTCTCTGACTTCCGTTGGTTCTGCTAAAAATTTTGCTATCCATCTACATCTTGTAGCTAATCCATATTTTTTTCTTGCTTGTTGCATTTACAATTTTTTTTCTTTCTCTTTTTTTTAGCATCCTCTAGTATCACTATAAAGTAACTGAGTGTTTCTACCCTGATTGAGACTCAGTCATTCTGAATTCATCTTTCATCAATTCTAAAACATAACTCTATGAATATTTTCTTCAGTGTTTACTTAATCTTTATTTGTGTCTAATCTGCAGTTTAATTTATCTATTGAGTGTTTCATTTCAAAAACTATATTTTTAACTATTAAAAGATTCATTGGATTTTCTACAAAGCTGGCAGATCTTATTTCACAGTGTTACTGTATAGTATTTACCTGGAAGTTCTATTAAAGGAAAATTCCATTATATAACGGTGGTTGTTTCCATTGATTTGTCCAAGGTAAAGTGTTTACTCATGTATTTTCTAATTTCATAAACTCTAACCTGAAAAAATACGTAATAATAGCAGTCTAGAGTTGATGAATAAATGAATTTGGACACAGGACAGAAACAAATGCAGAACTTCTCCAAAGAGAAACACTCTTGATCTAACCACAAAGGTATTTCACCAATAAAATTCTGAATCAGGACAAATCTCAGGGCAAATCAGGACCAACCCAAGAGAGACAAATTTCCTTCTCTGCTGCAGGTCATCTTAACTTATTTTTTTCTACTCCACCAGCTTCTGAAGAAGTAATCCTCAGTTGCTCTTAGCTTTTTTGTGGAACTTATATTTAACTCACTCTGCTTTCCCAAGGCCTCATCACTTTTGTCTGCTCCTGTGACAATAACTATAATCCTGGTTTACTGACCCTAACAATCCTTTCCCCAGCTCTGCTAGGGTTTTTTCTCAGTTTCTGGTCCCTGTGGATGTGCAAACCCAATTGCACATTTAAAGGATATTTGGGACTTCCCTGGTGGCACAGTGGTTAAGAATCCATCTGCTAATGCAGGTGGCACGGGTTCGAGCCCTGGTCTGGGAAGATCCCACATGCATGGAGAAACTAAGCCCTTGTGCCACGACTACTGAGCCTGAGCTCTAGAGCCCTTGAGCCACAACTACTGACACTAGAGCCCGTGCTCCACAGCAAGAGAAGCCACCGCAACAAGAAGCCCGCACACCGTGATGAACAGTAGCCCCCCGCTCACCTCAACTAGAGAAAGCCCGCGTGCAGCAATGAAGACCCAACACAGCCAAAAATAAATAAATAAAAAAATTTTAAAAAGGATATTTGTTATTTATTTCAGTAGTTGCAGACTGTATGATCATCCTTAATAAGGTATTACAAAGTGCTAGACATTCTATATGTTATGTTCTCTGATTACAGAAGTGAATAATAATTCATAGTCCAGTTTATCTCCATATTTTAAAATTTTCTATCCATGAGTCTTATTAGCTTTAAGATTAAGTGGTGCTTATTCAATAAAATCAGGTCTAAAAATTGCAGACCATTATTTTCCTGTGTTCTGTTGCTATGATAGTGAGTTCAAAGATACCTGAATACCTGTTCTTCTTCAATAAAATAGGTAAATTCGATGAGCTCCTAATTTTATAATTTTCGATTATGTGCATAATTAAAATATTTGTAAAATATTATGTTTCAAAGTATGGTATGTAAATATGCCTCATAATCAATTAAAATTTCTCACTGCATTCTCATACAAGAGTATTTTTTCTACATGCCTCAGTGTCAGCAAACAACATTGGTGCAAACTGAAATTATTTCAGACTAGACATAAAGAAGCAATCCAGAGTTTTTGTCCCTGCATGTGACAGTGTACAAGTCGGGGAGGGGGGATGTCAATATAACATCTGGTTTTAAACCAAACTAAAGGTCTATAAAGGGGATGTTAGTAGCAAACCTTGTAATTCTTTCTGGCTCTGAGAAACTGATCTTAGCAACACTTGTATAAGCCTTCCTGGCTGCCTGTAGAGTACCACTTAAGAACATTAGCTTTTGACCTTGTCCACAGTTGCTGGAGCTCAACCAAGTCCAGGACCAGGTGTGATTACATACCTGCTAAGGAGGTTCTCAATGTCCTCTACCTGGGAAGCAGGTGTGTTATGATGGATTATCAAGTTGCTGTTCAAATTGTAGGTTGACACAGGCTACCCCTAAGTCTTTTCAGCAAAGACAAACAAAGCTCCAAACAACTTGACTAATGGAAAAACAATGTGGCCTTCCCATAGGAAGAAATCCCTAAAATGACCCTCTTATCATAGCAGGTTCTCTGAATAGTTTCCAGATGGTGATGGAGTGTCCTCACAGCTCCACTATCCCTAAGGGGCAGGAGCTAGAAGGACAGCCTCAGGCCCTGTCAGGGGAGAGGTTTTCTGCATAAAGCCAAATGGCCTGATTAAACCACTCCCCCAGTGCCTTTAGATTATTGTTCTAACCAGCTAAACTGACACCGTAATGGTGCCTTAGGTAGCAACATCTTCTAACATTGCCAAGGAATAGTGCTAGCGTGTATATAAAAGGTGGCAGCCAGCAGGTAAAATGTGGGCTGAATCAGGTAACAAACAAGGCATAGCTGAGCCAGAACACAAAGAGCATTTATTCACAAACCAAAGCTATTCTTCTATGAAGGCATTGTGGACAAGACTGCTGTTCTCATGCTGATTTTCCCTGTTATCCCTTTACATTCTGACAACAAACACTGCCAGCAGAAGCACTCTCCAACAGGAGCATGTCTGTGTATCTATCCCTTGCCTTGTTTTTGTAACCCTAAACTCTAACTGCTTCCCATTTCTTTTTCCCACTTCTTTCTCTTAAACAAATACATGCAGAGGAAAATCACCAGGCAAATGTCTGGGTTTGTCAAAGGGCTAATATTCCATGAAAGAGTTTTAATATTCTTCTAAGGCTTACTCTCTTTTGTTCTTTTTTTTTTTTTCAGGGATGTCATTTGGTATCTATGACAAGAGTCTAAATATTCAGTAAGATCACATTCCTTGATACTTTACATTTCCTGACCTACAAAGACATGCATATTCTCATACACACACTTCAGAATGTTAACATATTTGTGTGTTGTTCTCATTTTTGGTACATGATGAAATAGCCATTGTTTTATAACAACAGGGTCCAGCTAATTCCAGAGAACTGAAGAAATGATTTCATAGGCCTTAGTTCTCCTTTCCAGAAAAGGTTACAAGCTACTTCAGGGCAGAGGTTGTAATCCTGCTATACCTTTTCCTTACAGCACTAGTTATTTGTGTCCTGATATATCTGCCTACCCACTCTCCCTTCATGCCCAATCCCTCCTGCACTCCACTGAAAAGGTATTTTTCCCAGATACCACTTTTATCATGAACTCATCTGCTTTAAAGCCTGTAATAGAGTCTTGAACCCTACAGAATAAAGTGTGCAATTCATGACCACATTGGTCATTTCGATCTGGTTACCACACTGCTCCCCACCCAAATACCAACCAGACTGTGTGTGCAATTGGTGGTCCCCAAGCCTGGGAATGGGTGGCAGGGGAGGGCTGGCATCAGGGATAGGAGCAGTAAAGTGCAAAACAGTGTTCAGTGACTGTCCAGCCAGGCCTGCAGTGGTGCAGGAGTGGAGCTTGAGGCAGTGGCTGCCAGGCTAGAAGTTTACACTTGTAATCAAGAGCATACACGAGACTGTGAATACTCTGAAAGTAGGCTGCTTCCTTCCCAAAAGCCAGAAGTGGGATTTGAAAAGAAGGAAGAAACAGAATAAGAAACAAGGTTTGGATTATTCAAAATAGTGTAAGGAAAACGATTATGTATCTTATTCTATAAATTTCACAATAGCCCTGAAGCTCTGCTCATTACTGCTCATTTAGGAGATCCTACTATGTGCTTTTAGCAAATGTGTGTGCGTGTGTGTGTTCTTCCAAACAACAACAGCAAAATTAAATAGCTACTAAATATCTAGATTTTGGGGTGTTCAAGTCAGGCGTTCTTTCCCCAATTTTAAAGATAGGATGGATGAGAAGAAAATGTTAACCAAAATACTTTTGTAGAGAACTGAATATTTTCAACCCCAAATCAAAGGAATGAAAGAAACTATCTTTTATAGTATTTTAAATACATACGTATGTTAGTCCTTGAATTTTAAAAGAATAGGGTCAACATCACAATCATGTAAATTAACCGAATGAAATTGAAATTAAACATGCACAAACTAGTGAAAAGATACTAAATTATAAGGCAAGATGTACATAAAAACTTCAGAGGCTAACAAATGTTTTCTTCCTTTAGAATCTAAAAATTTAGTGTCGTCCCCCCCGCTCTTTAAAAAGAAATATAAGTTTTTTCTGATATAATTTGTTAACAAACACACAAATCGCCTACACCATTTTTGTTATTTGATTCCTGCTTTCAACTCTCTGAATTTTGTTGGATATATTGAACCAGCATGTCTTCCATTCAGTTAATTGGTTTGCGTCCCTGGCTTCTGCTCTTTAATTGCCTATGCCTCTGTGATTAGCGTCCCCTCTCTATTAGTCTGTCATTCGGGAACTCAAGACTTGTGTATCATGAAGTGATGAGGGTAAAAAGATGGTTTCCTACACAACCGGCATCTACAGAAATTAGAATGCTAAGTTTGTGTCCCATTTTCTTCATTCTCATGAGGAAGGGTACTTTGCAATAAACATTTTTGTATTTGGTGCTTTGTTCCATACAGACAAAAACAGATCACATAAGCTACTTTCCCTTGAGTGTGTGATTTACGAATTATCGCCTATCCTCTAATTGCTATATCAGAAGTGGAGTTGCTTGTGGAAGCTTAATTTAAAATCCTTGAGTGAACAGTTAGTATTGCCTGTCTAATATTTTGTGTGAGTTCATTTTCAAACACACCAGTCATGGAACACTATACCAAAGGACTAAGAAAAGAAGATACACCCAGGGGGGCATTTTACCTTATCTGTCACTCAAATGAGTGTTTTTAGATGGGTAATAACAATTTGATGTTGTTTAAAGGTGTGCTTTTTTTTTTTTTTTTTTTTGCGGTACGCGCGCGGGCCTCTCACTGTTGTGGCCTCTCCCGTTGCGGAGCACCGGCTCCGGACGCGCAGGCTCAGTAGTTGTGGCTCACGGGCCCAGTCGCTCCGCGGCATGTGGGATCTTCCCGGACCGGGGCACGAACCTGTGTCCCCTGCATCGGCAGGTGGACTCTCAACCACTGTGCCACCAGGGAAGGGAAGCCCTAATGTGTGCCTTTTTTATGCAACTCAAATCAGAGCACAATTAATGCAAACGCATATATAACAAGCAAGCAGATAAATGAATATCTTCTTCGTGTCCTAAAAAAAAATTACAACTGCTGATGACAAGAGAAAATAATGAAGAGAAGGTTGGACCAGGAGTCAGAATATGTAGGCTCCTTAACTGATCTTCCACTAAGCACATTAAGCAGAGAATCTTCCAAGTTGAAATGTCACTTAAAGGTCATTTAACCCAACTTTCATTCAATATAGGAATTCCTTTAAATATCTCTGAAAAGGGCCTTTTAACTTGACCTACATCTTGGAAACCTACCATCCTACAAGGCAGCTCATTTCATTGAGACAAATAAAATCTATTCCCACTTTACCATTCATGACTCTAGGTTCTGCCCATTTAGATTCACGTAAAACAAACCAAAACCCTTTAGCAATTAATGACTCCTCAAATATTTACAAATAGCTATCACAGTAGCTCTAATTCATTTTTAAATGTTACACCAGTAGCCTTAGGATTGCATGGAAGTCTCCAGACGTGGTCTTTCCTATGACTGTTATTTATTTTTCTTTCGATACTATCTTTAATTACTTCAGAACTCACTAATTAATTTTTCATTACTGACTAATTTGGTAGACTTTTTTCAGATGAATTCAATTGAATCTAGGTCTGCTACATTGCTGTTGAAAATGTGTGTACCGAGATAGGCATGTTTGCTAAGAAAGAAGACCCAAATTACATTACCCCAGGTAGTGAGGCTTTCAGGAGAATTTGCCTTGAAATCTTTGGTTTTCAACTTGGCATATCAAGAAAGGCAATATTTTCAGCACCACAGAGTTGGTTGCACTCACACATTTATTAAATGCCGAAGATTAATATGCCATTCAAAAGTCAGTTTCTTCCTGTATAGTGAACAACGTGCACCCTGGCAGAAGAAATTTAGACGAATAGACTATGTCTGCCTTCTAATGAAGTCACCCACTCTACTAGTGTGTTGATATCAAGAACACTGAATTAGATACCAGAGAGTAAGTTCATGGACTTAGACTCAGAGGACAGGTTGGAGGAAAATCCTGACAGCTATTTCATTCAACTCAAGAAGTCTAATGAGCAATGCCTGCTCAGAAACAGAGTGTATCTCCCAGGGGAATGAGATGATCAGATGCCCCAGATTCAGGGTTTCTCTACTCAAGGAAGTAGTGAGACATACCACCAAGTTTTGCTTTTCTGAACCCGTTTATTCTATCGTTACTATTTCCATACTTTAGGTTTCTTTCTTTCTTTTGTTTGTTTGTGGTACACGGGCCCTCTCACTGTTGTGGCCTCTCCCGTTGCGGAGCACAGGCTCCGGACGCGCAGGCCCAGCGGCCATGGCTCACGGGCCCAGCCGCTCCGCGGCATGTGGGATCTTCCCGGACCGGGGCACGAACCCGTGTCCCCTGCATCGGCAGGCGGATGCTCAACCACTGCGTCACCAGGGAAGCCCCTAGGTTTCTTTATTAAATATATTAGGTCATTTTTGGTTTTGGAAACATTTTAGCTTTTACTGTATTATTGATTTCATTAGTCAAACTCTCAGAGTTCTTGGAGTGATATGCTCTTCCCTGGACTCCTGTTCCCATCTGTGCTACTTGTCTGTTTCAATTTAAATTCAAGGTTTAACATTTGTTGATATTTATTTCTATCTTCTTATTTCATCCTCCAGTCCCTTACTGAGATGTTTATTATCCAGTACTGTAGTGAATAGATTTGAGTACTAGTCATAATTTAGAAGGCTATCCTCTAAACTTTAGATCAGTGTGATCCACGAATGACACTAGCTGTACCTTTTCTATTTCTATCTTTTACTGTGATAATGAGCCAACCACTTAACATCTGAGGGACTCAATTTCCAAATCTATTCAGGGAGCAGAGTAATTTGAACAACTTTAACGGTATTTCTCTATGGCGGAGACTTGTCCTGTTGGGAACAGTGAGAGAAGACAGAGCATCTCACTCACCAGCCAGATTTGCTCTAACTCAAGAAGCAATATGGACAGAGCAACAGAACCACAACCTGGGCAGACTTTCCAAACAAATCATAAAGCACAAAAGAATGTGAAGAGAAGGAAAAATTCTTCAGGTAAGAAGGCACAGTCACAAAGACGGAAGAAGTCAGAGCATACAGAAAGACGTTCACAATGGAGACAGAGATGTGAATCCTGGTGTTATTTTCTGAGTGGCCCTTTCAGTGGTTTTTAGCTACAGATGGGACTATACCCTTTAAGTGACCATCTTAGACTAGACACTAAATTCTCTTTTGGGGGCCTTTCAGCACTCAAAATTAATTTTTCCTTTTGATTCTCTTAAAGCTGGAACGTCCCTACATATTCCTTCATTGAAAGATGGATTCTTGGGCTTCCCTGGTGGTACAGTGGTTGAGAGTCCGCCTGCCGATGCAGGGGACACGGGTTCATGCCCCGGTCCGGGAAGATCCCACATGCCGCAGAGCGGCTGGGCCCGTGAGCCATGGCCGCTGAGCCTGTGCGTCCGGAGTCTGTGCTCCGCAACGGGAGAGGCCACAACAGTGAGAGGCCCGCGTACCGCCAAAAAAAAAAAAAAAAAAAAAGATGGATTCTTAAAGTCTGTTGTAATCGTCAGGCACCAGAGATCTCTATCTGGCATTGCTTCACTCAACAACTTAACTTACTATACTTTGTATTTTCTAATCTTGAATTGGATTTACATGATTTTAGTGGCTCAGATATGGCAGAGAACAGTGTATTATGAAGGGAAGTTGAAGTCATAAGGTCATAAGGTTAGTATCCTCTACAAGTGAGAAAAGCTGAGGTCTTCTACCCTTCATTATGCCTGGATGATTTATATGAATGCAGAGCAGAATGAGAAAATGTTTCCCATTTGTTTTCCCTCACCTGAGATATTGATCAATACACTCTATGGGATGGCCCTTGGCAATCTGGAATGTGGCTTACTAGCTCTGTGTAGCTACTAGTTTCCTCAGGTACTGTCTCTCTGCTGGGTATCATTTTGAGAGAGAAGCAGCAAAGATAGAAACCATAGTTGTAGTGAAAGTGAAGAATGTAGTGAGTTGTAAAGTTTTCTTGGGGATGGGGTTGACCTTGGAAATCACCACAGAAGTATTTTCACATAACTGGTTGTTATATCCCGTGATTGCCAATTCATCTCTGAGAGAAGTTTATAGACAAGGATAGGCAAATTGGCAGAGATTTGAAAAAAACACCAACCAATTCTGATAACTAAAATGGAGACTATGATGGGACATTGTATCAATTGAGATTTGAGGAGGTCAAAGAGTTCAAAAACTGGGATGCTGGTGGTGACTTATGAATGGGGATGGAAAGAGAGCTGGTACCAGAATGTAATGCCCATGGCCATGTGGAGAAAATATGCTGGAGGTATAAATCTAAGTGGAGAAAAAAGTCGAGTGTTCTACAGATTTTGAGTAATACAACATTTCTAGCATGTCAGTAATAGCGATAGACCATATTATCTATTTGGGTCTTGCTAAATGCTATCATATTAATATTATATCAACAAAGGCCTCACCTATTCTGTTTTACAGTCTGAATGGATGGAAGTGGCACCTAGGGCAACTAACTTGTTGGCACAGATAAATCTTCTTGGGTTGGCTGTAGAGTTCCCAATTTCAAGAGCAGAACACTCATGAATTCTTTGCCTCCCCCCCGCCCTTGGAGATATCCCTTACTGCTCCTCGTGCTAGATTTGTTTTCTTAGTTGCAGTTGTGTCTTGGACTGGAACATTTCCTAGGGTTTAGTTACTTATGTGGGCAAAGAAATTGCCTGGGGTGTTGTTAAGTGTTGGGGGTAAGGTGAACACTGCCATTCAGGTGCTCATATTGTTAAGTGATGACAAGGATCTGGAAGTTGGTAGATTGTCACCACTCAGGGAAAAGGGAGAAATAGCAGTTTCATATCTAGAGAGATGAGGGGTTAGGATGATTCTTGTTGCTGTTGTGGCAGGAAATTACTTTTGAAATATTATCTGATTTTCTCCATCCTGTTATTCCCATTTCTTCAATTCTAGTAGATAGTCAGGTCTGTATTCATTTACCAGAAAAGAAACGTGAAAGAGAGTGGAAGGAAGCTCAGATTTTGTCTAGTTTTGGTTTCACACCTTAACCAGGAGAGAAGGAAAAGGAGATGAGTGTGTTTAATAGTCCCTAGAGAGAGGGCTAGAGGTGATGGGTCATTAGACTACATTTTGGTAAATGGTCTCTTTGAAGGGCCTTGTTTCAGTTGTCAGAGTTGTTTGGAATTTGAAACATTACTTGTGACTGCTCACTCTGTGCCCAGACCTATATTAGCTGCTCATGTCATAGGTACCGATGAAATCTTCCCTTGGTCAGGAGTTAGCACTCAGATTAATGTTCACCCAGCAGGAGTGAGGCCCATCTATATCTCTTCATTAAATGAAGTTGTTTCTTGTCCCTGTCTAGTTTATCCCTTGTGGAATTTTTCCACAATTAACATTACAAGACATCCATAAGCCTCAAGAAGAGGGCTGTATCCCTGGTCACCTGGCAGGATTGATGGAAGGAGAAGGTGACACACCTGTATTTAGAGAAGGCTGAAAGCAACCTGTATTCAGACAATGGTTAAATACAACTCCACTTTCTCTGTAGTTTGGATGAGCACAAGTGATAATGTAATTTACTGAGAGAGGAGAAAGAATACATTGAGGAAATGATGATGCTATTTAAAATATTGAGTTTAAAATGTATCTGGATCAGCTAAGTGGAGATCTGCCATAAGCAACTGGATAAATGGAATGAAATCTTAGTAGAGTCTCTGGTTTAGAGGTGTATATTTGGGATCTAACAAATTTTAAGTTGTTTCTTGAAGAAAGAAGAAAGAAATTTCAAAATGGGTATCTGTCAGGATACACAGTGAATAGAAAAATGAGTCAGAGTGTTGAGAATACAGATATATAAGGAATACAGAATATTTCATAAGACAGACTTTAAAAAAGCTATTAGTGGTAGAAGGAAATAGTGATGTCAGATGAGTCGTAGTGTCAAATGCTAGGGCCGTGGGACAAAAGAAAGACCACCACTTGTTCAGTGAATTTTGAAACCTATCATTGACCTTCACGTGCAATGCCTTTGGAGCAATGTAGTATGGATGTTTGACTGCTCTAAGCTGAAGAATAAGAAAAGAAGTGAGCATGATCTTGTCTTGAAAAAGAGAAAAAACATATAGTCAGCGTCTATAAAGAGATACAAAATCAATAGAAAGTTATATTTTTATAATTAAAATTTTCAAGATGAGCAAGTCTTAGAGGTGTTCACGTGTTGAGCTGGAAAAGCCAGTAAGAGGGAGAGTTTGAAAATACATGTGAAATGGCACAAGCATGTTACCCATGTAACATGGGTAACAAGCCATGTTACCTTGCAAAATAAATGTATATGTGTATCTACGAGCTTGAGAGGGATCAAACCTGTGACCTCTGCATCTCTGGCAGGTGAACTAATTGTTCTGATGACTTGTGCTTTAAAAGGGGCATTAACCATTGATGTCACTAGATTGCTACCTGTCCTGCAGTGGATTATGTGGAGATAGAGTGATTCCTAAATACTTTCTCTGTGTCCTCAAATGCCAAACCTTAGGAGAATCTTATTCACCATCAAGTTATTGACCATTTTTTCCATGATCTTTCAAAACAGGCTTTGCAATAACTACTCTGTTTTAAAATCATGTCCCCCAAAGACCTCAAGTGAGGGAATAGAAGTGTGTAACCACAGATATCCTAAATTATTTTCTATTTTATTGTGTCAGTTTACAGTTTCCCGTAATATTATATACAAATAAAAATATGATGCCCTATATTCTTTGCTGCCAAGTCAAGACTATAATTTAGCCTGACAAATGGGCAAAGGTTTCCAAGCACAACATGGCTGGTATCTATGTCTTGGAATATGGTGAACCCACATTGTTTTTCCATCCATGGAGGTGCTAGTCAAAGGTGCCTCTGTGAATTTCAAAATGAAAGCCTGGGAATCATAGGCAGTATTACTCAGTTCCTTTATGAACGAACGTGAGATAGCAGACTGCAGATTCTAGAGAAGGTATTAATGAATCATCCCCAGATGATCTTCCAACGACTCACAGGACTTCAAAATGAATCATATGACCTATTTTTTAATTAAAAAATGCATTTTAAATGAATTATTTATGAACAAGTACAGCTGTAACCTTGATACTATTAAACTGTTCTGGGCTGTTGAAAGGTGTCTTATAGCAGCGACTATTCATAGTCAAACATGCAGAATCTATTAACATAGTTGGTGAAAAATATGAAGTGGTCTCTGAAGAGGTGGAGATAAATGAGCCCATCAATTCCTATTGCCTTCTTACCATAGCCAGTCACCAAAGATTTGTGCAGAAATATTTTATTTTGGAGTTATTTGTAATCTGCAAATATCTATGGTTCTGTCTTTCAAGATTTATAATGCGACTATTTAACACACTATAAGTAATCAATGAAAGGAATATTGGCTATGCATCATATTTTCCTTAGGGATAGAATGAATGAACATGGCATTTTATTTAAGACCATTATGACTATCTCTCACATCTGAGATAAATTGAAAATTACTTTGACTTTGGGAAAACAGAGGGAATCTTTCCCAAGCGCTAGCCAAAGAAGCTACATTATTTTTCAGATGTAAGTGCTCAAAAAACAAAATGATGTTTCAGTCAGGATTCAGAACACTTAACCCTCTGGATACATTTTCCTAAATCCATTTTTTATTGTCTAACTTAACCATTTTATTTTTAAATATATAAGTTAAAGATATTAAATTCTTGTCTAATTTTAAAAATATTTTAAGCAAAAGTTATATTTTGTACAGAGGAAAGTGAGAAAGAAGATTTTAAAGTGGAAAAAATTTAGTGATGAGAAAAATGAAAGGAATGTGAATAATTAGGTAAATTAACATTGGAGGAGCCCAGAGTACTTTTCTCATTTTCTCCTTCCAGTAAGAATTTAGAAATCTCAGGAGCTAGGAAGGAGCTAAATTAATCACAATGTAGAAAACTTAATTTGAATCTGATCTATATTGATTTCTGGTATACAAATATTTGCAAAAGTCATAGAAACTAATAAGCTAATTGTATTCATAAAGCATATAAGTTAATATAGTGAAAGGTTCTGTATATCTATCTTCTTTATCCTTTATAACAGACATGTCAGATAGGATTATTATCCCACTTTACATACTAGTAAACTAGGCCTCTGAGAACTTGCTTAACAATAACAAAGGTCTAGACTAGTGTTAAGAAAGTCAGGACAAAGATTAAATGTCAGGTGTGTGACCCCAGGGCTATCCTATACCTACTGCACTGCACTACTTCTCATTAAGATTTTGAAGCAAAGATGCTATAAGAAAGAACTTGTTTCTCTTCTAGAAAAATATTTACACTTCTATAAGTAAATGCATCCCTTATTAAAATGGCATTTGTGCATATGTATTATATTTGGAGGATGGCAGGCATACATAGACTCATTATTCTGTGGTGTTAAATTTATAGGCTAAAAAGATAGAAAGTTTCCTATAGCTGTTTTTTAATTTTCTGGTGATATCTGTCTAACATCTTTTTTGAAATCTTCATTTGCACAGGACATGGTCACATATGTTTGGCATGATAAAGATTTAACAAAGTTGTTCTTTTGGGGTCTCCAAATCATGCAGGAAGAATTTTTAGGCAATACATTTAGATTTTCCAAATCTTTTAAAAATTATACAGGTTATCTTAATTTGAGTTAGCTAGTGATATTAATTTGAGACATATATTAATTCAGTTTACATAAGCATAAAATGGTTAAATTATCAACAATTTTATAGAGTTCATCTATGTAATATTTTATGTAATTATTAGCTGCTTATAGGTAAACTCTATAAAACTCTATATCAGTTTTAATAATAATGATGAACAATTGTGATAATATTTCACATAATTGACACTAAAATTCCAAATAGAAACATTCAGATTAACAAAAAATTAAGTCATCATTATAGGTATTTTACCTCATATAACTATAGCTAGATCATTAAATATAGAAATTATAAAAAACAATTTACAGCATTTCAAAATATGTATGTACATATATAAGCTAATGTTATATTGGTGTTGATTATTTTAGTGTTTTAAATATAATATTTGAAACCCATTTGAAACACAGACATCTCTTAAAGGCTATGAAAAGTTCAGACATATTCATATATGAGTGCATAAAGCATGAAAATATGAAAGCAAAATATTAAGGAAAACCTACCTACCAGGTTTGCTGTCCTGCTGAATACTCTTTGACCCTCTTATTCTCTTCTAATTTGTGCCTTGAACTTGTCTGCTACTGCGCTGCTGCTTTGTTACTGTCATCTCCGTTTTTTCTTCTTTTTCTTAAATAACTACTACTGCAACGGCAAGTTGCAAAAATGAGCACAAATTCTTCTCTATTCATCAAGAGGTGGAGTATAATTTTTTACCCCTTGAAATAACCTGGGCCATGTGAGTTTCTTTGGCTAATGGGACATTAACAAATGTGATCCAAATCGATCAAAGTTTCTCAACCTCAGCACGGTTGACATTTTGGACTGGATAATTCTTTGTTGAAGGGGATTGTCCTGTGCATCATAGGGTAGGATATTTTGCAATATCTCTGGCCTCTACCCACTAGATGCCAGTGGCAACCCTCTGACTATGTCAATCAAAAATGTCTCTCCAGACATTGTTAAATATCTCCTGGGGTAGGGAGAATTGCCCCTAGCTTGCAAACCACTGACGTAGAGCCTTGAAAGAGCTTTCATCTGGGGGTTTGCACTCTCATGCTGCAATCCTAGATTCAGGCTGGAATCCTGAAACTACCATGTGAGTAGAGCCTCAGCTAACCTTTTGGAGGATGAGGCCATGTGGAAGAGAATGCAGGCATTCTGGCCAAGAACGTGTCCGCTTCCAGACATGTAAGTAGGCTATTCTAGACCATTCAGCTGCATGTACCATACAGAGATCAGCAGAGCTAATCCAGATCAGAGGAACCACTCAGCCGATCCACAGAATCATGAACTAAATCAACAATTGTTGATTGAGGTCTCTAAGTTTTGAAATGGTTTATTATACAGCAAAACTAAATTATGTGCATTTGGGGTTATTTTTATTTAGCTTTCAGTGGTATTTGGTTTTCTTCTGATGGACACTATTTAATTATTAATTAGCTTATAATTAGCCAATATAGCATAGTGATCAAAAATACGGAGTCTTAAAGACAAACTTACTGAGTTAAAATCCTGAGTATATCACTTTCTGTCAGTATGACCTGAAGTAAATTACTTAAACTTTCTTTACTCAGTTTCCATACATGTAAAATGGAGTTAATAAAAGTGACAGGAACACAATAAGATTTTTGTTAAACAAATTTGATTTAAATCTTAATTGGGGGTTTCATCTTTATTTCCACCACTGGCCTCAACATTAGAAGCTTAGATATACATTTCTCTTCTTCCCTATTATAGACCATTTCTTTTCAGGGTCCTATCTGAGAATACACATGACTTTTTTTTTTTTTTTGCGGTATGCGGGCCTCTCACTGCTGTGGTCTCTCCCGTTGCGGGGCACAGGCTCCGGACGCGCAGGCCCAGCGGCCATGGCTCACGGGCTTAGTTGCTCCGCGGCATGTGGGATCTTCCCGGACCAGGGCACGAACCCGTGTCTCCTGCATTGGCAGGCGGACTCTCAACCACACATGACTTTTTGACTCTACTCAGAATATATTTTTACAATGGAAATTTCTTTTACAGATGAAAATAATATTTATAAGCCCCATAACATTAACAAACCTTAGAGTGGCCAATTCAAATTTAATAAGAAAACTACATAGGAGTCTAGATTGGATCCCTATGTCTGCTGTAGTCCAAACATCACTCCCAAGGTGATATTATTCATTCCAGATGTCATTAGCCTGTAGTTGTTACCATCTTTAGGCTCTGAAGTAGATCTGGCTTCTAAGTAGGGAAAATCAAAAGATGCCCATAGTCATATAGTAGAGCCTCGAGATCAGCTGAATTTTATTGCTGGTTTTCATGTTCTGTCTTATCCTCATGGTATTTGAGTTCTTCCCTGGCAACTTCATTTGCTGAGACTGGGTACTATTTATCTGCTGCATGAAACTTCGGATCTCAGTTAATTTCTTCTCTGGTTCATTTCTTCCTGCTAATGGACTCCCTGGACCTCTTTCTTACAAGGATATCTACCTGATAACAATGCCTTGACTTTCTTATTTTCTTCCTATTACCTGCTGTCAATCTCTCCTGATGACCTGTTTACCTCCTAGATGCTTCCTCCTTGTATACCTCTGGGTCTCCTTGTCTTTTCCAGAAGATTTGTCTGAAATTCTTATTTTTGTGCTGCCGGAACTTGCCAGCTTAGCCAGATCCAGTTCAGTTCATTTCTACAAATATTGCAGCATCTATTACATTATAGAGATAATATAGCAACTTTTTATGGCAACTTTTTAAATTAACCTGATAAGTTAGTTGTAGAAACCAAGACTGGAAAATGTTAGGTAGCTCCTAAAGTCATGCAACACCCCAATGTTCATTGCAGCACTATTTACAATAGCCAGGTCATGGAAGCAACCTAAATGCCCATCGACAGATAGATGGATAAAGAAGATGTGGTACATATATTCAATAGAATATTGCTCAGCCATAAAAAGGAACGAAACTGGGTCATTTGTAGAGACGTAGATGGACCTAGGGACTGTCATACAGAGTAAGTCAGAAAGAGAAAAACAAATATCGTATATTAACGCATATATGTGGAATCTAGAAAAATGGTACAGATGAACAGGTTTGCAAGGCAGAAATGGAGACACAGATGTAGAGAACAAACATATGGACAAGGTGGGGGGAAGTGGGGTGGTGGTGGTGGGATGAATTGGGAGATTGGGATTGACATGCATACATTAATACATATGTATAAAATAGATAACTAGTAAGAACCTGCTGTATAAAAAATAAATTTAAAAAAGAAAAAAATAGTCATACAAAAGTGACCATTGAACTATGATTTAAATCCAGGGGTGCTAGTGACTCTGAGTCAACACTCTTCTTATTCTGTTTCCCTTATGTCTTATTCACACTTATTCCAGTTCATCTGCCAATACAAACTCATAAGGACAGTCTGAACCACAATGAATAATCAGCATTTATTTTGTAATTATCTGTATTATTTGGTAGGCAATGGACTATCACTAAAAGTTGGTGAATAGAGAAGTAATAGGATCAAAATTGTGTTCTAGAAGAATTAAGTCAGAGTAGATTAAGGGAGAGGAGAGGCTGAAGGTCGTGGGCTATTATAACAGTCCAGATCAGGGGTAATGGGGTCCTGACACAAAGCAGTAAACCTTTAGGGAGTCAAAAGAATAAAACTACTAACATTGAATACTGGTGTCCTCTGACATGAGTGAGAAGATAAGGAATGTCCATGGTAATTACAGGCTATCCTCAAATGATTCTCCTCAAATTATCATATTGTTGAAACTTATTAAAATATGCTGAGTTTAAGTTTTTAAATTTAATTTATTAATACATAATGTAATGAAACATCCATTCAAATTACTTTAGGTGTGGGGAATAAATCTTTGGTAAAGGCATTAGGAATTCAATGTATTGCTGAATAATTCAATATTCCAGGTAAGCATTTACCTCATTTGCTTGTGGCCCTGCAGAAAGCATTCTATGATTGTCTAATTAGTTGAATAAAAAATTCTAAGGTTGGTGAATCATTGCCACATATATTCATTTACTTATAATTTTGTATTAATGGTTCCTGTCATTTCGAATGCCCTTGACTCCCTTTTATTTTTCATCAGCTACCTTATTTTACTGCAAGACCCCACTGAAACGCCAGCTCATCTATGAAACCCTCCCTAATGACTCCAAGTAAATTCTTCTTCGGTGATTTCATTGTATATAGGAGATTGGCTTATATTTTGTAGGGGAGGAAATATAATTTTTCCTCTACCCTTCTGAGTTCTTAGCTGAGACTCCTGTAATAAAAGATTGATAAACAAGAGAAAAACAAACAAGTTTATTAACATGTATACCTCATGAACACCTGGGAGAAACTTGAAGAAGTGGCTTTAGAATTTAGGGATAAATATCATCTTAATAGGGAAAGGGGAAGGGGAATATGGGCCTTTTAGGGGAGAGTTAGTGATTTTTAGGAAAGGTGAATGGGTCATGAGATGCAGGTCTGGTGTGGTGTTGTACTCCAGTACGCTCTCCTGGGATAAGTGCATCAGTCTTCCCTGGTTGATGAAACCCCCGGGGAGAAGATTTATGACCAATCAGCTCCCTTTGGAAGATCTGTCCTTAGACAGATAAGAGCTCAGAGAAAAACTCTCCCTGTATCTGCTGTTTTCCAAGTGTCTACAGCTCAAAACAATCAACATACCAAAAAGGCATATTTGGGAATGGCATGTTCTTAAGTCCTACAGTCATAATTTGGGGTGACATATTCTGCTACTCTTCAATTTCCATTATGGCTCTTGCCTGGTTATATTGCATTTGCTATGTGTCTCCCCAGGCAGATCAGTGATCTTTAAGAACACAGAAAATGTTTTAGCCGTCTTTATTTTTCACTTTAATTACCACTCATAGACCTGGGGGTCACCTATATATCAAGGCAGGAGGTAGAAGGAAAATACAATTGAAGGAGAAAACATTTTTGAAGCTAAATATTTTTATAAATAACAGGTCATTTGTGGCCAGATTTTCTTCCTTAATATTTTGTGTGGGCAAGACAAATTTTGTGTTTGAATACCTTTTTCTGTTGCAGGGGTCTAACAGCCCTGAAAATTTTTATCTTCTTATACTCATCCGGATTTGCTTATTTATGTGACAAACCTGGAGACTTTTGTGTTAGTGACCTTTGCTTTACATATATGTTTTGATTTCACATATACAGTTGTCCTTAGAAACCTGCTTTATTATACCAATTTTATAGATGAGGAAACTGAGACTTCCAGAGACGAAGTAATTTTCCCAGTAGCACTCTATTAATCTACCCAATGGAACTGAATCTTCTAAACAAAATCATTAGTTTCAGGAAGTTTTAACTAAAAGTTGAAGATTAACTGGAGAAATGGAAGCTATCACCATAATAAAATTTATTCCAGGTGGTTGACATACAGAGTTACATTTGAGCTATGTGTCCCAATACTTAATAGCTGGGTATCAGGGAACCATAACTAGTATCTAGATGCAGAGATAGGACTTAGTTAAGTGCTCAAGCTTATGGACAAAATGTATAAGAGTGGTTGCATAAAAGTACTCTCCACTCCATTGGTGGTTTATCAGTAGTTATCACAACACAACACACTGTTTAAAATGTAAATACTATCAGTTGCAGTAGCAACTGTCAGGTGTTCTTGGAAAACACACAATATTCTGGGAAACAGCAGCACAATAAAAACATGGGTGGGAGGCGGTGAAGGGGGAATCAGGTACCATTTTGAGGCAGATCATCCGTGCTGATGGTCTCCATCTCAAGAAGACAGGTTTGCTTCCAAAATCCTCAGCTTTTCTCACAACATTTATTTGAACTTAAAAATACCTGATAGGTTCCAAGTCCTCCCAAAGGTAAGAGGACAGTTTTGCTGTGCTCTCAGGGTGGATATTGATACTGATGCTGGTAGTTATACTATCACTACACCTGACTGTGAGCTCACAGACACTGCTGGAAATGAAGGCTGTGGCTGACCTTTGGGCTGAAAGTCAAAGGAAAGATATAAGGAGAAATACAAACTACTCCTTTTTTGTTTAGTCTCAACTTCTATTTTAGCTAACCTAAATATGAAGTCTGTAGTGAAAGGTAAACATAGCTACAGCCACATTAACATTGGTAATCAGGGTCTTTGACCATATGCAAGGAAGTTAAAATGTTCTTTAAAAATCTCTTCATAGTTAACATTCGTTTCCTAACATGTGTTTTAAAGACGAAGTACACTTGTTTAAGAAAATAAGCCTAAAAAAAATATTTAAAGGAAAATAAGCCATTGTTCATTAATGATAATAAGCCATTTGGGATAGGAGTTGAGGTTCCCATGGAAATGCGTAGGCCAGAGACAAATAAAAAAGCTCCATGAATGTTTCTATATTAAAAAACTGAATAGTAGTTTGGAGACAGGTCATAGCCATGAAGAAAATGAGAAGGGTGAGGGAATTAGTTTCAGAGAAGTACAACACTATGAATATAGTAGTTTTAAACATAGTGTTCAATACTGTGATACTGTTAGCATATTTGTATTATAAATATCCCCAACTCTTCAAACCTTCAGTAAATGTAGCTGCCTCACACAAATGTCATGTGAGAGCGAAATATTTGCTGGAGGAGGATTGACAATTCCATTTCTATCGATACCTGAAAAATGGAATTAACATGCACTGGACAGCAATAAGATCCAAGAACTAAAAGGATTAAGCAGGAAAAGCAGCTCAAAGACAGAGAAGACCATAAGCCACAACCCTTTCTTGCCTTGAAAATTTGCAGAAATTTTCAGAAGGTCACTGGAATTCTATAATGTGCAATAGCATTTCAATCGATACCCTCTAGAACTTTGGTGGCACGAAGTGAATCTGAGTAGGGCAGGAAAAAAGAAAAAGAATTTCATCTCTTAAAGAGAAATGTTTTTGAGAGACATTAGAGGATAAACTGTGCTTGGAGAGGAAGATGATGCAGATTTCTTACTAACTTACTTACTTTGGAAAGGATATAAAACGAGATTAATTTATTTCAGTACATTTTCTGAGATTTTTTTATGTGGCATTCTTAATTAAATTGGAGGGTAAAATGAAGGATGATGATAAGTCAATTGAAATAAAACAAAGTCTTTCAAATTGGAAAGAGTTCACTGTAATCAATTAAAGGATGTATCAGTGAATTAACTGATAGTCTAATCAGAAGTGAATGAGAACTTTGAAATCAGGGCAGAGGGATGAACAGACTAAAATACTGACCCCCCCCCAATACATCAATCGATAAAAATAGAAGGTGTTTTATCTCCTCTACTTCTTTTAATAACAAGGATCAGATCAAGCATAAGGATTCCTTTGCTTTTCGGCTCCTTAAATCAGACTTCAAAGAATTAAGTCTCTGCTCATACCATTAAGTGATACAGGAGAAATCTAAGTGGGCTTCAGCTTCAGAAAGCCAGTGTCCCTTCGTCCTTGATCAGTTCATGAGTCCTGATACTATTTGACTCTGTCCAGCCCGTGCATCTCAGCACCTATACTCCGGAATCCTTGCTTGGTCCATGTTTCTGGGCTTCAAGGATGATCTTCAGAGTACTGACCACTGTGAGCTTGACAAGTTTTGACCTTTTGACAAGGTGAAAGAGGTCATTATATCCACCAGTGGGATCCACAAAGCAATTCTTAAGGAGGTTTGAGCCAATATTTTTACAGTTGCATATCAGGGATACTGTGAACACAGGGAAATCTTGTAAACGGTGCAGAATTTTAAAAAACAGTTTTCAAAATTTAACTATCAATAGCGTTTATCTTTTTTTTTTTTTTTTACGCTACTCGGGCCTCTCACTGTCGTGGCTTCTCCCGTTGCGGAGCACAGGCTCAACGGCCATGGGTCACGGGCCCAGCCGTTCCGCGGCATGTGGGATCTTCCCGGACCGGGGCACGAACCCGTATCCCCTGCATCGGCAGGCGGACTCTCAACCACTGCGCCACCAGGGAAGCCCAACGTTTGTCTTTTTAATTGCCCACAGCACCATGTTGGTAACACTAAATATGTATTTTACTGATTCATATGAAAATGACAAAAATAATTATTGCATCTTAAGTGCAATTCTCAAGAGATATTCTGCTGAGAAATAACATCTTGTAACAAAATGACTATTCACTGTCTAAGTAACTCCTAAAAAAGTTAAGAAATGTTAAGAAGAACAATGTAAAAAGATATTTCTTTTAGAACCATTCTCCATATAAAATTAATTTTTCTCAGTGATTATTGGAACATGTTTACTCCTTGACATAAAGAACTGAATCACTGGCCCGGTCTTGACCCTGACTAAAAGAATCATAGCGTATGAGAGAAAGCAACAAAGTTAGAGCAAAATTAAAATTATTTCATAACTTATCTCTAAATTATTAAAGATATTTTGTTCTCTCTGCTGTCCCACCAGTCAAGAGAATGCTTTAATTATCTTCCTGTGGAGAACAGAGAACTTGTCACTGAAATGAATTTAACCAATTTGACTTATTAAGATGTTTTACCATGATTCTAGGTGACTTGTATAATGCCAACAACTGTTTTTTTAATATACACATTTTAATAATATACCAACCACAATATTTTCCAATAAACCACTGAGGTCTTTGTAAATTCCAGTGCTTCCTAAACGAATTTTACCTGGTATTGCTGCATGGGAACTTTACATTTTTCAAAGCACAGGTATAGTTCCATTAGTATTCCCTAAAACTCGTGAAAAGTAATCAAGATACCCTCACTTTTTTTTTTTTTTTTTTACAGCAGGTTTGTAAATCTCCAGGGCACTTGCATTTGCCACAAAATAATATAACAGGAGTTCCTGACGTAACGTGAATATCCAAGAGAAATATTCTTCCCTGCGGTATTTTGCGAAGACCTGGGAGATTGTAATTTGGCGACATTTATTTGGCGGGAAAAGGAAGAACTTTCAGTATGCTTGTTGAATATATCTTCAACAGTGGAAACACCCTAGGATAGCTCTTAGATAAGTAAATCTGATAAGCCTTTGTGCGGTATTGTTAAGAAAAAGACACTATATCTTCTTTCCTTCTCTACCTCTGCCCCCTCCTTGTTTTCTCCTTTCCTTTCTTCTTGCTCTTTTTCCCAATATCTCTTCCTCCTCCTCCTCCTCCTGTCTCTAACACCATCTCCCTGGAAGTTGTCAGTGTATTGACTGCAAATATCATGTATCCACATGGAAATTAAAATTGTCCCACACTCTAGAGGACAGATCACAACGAATCTAGAAATTTTTAAACTCACGTCCATGATCTCTTATCTTTTGCAGTGATCATAACTGAGGCTCCTTTACAAAATTCATGTGGGTAACATTTTATTAAAGAGAAATTGTAATTCTGGAGTATATCCTTTTTTAAAAATGACTTGATTTTTCCTTACAAAAATGGTGAAATCTTGAAAGACAAAGAAAGACACAGGAACAATTCCACATTAAAGGTGATGAAAGTGATATGATGCTAAATGCAATGAGTAACCCTGGACTGGATCCTGGACCAAAAATAAAATAAAATAAATACTCTGAAGGACATTATCAGGACAATTGGATATATATATATACACACATATGTGTGTGTGTGTGTGTGTGTGTGTGTGTGTGTATACATTTGTTAGCTGTGACTGTTGGAATGTAGGCGGAAAGGATGCCTGAGTCCACCTTTTTGATTCATTAAGAATATATGGTTGGGGGCTTCCCTGGTGGCGCAGTGGTTGAGAGTCCGCCTGTCGATGCAGGGGACACGGGTTCGTGCCCCGGTCCGGGAAGATCCCACATGCCGTGGAGTGGCTGGGCCCGTGAGCCATGGCCGCTGAGCCTGCGCATCCGGAGCCTGTGCTCCGCAACGGGAGAGAGGCCACAACAGTGAGAGGCCTGCGTACCACCAAAAAAAAAAAAAAAAAAAAAAAAAATATATATATATATATATATATGACTGGGTTCATTGAGTAACTTGTAACTCAATTTATTATTTGAAGTTTAGGATCAAAACTTCCATTATTGAATATGGCAGGAAATTGGGGGTCCATTGTACAGGTTTCCCAGAATTAGAATATAGGTATAAATAATGATATATGGATATATCTATATAGATATATAGGATAGATATATAGACTAGAATATATATAATAGATTAGTGATAATTTTGCATCAATACTAATTTTCTAATTTTTATATTTGCATTGTTATGTAAGAAATGTAAGAGAATGCTCTTATTTTTAAAAGTACACACTGAAGTATTTAAAGGAAAAGGGGAACTATCTTCAACTTACTCTCAAATGGTCCAGGGTGGGGCATAAAAGGTAACTAGCTAGCTACTTAGCTAGCGAGATAGATAGAATGATTTTATTCCTCCAAAATAACCTTCTATTTCTAAAAGGCCATGCCATTGGAAAGTCTGTAAGGAAAATCTCTGTATCTAAACAGTACCTACTTCCACATCCTGGAAGGAGACCACTAGTTTCCATGATGGAATCCTTAATCAATGGACAATATTTGTAGAAAAACTGATTGTATGTAGAGTCCAGGGTACCTTTGAGCTCATACACAAGGAAATTTAAAAATACCCCCTTTTAACTGAGGTATAGAATGATTCAGCTGGAGGGCCTCACAGGCAATGTTCTAGAACAAGTGGTTGAAGAAGATGATTAATCTGTTTGTGCCTCCACCTCAGAAAGGAGAACTTTCCTTCTGCCAGGGGAGAGTACTGTGTTGGTTTACTAAAAAATATAATTAATTCTCTATGACATTTATGTGTAAGTCAGTGCAAGAAGTTATAGGATATCTGGCAAAATATTTTGTTGAAATAGAGACAGATAGAAAGCAACCACACACATGCACACAAATACACAAAATTAAAAATACACATCCTTAGCATTAAGTATTTACTCTCTGACCCACAATGCTAGACAGAGTTTGGAGTTTGGCAAAAGACATACAGGTCAAAATCGAAGATCTCTTGCTCCAAGCTTTTCTCTAGTCTGAATCTCAACAGCCTACAACTGAGTAGTGGTGACAAGCTGCCTATATTTGACCAAGTGAGGTAACTGGGCTACCTGTATATGATTCAATGCCAGACTGAGTGAAACAGACAAGGTATACCTTGGGAACTTAGAGAAAGAGAAGGTAAATATGGGCTTTACTTGTGTAAAGTCACCAGAAAAATCTGGGAATTGAGTTGAGATTTGGTAAACCTATGTCAAATAATTTCCTTAAAACAAGCAACCGTGGAAATAGTTTCAGATGTAGAGTCCATAGTCACAAAAACCACATGTTATACCAGATTTTGTTTTCACAAAAGAAAATACATCTCTTTGATAATATTACGTTTTAATTTGAAAAATGTGATTATATAGTACATCTATTTTTCCCTTCCAGTTTCATTGAGATATAATTGACATATAACACTGTTAAGATGTACATAATGACTTGACTTACATACATCATGAAATGATGATCACAGTGAGTTTAGTAAACATCCATCATCTCATAGAGATATGAAATAAAATAAATAGAAAAAAATCTGTTTTCATTGTGATGGAAAGTTTTAAGATTTACTCTCTTAACTTTCATATATAACATACAACAATGTTACTTATATTACTCATGTTGTACACTATTCCTAGCGCTTATTTATCTTATAACTGAAAGTTTGTACCTTTTGACCTTCATCCAGTTCCTCTTACTCCATCCTCCACCTCTGGTAACCACAAATCTGATCTTTTTTTTCTCTGACCTTTTTGATTTATTTATTTTTGAAGTATAATTGACTACAACACTATGTTAGTTCCTGGTACATAACATAGTGATTCATTATTTCTGTACATTACCAAATGATAACCACAATAAGTCTAGTTACCATGCCTCCATACAAATATATTACTTTATAATTGACTCTATTCCCCAAGCTGTACATTTCACCACTGTGACTCATTTATTTTGTAACAGGAAGTTTGTAGCTGTAATCTCCCTCATGAATTTCACTTATCCCCCCTCACTCTCCTCCCCTCTGGCAACCAACTTTTGTTCTCTGTATCTATGACTTTGCTTCTGTGTTGTTATCTTTGTTCATTTGTTTTGTTTTTTAGATTCCTCACATAAGTGAAATCATGTAGTATTTGTCTTTCTCTGACTTATTTCACTTAACATAATACCAGCAAGGTCCATCCATGTTGTCATGTGGATTTAATTCTCTTTTATGGCTGAATAATATTCCATTTTGTGTGTGTGTGTGTGTGTGTGTGTGTGTGTGTGTGTGTGTGTGTAAAACAATCCTCTTTATCCATTCATCTATTGATGGGCAGTTAGGTTGCTTCCATATCTTGACAATGGTAAATAACACTGCAATGAACATAGAGGTGTATATATCTTTTTGAATTGGTGTTTTGATTTTCTTCAGATAAATACCCAGAATTGGATTTGCTGTGTTGTATGGTAGTTCTATTTTTAATTTTTGAGCAATCTCCATTCTGTATTTCATAGTAGCTGCACCAATTTACATTCCCACCAACTGTGCACAGGAGTTCCTTTTTATCTACAACCCTGCCAATACGTGTTATTTGTTGTGTTTTATAATAGCCATTCTGACAGGTATAAGATTATATCTCATTGTGGTTTTGATTTGCACTTTCTTGATGATTAGCGATGTTGATCATCTTTTCACGTGTCTGTTGGCCATATGTATGTCTTCTTTGGAAAAATGTCTATTCAGGTCCTCTGCCCATTTTTTAATCTGATTGCTTGGTTTTTGATGTTGAGTTGTATGAGTTATTTGTATATTTTGGACAATAATCCCTTATCAGATATAGCTTTTGTAGATGGTTTCTCCCATTCAGTAGGCTTCCTTTTCATTTTATTGATAATTTCCTTTGCTGTGCAAAAGCTTTTTAGTTTGATATAGTCTCATTTATTTATTTATTTTTTGCTTTTGTTTCTCTTACCTGAGGGTACATAGCCAAAAAAATATTGCTAAGACTGATGTCAAAGAGGGTACTGCCTATGTTTTCTTCCAGGAGTTTTATGTGATCATATAGTATGTTTATTTTTTAAAATATTGAATATTTTAAATATTTCAAACATACTAAAAGTATAAAAAATAACAGTTTCCTCCAACCACCTTTTTGGTATTCTGTTTACATAGTGAATATTGTATTGTTAGTAGTTTTATTCCATTAAATATTTTCACAAAACATAATTTCTAGTAACTGCATTAAAATATTACTTTTTCCTCTATCATAGATATTTAAGTTGTGCATCATTTCCCTCCATTATAGTTAATAGCATAATGAACATTCTTGTACATAATTCCCCAAAACTATATTTTTAAGATTACAAGGAGCAAAATCTCTAAGTTTTATGACTTTTTATATACCATCACAGTGCCTCACAAAACTGCTGCTTAGTGAGTATGACTTTAAAAGCTATTAGGCTCATAAATCTCAGGCTTATACATTTTGAACTAAATAGAGCAAAGGTTTAACTTACTTTTTCTATAACTGAAATCAATGCAACTCACCAACCTCTGTTTATACTGATAGAAAAATTTTTTTAAATCATATAATTCAAGGTCGGCATTCATTTCTACTTTAGAAATAATGTCTGGTTTTAAAAATAGAGTTAGATTTAGGCCCGATGCTTATCTTCTTCCTTGGGGGTAGTTCTTTGGGAGACACTCAAGTCTTCCTGATATCACCAAGTGGGTGTTTGAACCAATGACTCTTCTTCCCATTGGTCTCTGCTGAGGTGTACACTGTTTTGAGGGAGCTCTTGCTATGTCTGGGCTCCCTAGTCTCCCTCTAGTCACATGATCCATGAATCTGGGCACCTTGTCTGCATTCTCTCCAGTCTCTTGAACCCTAGTTCCTCTCTGAGTATGGATTTAAGCTTACCACCCATCTCCCTGACTCTCTGGGGGTTTAGAAATTCCAGGAACCACATTCAGATCAGAACTTCCTGGACTGCCCTCAATCCCGTCTGCAGAGACCACTTCCAACCTCTGCCACTCCCACCCAATCTCCCTACCACCCTAGCTACCCTTGCCTTGGATAGGACCCACCATCATGCAGATTGCAAGTCTACTCTTAGAGTCTGGGAGCCCTTTGCAGGCCACCTTTTGAGTAATAAAGTACAAGATAGAACTGTTCTCAAATATCTCAAAAATTATTAGAGGGTTACTGTTAGGAAATCTTGTTTTTACACGTTTTATTTTGTATTGGAGTAGAGTAGATTAACAATGTTGTGATAGTTTCAGGTGTACAGCCAAGTGATTCAGTTATACATATACATGTATCTATTCTTTTTCAAATTCTTTTCCCATTGAGGTAGCTACATAATATTGAGCAGAATTCCCTGTGCTATACAGTAGGTCCTGTTGGTTATCCATTTTAAAAATAGCTTTGTGTACATGTCAGTCCCAAACTCCCTAACTATCCCTTCCCCCCGGTAACTATAAGTTCATTCTTTAAGTTTGTGAGTCTGTTTCTGTTTTGTAAATAAGTTCATTTGTATCATTTCTTCTTAGAGTCCGCATATAAGTGATATCATACGATATTTCTCTTTCTCTGTCTGACTTACTTCACTCAGTATGACAACCTCTAGGTCCATCCAAGTTGCTGCAAATGACATTATCTCATTCTTTTTAATGGCTGAGTAATATTCCATTCCATATATGTGCCACACCTTCTTTATCTATTCCTCTGTCGATGGACATTTAGGTTGCTTCCATATCGTGGCTATTGTAAATAGTACTGCAATGAACATTGGGGTGCATGTATCCTTTTGGACCCTGTTTTTCTCTGGATATATGCCCAGGAGTGGGATTGTGGGATCATATGATAGTTCTATTTTTAGTTTTTAAGGAACCTCTATACTATTCTCCATAGTGGCTGCACCAATTTACATTCCCAGCAACAGTGTAGGAGAGTTCCCTTCTCTCCACACCCTCTCATCTTTTATATTGCCATATCACCCTCTAAGGCCAAGACCCCTGAAGATAAGCATGGACCAATAACTCAGAGGCTCAGAGAGTGTCTAAAACCTGGGCACAGCACCACACTCTCACCATCTGACTGAACATGTAGCATATTTCCCAGTGAAGAGGAGACTCTGCTTATGTCCTACCCTGCCTTTTTCTGCTGCTTGATACTTAATTTTAAATCCTTTATGTTTTGTTCCTTCTGGCTTTGGCTCATGATCTTCCAATAAGTGTTGGGAAAGAAAATGATACTTACTGTAAGACTTTTGGGGTGGGGGAGAGTAAGTTTAAAACCTTCTCTCAGCATTTCAGTTGATTTTTGTCTTCCAGGATGAGGCACTGTGCACCAAAAAGGAAGGCTGATACCCAGATGGTGGAAGAAAGATAATGAATTCAAAGAAAGAAGGAGGAAAGTAATCACACTTTATATTTAAAATCATCCCCTTCTACATATTTGTGTAAGTGTATTGGTGATAAATGTATCAACTTACCACTAGTAGTAAGTAGCCTCACTAGAGCTTTGCTGGCAATGGAACATTGAGCTCTTATTTTCTTGCTACTTCTAGGAACATGTAGTAACTGATTGTCATTTTAATTCCTGTTTATCTCTGTGTGGTTTCTAATGAGGTTTAACATGATTTCAAATGAATAAGCTATTTTATTTCTTCCTCATGTATATTTATTATTTATATTGTTAATTCTTAAAAAATTACTCAGTAATTATGGGGATCATTCAATTTAATCTTTTATATTTTCTATTTATATTAATCTCACAGTGCAATTAAAGAAAAATTTATTTCCTTCTATACAATAACTAAATCTCCTCTTCTTTCTAGTTTATGTGCTATTTTACTTAGCAGACTTCACTTAAAATGTATTGAAGAATAATAACCATGTAGCTTGTTTCTAGACTCTAAAAGAAATGAGTCTAGTGATTCACAGTTAAGTATAACATAGATTTTTCATTAAAGATAGATATTATACATTATTTAAATATTCTATTCCTTTTTTTAAGTTTTAAATTTTAAACAAAATCAGGAATGAGTATTAAATATGGGTTTTCTTAAATGATGGTCAGATTTGCATTTTTAATCTCTTAATGACATATTTATTCATAGTTTAGACAAATGAGCCATATTTGAATTTTCCTGGAATAAATTCTGCCTGGTTGAGATGGTGGATTATTTTTAGGAATTATTTACTTTACTTTGTTTATATATTATTTAAAATTTTATCACTTATATTCAATGCAAAAGAAGACACATAATGTACCTGTGTGTCTGTTTGCCAGATTTAAGTGTTAGAAATATGTTCTTTTTTAGAAAAATAATGAAGACATATTTCAATGTTTGCCAATTGAAAAAGTGGATGTGTTCTCACAGATCTCCCCATGTCACCATTTTCCTGGGTACTTCAAGTCTTCTTTCAAATATTAAATGAGAAGATATTTGATAGTCATAGCTCAAAGTCACAAAGTCTAACAAGCATTTAACTAGTGTGTGTCTTCAGGATTTAACCCCCTTTTCTTAATTCCCTGGTCATGAGGCATCAAATGTTTTCCAGAAAAAATTGATAATTTGGGGAGGGAGGGAGGAATATCTAAAGTCATTATAAAAGTCTGCAATACTCAACAGGCCCTGCTCTCATTTCAGAGTTCAGGACAGAAGGCTACAGTTCTCTGGCTTTGCCACCCCGGGGCCATTTCTTTTCTGAGAGCAGTAGTAGCCCAGGGTGAACCAGAAAGGCAACAGAGAGTACACATTGCTGGGAGCAGAACCACCTGAGGCTTCACATGTAGGTCTGAGAGTGAGAATATTATGCAATTTACTGTTCAAACAATGCAATTATATGAATGGCAGACTATGTTGAAAATAATTAAAATCATAAAAGTTTGAAGTATTTACTAAATGAACATCCTATAAAATAGTTCTAAATCAGAAACTATTTTCAAAACAAAAATTATTTCTGAAAATACATATTCATGTATTGTACAATAAAGCAATTTTTAAAAAGTATGTTGACTATCTGGATATTAATAATTAAAATAAACAAAAAGATTTTTAGTAAATATTTTACATACTCTCCAGTTTTCTTAATCATATCTGTCTCTCATAGCATCTCATTGATATATTTCAGTAAAAAAGAATTTTTTCCCCCAGTGGAGTCTTTTCTATGTAAAATTTTCTGTCTTTTTCATAATTGCCTTTTATCTTCATAATTTAAAGTTCTCGATACCTCCAATTGACTTTTCTCTGTGGATCATAATATTTTAAAATAAGAAATACTTTATAGAATTTGAGGCACTTCATAAACTCAGAGAAAATACTGCTAAATAGAGGGCATCTTAATGTTCTTTTTTTTCTATACTGAAATGTGTGACTACTTTAGCCCAAATATTTTCATGTTCTGTCTTTTTTAGTTCATTCAAAGTACCTTTTATGGCAAATATTTTTGCATTACAAAGCTCATCAAATGAATTGTCCCTATTTTGTGATTTGTTTGAATGATTCACAAAATCCAGTTGCTGTAAAATTGTAGACCTTGTCAATTTCATTCTATTCCAATGTTGAGTATAAATTCATTCAAGTAAACGTAGGGCCATATCACAAATTTTTTTCTAAAAGTTAGGATTTCCAAAGTGCAATTATACAATTTGAAAATTAAAACATTCCTTTCAAGATATATTTACTATTTGTGAGTCTATATTTTTTCCAGCTTTATTGAGATATAATTGATATAAACACTGTGTAAGTTTAAGCTGTACAATGTGTTGATGTGATATATTTATAATTGCAAAATGATTAATGTCATAGCTTTAGCTAACATCTCTATCATGTCACATAATTAGCATTTATTTTTTGTGTGTGTGGTGAGAACATTTAAAATCTAACCTACTCTTTTAGCAAGTTTCAAATTATAATACAGCACTATTAACAGTACTATCTGTATGTTAGATTCCCAGAACTCACTCGTCTTATAACTAGAAGTTTGTACTCTGATCAACGTCTTCAATTTCCCCCACTTCCAGACTCTGGTAACCACCTTTCTAGCCTCTCTTTCTATGGGTTCAGCTTGTATAGATTTCACATATAAGTGATATGTTACAATTGCAACTAGCCTAATGTACATGTAATTGGAATTCTTTAAGGAGATAAGGGTGACAGAAAAATATTTAAAGAATTAGTGACCAAACACTTTTTCCACATTTGATGATAGGAGCATTTTGTGCATCACCATGTTTCTCTGAAAATGGAGATTCAAAATCCAAGCTGATTTACTGTGAAATTTTAAAATAAAATTATAATCAAAAATAAAATAAATAAATGAATGTAGATGTTGCAATATACAATATGTGACAAGAAACTGCTCTGTATAAGAGTTAGAACTTCTCAGCCTCTATTTTTTCCCCATACATATCAGATATACTTGAATCTATCATTTTCCGCTTTGCCCTCTGACCTGGCTCCTGGCAGCTTTGTGCTCTCTTTGGCAGTGGCACCAGCCAAGGCACAACTGGCTGGTGCATCACATGGCCGGCAGGGTTAGCGGCGGCATCACATATTTCTCTTGCTTTCACCAGAGACCAGAAGCAGTGAAGTGTCCCTAGCCACTCTTGGATGCACTTAATTTTATCAGCAAGCACCTGTCATGACCACATTGTATCAGACTAGGGTAAAAAAAGGTGTATTAAAATGAGACCTCTCTTTGCTATGTATATGTCTCCCACATTACTGGGTGAGATTTAACATTAACTGGAGATCTACTAAGCTCATCCTGACCTATTTTAGGACAATGGTTAATAACAACAGCAGAAAGAAAAACTACAACAAAAAATAAGTAAAAAATGAAAAGTCTAGAACAAATGTTAAAGTCTTAGCCAGGATTGCCAGAGGCATTCCGGGTTGTATGATCATCCCATATTAAAGAACTAAGTCTGCATTTAAAAACCATTATGTTTTAGGTGCTCCTGTGTCTCTATATATTTAAAAGATTGAATCAATACTTTTTTTGGTTTATTATCTTTTTTTTTAGAGGTTTAGGCAGATGTAACTTTGCTTCACTTTGCAAGATGTCTTAGATGAAATTGTCACTTTTCTCCCAGGCATTGATAGATTTTTGAATAAAATTAATAATTTCTTGCAACTTTGAAGCTATATTTGTTCATGTGAATTGATTCCTTTGTGACACAGTACTATGTGCATTTATTTGATGGGGGAAATACAGAAAGGTATAAGTTCCTGTATAATAAATATCTAATCACAATTTTATAATCAGAAATTCAATTGTTAATAATAAAAGTTATAATATCAAATGAAAAAAATAATTGTATAAAACTAAATGTAGATACTACTCTTTTTTGATAAAATTATATTTATTCTTACATCCATGTTTTTATGGCTACAGATAAAGATGATATAGTCAGATTATCTCAGAAGGTTGAGAAATTTTGTGTGATGTCTTCCTTAGGCTCTTTTTGTTTAGGCAATTGGAAGAAAACAATGTTATGATAATTTATAGAACTGAGTGTATCTGAGAATCACAAGCAAGAATATTTCTCTATTTTTATTTAGCATATACTTGAAATTAATGTAGATGTGGTACTCTAGAAAGAGCTGAGAAAGGATATAAAAATATAAGGCAGAAATCTCATCTTTAATCAGCTGACAGTCTAAATGAGGAGTCAGAACACACACATACAGACACACAAACACACACATGAATGAAGACTACATTAACAGAGCAACATATTAAACAATATTAAACAATGACAATTAAAATATTAAACATAAGTAACTACAAGTTGAATTTGCCAAGTAAGAGATGGCAGATGAGGTTAATCATAAAAGACTTCCTTGATAAAGAGAGATTTAATTGAATCTGAATAAAATGCTTCTTAAACGTAGAGAGTATATCCATGGATATTTTTGTGTGTGTCTGTTTTTATAACAGTTCCTGATGTCCTTACTCAGTCTTTGGGTGTCAGACTGAAGAAAATTATATTGATGGTCCCTACTCTTGATGTTCAACAATGCTAATACAGGAGGCATATTCCCATCCAAGTGACTGACAATAAACGGGCCATGGCCCATAGCTCATACTTATTTAGCTAACACTAGCTGACAGCTACTCTTTGGAGGTCAGCCAAAGAAATGAAGAGGAAGGGGCATTACACGGACTTTCTTTTTCCTAAAATAATCAAATAGAAGGGAGACATTGAGGAGAGGCTGTTTTTACAACTTTTAGTTGAATACCTCTCACATCAAGTTGGGAAGTATTTCTAGGATTACAGAGTGATGAGAGAAAAAGGAGAACCCTTTTATGGTAACAGGAGATGCATTCATGTATAAGGATTGGTTGACTTATCTTCTTTTAATGAAGTGTCCTAGAATAGGTTTGAATAGGTTTTGTGCTTCTTCTCCTTGGATTTTAAAGTCTGTAAGCTGGGTATGAGCAAAAGTAACATAAGAATTTTATATAATAGCATGCTCTGTTTGTTTTAAATATCCACATGATTCATCCCATTGGGTTAGAGTATGCTATTCAACAGGCCATCTTCAGGAAATATTACATGCTAACAGCGTCCACAGCAGGAATGTGTGGCCAGAGATCTTCAAGAGATTCAAGGCTTAGTATTTATTGAGAATCTCTTTTACAAAGCCGAGGGTGTTTATTGATGAGCATGATGAACAGGATTACTTTTTATAGGAATTAATTAAAAATAAATACCTTTCCACATCTTCTGATGTCTTTGTAATTGTGAGCATCTTGGCCACTACAGCTGAGTCAGTGCCTCTCTTTCCTCTCTCTGCCTTTATTCCAGCCATTATTCTTTCCTGGTATCTGCTCTTTTCCCTTCTACTCTGTGACATAGTATATACTTCTTCCAGAAAACGATTCTAACTTCGTGATTTAGTGAGACCAATCCCTTAATCAGTGCACTTTCCGTATCTTTGCATGGGTTGTACCTGTTCAGATGTCACTGGGGAATTTCTTTAGCACATTCATTCTTCCATGTGTTACACAGACATTTGTTGAGCCCAGCTCTATGCCAAACACTCTGCTCAGTGCTGACGATACAAAGAACCACAGCATGGATGTCCTACCCTTGAGCTTGCAGGTCAAAGGTGGAAGCAGGAAGAGAAGGTTCCAATATCAAATGATGAGTGCTGTGAGGGAAGAGGCTTGGGGCACAGCAGAGCAGCTTTTGTCCTGGTTCTGGAGAGAAGCAGGAAAAACCCTCAGGGAAAAAGGATCAGAATGACCCTGCTAAGCTCTGAAGCTCAAGTAAGCTCAGCCCATGAAGGACGTTTGGTAAGGAGCAGACACTGTCGGTTAAAAGAGCAGCCTAGAGCTTCCCTGGTAGTGCAGTGGTTGAGAGTCCACCTGCCGATGCAGGGGACACAGGTTCGTGCTCCGGTCCGGGAAGATCCCACATGCCGCGGAGCAGCTAAGAGCAGCCTAGACCCCCAGAGGGGACCTAGCCAAGTGAGCACAAATAATTCATGTAACTACAAGTCATCCTGGGTGACAGGACAGAGGAGCAGGAAATGTGTTAAGGAGTGGCAAAAATGCCATTTAAGGAGGTAGACAAGAATGCGATTTTAAGTTAAAATTAAAATTTAAAAAAAGCATTTCCAGTAGGTCAGCAATTCATTTTAAAGGGTATGTAAGCTGCTTAGTTTAGGCAAAATTGTGATTATGTCAAACTTGTGTTTTAGAAGATCAAAGCAGAGAATGGATTGAGAAGTCAAAGCTGGGGCCAGGAAGGAGAGTTGCCTGAAGAGAGTTACAAGACACAAAGATGGGGCTTGAACAAAGAAATCAGAAAAAAAATGGTTGGATTTAAGAGGTCGTAAGGATGTAGACTAGAGGGTACCTTTTTGTTGATTTGGTTGTAGATTCTGAAGGAGAGATTCAAGGATGCTTCTTGATTTTCCTGTTTGATCAGCAGGATTGACAACCAGGTGTTCACTAAGATTAGGATATCAAGAAAGAATCTATATCGGCATTAAAGAAAAGTAGAAAGAGAAAACAGTGCTTTCTGATTGAAACTTACTGAGTTAGAAATGTGTAGAGTAATAAAGAATAAAGAATTAGCAGTGGTCAAATACGATGTCTCTGGAGGGGAGAAGACTAATCTGGGACAAAGAAAATGATTTTGGAATATAAATGGTAGGGCAACTGAAATGGATAATACCATCTAGGGAGAACTTGTAGCGATACAAGGAGAAGTTCACCATTGGTGGGAATATAAATTGTTGCAGCCACTATGGAGAATAGTATGGAGGTTCCTTAAAAATAAAAACTAAAAATAGAGTTACCATATGATTCTGCAATCTCACTCCTGGGCATATATCTGGAGGAAACTATAACTGGAAAACATATATGCACCCCAATATTTGCAGCAGCACTATTTACAATAGCCGAGACATGGAAGCAACCTAAATGTCCATTGACAGGTAAATGAATAAAGAAGATGTGCCATATATATATATGTATATACATATATATGTATATATATCTATATATGTGTATATATATGTATATATATATGTATACATATATATATAGTGGAATGAGTGGAATGTTAGCCATAAAAAGGAATGAAATAATGCCATCTGCAGCAACATAGATGGACCTAGAGATTATCATTTAAGTGAAGTAAGTCAGACAGGGAAAGACAAATATCATATGATATCACATATGTGAAATCTAAAAAAAATGATAGAAATGAATTTATTTTTTTAAATTTTATTTATTTATGGCTGTGTTGGGTCTTCGTTTCTGTGCGAGGGCTTCCTCTACTTGTGGCAGGTGGGGACCACTCTTCATCGCGGTGCGCGGGCCTCTCACTATCGCGGCTTCTCTTGTTGCGGAGCACAGGCTCCAGGCGCGCAGGCTCAATAATTGTGGCTCACAGGCCCAGTTGCTCCGCGGCATATGGTATCTTCCCAGACCAGGGCTCGAACCCATGTCCACTGCATTGGCAGGCGGATTCTCAACCACTGCGCCAACCAGGGAAGCCCCGAAATGAATTTATTTACAAAACATAAAAAGGCTCACAGAAATAGGAAACAAACTTTCCATTACCAAAGGGGATAGTGGGGGGGAGAGAGATAAATTAGGAGTTAGGGATTAACATATATACACTATTACCTATAAAATAGGTAAACAACAGGACTTACTGTATTGTACAGGGAACTATATTCAATATCTTGCAATAACCTATAATGAAAAAGAATACGAAAAAGAACATAAATATATGTATATACATATAACTGAATCACTCTGCTGTACACCTGAAACTAACACAACATTGTAAATTAACTATAATTCAGTAAAAATGGTTATTAAAAAAAAAAAAAGATAATGTTCGAGAAAAGAACCCTATCCTTATAAGGACAAACCGATAGGAACAGTCTATAAAAGAGGCAACGGACAAGAACACTAGAGAGAGAACAGCAGAATATGGTATTCAGGAAGGAGAAGAGAGGATTCAGAATGAAGAGTGATGAAGAGAGTCAAACGTCAAGAGAGTGCAAGAAATATAAAAAGTGAAAAGAATCCAGTGGTTTCAGAATCAATGAGATTCCCCTTGACAAAAGCAATTTTAGTGAAGATGTGGAATGGAAAAGAGGTTTTGCGTTGAGTCACAATAAGAAGTTGGGAATAAAGAAACCGCTTATTGCGGACTCTTAGCAATCTTGATTTAAAGGAAAAGAGTGTGAAAAAAATGGCAGTGATCTTTCTTCTCACAACCTTGGGTATCCTGCTCTTCTACTATGTTGGTGGGTGCCTGTGACCCCAGTGGATGCACAGACTACTTGTCTCTTAGCCCAAAGTTGGAAAAAACACTGTTCTTCTCCAATTCTTAGTTAATAATAGCAGCTGCATTAAAGAGTAGTGATAAATCATACATCTAAACACTAAATGTTAGTTTTTAACCTTATTATGGTCATCCTTATTTAATACCTCTAAAAACTGTCATGGTTATAGAGATGTTGGGTACAGAGTTGATTGATGTTTCTTACTGACTTCCTAGGGGAATATAAGAGACTTAAAAAATTTATTCAGGGCTTCCCTGGTGGCGCAGTGGTTGAGAGTCTGCCTGCCAATGCAGGGGACACGGGTTCGAGCCCTGGTCTGGGAAGATCCCACATGCCGCGGAGCGACTGCGCCCGTGAGCCACAACTAGAGAAACTAGCTGTTCTACATATATACAGCTGGGCCCGTGAGCCACAACTACTGAGCCTGCGCGTCTGGAGCCTGTGCTCGGCAACAGGAGAGGCCACAATAGTGAGTGGCCCACGCACCGCGATGAAGAGTGGCCCCCGCTCGCCACAACTAGAGAAAGCCCTCGCACAGAAACGAAGACCCAACACAGCCAAAATACATAAATAAATAAACTCCTACCCCCAACATCTTCTTTTTAAAAAAAATGTATTCAGTAAATGTTTATGCTGCTCCTTCCATGTGCCAAGGTTGATAGTGGGTGATTTTTGCACCATGATATTATGAGGGTCAGAAAACTTAATTTCATGATAGAATCACACAGATAGTAGATGACAGACAGACCTGGGAGTTCAATATGGGTCTGACAACAAAGCTCATGGCGTGCACTCTATGTGTCACTTCTAAAAGAAGAGGCAACTGTTACTCTATTCTCAATATTTTCTGAATAATTCAGCTTGTAACATGATAGAATATTATTACTATACTGTATTAGTTGGGCAAGGGGTCTGCCATTGGGGAGGCCTACATAATCTTGATTCCAAACCACCCTCAACTTTGGATTTTCATAATTAAAAGGTGGGATAATCGTAGTAACTATTAAATGTGTTTAGTATAAAGGTTTCTTTTTTTTTCGGTACGCGGGTCTCTCACTGTTGTGGCCTCTCCCGTTGCGGAGCACAGGCTCCGGACGCGCAGGCTCAGCGGCCACAGCTCACGGGCCCAGCCGCTCCGCGGCACGTGGGATTTTCCCGGACCGGGGCACGAACCCGTGTCCCCTGCATCGGCAGGCGGACTCTCAACCACTGCGCCACCAGGGAAGCCCAGTATAAAGGATTTTAAAAGCTAATCTATATAAAATTCTTTACAAGGCCTGTCACAAGGTAAAAACTCTTGACATGTCAGTGATAGTGCCAACAGTAGCAGTCATACTAGTAGTCATTATAGCTTGTGATCTTCTTATTTTACCAAAGAAATAACTATCAATATGAGGAAACTACAACTACAGTTGCCAAATTTGGGTAATCAAGTCAGTCAACCAGTAAATTCAGCCACAGATAAAATTTGACAAGTAACTTTCTCTGCTAGTTGAGTTAAATTACTTGAAAAAGTTGACATTACTTTCTCACAAATACTCAGAGCATCACTGACCTAAACTTTTCATTATCTGCAACATTTTGTCCCCTCAAATCACATTTTAAACAGTTTATAGCAGGAGTTGAATTGAAAAGAGTTTTTGAAATGCCTCTCTTTTTTTGTCATTTTTAATATATTGACTCTGTGCTCTCAAGTGATGAAGCTATTTATTTTTATCCTGTGTTTAATATTCATTTCATTTCTCATGTCTTTAATCCTCTTCAGTCAGTTCTATTAAAAAGGGATTAAATTTTACTAAACACAACAACAAATATTTAAATTTTTTCATTTTTATTAAAAGCATAAGCTTCCTTGAAAAACTTAGAGTTTAAGAAATGAAAATGTGGATGGAATAGTGGAAAATAATCTAAATTATGACATTGAAATCATATTTACAATGCTGGCCAACCCCAGTCACATATACAAGTGACACTGGAAAGAAAATAAAAGCTCAGATGGTTGATTAAAGTAATGAAGTAGGAAATATATCTACAGATTTTCCATATAAATGCTTTAGCTTGGGTTATTTTTCAGTATTTCCTGCAAGTTGAAGGGGTGGGACATACGACACAAAAAAGAACACTTTATCACTTCCTTCTATCCAGGGTCTGAGCTGGTACCAGCACCTCCGTTCCTTATTTGTTTACTCCACAAAATAAGATCCCTGGCTGTGTGAGTGAGAAATACTTATTTAACTTTGCAGGGTTTGTTTCTTAATCTTTAAAATTGGTATGCTATCTATCTCAAGTAAGTGTGGTGATTAAATACATTAAGATATTATTTGACAGTTCAGTGCCTCCTCCATAAAGTGAGGCTTCCTCCCCACCCCGATTTAATCTTTTGAAATTATTTGTCTAAAAGATTCTGAAAAAAAATGATGATATTGAATGCTCTGAGACATTGATATCTATGTGGAGATACTCTTAGGCACCCCTGATATCTTTAAATGCCACCAATTGAACTTGAACCTGAAGCAAAGTGACCAGTTATGATTAGGGTTTCGATCTAGACCACTGGAGGTGATGTTTGAGGCTTCTTCTCATTCGACTGCATTAAGCTCTACATTGAAAATTTCCAAATGTATATATTAGATTTGTCATAAGCCAAATTTCTTTTTGGTGTCCATTTTTACAGTTGGTCATTCTCCTCAGCCACAGAGGTAAGCAGTAAATTTTCTACAAACAGTAACTTCAGAAAGTCACATGGAGACCAACAATCCCACTCAACATGCTTGGTTTCTAAGAAACAAGAAAAGAAAACACTTTCAGTTTTTCATTTTTATCTTCCTTAATTGTCAGAAGTACTTAAAGCTGAACGAGAGTGAAAAATAAACTGTGACACTTTCCCCTGTGAATACATGTGTCAGTTATTCCCTAGCTGAGGTTTTGGCTAACACCCTTCAGGGCCTATTGCTTTTTTCTTGTCTGTTTCCACAGCTTTACAGATTTCATAGTGATTCACAGAAAATTTCCCTGATGCTTCTTTTGAAGACTGCTTAAAATTGACATCTTTTTTTCCTGTCAAATACTCCTTTTATTTTCATGGGCCATTATGCTTATTTATTTAGAAATAATATGTCCTAAGTGTATCTACTATTGGATAAAAAGACACCTCCATGCATCGCTAATATAAACACTTCACAATTGGTTAATTACAGAGGAACACCTGGAGGTCCTGCTGCTTCTAATTGTCACTGTCCCATGGTAGCTGATAGTCATATACAAAAATAGGAAGCAGCCAGCCCTTTGAATGAGACTAGCCATGGAGTCCTAAAGTAAAGGCATTCATTAGCCATCTGTCCATGGTGGGCTATGGCCAGCTCCCTTCCACTATGAATAAAGCTCATATTGGTACCTTACTGAATTATTCTTAAAAATTCGCTATTACAAAAGATATGGAAATATGAGCTGGGTGGATTTCATTTCAGAAGTGTCTAATTATATCCAAAATTATTTTAAGTACTTAAAAAATTTGTTTGAAAATTCAGTTTATAAAAAATTAAAAAATCAGTTTGAAAATTCAAGAGAAATAAAATTTTAAATAGTAAAAGAAATAAAGAAAATTAACTTTTTAGGTAGGAGGATTTTTATTTTCTATTTTTCCCATTGAAAAGACAGCTATGACATTAAGGACTTAAAAATGTACTTGTTAAAATCCAAACTAGAAAATAAAATTGTTGGTCAAATAAAGGATTTCAAAATGATGTCAAAGCATAATCTACCTACTACAAAAAAGTCAAATTAGCTCATGTGATAATTCTTTGTGCTATAAGACAATACTAATTTTAAAATCCCACACCACATAGTGAGCTCCTTGGTATACAGACTTATATGTCCTTCAAGATCAGAGAAAGTCTCCAGTCTATTATCTGCTATGATAAATAGCTATTTCTTGATTGGGAAGTATTTTTAAAAATTTTATTAAAAATGAAAATCACAACTTACATAGTAATGAATGGCATTTTTAAAAATAGATATTTATTATAGATGTAATTTTTTTTTAATGTTCACATTAGTTTAAAATAAATTCTAAGAAATTGAATATCCCCAAACTATTAAATGTTAGATGCAAGATTTTGGTCAATAAAAGCTAGAAACTGCCACTTTTTCTTTAATCTTAGACACCATTGTAAATAAGATACAATTATTTTATCTACCCCTAAGAAATTTAAAAATATGCTTCCAATTAAACTTTATACAATGTTTTCATATCACTTAAATTTTTTTCTTTCATATTTAATGAAGATTATTTTACATTTAAGAGTCTTTTAAAATCACATTTTAATTAATATATACAAAATATATAAATGTTAAATATATTGGTCAGCATGATAGTAATAAAAATATATCCCAATTTCAAAGATTTTTAAATGTGGGAAAAATATGAACCTTAGAACAATAAAAGAGTATATGGCATTTTATTTATTGTGAGACCTGGAATAGTTCAGAGCAGAGAGCAATTAATTATATAGTAAAAAATATACCCGAAATAACTTTTAAATACAGAAAATATTTCATATATAAACAGTTGTTAACCCAAATAATCCACAATTAACAAAAACATGTATTTGTTCTGAGTCATCTAGGTGTATGTTATCTAGGTGCATGAGTCTAAAACTTGATCCACTGCATTCCTGCGAGATGTACTCACAATACATAAATGATATTTAAATTAAAACCATTTTACCTTATTAGAACATGGATTTTCCTTCAGAACTTTTTGATTTCATTTGCTGAAAACATCTCGTAAAGAATATTTTCTAAAAATGGTTGGGAGAGTTTATACTAGTGTACAGGTTATCTCTATGAACTTGGATAAAAAATATTTAATAGAGAAGTTAAACAAAAACATCATTAATCATTAGAGAAATGCAAATCAAAACTACAATGAGATATCCTCTCACACCAGTCAGAATGGTCATCATCAAAAAATCTAGAAACAATAAATGCTGGAGAGGGTGTGGAGAAAAGGGAACACTCTTGCACTGCTGGTGGGAATGTAAATTGATACAGCCACTATGGAGAACAGTATGAAGGTTCCTTAAAAAACTACAAATAGAACTACTGTACAACCCAGCAATCCCACTACTGGGCATATACCCTGAGAAAACCATAATTCAAAAAGAGTCATGTACCAAAATGTTCATTGTGGCTCTATTTACAATAGTCAGGAAGTGGAAGCAACCTAAGTGTCCATCAACAGATGAATGGATAAAGAAGATGTGGCACATATATACAATGGAATATTACTCAGCCATAAAAAGAAATGAAATTGAGTTACTTGTAGTGAGGTGGATGGACCTGGAGTCTGTCATACAGAGTGAAGTAAGTCAGAAGGAGAAAAACAAATACCGTATGCTAACACATATATATGGAATCTAAGAAAAAAAAATGTCATGAAGAGCCTAAGGGTAGGACGGGAATAAAGACACAGACCCACTAGAGAATAGACTTGTGGATATGGGGAGGGGGAAGGGTAAGCTGGGACAAAGTGAGAGAGTGGCATGGACATATACACACTACCAAACGTATAACTAGTGGGAAGCAGCTGCATAGCACAGGGAGATCAGCTCGGTGCTTTGTGACCACCTAGAGGGGTGGGATAGGGAGGGTGGGAGGGAGGGAGACACAAGTGGGAAGAGATATGGGAGCATATGTATATGTATAACTGATTCACTTTGTTGTAAAGGAGAAACTAACACACCATTGTACAGCAATTATACTCCAATAAAGATGTTTAAAAAAAAAACCTGCAAAAGAAAGCTGAAGAGCTATAAGTAATTTGTAAGCCTTATGTTTTTCATAATTCCCTTATATCCCTCTGTATTAGTTTACTCCTCTTTACTCAATACATTTTTTGTCTTCTGTTTCTCAAGGCTGAAAAATATATATATATATATATTTGTATGTTTACATACATATACATATATATGTATGTAAACATACAAATATATATAATATAAATATATATATATGCATAAAGAAAAACTGTGGCCAGTTAGGTTGCTTGGCAACAAACACCATGCTTTTGTGTGGATTTGAGACTCTTGCTTCTACAGGCTGTTAAAATTATATGTTTCTTGAGAGTGAGGTATAATGTTTGTTCTCTTTTCCTTTTTGGCTTAATTTATGCATGTGAAACAAATTCTCTCCTTAATTCCAAATTTTAGTTCTCTGAGAGTTGGTTATCATTCACTTGCTTGGAAGAAAAAGCCATGTCTAATTCTGGAGCCTCTGCAAAATCTTCACCCATTATGCCCTCATAAATTATAGAATGTAATCCTGAGAGATGGAGATCCTGGGTACGGAGTGTGTGTAGCACAGAAACAGACTTGTTGGTTTAAAAACACTTTGAAATTGTCCAAAAGTTATCATCAAATGGAAGCCTGAAGGGAGCAGGGATAAAAAGGGGTGTCTGCAATTGGAAACTCACATGTGGAGATGTGAGATGAGGTGAATGAAACAGGCTGATGAAATAAAGATCCGAATGGAAAAGAGAAACTGGGAAACAAAATGGATAAATATGAAAATGGTGAGGAGGGTAAGACCTCCACAAAAGATCAGAGACGAAGAGAAAATACATAAACATGATCTGGGAAACCCTGAAAGGAAACAGACACTACCAGAGAATGAGGGAGGCTTTCTTTCCCTCACCTCTTTCATGTGAGGGGTGACAGCTAATGTTATTTCTCAAGGACAGTGATTAAAAAAAAAAAAGAAATTGCAGAGGGGAACTGCATCCTGCAGAGAGCAGAAGACTTTTACTCACAGCCCTCTGTGTGTAAGCACTACATTAAAAGAAAAAAAATAGCATCGCCAGTCCTCATGGCTTGAGACAAAGAGCAAAACTTGAAGGCCATACACAGAAAACAAGTGAAAGTATACAAAATACTCACAAGGTGTCTAGATCTACAATGGCATCTAGAAAAGCCTATGCTTATGAGAAGGCATAGTAGCATTTAACAGTGCTATCTATCAGGTTAGTCTTTGCCAGATCCCAAAAAGGAAATGATCATTTATTAGCCATGTGATAAACAGCATAAAGGAACTCTAGCAAAGTCCTATATATATTTCTAAAGGAAGCACTTAGTTTTTTTCTGTACTCCAAAGAAAACGGTGTTATCCGGTATCTTTCCTGAAATGCTGATTCAAATTAACTCATGGAAGCAAGCATAGATCAGCATCAGATCAGTCCAGGCTCAGCAGAGAGAACTGGACAGGAGTGGACATGTAACAATGACTAAAACATTGGTGAGTGGATATTTGATGGCATCATGAGGTTTGCTTTTTAGTGCCAAAATGTAAAAATGCTATAAGTCAGGATCGTTTCTCTTTTTTCCCCACATTTTGTCTTTCTTCCTCTCTAGTTTCTTCCTTTTTTTTCTTTCGTGCCTTCTTTGTTTCTACTCAGCATCTTACTTCCCAAGAAGATAATCACTGGTAGCTAATAATCAAAATTTTCTTTCTTATTCTGTGATGGCTTCTAGAGTATTCCTTTTCTTAAAATAAATTTGTAAAATGAAACTCTATTATTGAGACCTTTTGTCACTTCACTGATGTTTTAGGTCTCTAGTAAATCTCTTGGTAGAAGTAGATTGAATCAAAGACATCGTGTGTGTGTGTGTGTGTGTGTGTGTGTGTGTGTGTGTGTGTGTGATGTCGTTCCTTGCAAACATTTTAAAATACAAAGAATTTCTGTGAGAAATGATTGATTGGATTCAAAGTATGGACATAAGATGAATTTCATATTAACTACACTTTGTCGAGGAAATTTAGTGGTTGAGCATTGAAACCTATAAATTATGATCATAATCTAAATGTCTGAATCTAACGTGCCTCAGTTTCAAGAGAAAATTTCATCAGAGATGATGGAATAATCAGGCAACTTTTATGCATGTGTGTAAAGTTGGGTGTCAATTCCTAGAAAATCCTGTGTGAGTATAGATTTTTGAGGACAAAACTAGTAGGGAACAACTAATATTTGTTTCCACTATTGTCAAATTATTTGTTATCCTTTCCTTGTCTCTTGAAGAAGTTTCACATTATTAGAAAACCAGAGGCTGTTGACTAAACTAATGCTTCAGGCAGGAAGCTAGAAAAAGGAAGGTAGACTGCTTTATTTTAATCCTAAACTTGGGCGTGAAGTCTTAATTTAACCACTTTTGCAAAAACCTTTGGACTATTCCTCAAATTTTGAATAATTTGGGGTTATTTGGGCACTGCCATAAAAAGCAAACACCTCTACAGAAAACACAGATTAGATGAATTGTTTCATCTAAATGGAGAGAGAGTTGAATAATGCTCAATGTCCCCACAAATATGTATGTTCTCATTACAGAAAGTAGCTACTGCATATAAGATTTATCACATTTTTTGCAGTTCTGTGAAAACCACAATTAGTTTTCATTAGGGTCAGAAAAGTTCCTAGAATACCATGTGAAAGTACTGCATACACACACAAAAGAACATACAACCTCACATACACTCCCTGCTTTAATTCATTTACAGTTGTTAGCATGCTATTAACCCCACTAACTGAAATGAACTCACAGAAACAGAATTTGAAGGAAAATTGTAGAAAAGGAATAAAGGTAGAAACTGCTACTCAAAAGATTACTTTTCTCTGGATACATCACTGTCATAATTCTAGAAAGTTTGGAAAAACCAAGTGAAATGTTCAGGTTGATAAAAGTTTAGAGTTTTTTTGTTGGGGTTTAGATAGGTTAATATGGATTTTCTAAAGATCTCATTTTCCCACCAGAACCTCCAAGAGAAAGGTCAACATAATTATCTTAATTTCCATCTTCGGACAGTCGGTTAAAGCTGTCAAAATACTTTATCTTTACTTTTTCTTCTGTGCTATCCAAGAAATTAATACAGGTTGTCAATACACTTGGACAAAAAAGTAAAGGGTTGTCAAAAAGACTCCCATGTTGTCAAATTTGTTGGGAAACTCTTGGGCAAGGGGTGCAAAAGGACAAGCATTTAACTTACTGACTTTAAAGAACTTACTGTTGGTGACTAAGTGGGAAACTGACAGTCTCAGGGAAGTGATGGTGGTGCCTAATGGGCTGCTAGCCTTACCCATTCAGTTAATACTCTCTTCATTTTCATGGAAGGCATATGCTATGTTACTAAGGAAATGCCCCTTATGTTTGCCTGTATTCATATTCGTCTTTCACCTGCCATTCTTACCTCTGTGTAGCATCTTTGCTCTTATAGGTATCTGCATTCAGGAGATACCGTTGGTCTTCTTTGAACTAGTGTGAATGGCAAAATTTAGTTAGCATTAAGCATTTGAACCTCACCCTTTTCAGAGCATTTTAATTCCCTGAGATCAGTTCACATTCTGTTTGTATCAAGTGCAAATCATTGTAGTACCTGGTGTGATTGTATACATAGAATGGGACCTCAAGGAAAGGTTGGATTTGTTCTTTAGCTCCTGTGATAGTGTACACGACAGCTCAATGAAGGAAGGAGGGGAGAGGCAAATACTACTATGATGTAAATAACAGTTTCATTGACAGATTAAGACTTTTTGGCTTAGTAATCCCACGAAGATCACTCACCACCAAGTATGGTAGAGCCAAGACTGAAACTCAAGACTTTAAGCTCAATGTTGTTTGCATGTTATTATCCAATTTCATAGTTTCCTAGGGCTGCATTAGGTTCCTAGGGCTGCCATCAGAAAGTAACACACACTCGATGACTTAAAAACAACAGGAACTTGTTCTCTCACAGTTCGAATTAGCTTGATTGCAGTGTATCTGGCATCTACCAGATTAAATTCCTACCTGTGAACAAGTGACCCAAGACATGTAGGAAATGGGATTTCTAGTAGAAGTTTAGGTAGTATATTATTACTCACAGGCCTAGCTTGATTCCTATTTTTTGTTTGTTTGTTTTTCTGGGGGGTGGGGATTTTTGGTACTATACTCGCCTAATGTTAGTGTAAGCATCTTATTTCAAAATTAGCAGGGAGACAAGATTAAATGTTCATTTGTTATTCTGGTTAGGAACATATTTTGTCTTCTCTTGGAATGCAGCAGAGTACCAAGCATCCTGTCTGGTTCCAGTCTTTTCCATTTTTTTTTTTAGTGATTTCTTTCCTAAGAGTTAATACCCGTCTTGCAGTCATGTACATACTTAAATATTTGGAAACAAAATGGGTAATGTTCTGTTAATTTGGACTTACCATAAAAACTTTATCACTACAGTATTCAATACCTGTGTTATCAAAGGATCCAATTTACAACCACATGTTTTTATCGTTTTTCACACAATACAATAAAATCCAACCTATTCATTACAAAAAAGGAGAGAACAGATTTTTACTCTGATAATAGCATATTAATATATGGACATATAAATGTATGAATTCTGACAGAGCTTTTCAAAATGCTTCAAATAATTATTTTATTCCTCAAACAGATATTTAATGAAAGTTACTATGTGCCAGACACTATTCTGGTTGCTTTTGACAGAACAGTGAACAAAACAAACAAGAATTCTAACCCTAGGGACTTATGTTCTAGTGAAGAAAGGATGACATTTATATTAATCTGCAAATATATATTTACATTTACATATATAATTAGAGCAAAATAAATTTAAACTAAAAGAAAAATATTTCATGTTAATTACCTGCTAAATAATAAGAAATTTCCTTCAGTGTTTGAAAACTTTGAGTATAACATTTTTTATAGTTTTCAGTTATATATTAAGCCAATATTAAGTAAATATTTAACAATAAATAAAATTACTCCTATCAACCCAATGATTTATATTCATCTGTGCCCTAGTCTAATATTTTTATATATCTATATATGTATATCTATCTTTTTACACATATGTCCTTTTCATAGTTGCAATTATAGTGCTATAATATTGTGGTTTTTAATTATTTTATTAAAATTAGTTAATACACTTTTGCCTCATTTTTTTATATTCTCCATACTTACCATTCTCTTGATTGCGCAATCAACCATATAACTATGACTTACTGTGCACATTTTTTTCATATTTAAGTTTTTAAAATACATTTCTGTCAGTATAAAATACAGTGTTATAAAAGCCTTTTACAGAAATTATTTTAATTTCTTTTTTTTTGAATTTTTCCCTATGACAAGATGAGAGATTTTTTAGAATAAGGGTTGGAATAATTTATGGTTCTTACAATGTATTGATATACTGCCATTCAAAAATGTTACTTCATAATAGCCAATATTATGATTTTCATCTATCACAGCACCTGTCAATCAATCAGCACACTTCCATCTGTGTGACACTTTAGATGACCACTTTCTTCATTAGAGGAATTGATTGACACGTTGACATTGTAAATGGTTGACTTGAGCTTGGATAGATGATAGCTTGTGTTTTGTCTTTCATTACACATGGTCTTACAGTTTTATCCTTTAAAAAATATTTGTTATGATAATAGTGTCTAATAATAACAGTGGGAAAGAATTCCTTCATAGGTAGCCAAACATTAAGCTATAGTTTTGCCCATTTGTATCGTAATAAACAGAAACAGAGGTCGTTTAAATTAAGGGGGCAGGGTGATGATTATGGCTACAATGGGGCATATTTAAGCTGCAGAATTAGGAGGGGAATAATGTTGCCTGTTCTTCCCATTTCTGTCCCAATTTGATTTTAGTTTTGCTTAGGATCGTCCATTAACAAATCATCCAGAGTAATCCCTAAATGCATAATGTCAAGTGCAGCAGAGGATTGGGAAGGAAAGACAGAAAAGACTTCCATCCTTCACACATTGAGAAATAAAGCATGTTTCATAAGATATCAATGCCTTTTGTGAGGCAAATCTGGCCATAATTATGTAGACACTATATTTTAGTGTTTTATAAGCTAAAAAAGGAACTGAGAGTATAAATATTATTTTGCATTCAAAAATAAATTGATAAAAAAGTTAAAATACAGCAAATGAAATCTAGAATTCCATCTATTTAGAAAGGCTAAATTTGTATTTGGAATAATATTGTGCAAAGTACTTGATTCAAATTGTAAGTAAAATGCTATCTACTGAATTTGCAGGTGGGACACACATAGAAATAAGATGAATTTCTTTTTTTTATTATTTTATTTTATTTTTTTGCGGTACGTGGGCCTCTCACTGTTGTGGCCTCTCCCATTGCGGAGCACAGGCTCCGGACGCGCAGGCTCAGCGGCCATGGCTCACGGGCCCAGCTGCTCCGCGGCATGTGGGATCTTCCCGGATCGGGGTACGAACCCGCGTCCCCTGCATCGGCAGGCGGACTCTTAGCCACTGCGCCACCAGGGAAGCCCTCTTTTTGTTTATTTTTAAGTAATGAATTTCTAAGAAAATGCAAAACATTTACTGGTAGGCATTACTAAATGCTACCATGCGACAAGATTGAGTCATCTTTTGGACCCATATATTAACTAGGAATCCGAAAATATAGACACCTTTTTATGAAGACAAAAACCAATTTACCTTTAAAATCATTACTTTTTGCTATTCTTTTTCTCCTTTATCAATGCAATTATTACAACTGCAAAGGCTTGAGATCTCTGAGTTTTTATTTTTCTTCCCATGCCAATGATTTGTGGTACTAGTGCAAATCATCGATTGTGGTCTGGGTCTTGCAACTCTGTTAGGTAATAGAATATTTTATGTTTTGAAATAAAAACGTATCTTACTTATTTTCTGATGAAGTGAATATGCCAGATATTTAGCAGTGTATGCTTCATCATTTAAGCACGGTGATGTTAATGATGTTAACCTCAGAAGTAACGGAACTTGCTACAAGATAATTTTACGCTGCTGTATAATCTGCAACATTTTCCAGCAACAGTTATATAATTTAAAAACTCTGCAGACTTAAACTTTACGTATGGAAGAAGTAGGAAATGACAGGTAAGGCGACAAATCTATTAATTCAGTCAATGTAGAGATCACTAACCTATATATACAGGAATGACAAGATAACTCTATATTATTGAATTGAATACATAGAATCATAAGATTTTGTAGGTGCAGTTTCCTCTTCCTGAAGGGATTTCCCCCTCCCCCCTTTTCCTGGCAAGCTCCAATCTATATTTTTCAGGCCTTCTTCTTCATCTTCGTCTTCTTTTTAAAGATTAAGTTAGTTTTCCTACTGTGAGTCTCCACAGGAAACACAAATTTATTGCAGGTATTTGTAAAATAAAATTCCTTCCCTGATATATATGTGAATGTACAGGCCATGTGATACCTTTAGCACTTGCCACTGTGGTTTGAACTGGTTTTGAACACTTGCTGTGTATTCAGACTGCCTGGGTTTAAATCCTGGCTCAGCCACTAAGCAATGCTGTGACCTTGGCCAAGTGGCTTAGCCAGTCTGTAACTTAGTTTCCTCATCTTTAAATTGAGGTAAAAAATGGCACCTACTTCACAGAGTGGTTGTGAGGCTTAAATTATTTAATACGTGCAAAGTGCTTACAATAGTACCGGCCTGGCACACTATAAAACTATAGCAAATGGTAACTATTAATATTAACTATTATAATTCTATGACATATATTCATTAACTGAATGTTGAATTTATATGTAATAAGCACTTTGTATGCAGAAAACATGGCCTTAGTGACATAAATAAAAGTCCTTTAATAAACTATTGAACAAAACCAAATCATCCCTTTGACAAATGCTTTACAGTTGAAATTATCTGACAAGTTAACTCACTAATTAGGGAGATGGTCTGAAAACTCTATTATCTTCAAGACTTCACCACCAAATTGTAGCATCCAAAATTTGATATATTTATTCAGATTTGATCAGGGTTATAAGAACGTTTGTAATACTTTAATTTGCTTCTCAAAAAAAATGTTCTGTTCATGCTTACTGGTGTAGAATTTTGGAGACTCATTCATTCATTTCTCTCCGTGTTGGAGAGAACCCTACATTTGGAGGGGAAAATATTGACTATGCACATGCCTATTTTGTTTATCTATCAGGTTTGTTTTTTTTTTTTTGCTGTACGCGGGCCTCTCACTGTTGTGGCCTCTCCCGTTGCGGCGCACAGGCTCCGGACGCGCAGGCTCAGGCCATGGCACACGTGCCCAGCTGCTCCGCGGCATGTGGGATCTTCCCGGACCGGGGCACGAACCCGCGTCCCCTGCATCGACAGGCGGACTCTCAACCACTGCGCCACCAGGGAAGCCCTATCTACCTGTTTTTAATCAAGGTCTGGAATCCAGATTCGTCTTCTCAATGTACATAATGTATCTTTGCGTCTGCTTCCCACTCGGTTTCCAAATCATTTGGAATTTTTCTAGAATTTCTCAGTGAGTGAACACTCTAATGCCTAATCATTCTGAAAAATGCAAGTACAAGAACTAACAATTATGGAATATACCAGAAAGATGCACAGTTAAAAATCCATTTTTGTAGATAATCTGATTTTATTCTTGGATTAAATTAATTCATTGGGAATTTTCATACTGGGTTCATATCATTTTTTTTCTGCCTGAACATTTAGCATTATATAATTAATATCCATTGAAATGTGCACAGCAACTTTATAATACACATTCCTGTGTCTTTTATAGAAATGGTTCAGCAGATTGTATCCCATCAAATAGAGTATGAACGTAGTGAAGAAATATCTCTCTGGCCTCATTATTAAGATTGCTAATGATCCTTTAAAATAATTGATTATTTGCTTTATGAACACTGTGGATCATGTAAATAATTCACGTATCCCTTTGGGGTTGGCTGCTATGAATCTCAAAAGCAAATTCATAGCCCACATCTTGCTGTTTTCACAAGATTTCATGGCATGTCTTTTATATATGTTCCTCACACTATTCCATCACATTTTTTTCTACTCCTATTGTCCCTTCATGGATGCTCTCAATTTCCAATTACAAATATTTTAGTTTTGAGTAAAGTTTTTTCCATTACCTAAAATAAATCTGGTAGAAACAAATACAATTTAGGATTATGGCTAAAAATGTGGTCAAGGATGGATTTAGAGCATTTCAGATCAAAGTCATTGCATTATTTAAACTTCCCATTCAGTGTTGTGAGGTTATTTGTTAAACATCTTGAATATAATCATGGCATTATATAACCATTGTCACATGCATAGTTTGATTCCTGAAACTACTTGCTGATAAAATCCACATTCATTTACCAAATATACAATCTCTATATGCTCAAATGAGCTGTTTTGTATACTCAATTTCTGTTGCTGCATTTCAATAAATCAGGAAGAATTGGACACACAGCTCCTTTTTAGCTCTCTAAAAAGAAGTAAATCATTGTCCTTGATATAGGTCCACTGATTTAACAGAAGCTCCTAATCACTCCCTATTATTAACCTGTTCAAATTGTTTCCTAAAATAAGCTGAATTGTTACTTGCTTACTTGCCTAGCCTGTTATCTAATTCAAATTATTTTAAACTTTTGGCATTTTAATTCTATATTTAGAATGACATTTCAAAAAATGTATGTAATATAGCAAAACAAACCAAAACTATTTTTTTAACATCTTTATTGCAGTATCATTGCTTTACAATGGTGTGTTAGTTTCTGCTTTACAACAATGTGAATCAGTTATACATACACATATATCCCCATATCTCTACCCTCTTGTGTCTCCCTCCCTCCCACCATCCCTATCCCACCCCTCTAGGTGGTCACAAAGCACCAAGCTGATCTCCCTGTGCCATGCAGCCGCTTCCCACTAGCTATCTAATTTACATTTGGTAGTGTATATATGTCCATGCCACTCTCTCACTTTGTCCCAGCTTACCCTTCCCCATCCCTGTATCCTCAAGTCCATTCTCCAGTAGGTCTGTGTCTTTACTCCCGTCTTACCCCTAGGTTCTCCATGACCTTTTTTATTTTAGATTCCGTAAATATCTGTTAGCATACGGTATTTGTTTTTCTTTTTCTGATTTACTTCACTCTGAGTGACAGACTCGAGGTCCATCCACCTAAACTACTTTTAAACACTATCACTGTTTTCACCGAAAGCAATGAGACCAATAAAGGAATACAAAATACTTCTGCTACTTTCTATGAAGTCTCCCTTGCTCTACCTAGCTGAAAGTTATCTTTCTTTTTTTAAAATTCCTTAGTACTTCCTTTTAGTATCTTTGGTTTTTAGCTCCTGTTAAGTTTTTAGCCATGATAAAAATGATGACTGTATTTCATATTATCTTTTATTCTCCACATATTCTTACACAACAAATGAATGAACACATCAATGAATGAACAAATGTGTCTTTCTTTCTAAACACCATGCTAACTGGTAACAATATTCTATCTTTTTAAAGTTATTTCAATTTGAGTTTAGCTATAATTCTATAAGTATACATTTAAGATCATTTAGAATCTTAAAAGCTGTATTTTCTCCTTCTGGACACATACTATGAAAATTCCTAGGTAATTTATTTTGCCTCTTATTTTATGCTTTCTTTCTTGTAAGTTTTAATCTGCAGTCATAAATCAAAATAAATAATAGAAAACAGGTAAGATAATTTTAGTTTAAAATGTGTTTTCCATTTATAATAATGATGTTTATATTTATAAAACTTTCTATATTATCAGTAACATGTACACCCATAATATGTAGTGTTTATTCATTCAAAAATGTTTATTGAGCACTAATTGTGTGTGTTTTTAAAAATTTATTTATTTTTGGCTGCATTGGGTCTTAACTGCTGCACGCGGGCCCTCTCCACCTGCGGCGAGCGGGGGCCACTCCTCACCGCGGTGCGCAGGCCTCTCATTGCGGCGGCCTCTCCCGTTGCCAAGCATGGGGTCCAGAGAGCAGGCTCAGCAGTTGTGGCACAGGGGCCCAGCTGCTCCGCAGCATGTGGGATCCTCCCAGACCAGGGCTCGAAGCCACGTCCCCTGCACTGGCAAGTGGACTCCCAACGACTGTGCCACCAGGGAAGTCCACTAATTGTGGTTTATACAGTGTTTTACACAATGTGGATACAAAAGTCAATACGATATGATTTCCTGTTCTCTTGAACTGCATAATCTACTAGGGGAAATAGTACAATTATTTTAAATAAATAATCCTAATGTAATATGATAGGGAAGAAAAATTAGGTACAAATTCTTATGTAAGTATAAATGAATTGTAGATAAATTATTCTTGTCTTCCACCTAGAATAATTTAATATAAAATACATAATATCTGGAGAATCATAAAAATGTTTATTACCCAACAGAGCCATGACCAAGAGACAGAAACGAGTACTGCAAGGTAAAATGAAGAATATTTCAGTTCACTATTAAGAGTGGCTTACAAGCTGGGATGAAGTGAGAGAGTGGCATGGACATACACACACTACCAAAGGTAAAATAGATAGCTAGTGGGAAGCAGCTGCATAGCACAGGGACATCAGCTCAGTGCTTTGTGACCACCTAGAGGCGTGGGATAGGGAGGGTGGGAGGGAGACACAAGAGGGAGGGGATATGGGACATATGTATATGTATATCTGATTCACTTTGTGATACAGCAGAAACTAACACACCATTGTAAAGCAATGATACTCCAATAAAGATGGTAAAAAAAAAAAAGTGGCTTACAGAGAGGCTCTACATCATATGTCATCAGGGAAACGCAAATTAAAAAACAGTGAGATACCACTACACACCTATTAGAATGTTCAGAATCCAGAAGCCTGAGAACACCAAATGCTGGCAAGGATGTGGAACAAGGGAAACTCTCACTCATTGCTGGTGGGAATGCAAAATGGTATGGACACTTTGGGAGAGAGTTTGCTGGTTTCTTGCAAAACTAAATTTACTCTGGTTATACAGTCCAGCAATCATGCATTTTGGTATTTGCTCAAAGGAATAGAAACTTATTTCCATACAAAAACCTGCACACAGATGTTTATAGCAGCTTTATTTATTGCCAAAACTTGAAAGCAACACCTATGCCCTTCAGTAGGTGATTGGATTAATAAACTACTACATTTAGGCAAAGGAATATTATTCATCATGAGAAAGAAGGAGTTGTCAAGCCATCAAAAGAAATGGAGGAATATTAAATACATATTACTAAGTAAGAGAAGCCAATCTAAAAAGCCTACATACTGTATGATTCCAACTCTATGACATTCTGTGAAAGATAACACTATGGAGACAGTAAAAAACATCATTGGTTTCCAGGGGTTAGGGAGGAGAGAGAGATGAATAGGCAGATCTCAGAGGCTTTTAGGGCAATAATACTACTCTTTATGAAACTATAATGGTGGATACATGTCGTTATACATTTGTCCAAGCCAATAGAATCTGCAATGCTAAAAGTGAACCCCAGTGTAAACTACGGACTTTGTGTGATAACGATAGATCAATGTAGGTTTATCAATTGTAACAAATGTACCACTCTGATGGGAGATGTTGAAAATGGGGAAGCTATGCATGTGCGGGGACAGGGAGTGTATGGGAACTCCGTACTTTCTGTTCAATTTTACTGTGAACTTAAAAATTCTCTTAAAAAAGTATATTTTTTTAAAAAGTGGCCTATCGTTATTTTGTTTATCAAAAAGGAGGTTTACTATTTTTTAAAAAAACAGGGCAAGGGCTTCCCTGGTGGTGCAGTGGTTGAGAATCCGCCTGCCGATGCAGGGGATACGGGTTCGTGCCCCGGTCCGGGAAGATCCCACATGCCGCGGAGCGGCTGGGCCCGTGAGCCATGGCCGCTGAGCCTGCGCGTCCGGAGCCTGTGCCCCGCAACGGGAGAGGCCACAACAGTGAGAGGCCCGCGTACCACAAAAAAAAAAAAAAAAAAAAAAAAAAAAAACAGGGCAAAAGCTGTCTCTAAGACTTCTCAGTAGATGTAGAAAACTAAAGGAGCCTCAAAACCCATTGCCCAAGTTCATTAACATGAGGCCCTCAGCAGTGGGGAATTTTCAGGCAAATCTTTCTTCTCTGTTAAAATTGAGAATAACAATAGATTATTAGTAAACTTTGCATCCTTGTGTTTATGGACAAAACACATTTTACCATATAACTTAGGCAAATGTCTTGAATCAAATAACATGTTTCGATCTAGTATCATGTCTGAGAATGAATATGAGGTTGCCAGTCAGCAGTAATGACTCTCTACTATTTAATTCACTTTATAAATCTCCACTATGGAGCCTTGGAGTTTGCAACCTAATTACATATTGGAAGTCACAGCCAAATTTCCTGCGTCAAACTTTGATCTGTCTCTGTTCAGCTCCTTGCATTTCTGAGCTCAAACTCCTGAAGACACGAGTACATTGAACTAAGTAGGTTGATTAGGCCTAAATAATTTAATCTTAATTTCCTGCTATCATAGGGAGTTAGCTATTAAAGCAAATGGGTGAGTTTTGGTTTTCAGTTGACTTCTGTGGAAATACATACATGTCAATGAGATTCCTCATCTATAGACCCAACTGGGAACTCAAAGTTTACATGCACTTGCTTTCATCCATTAGCAACCCTTGATTCCCAACTATGGAATATTAAATAGAGACACAAGGTGTGTGCAGGAAAATTTATTTTAGACTTGAATGCCATATGGGGAGGAAGGAGAAACAAAAAAAATTCTTAGAAGGATGCTGTAACATTCTGTGGCACAGCTCACAGTGGTGTGAAAGGAGCACTGTATGCCATATGCCGACTGTTAACCCTTAATTAATGTGTAACAAGAAAGAAAAGTCACCTCTGTCACTCAATAGTATGGATCTGAAATTTGTGCAGTGCTCTTTTTGTTAAGTAACCAATTTACTTTTGGGAAATGAAAAGGAGGATTGATCATTATAATAAACCTAAATCTTTAAATTATCATAGTCTTCATGGTGTATCTCACTCTTCAGGCTTATTTTCAGAAATAAAAGCATGAAAACTCAAGTTTTCACCTAAATGGCCCTCTCTGAACTAAATAAACCAGTGACTAGAATATAATACCTTTTTTTTTCTCCTTAGTTGAGCTTTCTCGGGATAGTTTTGTTTTGTTTTTGTGTTTTCTTTCTTTCTCAGTGAGTGACTTTGGACCTAAAGTCTGGCTGTAAACTGTCTGAAATTCTCATCAACTGAGCCATCTGATCCAGCAGGCACCATACACGTTCACCTCTGATAGACCTCGTTGAGTGTGCTCTGTTTCTATTTCCATACATCAGATATGCGTGAAAGTGCATTTTCTTAGCTTGTTTTTATTGCTAATTTTCCTTGTGGGACAATGCTTTAAAAAGCCATAGAAATGTCATCAGGCAATACATAGCAAGCAGACTGTAATTAAATTTATCATACTTCTTTGGAATCTAGCTAATCGATAGCATTTGCTTCTTTCCTTTAGTTCCAATTCAGTTCTACATTATATAATTTTATACACAGGTAAACTTTCAGGTAAGATCAGTCAAATTTAAAATGTCTGTTCCAGGGCTTCCCTGGTGGCGCAGTGGTTGAGGATCCGCCTGCCGATGCAGGGGACACGGGTTCGTGCCCCGGTCCAGGAAGATCCCACATGCCGTGGAGCGGCTGGGCCCGTGAGCCATGGCCGCTGAGCCTGCGCGTCCGGAGCCTGTGCTCCGCAGCGGCAGAGGCCACAACAGTGAGAGGCCCGCGTACCGCAAAAAAAAAAAAAAAAAAAAAAAAAAAATGTCTGTTCCAATCTTAGTGTAGATTTAGCTCATTCCTCTTATTCCATTCGCATAGCACATTTGGGAGTTTTAAATTTTGTTAAAAGAGAGAATCATGATAGATACTCAGTACTTCCTTTACGGTTTTCCAGTAAAGAAGTAATTTTCCAGTGTGCAGAAGAATTTTAGAGCAAGAGAATACTTTCTGTGGTCTGTAATGGAAAATCTTGAACTCATGCTGGTTATTTTATTTCCACTTGCTGTCCTTAGCACAGATGATCTTAAATCTTGTCTTTAGACCTCTTCAAGGTCATTCATGTGGCCTCCTGTCTGAAATCTTCCTTTTTATTTACCAAGTTGGGATATAACTTTTTTTTTTTCTTCCTGAGGACAACAATTGATCAGAGAAGCACAAAATGATGTTCTAGTTCTTTTTGCCTTGAATTGTCCAAATGGGCAATTTCTGTAATCTTGGACTTTTGGCTCACTGTACTATTGATTGTTTTAAAATGACTGTTGGTTAGGAGTTGCAACCCAGGTCAGTGCAGAACTCTTTCTTAACCTGAATTTAGCAATCTTGTTTTGAGTTTGGCAGTGGAATTGAAAGACATCTCTGGCCTCCCTGAGAAAGTATGGCTTACAAGTGGTTCATTTGTTCTAGCAAAGGGAGATAGTATTTTTATGAACTTATAACATAGCAAAGTTAAATGTGTTGAATTGGAAATGATTCTACAGCACTATATGTTATAATGCTAAGCTGTATTACTGAAAAGAAACCAGCAGACCAAAATTGCTTATCATGTTTTATATTTATAAATTCTTTTATGTGACTGATTTACTGTGGCTTTTGCTATTTATGCTCATTCAGTTTCTAAATGTCTGGAACTTGGAATGGGGCTGATGAGTCACATTAAACATCCTCATAGTCTGGGACAACAAAGATTAAATGACACACTTAATTGCACTCATTTCACCATGAAGCCTTATTTCCAAAGGCTTTGCCAGTTGTCAGGTGCACTATATTACAGTCCCACATGGCATGTGACATCTTTGCTGCTTGCTGCATCTGGTTGGAGCTGGTGAAAGGGTCTGGGTGTAGGACAACGACGCCCATGCTAATGACGGTGAAGCGTTTGAAAAATAACACTAGAGAATACTTCACCTCTGATTAGACAGGACAACACTTTTTCGTATTAAAAAGAACGCAATCATATTCCATAGTTGCATTAATTGATTTATTTTAAGAAATATGAGTATTGGTCATTTTTCAAAAGATTCTTGTTAAAGTAATTGCTAAACATAAAGGAATCTGGTAATTTAACAAAATTTCAATGTAAATGTTTCTGGGCAGACTTAGTAAGAGCTGGGTTAATGATCTAGTGGACTTAAATCACTGGCACTTTACTAAAGATTTCTTCATTCACATTTCCTCCTTCCTCTCGCTGATGAGAAAATGCTCGACTCTATGCAAATGATCACTAAAACCTCACAGGGGTTCCCTTCCACTTTTTCTCAAATTAAAACTCTAGCTACTGTTTTTGTAAATAAAATAAAACACAAATATAGTAGAGTATGGAGGATATGAATTTATTTCTTGTCTCATAATATACTTATATATTATATACTATATTATATTATTTTAAATAATAAATAATAATAAAATATGTTATTCTATTCAGAGGAATCTCTGTCACCTCAACACAGTTTACAATATTAGAGTACTTAATGAAAATAAATTCATGTACATGGTAGACTGATCAAAAGACTACCATTTCTAGTCCATTTTTTCTACGATGCTTTCACGTAATTTGGGAAAACAATCAGATCAGGTGGAGAATGAAAATAAAAATGAGATTTGTGGGCTTCCCTTGTGGCGCAGTGGTTGAGAATCCGCCTGCCGATGCAGGGGACACGGGTTCGTGCCCCGGTCTGGGAAGATCCCATGTGCCGCGGAGCGGCTGGGCCCGTGAGCCATGGCCACTGAGCCTGCGTGTCCGGAGCCTGTGCTCCGCAACGGGAGAGGCCACAACAGTGAGAGGCCCGCGTACCACAAAAAAAAAAAAAAAAAAAAAAAAAAAAAATGAGATTTGTATTGTTTTGAGGAAAGATTTGGGGATAAGTAAAGGGTTGTTGGCAGCCAGATGTTTTCCTTCGTCATCAAGGAGTGAACAAGAAGAAAAGGTTTAAGTTACAATGGGAGGAATTAAAGCTAAATAGTATAACACAACCACAAAAGTAGTAAAACACAAAGACCAGCAACCAGAGGAAATCTAGTTATTTTATTTTTTTTCCTGAAAAAAAATGATTATCTTTCTCTTTCTCGCTCTCTTTTTTGCTTTAATATTCCTATCAGTAGACATTATCAGACAGCAAACATAGTAATATAAATTTTAACCAACTATATGATGGAATTGATGGAAATCAAATAATTTATTAGTGATATGGGGTAAAATATAATGCCCTTTAAAGGGACTGTTCTGCTTTGATATGCCACCTTTTATCATGAAGCCAGAAAACTGAGTTTTAATAAAAATTATTTTCAATGCTCCATTAAAGGGCAGTGACATATTCAAGAGGTTTTAAAATGTATAAACAAAAATATGTACTCCATGTTAATTATTATTAAAACTTTACATTTAAATTTAATCCATTTCAAAAGTGTTAGAATAGTTAAAATCAAAATGTCCCAGCAATTTAAATGAGCATTGTGCTAGCACACCCCAAAATATAACTAGTCTGGTTTCAGAGGCTGTCATATACAGATGTGTTTTGTAATACAGAGATGAGTTTCTCACAAACATATTATTATAAGTTGTTATAATATCCACGAACTTTTTAATGTTGCAGTGTTTTTAGGTTGGATTTAATGAAGCTATAAAATAACCTATAACCACAATATATCACAATTATTGGTCTTTCCTTTGTCTCTTTATCCCAACTTCTTCCCTTCCTCCCTTCTTTCAAATTGAACAAATGTTGGTAATAGTTTGGGTTTCTCACTACACTAGATGCTGAGAATACAGAGATAATAAAAGTCAGTTTCACCTCCAAAACTTCACAGTCTGGTAGAGGACACATGCAAATGAGCTATGAGAATTCAGTAAGGTATGTGCTATGAAATTCAGAAGTCTAGACTGTCATGGATTCTGCAGAAAAGGAAGTAGCACTTACTAGGGATATCTGTGAAGTGGGGAACGTGAGTCTCTAATTGGAAAGAATAATGTGAGTATGGATTTAGAGGCAGGAGAATACTCTCTGTGATTAGGTTAGAAGCTGCCCTAGCTCGTCTTCCCTGGAACCAAGTCCCTGGAGAAGGGAAGGGAACCCAGTGGAACAAAGGTAGGCTTGAGCGGAGATGAAGGCTTAGGTGTAAACTCTGTAAGTCTCTTAGGGAAGAAGTCATGGGAAAGTCCCATGACTTTCTACTCTATAAACCTCCAGTAGCAGTCATTTTTATTGTGGATAAAAATGGAAATATTCTCCCTTTTTGGTTATGTAAGTAGTGTATGTTCACTATGAAAATAACATTTTAGCAATCAGATTAAGTCAAAAGGGGGAATAAAAGCTCAATGTTCCACAACGCTGTAACACATCTTAATTTAAGCTTAAGAAACCGGTCCATTTTTGTCTTCCTGAGTCCTTATAGATTTGTCTGGATGGTTTTAACCAGAGTTTCATTTGTCCTTGGGCCACTACTAGACAGAAAGTTGTTTCATAGCCTCTCTCTGTCCTCTTGTACCTGAGGAAAGCACACAAACCTCATAAGGCTTTCTAAGAGATTTTGCTCCTGGCAACAATGGGCAAGAGAAACATCAGATGCAAAGGGAAAGTTTAAAACTGTCAAGAAATCTAACTCTGCAAAACTGGTTCTGCTCTTCTAACTTGCTGTATGACTTTGGGCATAGTATTCATTTAATCATGTATTAAAAAAAAAACAACAAAAAAGATTTGACCAGATAATATAAAACAGTACTTCCAAGCTGATAATTCTATTCATTGGACTATGAATAAATTAAGCCCCAAATTTTATTTAGTAAAATAAAAAAGAAAACAACTTTTATTGAGACCCTAACCTGGCTCCTCTGAGAAGCTTTTACGACCAGGATTTAGTGCTCTTGTGTTCTTCTCCAGGACGTGGCAAAATTTGGTGACATTCGTCATTCCATTTGTTGACAAGTTTATGTAGTTTCTTTTTTTTTTTTTTTTTTTTTTTTTTTTTTGCGGTACGCGGGCCTCTCACTGTTGTGGCCTCTCCCGTTGCGGAGCACAGGCTCCGGACACGCAGGCTCAGCGGTCATGGCTCACGGGCTTAGTCGCTCCGCGGCATGTGGGATCCTCCCGGACCAGGGCACAAACCCGTGTCTCCTGCATCGGCAGGCGGATTCTCAACCACTGCGCCACCAGGGAAGCCCAAGTTTATGTAGTTTCTCTAGCGGGCTGGATGAATACCTGTATTGTCTTTTTGTGTGTCCAAACTGGAGGTGTATTCTGAGGAAAGTGTCTTTGCAAAAAGAGGAAACCCATTTTTTTCCTGTTAATTGTATAGGAGCATCTTTACTCCCTAAGGCCACCAAATATACTCTATGATCCAGGAAGGTTAGCTACTCTTTAGCCCTTCCTCCCCTGATACCTTCCTTCTTTTACTTGGAACCTTTCAGAGGAAAAAGAAAACACAATAAGACAAAGTCCTACAAAGTGCTAAGGATGAGTCAGTAAATATGTAAGGACCAAAGTCAGTGATATAGAAAAAGGAAGGGAGGAAAGACTCAATCTCTAGCAGTGGAGAAAAACAGAGTGTCCCTGGTCTGGTAAATCATTTACAAAGTAGAGAATGTGAGAGTTAAGACCTGCCTGTCATGTGTAATCATATGCTATTTAGAAGCCTCATTTTCAAGAGTTATACAATGAAAATAAAAGCACAGCAAATGCATACTATTTCATAGTTGTCATACACTTTTTATTTTGCTTTGAAGTTATAGAAAGATAGGAATATTCTACAGATAAGGAATCCTAGACAGCTCTCAGAGACTGCTTCCCCCTGCTGTGGGATGTACTTGTTTCACAACTGGATGACACAGGTCCACTGCCGGCCACTTGGCAGAGCTTCTATTCTCTTAGCAGAATCAGTAACTCCCCGTGAATGAAGGTCACCAAATGATTTCTCGACTAAAATATTTTTCCATGGGCTTGCCTGAAATATTAACCTAGACACTATTTTGTCATAATTATTTTGTTGTAAGTAGAAGGGCAACATGATTTATTAAATCATCAGAGACTCAAATCCCAGTTTTAACATTTACTGTCTCTGATATTACAGAAAAAGTTACTCTACCTGTCTGAGCCTTGGTTTCTTCACTGTAAGACAGAAATGATAAAATACCTATCTTCAAAGATTATTTTGAAGATTGCATTTAATATAAATAATATCCTTAACACAGCGTCTGGCAATAAATATTGTGTAGTATTATTTATCTACCTTCCAGTATATTGCATTGTTATTCTGTTTACATTTTAAGATGCAAAAGCTAGCTGCCAACACTTAAAAAAATATATTATCCATTAACTTCTTTTTCTTTTCTTTTTAAAATATCTTTATTGTAGTTTAATTGCTTTATGATGTTGTGTTAGTTTCTGTTGTACAACAAAGTGAATCAGTTATATGTATATGTATATCCCCATATGCCCTCCTTCTTGTGTCTCCCTCCCACCCTCCCTATCCCACCCCTCTAGGTGGACACAAAGCACTGAGCTGATCTCCCTGTACTATGCAGCTGCTTCCCACTAGCCATCCATTTTACATTTGGTAGTGTAGATATGTCAGTGCTACTCTGTCACTTCATCCCAGCGTCCCCTTCCCCCTCAGTGTCCTCAAATCTGTTCTCTACATGTGTCTTTATTCCTGCCCTGCCACTAGTTTCATCAGTACCGTTTTCTAGATTCCATATATATGTGTTAGCATACGGCATTTGTTTTTCTCTTTCTGACTTACTTCACTCTGTATGACAGACTCCAGGTCTATCCACCTCATTACAAATAACTCAGTTTCATTCCTTTTTATGGCTGAGTAATATTCCATTGTATATATGTGCCACATCATATCCATTAACTTCTTATCTTAAATGTGTCCATGAAATTACTTACCTAAAGGCTTGTATCTAATCTACAGGCCCTGAAATTACAGAATACCCAAACTTTAACCCTTGACATAGAGAAGGATGCTAGACAAATTGAGGGAAAGTATCTACGGTGAAATTCAGATCTGGTGACATTCCACAGTGGAGAAGTACCCAGGGGTTGATTCAAGAATGTTGACTTTAGAAACAATGAAATAGTGGATATGGGGTGAAATCGAGGTCAAGGCTCCCTGATATTCCATTTGAGTTAAATCTCACTATGCAAAGTGATCTCAGAGTTTCCTTAATAACTATGACAGTGAGTACGAAAACACCTTCCAGGAGAATCAAGAGCTAAGGTAACAACTCTCACCTTTGTGGGAGAGAAAACAGCCATGAGTGAAAAACTGATGGAAGAACATAGTGAGCAGGGACGAGCCTTCAAAATACCACATGCTGGATGTTGGGCTTCCCTGGTGGCGCAGTGGTTGAGAATCCGCCTGCCAATGCAGGGGACACGGGTTCGTGCCCCGGTCCGGGAAGATCCCACGTGCCGTGGAGCGGCTGGGCCCATGAGTCATGGCCGCTGAGCCTGCGCCTCCGGAGCCTGTGCTCCGCAACGGGAGAGGCCACAGCAGTGAGAGGCCCGCGTACCGCAAAAAAATAATAATAATAATAAAAATTTTAAAAATTAATAAAATAAAATAAAATACCATATGCTGGATGTGAAATGAAAATTTAGCAAAATGAATCATCTTGCATCTTAAAGTTATATCGTGAGTATTGCTCACAGCACACTCTCTTAGAAAGCCTAGTGAGGGTTGTGTGCTTTCCTCCCAAGAGGACAGAGGGAGGGTGTGAAACAACTTTCTGTCTAGCAGCGGCCTCAGGACAGATGAAACTCTGGTCACAACCATCAAGAAGAAAAATCTGTAGGGACTCAGGAAGTCAAAAGTGGAATGCTACAGCCTTAGATGGCCTCACATTCCATGGTGTGTGAGGACAGAGAGAGGGAAAGATCTCTGGTGTTTGTTCTTATGAGGACACTCATTCTGTTGGATAAGGGCCCTACCTTTATGACTTCTTTTCATCTTAATTAACTTCCTTAGAGACCCCCATCTCCAAATACAGCCACACTGGGGGTTACAGCATGAACATGAATTTGGGGTAAACACTAACATTCAGTCATTTACTTATAACATTAGCTTATAAGTAACTGTATTCATTTGGCTTCCCCTGGAAGCAGAGTCTGAGATTAAGACCTAGGAGATTTCCTTGGAAGTCAGGACTGAGACAAGGATTTGCGAGATGAGCTCAGGAAGCAGGAGTGAGAGAGTGGGTAGAGCAAGCAGGAAAAGTTAATGAAAGAGGACATTAGGATGCTCCCTTAGGCAAAGATCTCCTTTCAACCAAGATATCAAAAAACCCCACAGACTATTACAGAATTTTTAATCTGAAAGATGGGAGACTGAAACATTTATCCACTCTTACCATTGGTTGAAGGATCAACCTATAGGGAAGCGAATACACTAGTGCCCTGGCCAGGCAAGCTCCCTCCAAGGAGAGAAGGTATAGGGACAGAATGGAAGAAGATGTGCCACCTGAGGGTAGGCTGGGATGCTGAAAGCCAGCACAGGGGGCTAGAACTGCCACCTGTGCTGCAGCTGATGTCAGAGGTGGGCCAGGAACATGTAACACAAACACCAGAGGCATCTGTGTAATATTTATCTTTGTTTCGATACAAGCAGGCAAAAAGTAAATTGGTTTGTAAAAAACTACATCTTAGCTCCATTTAAGAAGTACAGTTACTAATCATATTGCATTTCAAAATCAGAAGAATGGATGTGAGGCGGTGGTAGTGTACAAAAGGGAAGAATGGGTATGGGTTTCACTTGCCGATTACTGCCTACTACTTTAAACCGACAACTATTTAATTAATTCTCATGATTCTCCAGTGCTGGACTCGGTTAACTGGTGTTCTGCCTATCCTGATGCTCACGAGAGCTTCAGTTTTCTGAGGCTTCATGGAGCTGCGGTGATCCAAGATGGCTCTTCCCTACTGGCTGTCCGTTGGAAGCTCCTTTGGAGCTGTTGACCAGAACACACTTGCATAGCCACTCCCTGTATCTTGGGTTCCTCATTGCATGGAATCTGGTTTCAAAGAAAGTATCTTAAAAGAGAAAACGCTGAAGCTGCTAGACTTTCATAATGCTTGCTTACACTCAGAAGTCTTTGAATGGCACTTCCTTTGCATTGCATTGTCCAAAACAGTCACAGGACCAGCCAGGATGCAAAGGGAAGAACACATCTCCTCATTTGATAGGAGAAGCAGCATGCTTGTGCAAGGTGGAATATGATTATTTGCGACCCTCTCTGTGCCCTAGCTGCTACAGTAGGATAACAGGGCTTGTGGACATTTCATGAGAATTAATTCTTCAACAATTCTTTCCCAAGGTTCTATTTTTTCGTTAATGCTGTGCTTAATCATCTGTTCATAGTAGGGGTTTTAGATGAGGACCAAAACACTTTCCTACACTGATTGAGGACACTGGGGAGAATTCCCAAAATTTTTCTCAAAATGTAGTATTAAAATTTACATTAGAGTCCTCTGGTACAATTTTTTTTAACATCTTTATTAGAGTATAATTGCTTTACAATGGTGGGTCAGTTTCTGCTTTACAACAAAGTGAATCAGTTATACATACACATATGTTCCCATATCTCTTCCCTCTTGTGTCTCCCTCCCTCCCACCCTCCCTATCCCACCCCTCTAGGTGGTCACAAAGCACAGAGCTGATCTCCCTGTGCCTGGTAGGATTTTTAAATAATATGAATTCTTGGGCACAACATATCTGATGTGTCATAGTCTTTAGGTCATGCTCAAGAAACCAGCATTTTAAATGAGGCACACAGGTATCTATGATAAAATATATATATATATTGCTAGAAAGATACAATTCTATGTCTTTGGCCTAAAATAAGAGAGGGCCACTAGGGAATGATGGCTGTTCTGTACATTAAAATCTTGAATAGATATTTCAGGTAGCATGTATTGAGTTGCATGAATGGAGTTCTAGAAACTAGACAGAATGGTGCTTTCCTGGAAGCAAGTCCATCAGCCTAGAGAACAATTAGGAGAAAAGGAGATATGACGAGACTAGATTAATCAATCTAAAGTCTAGAAGTGGGCGGATTGTGAAAGATTTGAATATTGTACTAAGTAGTGAGCTTTATCTTGAAGGTAACGCATATCCTTACAAGGTTTTTTTTTTTTTTTTTTTTTTTTTTTTTTTTTTTTTTTCGGTACGCGGGCCTCTCACTGCTGTGGCCTCTCCCGTCGCGGAGCACAGGCTCAGGATGCGCAGGCTCAGCGGCCATGGCTCACGGGCCCAGTCGCTCCGTGCCATGTGGGATCTTCCCGGACCGGGGCACGAACCCTTGTCCCCTGCATCAGCAGGCGGACTCTCAACCACTGCGCCACCAGGGAAGCCCTTTACAAGGTTTTAACAGGAGGTGTCATATTCAGAAGTATGATTTAGAAAGGTTATTGTGTCTACAGCTTAGGTAATGGATTAGAGACACAGGGATCGGGTAAGAGGGAACAGAAGTAAAGAAAATGAGAACAGATAACAGCACAAACTCAGGTAGTGATCCATGTAGGTATAGTAAATAAGCCATTAGAGTTGCTTACATGGGAATAAATCAACTTTCTTGTAGAATGTTTTGCACTTCCACTAATGGTTCTACAAGGGCATCCATCCAGTCCTGAAACACAGGTGAATATACATAATACTAGCTCATCTACAATCTTAAAAAGATTCTCTGTGTTGCCAGGTTTTATGAAAAACTATACAATTAAGTGAACAGGCATCAGATACGTTTCTAAGGAGACAACTTTTGCTCTCTACTGCACATCCAAAGTAACATCAGGTGTCAGTGTTCTGGGAAGGATACAAAGCCTAACTTTTCAGCTGATTTTATAGATGGGCCTAGCCACCCCCCATTCATTTCACTTTGTTTTTCCTATTCTCTATATGGAACTTTATGAGGTATAACCATAAAGTAATGATTTTTTTATGTGGCTCATAAACTAACTCTGAAGGCAATTTCAAGAGATTCAACAGTTCTGAGCTGTGGCAGCTCTGTTAAAACGGAGGAGAACCTCCTCAGATGATTACTTTGGAAAGGGCAACACTCATTAGAACGTGTTTCTCTGGCAAGTTGATTTTAAAAGCATCCTTTTTCTTATCTTGACCCCTGCATACCCGCTGATTTCCCTAAGCATTCCATGAGAGTTTATTAACTACTTTATGGTTATGCCTTATTTTAAAGAAAAAGTTAGAGTTATATTAGGGAACCTGTTTCTTCCCTTTCAGGGAAAGTCAACTAGGTTTCTGTCTGGAGGGCTTTTGACAACCTCTGTATCCCTGATGGACACATAGCAGGCCTGTGGCTCACTTGCTCACCCAGGAGAAAAGAATGCAGGGGAAGCAAGCACACTGGGCCTCAAAATGCTAAAGGCAAAAAGCAAGATCTGAGCAAATCTTGGAACAGTCTCAGCAACATGAAATATATGCTGACTCCAAATGAGCATTTCCATTTTGTAAAAATGAGGCAACTCTGATCCTTGAAGAAGAAAGTTAAGGAAATCAACTTTTATTGAACCATGGAGGGTCTATCCACAAAGGTAGTAAATCTGAGCATAGCTCTAAGCCTTTGCTTCCCCTTATCCTACAAACAAACGCATAACAATGGAAATGCTCGTTCCTCCTCTGGCCTAAGAAACCCCTAGTCACTCTCTAAACTGCCATTCTCTCACACGCCCAAGAGAGGTTGCAAGCACTAACGACATCATTATTCTGTCTCCTTCCAAATGCCTTATGGTCCTGCTTTCATCAAGCAAGTCCTAACTCCCAACAGGAATTTTACATTCCCAACCAAACTTCAAGATTCACAAGCAACTTTGATATTACAGAAGGATGGCAGCCAGATTCTTCTCTCAAAAAGTATTTTCTACAAAAGTTATCAGGTTCCAATCCTTGTTATTGCAAGCTCCAAAGGAAGCTTCTGAATTTTACCCTGCAATTCTGGTCTTAAATACTACTCCCATCTTCTGTAGATGAGAGCACAGCATTTGTGCTCTGTAAAGGTACTGCTTCTGGAGGCTGTGGGTGTACACTAGAACTAATGCAGACACTCTCTCATGACAGCTTTTGGTGCCTAAAAGCATGAAACCATCCATAACCTTCTTCTATGCTCCTGGTAGAATTGAGCTTGGCACTAGAGAGTTATTGACAGTAATTGTAATGAATTATGTATAGACCGAAATGAGTGTCATCAAGAATCAGAATTTTTAAAAGCAAAAGTGGGTATACGTCAATGTCAATGTATATACATTGGGTAGAGATAAGCTAGTACAGAAGTATAAATGAAAGATGGTTTAAGACTTGCCAGTAAGTGAGACTTTTGTTCAAAACTCTCTTTTACTTTTTTATGATAAAATGAGATATTTATAGAATAAAATGATTTTTTTTTCCATGCTGGGGTGATATGAGGAAGTAGACATGAGTAGAGCTAATAGTCTGTTTGTAATGGAGTAATTTAAATATTCTTTTTTTTAACATCTTTATTGGCGTATAATTGCTTTACAATGGTGTGTTAGCTTTTGCTGTATAACAAAGTGAATCAGCTATACATATACATACATCCCCGTATCTCCTCCCTCTTGTGTCTCCCTCCCTCCCACCCTCCCTATCCCACCCCTCTAGGTGGCCACAAAGCACTGAGCTGATCTCCCTGTGTAAATATTTTACTTCTTAAACATACATTCCAATTTTTATGAGTCTGCATTTATTTCTTAGTATAAAAACTATGTTTCCTGTCTACTTGTAAGTTTAAGCTTAGATTCATACAGAGCATAAAATATAAACATAGCAGACACATATACTTCCTATTCCCCAATTTCTCTGAGAGAAAATCTAGAGAAGTGCTTTGAAATGCAAACATTACATAAGTTCAAGAAAGATTTTTTTTTTTCAAGGACTGGAAGAAATAGTCAAAATAAAGGATCTTGTAAGATCAGCTAGGCAATGGTTCCAGGGTATGTTGATGGGACAAAGTATACCAGTTTGTATGTTTTCAAATGGCAATTCTATTGCCAAAAAAGGGTATTTCAATGACACACTTTGTTATCAAAAAATTTATTGTTCAAGAAGTCAACATAGAAATGTGTTCCATGATTGGGCTTCTCCTTTCCCACCTCACTTTGGGTGCTATGCTAAAGCTACTTAGAGAGTCTAACTCCCTGTGATGTGATTCTCCCAGCCAGAGGGTTTTAGCACACGTGGAGAGGCTGTATGGCCAGTGTCTCTGTATGGCCAGAGAGCTTGGACTCTGATGCCAGACTTCTCAGGTTTGAACTTGACTCTGGCACTTAGTAGTCCTAAGAGAAAGGGAAGTTCCTTAACCTTTCTGTATCTCAGTTTTTTCAACTGAGGGTAATAATGGAATATACCTTGCAAGGTTGTTATAAGGAATAAACCACTTAATATAAGTTAAGTACTTAAACTCTGAGTAACACTTAGGAAAGTATCTGCACACCTATACACACCTACTTACGCACATATATACATACATATACATGTATACACATACATACACAGATGTCTGTGAGCCAGTGTGATGCTGCTAGTGACAAAGTTTATGTATCTACAGAGGGCATTTTATGTATCTGATATCTAAAAAAGTGGCCTAACAAAGAAATATGTGTTCTTGAGAATATCTGGAAAATACAGAATACATCTAAGGTAGTACCATTTCCCCTTGTTTGCTCTTAGTTACTGTTATGCTGGTCCTGTGCCAAGGAGAGCCACATTTTATTACTATTCCAGGCTGAAATTTTTCAAAGCAACTTTATTCCCTACAACGTTCTAACCTAGCTATCCCTGTTCTTAGATAATTGGAAAAGTATAGGCTACATTCCAGATGATGGATATAATTTTGCCTTCTTATGAGTCACTTTTGGAATCATTAAGACATTCAGAAATGATGATGATATTTTATCAGACAAATATTTATCATTGCCTTGTACATACAGATTTTTATGAAAACCCACCTCACTACTTTCCATCACCCCATTTTTTCAAAGGTTCTACAAATATTTATTGAGGACCAGTTAAGATCCAATCACTTTGATGGATAATTAAAGTGCACAAATGAAAAACTTGGTCTCTTCCATCTCTGGGATCTAAAGAGAGTAATAACATAGTGCGGTGATTCTTGAAGTGTGACTGCGTTCCTTAGAGTACGGATCCCATGATGCCTGAGAAATAGAAGTCTCATCTCCACGATAGTTAACGCACTAGAACGTATCCTTTGGAATATGTTGTACACTTGTAAACCAGAGTACTTCATAATAATTGACTCTGTAGAGTATGTGATACCAATCAAAGTATTGATGGTAAAATACATTGTCAAATTTCTGCTTAGAGAATGTTGTAACTCTTTATCCATAGAAGTTAACATGATCAGTTAATTTATATTCATATTAGTCTCCTAAAACATGCTTTCATGTGATGAATAGTAACTTATACTTAAAGCTTTGATTTTCAAGAGACAATGATCACAAACATATCTTCACTCTCTTCCCATGTAAAGTATTAGATAGGAAAACAATTTTTGATCCTGAGATGTTTCTGTTTTATTTCAGATTACCTATTATGCAAACTCTCATTCTTCATCTTTTTTTTTTTTTTTTTTTTTTTTTTTGCGGTACGCGGGCCTCTCACTGCTGTGGCCTCTCCCGTTGCGGAGCACAGGCTCCGGACGCGCAGGCCCAGCGGCCATGGCTCACGGGCCCAGCAGCTCCGCAGCATGTGGGATCCTCCTGGACTGGGGCACGAACCCGCATCCCCTTCATCGGCAGGCGGGCTCTCAACCACTGCGCCACCAGGGAAACCCTTCATCTTTTAAAATAACAGTGTCCTATAGGAAATCTCTTTTACGTGTTAAAAAGCTACTCTATGCACTTTGAAAAGCTATTGTGTATTTGGTACAAAACTGAAAATATACAAGAGGACAATTACTAAGTTTCATTACCTTTCCTGCCCTCACAACTCAGTGACTCTGCAGAAAGGATCCCTATTACCACTTTCTTGTTCATCCTTTTAGAAATCATCTAGGAAATGAAACACATACACACATAATTATTAAATATGGTTGATAGCATATTTTACATATGGTTCTACACTCTGCTTTTTCACGGAATGTAATGTGGACATCTGTCTCTAAGTTAGAGTAAGTTACAAGTGCCTCATTCATTTCAAAGTTCGCACGGCGTGGACGGCACACCCTTAGGGTGACCCTGGATGAATGATGCCTCTTGCAATCCACTGTGCTTGACCATAGGCAGAACTTGCTTCTAACCAATAGAATATGTAAACGTGATAGGATGACCCTGCCTTGGTTAGGTTCCATTAGGTGGCAAAGGTGAAGGAATGGCATGCCCACTTCTCTTAGTATAAGATTCTGTCTTGGCAAGCTGAAGAGACAGTGTCCCCTTTCAGGCTTTGAAGAAGTAAGTTGTGATGCTGTGAGAGGTTTGTGGAGCAGGGCAAATGGTTAGGACCTGAAGGTAGTCCTAGGAGCCGAGAGAAGTCCCTGACAACAGATAGCAAGGGAAAAGGGGCCTCACCATTGCTGCTGCATGAAACTTACTTCTGTCTACAATGCAAATGAGCAGATTCTTCCCCAACAAGCCTCCAGATATGAACACGGCTTTTGGGCCTCAGGATTCTTCTGGGAGAGAACTCTTCTATGGGAAGAGCTGGTAAAACATAAAGCCTGGGCCAAGTCTGAGTCCTAAGTCTCAGGACTTAGGCTGTAAGAAAAGGACAAGAAAACAAACCAGCAAATCTGGTGAGCCATGTAGATAATGGCGGAGGCAAGGCACGTGTATGGGCATTGGGTATGTGGGAAATCTCTGTAATTTTCTCTCAGTTTTGTTGTAAACCTAAAATTGATCTTTAAAAAAATATGAGTGTAAGTATGGGTATTGACTGGAAAGAGTCTTGAAGGAACTTTCTGAAAGATGGAAATTTTTATATCCCTGTGCTACAAGAAAACTCATTGAATTATACATTTAAGATCTAGGCATTTGTCTATAAGTAATTTTATCCTTAAATCAATGATAAAAATAGGAAAGTAAAACAAAACAAAACAACAACAACAACAACAACAACAAAAACCCACAGTTTTGCAGACACTTGATTGTAGCCCGGTGACACCCTGAACAGAGAATCCAGCAAAGCCACACCTGGACTCCTGACACACAGAAACTGTAAGATAAGAAATGTGCATTGTTTTAAGCCACTGATTTGGCATCATATTTTTACAGCAATGGCTTTAATACATTTGGTGTATCATTGATTGATTTATAGCTTTATGAACCTTGAAGGCAAAAAGAAAATTGAATTAATGAAACTCCCTGTTTTGTGGAATGCTATAACCGTTGGTTCAATATCCCTTTCCTTTTATACTTATTTGGTCACTTCTTTTAACCCATAATCCTCACTCACATTCTTCTCTCACCAACAGGCAACTCATTTAAATGAGCTTGATGTGGACCTATTTTTGTTAGATTATATTTCTGCCAATTGTGTACATGCATTTGAAATTTGCCTTAGATGTTCATGAGGTATGGTCTCATGTCATTGCTCCAAGTACACATGTTGTATAGGATTCCATTTCAAAGAGTTAAGAGTTAATATGAGCAGATCATGTTCAAAAAATAAATAAAAAACAAGGTCAGGGTTCAGGTTAAGAGGCAGAAAACAGTAAGAGAGTGAGGTTGTGAGCTAGGGAGTTTTGCAGGAGTCAAACACCTGCCGTTTGGTCTTCAGTGTGAGGCTAGGATACAGGTCAACCTGCCTTGGAGTGGGAAATGATCCTTTTAAAACATGAAAGCTATTATTTCCTCAGTGGCTGAAGAATTTCCAGAAATGTCAAGTCGGATAAAATTTGGACATTGGTAAAATGAAAACTACAATACAATAAGGAGGAGAGAAAAGTCATTACCAAGAATGAGCATGAATTGGGTGGCTGCATGGAAATATCCCGCATAATCTACTCTTTGTACTAGAAAGTGGACAGAGGGTGGCCCAAAGGAAAGACGATGGGATTGGGGTTTGGAAACATGCGATCAAGTCCCAGCTATACCCTCTAAGAGGCCATGATGCTTTGGGGCATGTAATTGGATCTAAGCCTCATTTTCCCCAGAAGTAAAATTAGAGTTAACCAGAACACCTATTTTACAAGCTCATGTAAGAAATAACATGATTTTTCATATATTTGCTAGTTACAGTCATCTCTATTTGTTCTGACATTGTAAAAAAAATTATATCTTACATTAAAAATAACTGGTATATGAATCTAGTGCTGTAGGAGAACAAAAGATTAATAAAACAGGTAGCACTTTTCCTAGGCTCTAACCACTTGAAGGACTAAAATGTCCATGGATAGATAGTAGCAAAGTAAATGAGTTCATGTCCTTCTTATAAGGCTCTTTTAAAAGTCTAACCCAAAGGTTTCTTGGTACCATTAAAGTTTTAAAAAGTGTTTCTTTTTCTTTTCTCCATTCAATTATTTATTCAACTGTAGGCTCATGTTTTTCTCAGACCTCAAAAGCTGCGCATATAAAATAAGGTCCCCTTTGCCATTACCTTCCCCATTTCCTTTCCCTTTTGGAAAGTTCATTCTTTTACAAGTTTCTTTTTCCCGTATAATTTTTTGGAAACCCCAGAGGAACACTATATTTTCCACAAATCTGTATTGGTGGTAGGTTTTCGGTTCTGCAAGATACTCTAGCAATAGTTCTAGAAATATTAAAGTTACCTCCGGTTTCATTATCTACTCTTGCAGGCAACTCTGTTTCTGCTTACTGATGTGTTTCAAATGCAATCATACTTATTGCCCCCAGTGCAAATAAAATCGGGCTGTATTTATTTTTTTAATTTAGTGATTGACTTAAAGTAAAAACTTACAGCCCAGAAAAGTAACCTGAAACCTGCTCTCAGGTATGACTAAGATTAGCATTTATAGAGCTCACTCATGGTCTGTCCCCCTTACCGCCACTATGCTTCAGGGCTTTACCTACCAGTCCAGAAGGAGATACCTTTTGTTTTGGACCAAAAATTATTCTCCATTATTTTACAGAACAGTGAAATTTGTCGGCAGAAGTATATATATTTGCCATACAATGAAGCAGAAAGCTGCTTATGCCTTCAGAGTAAGCACTCTCCTGGTCCCCGGATTTTCAGAAATAATAGGGTCCATTCTCAGAGCACCACAGCACAATAACCATTAGTGAGAACCTACTGTTAGAGCCTAGGATCATTATGTATTCAAATTCCTTACATTAGAGATTCTGAATCACCCCTCCTGCTCTTTTGGTGTTTGTATTTTACTTAGAAAGACAGACATGAGTATGGATGTAGGCTGGGCAGCATGTGACCTCTGGAACAGAGACAGTTGTGCTCAGAGGAAAAACTAACCATTCTCGGGGTTTCAGGAATAAAACCGACCCCCCCTCCAAGCTGTGCCTTTTGAAAGATGTAAATTTTCATCCAAGGCAAGGGTAAAGAAGGCATCTCAAACTAAGGGAACATCTCGTGTAAAATTACAAAGTATATGTTGTAATTTGTGATCTGGGGAAAATGATAATTTGATGCATCATTGTGTTATGTGGAGAAAGTGGCTGCAGAGTCAAATAAGGGACAGAAACTGAAGAATCTTCCAAGTTACACTTAGGAGCTTGGATTTTGAACTGTAGCTATTGGGAAGATTGACCACAGTCTGCTTGAGGTCAGATATTACGTGCTAACTAACCTTTTTTCCCTGTAATCAATTATATAAGATGAGAATGAACCATAAAATTTTTATTTCTTATATTGATGATCATAGATAAGGGAGGAAAGACAACTTTGGAGCTGTAAGAAATTGTATTCATTTCATTTTTAAAATTATTATAGAATATTTGAGACACTTATAGGAATATAAAAATACAATAGGTGAAAAATATAAAAAATATAATATTACAAACATAATATACTTTAAACCCCTGCTTTATTCCTCCTTGGTAACATTTTCTTCCATCCTCACCCTGGGGTTATGACTAATTTTACCAATTTAAAATGTGAACTGGGACTTCCCTGGTGGCTCAGTGGTTAAGAATCCACCTGCCAATGCAGGGGACACGGGTTTGAGCCCTGGTCCGGGAAGACCCCACATGCCGCAGAGCAACTAAGCCCGTGCGCCACAACTCCTGAGCCTGCGCTCTAGAGCCTGTGCTCCGCAACAAGAGAAGCCACCGCACCACAATGAAGAGTAGCCCCCGCTCGCTGCAACTAGAGAAAGCCCGCGCGCAGCAATGAAGACCCAATGCAGCCAAAAATAAATAAATAAATAATAAAAGTAAAATAAAATATGAACTAACCTGAATTTGGTATTTTTTTTCCAATATTTATTGACTCTTCCTCATATATACATATGTATACACAAATGTATACTAATATGTAACTGCACACATAAATGCACAGGTAGATATATAATTGTGTGGATGGTTTTTAAAGTTTTGAGCTGTACATATACTTCTACAATGTGTTACTTGATTTTCTTCAATATTTTTGTGTGATTCATCCATTTGGTGGATACATGTAACACTATTTTATTCATTTTCATTGTTGTATAGTATGCCATGGTATGATTATTGCATGCTGTATATATTTTCTCCTATTGATAGAAATGTGTATGATTCCAATTATTTAGTATCAGCAACAAAGCTGCTGTGAACATTTTGAACAGATTTCTTTGCACACGTGGGTATATATTTTTTTGCTACATCTCACCAAAATTTATGGATCAGGTATAGTGGGGTATTATTTTTATATCCAGTGCACTATAATGCTAGAACAAGAAGACCAATATTTTTTTCTTAAAATCGTGTTCCTATGTGCATCCATGTCCACAAAGCCTAGAACAAAAAATTAAGAAATTGAACAATGGCTTTTAAAACTTCTAATAGATTATAATCAAACTTCCATTTCACTTCATTGAGTAAAACACATCAAGAGTCCACTCTCCATATTTACCTACAAGTCTATCTTTATATCAAGGTTACCTTTATTTATTTCCAGGATCATTACTTACAGTATTCTTAACCAGTCATTCTCTCATTCTATGTTTAATGAAGTCTAAAGACACTTAAATGTTTACTATTTCAGTGGTGATTGTTTAATTTATAAGACAAAATCTCATCATTCACATCAAAGTCATGCTAGTGAGGCTGTAAATTACACATTTTATGGTCTATAAAACCTAAGATGATCCAGTTATCAGGGTGTTTATTATTAAAATATTTTTACAATATCTTTCTAGATATAACTAGTCTTCAACTATTATGATGACCATCCAAAATATCTTCCCTGAAGAATAACAATTGCATGCTGACATTTTTTTCTAAGTACTTTTATGAGAACAGGGTGAAGTATCACGGGGATCTTCTTCAAATATCTACCATAGGAGATAATTTGACACATGCCACATTTTGGGAAGCATTAATCTTTTCTTTCGTATCCCAGAGGGAAAGAAGCTAATGGAAATATTGTGACTAACTTCATCCAAAATGCTCTAGTTTGATTTTCAGGCACCCACAGTTAAACCACAGGGAGTGAAGCATACAATACAGGATTAACTAATTCAAATTCAATAAATATTTAATGAGCAACTTTTTTGTGCAACATTCTATTCTAGGAACCCAGGACACAGGATAATTAGATGAAATCTGGCCACACATGGCTTACATTCTAGAGTATTGCCTTTAATAGCATGATGTAGCCTTGGATAATATTCTAGAATTCTGCCTTATGAAGTATCTGATAGTTTTAGAAAATATATTTCTTCACATAAATAATGGCATATGTGAAGGTAAATATTTTTCAGAAATATTCTGCAAAATGTATATTCTGTCATTGCATTTAAAGTGTAATGATGGTTGATGAAAATAAAAATACTGACAATATGTAAAATAATAGGTAACCCAGAAACCATAAATAGACATAGTAACAGATTTCATGACACCCAATTTTAAAATTCCAAAACAAGATATGTCAGACAGAAAATATGTTCCACAGAACTTTGTTGTAAAATGGTATAGTTGCTGTGGAAAACAGTATAACAGTTCCTAAGAAAATTAAACATAGAGTTACCATGTGACCCAGCAATTACACTTTTAGTTGTAGATCCAAAAGATTTGAAAGCAGGGACTCAAACAGATATTTGTACATCCTTGTTCAGAGTAGCTTATTCACAATAGTCAAAATGTGGAAAGAACCCAAGTGTTCATCGATGGATGAATGCATAAAGAATATGTACATACATATACTGGAATATCAGTAAGCATTAAACAGGAATGAAATTCTATGACATGCTTCAACATGGATGAAACTTGAAAACATTATGCTAAATGAAATAAGCCAGAGATAAAAGGACAAACATTATATGATTCCACTTGCATGAATTACCTAGAATTGTCAAATTCAAAGATACAGAAATTAGAACGGTGGCAGCCAGGTGCTAACAGGAAAGAAGGGTGGGGAGTAATTGTTTAAAGGATACAGCTTTTTTGTTTAGGATGAAAAAAAGTTCTGGAGATGGTTAGTGATGATGGTTGTGCAGCAGTGTGAAAGTACTTAATGCCACTAAACTGTACACTTAAAGATGGTTAAGATGGTCTATTTACGTTATGTATATCTTATCACCATAAATAAATAAATAAATAAATAAATAAATAAAGTGAATGTAAAATGAGAAACTACAGAAGGAAAATTTTGAGTTAAAAAAAAAAAAAGTGGAGGGCTTCCCTGGTGGCGCAGTGGTTGAGAGTCCGCCTGCCGATGCAGGGGACACGGGTTTGTGCCCCGGTCCGGGAGGATCCCACGTGCCGCGGAGCGGCTGGGCCCGTGAGCCGTGGCCGCTGAGCCTGCGCGTCCGGAGCCTGTGCTCCGCAATGGGAGAGGCCACAGCAGTGAGAGGCCCGCGTACCGCAAAAAAATAAAAATTTAAAAATTTTTTTAAAAATAAGAGGAGTGAAAAAGACCTGGGAGACAATGGGGAATCAAAGGAGGTTTGTTTTGTTTTAAAATAAAAGAATCAGTGGATGTTTGGAGGATCCAGAGAACAGGAAGATATTGATGGTGAAAAGAAAGAAAAACTGTAGTAACTATAGGGGCAAAGTCTCTGTGTGTGTGTGTGATGGGGGAAATGGGAAACCAAACCACATTGTATGGGGAAGCACAAATAGGTAGTAAAACTATAAAGAAAATAAGGGGACAATTACTGTGAAAGTAATTGATATGAAAGCTGAGATAGTGTGCATTTTATAATTGAAAGAGGAGTGTAACACATAAGGTACATCAGGGGTGACTGCTCTGTTTCTTGAACTCAGTGATAGTAGACTTTGTATAAAGTGATGGGTATACATTTTAAAAATATTTCCTAACTTTCATATTTATGTATGTGTTCTATCGATACTATCAAAAGTCAAAAAAATCACTACAAATACAGAAGAAGAATAATCCAAGTGTATGTAAAGTACTTACAGATCACTAAGGAAAAGGTGAACAGCCTAAGTTTTTTTTAATAGGCAAATTACATAAACAGCTAATTCATAAAAGAAGAAAAAAATGATCACTAAACATACAATATGATGCTCAACCTCACTAATTTTAAATGCTAATTAAAATGAAAAATTGTACCTTTTTTTAAATAAAGAGTTAGCATAAATTTTCAAAGATGGATACTTTTCCAGTCTGTTGAAAATGAAGGGACAGGACATTTTCTTTAAACAATAGGTGTGAACTCTGTTCAGATTAAAAATGAACAAAAAATATGATCAAGCAATTCCACTTACAGGGATCTATTCTGCAGTAAGTAAGCAATTATCTTACAAATATACAAGGATTTCACTGCAGAATTATGATATAGCAAAACAAAGAAACAACCTAAATATCTCCAAATAATAAACTGATTACATAAATTATGGTGTGTCTATGTAATGCAATACTACAGAAGTATCTAGAAAAAATGTATCTTTGTACTAAGATATGTCCATAACATATTAAGTGGAAAACTTTTGTAAAGTGTAATCTCATTTTAGTTAAAAAGAAATTGGGTATGTATGTACTCATTTGTGTGTGCAACATAAAGACAAGGGTAGAAAAAATATCTCTGAAGACACAGCAAACTACTAATATTTGTAACTTTTAAGGGCTGTAATTACAGGGTGGCAGATTTATTTCCACTTCAAATCTATCATCTACTTTATCTATCTATCTATCTAACATCTCTTGATGTATCTCTCTCTCTCTACCTATCTACATGTCAATCAACTATATGAATTGAAGAGCTTATTGATGAATATTACCTTCTTTGTGTTGGTTAGTGTGTTTCAAATATTTTAAAACAGAGAAGTAGTTGAAAAGTAGTATGTATTTAAACCCTGCCTCCTTTGTTCTCTTTTCCTTCACTGAGACTTGAAAGACTAGTACGACAATTTTTGTAGATTCCAATTTCTAGATTTAAATTCAAATATACTATTTTTCTAATGATTTTTATATTGTTTTCATTTTCTTCTGAAATTAAAGATAAAAATCCAAAGTTCTTTCTCTATTCTTTCTTTAAATCTAGGGTTAATGTCCAAGATAAAGAAATTTCCCCAAAATTAGGTAGCTATGTTTCTTAAGTGGCTGAGAGGATTGCAGACTCATTTCTCCTGAGAGTAAATAATCTATTTCTAAACACTTTTCTTGATTTTACTCTGGAAAAATGCTACTTTTATTGATTATTCAGATACTGATTACTAATAAAATTTTTAAAAGATGCAATAAACAATGACCAAATAAAGCACTGCAATCAGAAATGACAATTTACCGCTGAGAATATTGTGAGATAAAATTCTTGATATGCTATGCCTTGAGTGTTTCCTACTGATTATTTATATGAGGATAATGCTATTAAAATTAGAGCTAAAATTTCTTTGAAGCTTCCCTGTGTTCACGATTAAATCACCCATTCTGATGATCAGCTCAGTACAACATGCAACTGATTTGATTACTAAGTCAAATTAACCATTCTGATGGTTGCTGTCACCTGCTCGCTTACCTTCCAGGTTATCAAAGTGATACTTAGTAGACTCAAATATGTAATGTAACCTGATTTCAGAAATGCAGCTTTCAGTATTTCTGAACAGATTTGGGAAATTACAGTAGAACTAGCAAAATGTGGTTCAATGCAGAATGCTAGGTGTGGTGACTTTGTAATGTACAACTCTGGCTAAGCTGAACTCCACTTCCCAGAATTTCCTTTTCTGTATGTTTCCAATTAGGGTGGACCATAAAAAGGAGTCTTGTGAGAGATTTAGAGAGAAGAAGGGAAGCAGCAATGATTTTGAGTTCACACATTTTGTCACTCACCTCCTTGGCAGCGGCTGGGCCTGCGAGCAATCAAACTTGCCCTTCAGCTTCTTTGGCACCTGGGCCAGGTGTGTGTTGCATAATTCAGTGATAAAGGGCTTCAGCTTCTGCAGGACACCTGTACCATCAAGGTCAGAGGTAATGAATATTAAAATGGTTTCAGTCTGTCCCTGTGGGCCTCAGAGAATTCCTGTAGGCTCTAGCTTTCTCCTGTTTTCCCCCAATTTACATACATCTTCCCATCTCAACTACCTTCCCTGGGATGTCAAGGTCCACCTTCAGATACCAAGGCTGCAGCTTTGCAGAGACAGCTTCACCACTTTCCCAGCTATGTGAGGTCAAATCCTTCTCACAAATAACAGATCCATAGATAGGTACATAGATAGACAGATGGATGGATAGACAGATAGATAGACAGATGGATCTCTGAATGGTTCTAAATGAACCCAGACTAATATATTATGGTGTATCCTTAAACACTTTAACTTTGATTTCAATTTCTCATCAGAAAAAAAATGATTTTAATATATTTAATAAATTATTATGCAAATGTAATTGTAAACTAGGCAAAAGTAATTAATACTTGTCTTATTAGGTACTAAATAAATGCTGAGTAGCATCAAAACTATGTTGAAGAAAAGGGATGTTCAAGAACAATATTGAAAAAAAACACAATGTCATTTTGTTCTGTTCCAAAAATATCTGTTCTATTCACTGGGAAAAATGACACAATTCAAAATTTGCCTGCAATTGTCACTTTTAGACTCACTGTATCAAGGACCAGGGCATTGTTTCTAGAAGCTCAATGATAGTACTATTCAGTAGCTGCTCCCTTAACCCTCTCCCATCATTACAGATTAGTTTATCATATTAGATGGCTCATAATTTGCAATATCAGAATGCTGACACTAAGTGTTTGGAGGACATGGTTTATAGCTCGATGGGCCTAGAGCATGCAAGCAATGAACCCCATATGGTAGAGGTCAGCCTGTGACTGTGGGCCAGGAAGGAGAGGCTCCTGGTGATGGCACCATTAAAAGGGTACATGGGAACAGAGATCTGAGAGCCAGGGGTGGGTGTCACAGTAAACATTTCTCCAAATTTCCAATGGTAATTTGAAAATACTTTGCCAGCAAGATTATTGAAATCCAAGAGTCCAGAACATGAAGAAAAACTTTTAAGGTTTGAGTACATTTTATACCATTAATAATTTTTAAAAACACATTTCATTTATTTTACCTTTATTATGCTTATAAAATTTTTAGTTTGTGCATATTTTATTAAGCACATAGTAATGTGATATAACCAAAATTTAAGATATACATTTTTAATAAATAAATTTCATAAATCAATATGCATATAATTAATTGGGAGTGTGTTCCATAATTTTTAATTTTTTCCTACAGGTTTAAGATATATTGGTTTTGTTTTTGATGAGGCCTCATTTTACTTGATGATCTCCTTAGCCTCCCCAGAACATTGCATAGTAGATTATATGTAGATATGCAGTAAACATTGCTAATCAATAAACACATAAAAATGAGTAATTTTTATATTAGTGTTATGAAAAAACCTCCATATTATTAAAATAGTTTACTGTCACAGTAACTGTATTAGTAAAATACTAGAAAAGACACTAGAATGCCTTCAGGAAGGCAAATACTTTTCCCCCTGTTTTGTTGTATCCTAGATGCCTAGAACAGTGCCTGGCATATTGCAGGTGACAGAGTCATTTGTCAAATGTTGCTGCATCAAAGTTTGCAAAATCTTGTGGGTTTTTTTTGTGTGTGTGGCTGCATTGGGTCTTCGTTGCTGCGCGGGCTTTCTCTAGTTGTGGCGGCGAGTGGGGGCTACACTTCATTGCAGTGTGCAGGCTTCTCACTGCAGTGGCTTCTCTTGTCATGGAGCATGGGCTCTAGGCACGTGGGCTTCAGTAGTTGTGGCATGTAGTCGCAGTAGTTGTGGCTCGTGGGCTCTAGAGCACAGACTCAGTAGCTGTGGCACACAGGCTTAGTTGCTCTGTGGCATGTGGGATCTTCCCAGACCAGGGCTCCAATCCATGTCCCCAGCATTGGGTGGATTCTAACCGCTGTGCCACCAGGGAAGCCCCCAATATATTGTATTTTGACAGTCAAACCAGTTTCTTCTATTTTCTTTCTGTTTTGTGTATCCAACTCCACTTATATATTGATAAAGTGAAAGAAAAAAACAAGCAGTGACACTGGATTTAAGACAGCTGATTTGGCACACAGGATGGGGTCTCCCCACCACCAAATGTTGAGAATGATAGAAAGCATTTTCAGAAAGCTAATACAGAGCCAGTTTCAAATAGAAAGCAAAGTTTTAGTGGAATAAAAACTCTAAGATTCAATTTTGGGTTGGAGAAATGTCCCAAAACAGCTGGCACAAAAGATAAAAACATGGCAAGCATAAGAGAAAAACAGACACATGGGATATAAGACTCAGAGCATCTTGATTTTTAATAGGAACATGGGGGGAGGGAGAGAGAGAATGTATATAAAGTAATATTTGAGGAAAGAACAGCAAAATGTGAACACAGTTGAGTAGATAGATATGGAATAAATTTCCAAGACAAAAGTATAAAGAGAAACCTCAGAAACTACTACTGTCAGAGAAAAATAAAGCACGTCATTTCTAAAGGAAAAACACTCACTGACCACAGACTTAACAACAATGCTCGATGTAGAAAGATAAAGGAGCGACATCTTCAAAGTGCTGAACCAAGAATTCTCAAACCCATCAAAGATCATTCAAGAGTGAGAGCAAAAAAAATTCCAGACATAGAAAAAAACCCAGGAAATTTACCTCACTCAGAACTCCTTTCAAAAAATCACTAAGGCAAAGAAATTAGCAATATATTTTCATCAAATAAACGTGGGTTGCAAAAATCATATTTAAAATGAGATTACACAATTGAATTCCAGATGATTTAAACATAAGCAGGTGGGAAGAAGCCCAAAGAGTGGAGAGAAATAAAATCTAAATTAAATGCTCTCAATTATTAGGAAATTGTAAGTTTAAGTGTGTTAGTGAATATTTCATAGGAAACCAATAGAATGGAAATAGGATGCAAAATTTTCAAATAGGCAGAACTGGTAGAAAAAAGAAACTAAAAAAAAAAAAAGAAAACCTTAAGATTATACAATTTATATTTTGTAGAAAAAAAAACCTTTCTGTTTAATTCTTTGACCAATATCTCTCCAATCGTATCTGAAATTTCCTTCTTGTGGTCAGAAAAATCACAGAATCTGCCCCAAAGAGGGCAGGCATTTGTACATTAAATAAACTCTGTAGCAGCCAGTCTTTCCCGGTCCTCTTTCCATGATAAGGGAGACAAAATGTGGTACCCTCTACCTTGACACACGATGAAAATGTACCACAAAAGAACAATAGGTGGATTTAATATGAAAGAATGCAAAAAACTTTAAAATACACTTATATGGTTTCTGATAGCAGCATTTTAACTTAAACACATTGCTTCCTCAAACCCCCCATCTCTCAAAATGACTCAAATCACACTTCAATAGTCACACTTCATTGACCCACTCCACTGAATCCATTCCTGTCTGCTTTTTCAGTGCATAAACACAAACTCAAAACTAAAAATTTGAGGGGCTTCCCTGGTGGCGCAGTGGTTGAGAGCCCGCCTGCCGATGCAGGGGACACGGGTTCGTGCCCCGGTCCGGGAAGATCCCACATGCCGCAGAGTGGCTGCGCCTGTGAGCCGTGGCCGCTGAGCCTGCGCGTCCGGAGCCTGTGCTCCGCAACGGGAGAGGCCACAGCAGTGAGAGGCCCGCGTACCGCAAAAAAAAAAAAAAAAAAAAGGAAAGAAAATTTGAGATTTGCAATAACATGGATAGAAGGGAAGAAAACATTTTTTAAGAAAATAAACATGTTAACATTTTTTTCTGAATGTTTCTCATAATATTAAATTTAAATATATAATATCACACTCCTATTCAATGTAATACTTTCAATATTAAATATTTAGGTGAAATATTTGTAGTCTTGAGCAAAATAATATAACAGCTACCATTTTAAATTCCGCAGGAAAAGATGACTTTAAGCATTTTAAATATTGTGATAGAACCGTTTACATATTTCTAAATCTGTTTCTAGTTGGGCATTTTTCCAAATCTATTAATTCGGCCTTTCTCAATGTCGAGAATTGCAGGGAAGATTAGTCTACATAAGAGACTGTGGCATTAGAGTCTGTTTCAAATGCAGATGTAAAGTTTATTTGAGTCTGGTAATAATGTCAGAAAAGACCTTAATGAGCTATTTGAAATGGGATACGGGTAATATGAAATATTCAGAATGTTAAAACTTGATCAACAGGAAATGCTGACATAAGTAAAGTCATTTCTACTTAGACTAAGACGGGGCAGGGACCTTGTTTTTTCTTCTTTCCGCTGCACCCTCTTCTGTTTATCTTTTGTTTGTAGCAATGAAAGGCAAAATATTAGTACTAATAGCTCATTTTTGAGCACTTACTCTGGGCTGCACATTCTGCTAAGGATTTTATGTTGATGAACTCATTTCAGAGCTCTATCTTTGTCTTGATTTACCCTAAGAGGAAGCAGGGCACTCTATCATGTTCTTACATCCATGAGAATGGCAGAGATCACACTGAAGGGGATGTGTGGATCTGGGAGTCCTCATGGATCACTGATGGGAATGTGGATACTCCCACTCTCCCCAGCTTAGGACTCAGACCATCTGCTCCCGGGCATCTGTCCCCAGGGAATTCTCACAAGACTTCAGAGCAGGGCCTGTGTTAAGTTGCCATTGCAACTTTATTCGAAGTGCCAGCTTTTAAATGTGAACTTGGTCTCAACACTAGAAAACTTTGTAGATAAAAGGTGATGGAATTTCACTCTGGAGCACAGCAGGTCAAAGGATAAATAATAAAAACAGACATAAATATTCATAGGTCATGAAAGCATAAAGCTAAGTGGAAAAGAAACAATGTATATTGAAAGAGCATGCATCAAAAAACCAACAAAGAATACAAAATAAACATGTTAGAATTATCTAATTAGAAAGGAAAATGGGTGGAAGAATGGGGAAAGGGAGGTTAAACAATTTAAATTTTAATTTGAAAAAAGAGAATGAAGAAATTCACATGGACCAAGGAGGATAGAATGCCATACCTGAAAAATATAATTAACTCAGGATTTTGAACCTGAGGCCTAACATGAAAAAAATATATAAATATAAACAAAAATATTTTACTCCAAAGTTATTGAAGAATATTGTCTGTCAGTTCAGACAAAAAGAAAGATAACACCCATCACTGGCTAGGAAGTGAGGTAATAGAAACTAATATTCATCTTCAGTGTAAGTTAAATTTGTGCAACCATGCTTGGAGGAAATTTTTGTAAACATACATTCTCTTTGTCTAGCAATTTATCTTCCAGGATAAATAAATGATTGGAAAAGTAAACAAAGATATATGTAAATGACTTTATTGAAATAGCTATGGAAGGCCATCGGTTGATTTCACGTGTATCTAAAAGATTGCAAAACAATCAGATATATGATAGTTGATATTGATTTGCTATTGATTTGCACGTTATATAAAGGAAGGCAATTCCCTGCAACTTAAATATGTTACAAAAATTGATAATCATAGCTCAAATTTCAGATAAACATTTCACATTTGTTCTTTGGAACAGATCAGCATTATGAAAATTATTGCTCTATTGAGGTTAAATTGATTCTTTTTTTTGAAGCATGCATAATTTCCATCTCCAAATCTATCCCATTTTTGCATCGTCTCTGTTACTATTAAACTAAAAAGGGTAAAATGCAATAAATTGATAGTTATTTTATAAATGCATACACACTCAGAATGTAGACAAAGGTACTTTTTAAAATGTGAAAAAGAATGATTGTCTTCTCTAGTGGAATTAGGTTTTGTTTTATTTTTCCTTCCCTATATTTTCTATTTTTTTTTTCTCTAAAGAACATAAATAATCTGTAATATAACAGGTCACGCTAATTTTGATTTTTTTGGGAAGATGTGGGGACTTTTTTGTGGATAAGGGGGACAATAAGAGTGAAGGAAAGGAGTTTCCTTACAAAAAGACACAGTTCACCAAATTCATGATTTGCCTCTGAATTAGCCTGCAAAGTTTCTAAGCTAGAGCCTTATGACACTGCCATTTTATAGGTACCATTATTTATTAAAAACATTTATCCAACAGTGGTCAAATCTCCATATTTCTCCCTGAGGGTAGAGACAAACGGACAGCTATCTTTTCTTCCAAGTAACAGACAAGTCAAATCAACCTGACTGCAGGTGTTCATACATTCATCAATGTACAAGACTATTGATCGAGAAAATCCAAAGATTCATTTCTCTTTTTTATTTAGTTTTTCTCTAAGTTTTAGAAGAAATGGATTTAGAGAATTATTTGATTTTTTCAAGTTACAGAGCTGGAATTAAATCAGTGGTCATTGTTGGAGCAAAATTAAGAAGTGGGTATCTAGGCATAAGAAAGCTGAGTGACATTTACCAGTAAATATAATCAATAATATTAGTCTTTGCCTAAGAAAATATCTTTATCTTTTTTAGAATGCAGATTTACTTTATTTACCTAACATTTTACTAAGAAATATGACAAACACACAGAAAAGTTTAAAAAGCATTACAGGGATTTCCCTGGTGGTCCAGTGGTTAAGACTCTGTGCTTCCAATGCAGGGGGGTTCTGTCCCTGGTCGGGAAGCTAAGATCCCACATGCCACGCAGCCAAAAAAATAAATAAAATAAAAAATAAACAGCATTACATATGGTGAACAGCCATATTCCCCGTATTCCTGCCATTTAGATCCCAGAACAAACATCGTACACCTGCTTTATTACTTGTCTATCTATTGAGCACTTTAATCTCTATAAATTCGTCTTATTTTTTAGTGCATTTCAAGGTTGCAGACATCAGTATACTTCTATCTAAAAATATTTTAGTATGCATATCATTAATAAAATGCAATATTTTTTACATTACTACTTTTTTTCCTTTTGAGTTAAAATTTTAAAATCGATTTCCTCCAAAAATAATTAAGTCACTTTGAAATTTGGGGATTGAAGTAGCTAATTTTTCACCCTAAACAATTTCTGAGCTAATGTTCCTGTAGGATTCTTTAAGGGCACTCCTCATGGAAGATCTATTTTTGTTTTGCAATCCAAGTAGGGCAATTTAGAAAAGAAGTCATCAGAAGGAACCACCTCCATTTTCCTATCAGTAAATCTACAAACTAACAATATCTGTACTTGTCTTCTCTATTCCTCTCGTTATAACCTAGCTCACTAGGGTTTTGCCTGATGCGAGTGTCGCTTTGCAGGATGTGGTTTATTAAATTTATGAAGAATAAGACTGTTTCAAGAAATAACAAAAATATAAGAGAAAAGGAGTAAAACTGTTTTTATGCTTAGAACCCTCAGTATTCTAGAATAAGATTGCAAAGCACACCAAAATCCAAGATGACAATTTGTTTTACCAAAAGAGATACTATTTATTAGATTACTTATGCCTATATAGATGGGGATATGATACACTCCACAGCTTATGTCTTCCAAAGTACAGAATAAGGATTATCTGACAAATGATGCAGCATCATTTTTTACTGGCTTTCTTCTGGCCCAAAGGCTTTTGAAAATTTTCACAGACATAGTCAATGAACGCCAAGTTGATATGACCAGAGATGAAGTAGTTTAGAAGCTCTGATGGTCATGACAGTCATGATCCATGGATAGACCTTCATGGATATTTGGCTATTTCCCAAAATTACCACCGGAAATAATGTTTTAGTTCTAATGGTGTCTTTTCCATCCTTCACAGTATCAAGTGATTCTCTGGTTATGCTTCTCAAAGTGAAGAATTCACTGTAGAACTCTATTGTAAGCGCATCATGGGCCAGAATATTGCAGATGAATGTTTTACATCAGTGAAAAAGATGAACATCTTTACAAGAATGAATTCCCTCTATAATAAGGAACAAAGTAACTTTAGACATGATATGGTTGATTGAAAAGAAACTCATGCTGCTATCCACAGACCCATGTTCCATTTTATGAGAAGAAACCAAAGAAAATAATTTAAAAGAAGAGGTAGAATTATTCCAAACTATCTGAATCAGAACAAAGTTCAGGTAGCTCAACAGTAGGCAAGATACTTCAGAGTTTAGGAGCAGGGTCGGACAACTGAACCAAACCATCATAGCTTTCTAAGATTTTTCAGACTAAAACATAAAGTATATTGATCAAGAAAAAAGTTACTTATTTTCCAAGGCCACTCCTTATAAATATGGTAGTAATCCTTTTCCTTATAATCTTCTCAAGACATCCTATCTCCCATATATTCCTTCCTTTTTCTATATCATCAATCTCTTCCACTCTACTGGATTCTTCTTAACATTTAATCAACATATTCTTCTATAAACCACCCTAACTCCTATCACCCTTAAGTCTCTATAAAAGCCAAATCTCACAAAAGATTATATGCACTTTTTCCTCTGCCTTGCTCACCTTGCATTAATTTTAAATGCAATTTTTTTCTTATACCATTTCAATAACATTGCACGTATTATATTCGCGTGCTTGCTGTCAAAATACCAAAGATACGTTTCTGTCTTCATGTTACTCCACTTCTTATCTGTATGTGATTTAGTTAGTTCTTCACTCCTTCTCAATTATCTATATTTTCTTGATCTCCATAACATCCTTGACCTTCATGCCAGAGTTAGATAGTACCAGGAGGCAGAAACAGACAAAGATTAAGGAATTACACAGAGGAGGGTAGCGACTGAGAATTAAGTAGTCCCTGGTCATAATAATAGTTGTGATGGGGGAACTTGAATATAATTAAGTATTTATTGCATTAACTTACAGCCTGTTATGTATAACCATGGATAGAAATAGGATCTTTCATTAGATCTTAAATTGTTTTTCATGTTTAATTCTACCACATTTATTTACAAGGTTGTGTCCCATTGCATTTACTGGACAAAATTAAAGTTTAAATACATACTTCATGTAGATAGTTATGTTTCAGAACTACAACAAAATGTTATATGCTTTTCTTCTCTTTAGCATTCTAATGTTATAAAACACCTGTAGCACTTTAATCCTAAAGTGAAAAAAAGTCTTTTATTTTATCACAGAGACCATTTTTAACCCATTATCTGGTATATTCTGGTTGTATTAACAGCTTGTACTATAATAAGTTGCTATAGCAATGTATCTTAATCCTTTAAGAATAACCTTTACAATTTACTACTGGTTTTGAACACAGAGATATACAAATGACTATTTTCAATCTACATTATTATCAAAATGAATAGTGTATCAATCCCATATCTAAAGTTTTTTTTCCAGAAGTGTAAAATGAAACCAGCAATATTTAGGTTTATTTACCTTAAGTATTTCTCCACATTGCTTCTATTCAAAATGAGGTTTTCATATTAGGTATCCCAAACCCACATTGAAAACTCACCATCTGGAAGGGTCAGCATCGTTAAGAAAATGATAAACCAGACCATGATCGACTCTCTATCACTTGGTGGTCTGAGTTCTTATCCAGCAGACAGAATGCTTTGTTGTTTTTTTTTGCCGAAATTGGAAGACGTGAGCTGTCTTTACTGAAAATTTTCAATTAATATTTTATTCTGATAAAAAAAGTAAATGTCTTTTCTAAGAATTTAAAAACTATACTGATACAGAAGGAAAAAAATTCTAGATTTCCAGGATTATCACAGTTAATACTTGGGTGTAGACACAGAACAAAGACACTGTACCTACTGTGAGGTAACCTGCTATTTTCACCTAAAAACAAATCATAAATTTGTCTGTATATTCTTTTTTTTTTTTTTTTTTGCGGTATGCGGGCCTCTCACTGTTGTGGCCTCCCCCGTTGCGGAGCACAGGCTCCGGACACACAGGCTCAGCGGCCATGGCTCACGGGCCCAGCTGCTCCGCGGCATGTGGGATCTTGCCGGACCAGGGCACGAACCCGTGTCTCCTGCATCAGCAGGCGGACTCTCAACCACTGCGCCACCAGGGAAGCCCTGTCTGTATATTCTTAACTATTATATTATGGAATGGCATTTGATATTTCCATAGTATTTGATTTCAAGGATGTACATTTCTTTTTAACCATTTCTTTTTGTGGCTCATTTAGGTTGTTTTCAATAGCTTGCTCTATTAAATGATATCCCACTACCATATTTATGTTAGTCTTCTTTCACTTCTCTATTTACTTGAACTTCTAGGTCAACCAACAGCACATTTTTTTACTATTGGTATTTGTATTTGAAGCTGTTTTAATTAAATGTTAAGAACATGGGCTTTAGAATCAGACCCCTTGAATTAAAATGAAATTTGACACTTTATAGGTCTATAATCAAAGAAAAGTTACTTAATCATCCTTTGCCTCCACTTTCTCATCTGTAAGATGGGAATATATACATTACTATCTCAGAATATTTTTTAAGTAATTAAGTCAGTTAGTAAACTTAATAAATGGAAAAAAACCTCTATCAATGACTGGCAAAAGAGTAAATACTTCAAAATATTAAATATTATTATTATTTGCCATATGAACTATCAGAATTAATGCACTAATTTACACTCCCAAATTTTGTGAATACATATTCTTATGTCCTTACAACATAATCAATATCATATATTATTAATTTTATAAGTTTAGATTTAATAGTCAAATTTTACTGGGTTTTTTGAGCATCTCTAATATAATTTTTTATTTTGAAAATTTAAATCAATATTTTACAGTTACTTTGTAAATTAGATGCCAAAGCAGCATCTGAATTACTTTTAACCTCCCTTCATAGTACATGAAACTTTATTTATGGATTAATAAGTGACATTTTTTTCATAGTAGACAGTTTGAAAATACATTCTCTTTCAAGTTTATCTAAAGCATAATTATAACATTGAAAACAGTTAACCATGAAAGACATATTGATTGTTATTTATTTATTTTTATAATCTAAGGTCAAAGAGTTTAAGAGACTTACCTAAATAAACATGGCTGATTAAAGTAAGAATAAGATGAAATTAACTTCTGCAAAATTCCAGGACAATTCTTTTACTACACCATAATATTTACACTGAAAAAAAAACCAGCAAGTATTTTATCCCTATAAGTAATCAAGGTTCCACTATATCTGAAATGCTCTGTGCAAGCGAGATGTCTATAGTTTAAAAAATGGTCAGGGGGATAGGTTTTACATCAAAAATTTAAATAGTAAGAATGCTAATCTTAAAATGAAGGTAGGGAGGAATCTGATTCTTAAAAAGGTATCTATATAATGAAAATAAACTCAATCAGAAAATAGTCAACTAGTATAAACACCAGAGTCCTCCCTTGAGTCTTATCTATAGAATAAATACAAAGTTATACTACATGGCATAGAAAATAATAAGTTCATGAAATTTATAATGCCATAGGATCATAGACAGGCTAAAAATGTGGATTCAAGAAAATATTAAATACACAAATGGTAGGTCCTTCACAGATAAAAATATGTTAGGGAAGTTTTCTTAAATGCTTGATGTTTTCTGGAGAGCAAAGTTTCCTAAAAAGACATAGCTAGTTTCTGTGTATCAATGGGCTGAATGTATGAATCCTCCCAAAATTCATGTGTTGAAGCCTTAAGCTCTATTGTGACTATATTTGGCGATAGGGGTCTTTAGAACATAATTAAGATTAAATGAGATCATAAGGGTGGGGTCCTTATCCAATAGGATTAGTGTCCTTATAAGAAAAGAGAGACCAGAGCTCTTCCTCTTTCTCTGTACACACACACAGAGCAAGGACCATGTAAGGACATAGAAAGTATACAGACATCTGCAAGCCAGGAAGAAAGCTCTCATCAGAAACCAAATCAACTAGAACCTTGATCTTGGACTTTTTCATAACTGTGAGAAAATTAATTTCCAATGTTTAAGCCACCCATTCTGGTATTTTTTTTTATAGCAACCTGTGCTGATGAAATTCCTGGGCCATCCTAGCAACAATGCTTAGTGTTCTTACACTTCCCAGCTGCTATAGATTGAAGATTTGTGTCCCTCCCCAAAATTCATATGTTGAAATCCTACCCTCACATTGATGGTGTTAGAAAGTGGGGCCTCTGGGAGGTGATTAGTTTCTGAGAGCAAAGCCATCATGAATGGGATTAGTGCCCTTATAAAAGAGGCCCCAGAGAGCTCTCTCGCCCCTTCCACACCAGTAAAGCAGACTGAAGCCACAACTTGCAAATCTGATCTTTAACAATAATAATGACTATCTTGTAGAAACTCTGTACTGATATTGGAAGAATGGCTATGAGGGACTTTCTGGTTCATTACACTAATTACATTGTTGGCTTTCTGTAAATTATCTGGATAATTGCAGCCAGTTGTCAGCTTTAACTGCAAATGAAGTTGGAAAAGAGCAACCTTTGGAAGAGAAGTCAGAGAGATTAAAATAATAAGAAAAGAAACAGTGAAGAATTCTCCCCCAAAGAGAATATGTACGTGTATATTTGCAAAGCATTATCTATAAATTTAGAATTAGGAAGATTTCCACAAAATCTTCTAACAGTTGATAAGTCTATGAACTTTCATAGATTGTTTTCTCACAGACAGATTTTTGTTTTCTCATCCAAGCCCTTTTAGAACTATGAAGGTAAAGATATACAAATACTCTCATTGAAGTAAATCAGTTGAAAACTCCTTAATAAATCTGAGGAAAAACAGTATTTAATGTGACCAACTATCAGACCATATTTATAATTCGGGTCATTTGTATTTTTCAACTACTGATTTAATGTAATTATTTAACAATTTGTGGTAGGTGCGTAAAAGATAAAATGACAATTTTTTAAAAATCTTGTAAGTACACGTTGCGTATGATGGTAGTTAAAGTTAAATTACATAAGGAATAGGAAGTGTTCTCTGTCAGTGTACCTTCAGGAAGCAGAGGATTTTATGACTTGGTTTTTAATGGCCTCAGATTCCTGAGGGGAGTCATAAGTTTTTAATCAGGCACAGCTGCCATTTAGTAAAAGCCAACTTTGCTAGTCTAGGTCAGTGACAGTGCATTTAACGGCTTCATTGATAGTTCTGTACACGTTTTCTCTTAAGCTTATCCACATTTCTGGACATTTAAAAATTTTTTAACTGACCTAATCGAGTAAAGTCATAGAGTTCACTGGTCATAGCAAAGGTTTTGGCAATAGATACTTTTAGACTTTCAGTCCCAAAGCAAGTATGAAACTATTCTGGTAACTTTTCATCCTTTAAAAAAATCTTCGTATGGACATTAGGGAGAAAAAACCATAGTATGATCCAATGTTTTATCACGAAGAATTTGAAACTGTTATGTAAATTTAGGAAAGTTCACTTAACAATTTTTGTCAAGATGTCTGGTTATGACAGTGACACTATCTGTCCCTCTCCCTTCACCTTCAACAACAGTTTATGCCCTAGTGTTTTAAAACTTATCTCGAATCTTGTTAATCAGTTTTTTCTCTGAAATTTCATCATAATTCCTCCCCTCCTTTAACTGTATTCTCAAATTTACCTCAAGTGCCCTTGCATAGTGATACCTTTAGGAAGGCATTTGTAAAGATGATTAAGAAAAGATGATGAAATATCAGGTATATTATTATAATGTCATGGCTTGGCAATATCGCTTCATCATTCTGTGCTGAGATTTCTCTCCTACTGACTTCTAGTGTTTCAGGTTCTAGTCTCCCTCCAGGAACATTGCATTTACCCACCCCTATGAAGTCAGGAATGTTGCTTTGCTATTAAAAGATGGCCAGAAGAGGAGCATGTCATTTCTAGGCTGAAGTGTTTAATTCCCAGTGCAAGGCTCTCAGATTCTTTCTCCCTCCATTGACAATCATGGAGGGGAACTTCTTAAGATGGTGAAGCCTCTGTCTGCCCAGATCTTGGGTGACTTTGTTAGAAGAATGTCTCTTGTGAACCTGTGTTTTACACCTAGATTAATCAAGAAACAATAAACTTTTACTGTTTGAAAGCCACTGAGATTTGAGGTTGCTTGTTACCTGGCCTATCTTGGCTGATCCACACTCTAATTTTAGTTCATTCCTAATTATCAAGCTAATTATGTGAATAATTTTGCTTATAAAATAAATGGCTAGATATGGTTGTTCAATAAAATTTGTATAAGTGAATTAAATTGCATATATCAGTTTTACTGACATGGAAAGTGTGTTCCCGTTTAACTGTAAATAAGGCAGCTATTTCCTTTTAACTAGTCTGCTAAGTTATTAAAAACTGACTTCATGAACTAAGCTTAATACTCATCAAAATGATACTTTCTGTGTCAGTCTAGATGGCAGTACTGATAAGGAATGAAGGCTGGGAAATTAGTCTAATTTACTGTACTTACTGTGGAGAGAATTATATAGCTCTAACCTTTCCACCCCTGTTCCATGTCCTCTTCTACCACCTGCAGCCCTATAAACAGAACAGCCTTGCTGGATGGGAGCCATCTGCAAAATAACTAATCTCTTCAAAGGGCGCCTGGATTCGAGTGCTACAATGTCTTCTAACATACAGTTTATTTTAGTTATTGTTTTAAAATAATCTTTAGTTTTCTCTTTTGCACATTGGCAAAGGCTTGAAATAGCAGATTTCAAAAGTACTTGATTCATTTGCTTATTGACTTTCCAGAAATGTTACGTATGACAATCTGCTTCTACGGTGTAGTTTGTGTGAAATAATGTAATTCAATCATGTTTCTTCTATAGACAGCAATGACCCATGGATGAGAAAAATTCTGAACGCATTATCCAAAAATAAGTTTCAATAGTTTTTGTTACACTTAGCTCCTCCAGGATAAACAAAAATTCATGCCATTGATGCTGATGCACTAATTCTTACTTTACCTGCTGTGCATGAGAAATATACACTGGTAAGGGAGCACAAACAGTGGTAATGGTACAAAGATTCCTTATTCCAATATTTAACTTTTGTGGGCAGATTTGGGAATTTTCTTTTTCCTTTAATGCGAATTGAACATAAGCTGGCTTCACTGTGAAAATACAAATGTTGAAGTTATCATGAATGCTATACCATATGACACTTAGATAATGGTAGAAATAGGTTGTTCAACCCTCAGAATGGGAGAACATATTTGCCAATGAAGCAACTGACAAAGGATTAATCTCCAAAATTTACAAGCAGCTCATGCAGCTCAATATCAAAACAACAAACGACCCAATCCAAAAATGGGCAGAAGACCTAAATAGACATTTCTCCAAAGAAGATATACAGATTGCTAACAAACACATGAAAGAATGCTCAACATCATTAATCATTAGAGAAATGCAAATCAAAACTACAATGAGGTATCACCTCACACTGGTCAGAATAGCCATCATCAAAAAATATACAAACAATAAATGCTGGAGAGGGTGTGGAGAAAAGGGAACCCTCCTACACTGTTGGTGGGAATGTAAATTGATACAGCCACTATGGAGAACAGTATGGAGGTTCCTTAAGAAACTAAAAATAGAACTACCATATGACCCAGAAATCCCACTACTGGGCATATACCCTGAGAAAACTATAATTCAAAAAGAGTGATGTACCACAATGTTCATTGCAGCTCTATTTACCATAGCCAGGACATGGAAGCAACCTAAGTGTCCATCAACAGATGAATGGATAAAGAAGATGTAGCACATATATACAATGGAATATTACTCAGCCATAAAAAGAAACGAAATTGAGTTATTTGCAGTGAGGTGGATTGACCTAGAGTCTGTCGTACAGAGTGAAGTAAGTCAGAAAGAGAAAAACAAATACTGTATGCTAACACATATATATGGAATCTAAAAAAAAATGGTTCTGAAGAACAAAGGGACAGGACAGGCATAAAGATGCAGACGTAGAGAATGGACTTGAAGACATGGGGAAGAGGAAAGGTAAGCTGTGATGAAGTGAGAGAGTGGCATGGACATATATACACTACCAAATGTAAAATAAATAGCTAGTGGGAAGCAGCCGCATAGCACAGGGAGATCAGCTCGGTGCTTTGTGACCACCTAGAGGGGTGGGATATGGAGGGTGGGAGGGAGATGTAAGAGGGAGGGCATATGGGGATATATGTATATGTATAGCTGATTCACTTTGTTATAAAGCAGAAACTAACACACAATTGTATAGCAATTATACTCCAATAGAGATGTTAAAAAAAAGAAGGAAATAGGTTGTTGATCCTCAGATACATTCTCCTTAGAATATCACCATTTTTAGCATCCAACAGATAAATTTTCTATGGAGCAGTTTGTTCTAAGGATGGTTTTCTTGGTTGAACATAGGAGGTTTTAGAGTTTCATGAACTGTTGTATAGCACTATGTATGAATTGAATAAAAAGTCAATTGTATTTCCCAAGGTGTGTGCTTCCTAATCTTTCCAGACACTTTAATATTTATTTAGTCTATATAACAAATTAATGCTAACAGTAAAATACATGGTATACTTTTTAAAGACACATACATCTTTACATTACTTTTTTTTTTTTTTTTTTTTTTTTTTTTTTTTGTGGTACGCGGGCCTCTCACTGTTGTGGCCTCTCCCGTTGCGGAGCACAGGCTCCGGACGCACAGGCCCAGCGGCCATGGCTCACGGGCCCAGCCGCTCCGTGGCACGTGGGATCTTCCCGGACCGGGGCACGAACCCGTGTCCCCTGCATGGGCAGGCGGATTCTCAACCACTGCGCCACCAGGGAAGCCCGGCATTGCTATCTTTTATGGCGCTGGTGATCCCCAACTTCTCAGGTTTGAAATAACTCTCATTGATGGTGGCTGAGAAGAGAGCTTGTTGTTACCTCATCTGGAAGGATAATGTTATGATTATATGCAGGTGTAATTTGACTATTAGGCCTTAGAAGTAAGATTGATATGAGAACAATACCCTAAGGCAAAATGAAGTGTCATACATATAGCTGCCTAGTGTTCTGTGCAAATTTGCATTATGAAATGGAACCTTATTTGGCCGTGTTATTTGTTTTTATTACCTAACATGTCATTTTATTGCTATATTTATTTTAAATCTTTGCTTTCTATATTATATATCCCCTAAGATAAGATTAAATCCTTGTATTACTTTGTATTTTTTTTGCTAAAAGTGAAATATTTCTTCTAAAGTAAATAAACAGAACTATGTTTACAATAGCTTCGATTGAGCTAAACAATTACTAACATAAATAGAACTGAAAAAAATTCAAATGGCTATGCTAAGAGAGTACCAACCATCATTATTGAAAGTTTGATATTGATAGAAAGACCCAAACCCTTAGGTTTGAATCCTGTGTTTTTCCTTCAGTGATTTCCAATTTAAAATAACTCTTGGCACACCATGTTTAAATGTGTTGGAATGTAAATACATTATTTATTCCATTAAGTACAAGCTCAATATAGTGAAAAAGAACAAGACCTTTGAATCTGGTATAACTAAGTCAAATTCTGATCATGTCATTTACAAGTTGTGTAACTTTTAAGTGCCTCAGTTTCTTCAACTGTCAAATGGTGATTGTAATAGCATCTACTTTGTGGGGTGGTGGTTTTTGAGTATTGCTTAAAACACTTAGAATAGAGCCTAACATATAATTAGCACTCAATATTTGCTCATTATTTTTATTTTATTATTATTACTTTGTATCATTGGACACTGTATCATTAGGACATTGTATCATTAATACATTATTATTACATTATATCATAGGGCAGTTTCAGCCTATGAACGTTATTGACTTTATCCCAGATGCTCATTTTACAATTGGTGACATGACAAATCTGTCATACTACTGCATTTTCCTAGTATAATCACTTTTTAATTCTCTTGGATAACACTCTGAGATGACTATTCCCTTCTTAACTCTCCAAACCCCTTTCTCCATCTTTACTTTCATATGATGACCTGGCTTCTATTTCTACTGAGGAAACTGAGAGGAGCAGAAGAGAAAGGACCATATGCTCCCAAATATCCCTCTCTCTTCTATGTTATCAAATTTTTGTCAAATTCTTTTCTTTCCACTGAAGCATTTCCATCAGCACATAAATATATTATAAAGCTGTATTTTTTTAAAAATCTCTTTACCCTTTATTTTCATCCAGCAATATCTCATTTAATCTCTCCCACCCCCCAAAAACCAACCAAACAAACAAAAAACTCACAACCAAAACAAAACAAAAGCTCCTTTAAAGAGTTGTCTTACAAATATTCTCTCAAAGCTTTCCTCTCATTCTTTCTTAAATCCATGACAAAAAGAACTTTCACCTCTACCACACAACTAAACCAGCTATTATCATTGTTAATAATAACATCAATAATGTTAAGTCCCATGTTCATTTCTGGTCATTATTTAAAATATCAGCAGGATTAAAAATAAATTCTCTTGAGTTTCCTAATTCAGTTCTATGACCTTGCTACTTCCTCTTAAGTCTTACTTACTCAACTTCCAAATTCTAAATATTGCAAATAGCTCAATCTTTCTTTTATTCTCTGTTGACATCAACTCCTGGGATTATATCATGCAGTTCCTTGGCTTAAAATTCTAATATTTGTTAATGATTTAAGTTTCTATCTCTCATCTTGAATTTTGCCTGTAACTGCCTATTCAACAGCATCAGTTGGATGACTATAGATAATTTAAATCCTCTAGCAGTCTTCCATTGGACTTTTTTCTAGTACCAAATATAGTTTATACGTATACTGTAAAAAACAGCTTACTCAGAACAGAACATTTTGCTACAGCAAGTATTATATATATATATATATAATAATATAATGTATATTCTAGTATATTATGTTATATTACTTTGTCAATTAACTGTGTCATGTATATAAAGCCTTTTTATCTCATGTAGAGAAAATATGATGTTGGCTAGATAAAGTGAAATACATAAAAACATTGATGGGTTACAATTTTAGCTAATTTTATATGACAAAGAGTAAAACTGATTTGGTTTAATTTTAACAATAGTACTTTCCCACTTCTCAGAAACTTCCAGAGTAATTAAGTTTCTTTTCAACCACTCAAAATACTTAGTTGTATGTCTCATAGTTTTCTATCATTTGGGTTTCCTTTTTAATTCAACAATTCTACCTGTAATGGTATGAGAGACACTTTGCAAGAATCTAACTCAACTTAGTCAACCATAACACCATGAGAAATAATAATAATAATAAGTTGTTGTAAGCCGCTGAGTTTTAGGGTGTTTTGTTATCTGGAGATTATTATCTATGACATTGGAATAGTTTTGAGCTGATAAGACATACCAAAATTAATAAAACATAAACAATTTTAAAGTGTTCTTTCATTGATTAAGCTCTTTAGTTATCGATTTATTGATTTAAAAATTGGCTTATCAGTAAACCTATAAGTTAATTATATTAAAAATATTTTTTTTAATTTTCTAAAAGAATTAGAAGAACATGTCACAGTATAAATTCATTCAATATAAACAGAAGCCTTAAATAAAATATAAAAACATTTATATTGATTATATGAATATTTTATATAAAATAAGCTAAAAAATTATTCTCAATGTAGATAGATTAGATAGAACTTTTTTTTTAAACTGCATTTGTCTCTAATATTGTGTCAGTGATAGTTTTCTCATGAAATATTGTGTTCAACATGTATATATAGTCATTATTTTTCCATAAATTTTCTGGTACCTTCTTAAAGTTGCATTCTATATTTATGCATTTGAGATTAATGCCTCCCATTGATTTGTCTGAGAAAAGATTATGCTAAATGAACGATAGTTTCAATTCTATATTTCAACTGAAATATGTACATACATCAATCCAGTTATTTTAAAGATCCACTCTCATTGCTACCTTTCAGAGTCCCTTTAAATGAGTTATTTTATAAAATAAAACTTGTCAGAAAGTTATATCTATTTATGATCCTTTTCACTATATCATCAAATTTAAATGCTGCAAAACCTTGGATGTTTTCAATTTCATTCCATATCCGAATAGAATATAAGTTCATTTAATGTGAACAGAAGCCTTATCAAAATATTCTTCTCACAAATATATCAAAGCACAATAATACAATTCTAAAATAAATGTTGCATACTGAGTTCTCAACATTTCTTTAGTTTTTCCTGTGTTTTATATGAACAAAATTCAGCATCTTTTTGCATGCTACATTTTCAATAGCTATGATTTGCTAACAGCCTCAAAAGCTGAATATTTGGGGCATTTCATTGATTAAGTACTTGGATTATCCAAATCTTTGGATTAAAGATTTCCAATTCTTTAAAAAAATTGCAACCAAAATATTACAAAGTAGTTTAATATAAATGTAGGAAACTTAGTTTGATTTGTGAAGTAGTTCTTTATAGGCTCAAATATATCTAAATTAAGATTAATGTTGCACAACAAAGGGAGAAATTCATACTACCATGATGTTTTATTCAACAACAGTTAGCATCAGAAAAATGTTGTAGTTCATTTATCTGAATATGTATAAAAATAATTTTTGGCAAGTCTGGCTTCTATTTCAGTTGCTAGAATAGTGCAGCTTGTTTGAACACACTTGTGAATTATATGTGTCCCACAACCAATTACAAATAGTTCTGCTTTGCAGGTTTCTTAAAGTAAAACTTCATAGTCTCACCACACAAAAAATAATTTGATTATAAATGTTGAAATTTATCTGAATTTATGCGTTACCAATGCTATCAGATATTTTAAAGAAAATTTCCAAAAGCTCAACTTTGATCCCTTAAATTGTACGGAAAATCATACCATTATTGTGATTCACTGATTTTCTATTTGAAGCGTCTGATGACACTGATTATCAAATTTGCCTTATTTAATTGATGAAAAGCTCTGCAAATGGAGTCAACACAGGTCTAGTTTCCCTTTTCAAATGCACAAGAAAACTTAGAATTAAAAATGAGAGAAATTAACTGTTTATGACAGTTATTTGCTCTTAAAAGGTTTCAGTTTTCAGAGTGATATATACGTACACCTTCCTACAGCAGCTTGTGGTCAGTCATTTTGAAGCAGAGTCTTCTTAAAATAGCTACTCATAATTTGAAGCTGAGGCTTATGACTTTTCAGTAGATTAGATCTTCTGATCAATGATAGCATGATTGACCCATAGTAGATGGTAAATGTCAGCAGGAATTTGTGAAGGTGACATATACATATTACTTTCCTGGAATACAGAAATCCAGAACACAATTTTCATGTGGTTTGGCATTCATTAGTATAGAATGACTTAGGAGTGAACATTCCCAATACATTGGACATGCTTGGTCTAGAAGCAATCTCTACATTCATTGGCGACACCTCCTCTGTGACCAGACACTCCTGTTAAGTGTGCTGTCTCAAGCCTGGATCTATGCTCCCCTTAATGGTTCAGCTCTGACAAGAATGGATTTGTAAACCTTGCTGGTGCCAAACTTATTTACCAAAAAAAAATAAAAATAAAAAGGATGAAGAAGACTAAAGATATAAAATTATTAAAAAGATCTGGGCTTCCCTGGTGGCGCAGTGGTTGAGAATCCGCCTGCCGATGCAGGGGACACGGGTTCGTGCCCCGGTCCGGGAAGATCCCACATGCCGCGGAGCGGCTGGGCCCGTGAGCCGTGGCCGCTGAGCCTGCGCGTCCGGAGCCTGTGCTCCGCAACGGGAGACGCCACAACAGTGAGAGGCCCGCGTATCTAAAAAAAAAAAAAAAAAAAAAAAAAAAAGATCTAAAAAGAAGGAAAATGTAAAGACAAAATAACTCTGACAAAAGAAAGAAAAACACAAATGAGAAGTTGGCAATTTTTAAAAACTGTAGAAAATTTGGGAAAATAAATTTCTCATAAAGTTAGTTCATTGCTACTAAAATTAGGAAAAAATAAACTTCTCACAAAGTTAGTTTGTTTTATTGGAAAATAGAAATGAGTTTCCCAAAGTAACATAATTAGGTAACCATAGTTTTATGTTAAATCATAAAAGTGCTTCAGCAAAAACCTCCAGCACACTCTGTGGGCTCAATGACCTCTACTTTCTGTATTATCTTATACAGAAATATTATTTCTAACCTACATGCCTCGCAGACCACATAGGCCAGTGGCCTTGTGCCTTTCAGGCACTTCTCAGGCAGTGAACAGAACAGAACCTTGTGGTACCCTTGGTGGTCAGCAAGGGTAGCAGTGTCCGATACTGCTTTCCCCTCCTCGCACCCTGCACGGGCACCTTATCTCAAGCACCCTCGGTTTATCAGCAAGTGCCTCGTATGCTATTGTCTGGAAAGGGAGAGGATAACTACTCTGCATCTGGAACAACTGGAAAACGAGCGGCAGGTTATCACCGTTTGCTCTTCATATTTATCCACATATTAAAATGAAAACTACGTACACTATACATGTGTCTAATTCACTACTAGAGGAAGCTATTGCAGAGCTGGAAATACAAAGCAGAGGTTTACCCAAACCATCTCATTTTATGTTAAAGTAACATTTAGTAATAATATTCAGTTAGAAAAAAAAAAAGGAAAATTCTAAATCAGGATGCCAAGATGGTCCACATCAATCGAGACTCTTCCAGGCCAACTGGGATAAATGTATGATCAGTCTGTTCCTCAGCCACAAGTCTGCTGACCTCTTCCATGCGGGAGTAAAATATTGACATCACTTATAAATTCTCTGCTGAACGTTTCAATTTGACTTCAATTATTCCATTTTCTTCAGCTTTCTTCAAGCACTTATGTATTTAGTTCATTAGAGATGGATAGCTTGACATTTACTTTGTATATTTTCCCATTATATATTCTTAGTTAAATCTTTTCTTTTTGTATTTGTCCTGTTACCCTCACTGGACTCTCTGTATTCTTAAGGACTGTAGCCTCTTTTGTAAATCTCAGCACATAAATATTGTTGACGTACTAATTACATGGCTCTAGCTTAATGTTCACTTGAAGTTAATTTACATGTAATGAATATAACATTTAAGGTTGAACATTTAATGAACTAACAATTCACTTTTTAAAAAGATGCCTATGCCGGGATTGGAGGTAAAGAAAAACCCTCTGGTTTTTCTGGACCATTTGTAGTCTAAGATTTATTCCTTATATTGCTAAATCTATTTTTTAAGGTGTCTCATTTTATTCACCTGAAGCGACTGCTACTATAGATATTTTCCTAATCTTTTTTGATAGTTTTAGGTCCAGTTAGTTTGAGCTGTTTAGAATTCTTAGTAGTTTCCCTTCAAACACAAATGTCATATTAAAAATGAAAACAAAGACTGCGGGCTTCCCTGGTGGCGCAGTGGTTGAGAGTCTGCCTGCCGGTGCAGGGGACGAGGGTTCGTGCCCCGGTCCGGGAAGATCCCACGTGCCGCGGAGCGGCTGGGCCCGTGAGCCATGGCCGCGGAGCCCGTGCTCCGCAAGGGGAGAGGCCAGCGCACCGCAAAAAAAAAGAAAAAAAGACTGCAGTGCTCAAGTCATTCCCCATTCTTAATGCCCTTAGACAGAATTTTTATTCACTTATGGGTGATTTATTTTTAATTCACTTTCAAAATGATTAACTAGAAACTTTTCAATTAGATCATTGTTTTACAAATATCACTGGGAATAAAGTATACCTATGACTGTAAAACTTTCTTGACAGCACACAATTTTCAGAAAAAATAAAAGAGTACAAAATGCCAATATAGGCATATTTATTTCCTTATAAATCATAAAGAAGGCATACTATACTAATATATTATAGGTGAAGAAACTTAGTTGTTTACCTGACAGAAAACTTTTCTTTCTTGTTAGCAGAACAACCATTTCACTTGGGTGATTTGTCCAGTCTTTGGACATTAACCATTCTTAGGCTCAGTCAATCATGGCCGTTCTCTTTGCTGCTGCCAGTGGGTTGGTCTGAAAATAATCATGAAAATCAGCCAGGGCCAAGCAAACACGAGAAGAAAATCTGCTAGGAATTTCCAGAGAAGATTTTCTTCATTGAAAAAAAGAGTATTTCTACAAAGGAGAACCATCTTTCTGTGTTGACCCTTTTTGTGCTGTCCTTGCAGGCAATAGGTTAAGGACATGATGCAGACATCACGGAGGTTGCAGTTATAAGAATAGTTGAGAATGGTGGAATGGCAGAATAGAAGATTCCTGAAGAAATTACTTAACTACTGAACTAATGGTAGCACTGCCTAACTCTAGAGCTCTTGCAAAATAAATGCATATATTAGTTTCTTAATCATTTTTAAGTCTGTTTATTTCAGACTATAGAATCTTAACTGATATAACTGTGCATTACAAAATATTAAAAACAAATTTAGGGTAATTGAAACTAATAGTACTTTTTAAAAAGTATTTCATTAACATGTATTTATAAATTGTTCAAAAGCATTTTTATTCTCCCTAAAACATATTTGGTGACCATAATATCATTGAATATGTTTTATTATTTTTGAAAATCTTGGTTTAATATTTTGTAATATAACTGTGTTGGTATAATTCTAAGTTTCATTTGTTTCAAGTCTTGTTTTAATGGCTGTCAAAGGCAAAAAGGTTTATTACTAGGATATGTGGATCCAAATCAAAGAAGTACATTGTTGGCTATCCCTTCTAAATTCAGTTTCTCAATGGTTAGTTCCAACTACCTATTACACAGAGCATAAAGGCTTTTTTTGAAATTTGGTTAGGAAATGTCCATGTAATTATTCTTGCAAACTCATTGAAAGTAATTGCAAGTCCATATTTATAGTGAATCAGTCCAAACCCTACTACAGTTCTTCATTTTGAACATTGAAAATAGAGTATAAAATTCTATCTTAAATTTAAAATATAAGCATAAAAGACATTTTATAGCTGAAATATTTGTTTTTGGTCAAAATTACTTACTTATGGAAACATTTTGAAATGTAATTTTAAAATGCCCCCTCTAGAGTGTCATTGTTTTCCTCTTTTATTTTCTACTGGAAGCAGTTACTTTCCCATTCTCTATTAAACTATCAGTTTTGCCTATAAGCACTAGACTAAATATTTATTGATTTATTCATTTCTCTTTCTTTGTGAGGTATGGTGTGGAGTGCTATCTGGTAGATAGCATGCTATTGACTCACCTCACACACTCAAACACATACAAGTTCACAAATGTGAAACACTTGTCTTCTTAATAAAGGAAAAATATATAATTATTCAATTCTTCCAAGTATTTTTCCATGGTGTAACACGAGAACTTCTGCATAATACAAAAGATCTTCCTTCTTTCACTTTCAATCTATTACAAAACATTGTAAAAAAAAAAAAAAAGATACTACATTTTAAATGTCTTGGGATTTTTTGCGGTTTTTTTTTTAAGGAAAAATTGATCTCATGTAGTATTTTGACCATTTCTGGCAACAACTTTCCCACTGAAATAGCTGGCCCATGAATAATGCAGTGAATGAATTTCATGTGTGGTGCTATTTTTATGACGTTAGGAGAAATTATGTTTTAAGTCAAAGCAGTCATTCCATCAGTATTAAAAAAATTTTGTAAAATAAAATTTATTTTGGCTTTAATTAAAGGAATCGATTTTTAAGACGTTATCTTCACCTGTGCTGAGTCTCTCAATACTGAAGCCAGAAAAGCAGCTCACAAAAAGGTAGCTATTCATCGTAATCTAAAAAAAAATCTCATAAATTGAGTCATGCTAGAAATATCTGTACATTCGCTTGAACTATGCAGTAGAACTTTCCTTTCTGGTCAACTTGTTCATCCATGTTATAGCATCTATCAGTACTTCTTTCCTCCCTTGTAATCTATCATTGTATTCATTTGTTCACATCTTTATCATTATCTTCCAAAAATACTTGCTGAACAAAGAAATGAAATTGGTTCTTTAACGTGCCATTTTTCATGTATCACCTCCGACATTTTGAACCAAGGCAGGAAGAACAAAGTTTTATTCAAAGTTATTTTGTGGCGGGGTCTCCTTCTCCTTCTCCTCCTCCTTCTCCTCTGGTTTTTCTTATCTTTCACTATTAAATTTAAAAAATTGTGTTTAATAAACTTAATGAAATTGTGTAAAATGCTCATTTGAATCTCACATGATTTTTTAAAAAAGTATTCTGTTTTGTTCTTTGCTTTTGGGGTACCTAGTTCTAAAAAGCCTTCCTTCTAAAAAGACTTCTGAGTTGCTCTAACTTCAGAATATCACTATCTAATCACTCAAGACACAGAGTACACTTACGGGAAATTTCACCACCAACAACAGTGGATGAAAATGCAAATTTCAAAGTGTCTACTTGACATTTTAAAAATGTTGGTCAGATTTTTGCCAGATGTACCTAATTCTGATTGTTTTACTTCAAAACCTTGTTGACAAAGAGCTTGTGTTAGGAGGAGAAGATGTGTCAGCTCTGCAGCTATCCTGTTGCTTTGCTTACACAGGCATTATTACTTTCTGTGGTTTATTTTCAAGGAAATTTTCTAAGACATTTGTCTATTTGAAGAGCATTAAGGTAGGTGAAACTAGATAATATAATCCACATTTATAAGCATGCATAAATTGCAACATGTCACAAAATCCTGCATGTATATGACCACATGTGGGTGCTCCTGTCACACTGCACATTACAGAATGTTCAGCTTTCTCTCGGGATAACTCATATGCCATATGGACTTATCTGGCCTATGACTCTGGTGAACACTAATATTTATGCAAATATCAAATAGTTAAAGGTACAGATATGTTATAATAATTAATTCCCATAACCAAATATATGCTTTTGATCACTCCCTGGTTTCACATACCCCTCTCCCCATTCAAGGAAGCTGCATACTAGAAGCAGACTTAGGTTTCATGCATTCTTTTGGTCCAGTGAGTTATCAGCAGATGAGCTCAGTCATGACGAGTATATGTAAAGAAGGTCATGGGTATCATATATTAATGTTCATGAAGGAAAATCAGTTCCCTTCTAGCAAATAAATTTATGTTGTTTTCTAATGACACTGGACCCCATGTGAATCTGAGATGTATTCTAGAAGAAAGTAAATGTAGCATGGTAGTAAAGATACCCGTGAGATCAACTGTCCCAGTTCCTGGGAAGTTCATGTATATCTGCTGTTTTTCTTTTTTCTTTTTTTTTTTTACAGCTTTATAGACATATAATTCCCATACTGTACAAATCACCTTTTTAAACTGAATTGAATCTTTGTATTAGGAAATTCACGGGATTGTACAATCATCACCACAATCTAACTTTACAACGTCTGTCCTCCCCCAAAACATCCCAGGCAAAAGCTAATATTTCTGTCTCTGTAGATATTCTTACTCTGAACATTTAATGTAAATATACAGTATGTAATCCTTTCTGACTTACTTTTCATAAAACAATATGGTTTTCAAAGTCTATCCATGTTGTAACATCCTTCAGTAGTTCTTTCATTTTTATTGTCAAATAATATTCCATTGTATACATACAGGACATTTTATGTATTCATTCATCAGTTGATGGACATTTGAGTTATTCCATATATATTACTATTGTGTGAATTTGAATAGTCTTACAGGATACTACCTTACTGTCCATAATTAATTGGTCTAAATGAGGCTCTTATAAAATTTCTGAAAACTAGACCCTTCCTATGATGTTGGAAATGTTTTATATGCAAAATATAGGGTTTTTCTGGCCACATCTCCCAGCATGTGAGGAAGCTGCTCAACATACAGAGACTAGAGATAAAAAATGACCTAAGAATGCTGAAGGTTTCTTCTTCACTGGTTTTCGTCTTGAGGGGCCTAGCAGCTTCCTGCCTTTCCCATTGTTTTGTTCACCTTTTCCTTGGATTCTTCTAGTCAATATACTCCTCATTCTTCCACCAAAGGAATAAGCATGAGGGGTAAACTTCTCCCAGGAACCTGATAAAATAATCTCATACAAAGTATAACCTATACCTCAATGTAGAGTAGCAGGATGTGAAGTGAGCTTTACCCTGTTGCCCCAGATTGGCTACTTTGACAGAATCCAGGGAGAGGTAGCTTGAGAGTGCCCTAAAAAGAACAGAAAAACATTGTTACTAGGCTTCTCAAGATTTTAAAGTATGGCAAACATACACACAAACCTTCAACACCAACAAACAACAAAATGATACTTTTTCCCCCTGCTACTTCCCCAGCTGGTATAACAAGATGGCAGCGTGGAGTTAGGTCTGAATTAGGATATGTAAGCTTGAAAGTGAGCGCTGTGGCTTTTTCCTGCTTTCATTTACTGTGCTACACTTTCCACCCATAAATGTGAAATTCCAAGAGATTTATTTATAAATGTTAAGGGAGCCTATAACTGAGACTGACACCTCATGTCCAAGTTGGTCATCTGTCTATACAGTACACTTGCCTACCTGCCGACTATGCTTACGTGAGCAAGGGAAGTAATGAAGAAGGCAGATAATTGCAGAGAGAGAAAACAAGGCATAGAGGAGGATCAAAAAAGACAACTGAGTTTCTAGAGACTGAAGTGAACAGTGCAGGAATGAACTTAACTTGAACCAACTTGCTGCTATGCGACCCCAGAGAGCTGAGTCCAGCGACAAATGTCTGTTCCACACAGAGCAGGAGTTCAAGGGAACCAGAAAAGCTTAATTCACTGTAGGTCTCTCCCTTCAGTGGCGTAAGCACAGCAGAGGCCCTCAGGGCTCCTAGAGGACCCATACGTGAACCTGCCTGAAAACCAGCACTGTGACACCTGCTGCAAAGTGGGTCCTGGGACACCAGTCTTGGGCACAGAAGCAGTGATGAGCAAAGAACAACTACAGCAGCAGGACGTTGTATCCTTTCAGCCTCCGGAATCCTCACCGCAGCCAAAACAAGAAGAAAACATGTGCAAAAGGGAGGGGAGGAGAAGTGAGAGGGCAGGTCCATATGCCTCTGGCCAATGCCCAGGAGGCCCTGGGGGTATGCGGGGCAGAGGAGCCATCAACTGGACACACAAGTGAATGTTCATTCTAGACCAGAGAATTAAAGAAAATATCATTTCAAGTTTCATTTGTTCTCTGAACTGGTTACACATGCAGCATTTTCCCAACATTCTCGGTAATTGCAGCGGTAAAATGTGAGTGTGTGTGTGTGTGTGTGTGTGTGTGTGTGTGTGTGTGTGTGTGTGTGTGTCTTTGGAGAAGAAAGGGACAGCTTTTACCAAAGCATGAAAGGTCATATACAGTGAGATCTAATGGCGCTCAGAGATAATCTGTTCCAAATATTCATGCATATGAGGTAATTAGAAAACAAACTCAGGTAACATGGCCTGCCAGGGCCACGTCGCCTTCTAATAGCCATGAGCAGCCCTTCCCTAAGGGGTTAGTACTCCTGCTGCTTCAGGGCCTTCTCCCATTGCTTTCTTTTTTCCTAAGGGTTTCCGCAGTTTGTCCATTTTCTGAGAAACCTCTGAAAAAAGCATAAAATAATAACTCTTTCTGGTTTAGCATGAATCATGATTTGTCTCCAGTCATATGCTTAGCTAGGAAAATGGCTAGGTAATCAACGACAGCGATTCTCATCACTAGCAAATATTTACCTGTTCACAGTGATCAAGGCTAAATGCTTTGAATGTTACCATTTCCAGATAAACAGGAAGTGTCATTCGGCCTTGCTTAAATATCTTAATTTGTAGGCCTTTGGATGATGATTTATCTTTCATCAAACAGAATTTTCAACCTTCTATAAGCCCTCATTCAGGACTGGCCCTGTGATCACTTTTTGTCCTCCTGTTGACATTGAAGAAAGTTCTTGGGTAGAACTGGGGCTGGGAGTAGTGGGGAGATAGAAGGGAGAGAATGCAGTCCTGAGCAGTCCATGCCAGATTTTTTTTAAGACTTGTAAGTGTGAAAGAGTTGTTAAATGAAGTATTTGTGATATGAGAATAACTATCTAATCTTTTAATTGTTCACATGGTTTTTAGATACTTTTAAAAATAATATACAGAATATTTTTTGTCTTTTTAAATACTGCCTTTAACCTACTTTCTCTTATAAAAGGCCACATTTTTAAATACGAGAGTAGCATCTTTATTACTATACTGTACAATATATAATTAGCTCATAAATGATTCAGCTTAGGTAGCATAAAAAAGAATTATAGCATAAGTCTTTGTAAGTGTGTGTTAAGGTTATGGTCATGGCTACTGCAGGCTCCGTGATACTCTAACTCTCTTAAGAGACTTCCTGGCTTCAGCTCTGAGATGTTATCTATTCGATTCTAAATCAGATGCAGTTTTATTCTTAAAATCCCATTACAGTTATTCTTAGAAAGGCAACGGAGCAAAATAGAGCACTTGCTTTAAGTAAGACATCTCTGTATTCAGTCCTCAGAATCTCCAGGTCATGGTCAACAGAGGTTGAGGAAAAAGAGTAAAAGGAGTGATAGGGGGTAGTTAGCAGAAGAAAGCGGAGGCAGAGAGGAAGAAAAGGAGAAAGGGGATGAGGAGAGGAGTCAGTGGGAGGAGGATGAGAGAGGCTGAGAGAAGAAAACTTCAAGAATAGCGAGCAATAGAAAAGAGGAGGAAGGAAGACAGGAGGAAGGCAATGGAATGGAGCATGGAGAGTCTCCTGGGAAGATCTCATTGCTCCTCAAACTTGGTTTTCCCACAGAGACCAAGATATTATATTTTTAATTTTTTCTGTGTTGGGTCTTCGTTTCTGTGCGAGGGCTTTCTCTAGTTGTGGCGAGCGGGGGCCACTGTTCATCGCGGTGCGCGGGCCTCTCACTATCGTGGCCTCTCTCGTTGCGGAGCACAGGCTCCAGACGCGCAGGCTCGGTAGCTGTGGCTCACGGGCCCAGTTGCTCCGCGGCATGTGGGACCTTCCCAGACCAGGGCTCGAACCCGTGTCCCCTGCATTAGCAGGCGGACTCTCAACCACTGTGCCACCAGGGAAGCCCCTATTTTTAATTTTTTTAAATTAATTTTTATTGGAGTATAGTTGATTTACAATGTTGTGTTAGTTTCAGGTGTAAAGAAAAGTGAATCTGTTATACATATACCTATATCCACTCGTTTTAGATTCTTTTCCCATATAGGTGATTACAGAGTTTTAAGTAGAGTTCCCTGTGCTATACAGTAGATCCTTCTTAGTTATAGACCAAGATCTTAAATGAGAGAGGAAAGGTGAATCTTTTGGAAAGGTTTATTGTACATATTCTTTGGATTTAAAAAATATATTTCATTGTCCATTATTTTAAAAATTCACTCTGGCAAAACATTTGAAATTTTTCACATTTAAATATTTTAGACTATACATTTTAAGACTATGTTCCTTAAAAATACAAGGAACATTTTTTTAATAAAATGAGATCAGAGTGAACAAATGAAATCAAAGCAACTCCATTTTTCTGAGTCAAGAGTTTTTCACTTGTTCTCCCATTTCATTATATATTCCTCTAATAACATTTTAGTTGATGCAAAATATTCCAGTGCACTGGAATTCACTGTATCATTGTTCATGTTTTCCATTGCCATGAGGGTATATTCTAGGGATGGGGGGGGGGGCATTTAGTGTTTTCAAATAGCTTTCTGTGTTGTAAACTGGGTAATACTGAAAAATCTTTAGACACATTTCTGTGTGAATATTTATTATTTCCTTAGCACCAATTATGTGAACCTGTGAACCTGTGCTAATGAGTCTGAATTTTATGTCTTTTGTGACTCATTACCAAATTGTTCCTCAGAAAGTTACTGATTTACTATCCTTCTAGCAGTATTTGAAAAACCCCACAAATAGATGTTTCTACATCACTCTGTAATTAGTGAAATGTTGAATTATTTTACTACCTGAATAATATGAAATTGAAAAAAATGCATTGAAGATTAAAGGAGACTATAATAAGTTAAACTGAATCAAAGAACAAAAAATTTTCTCCATGAATGATTTTCTTTAAATTCCTTAAATAATGTTCTAAAGGCACTGTAATTGTTTGGAAAGGAAGAACTGATTATTAATACCAAAAGAAGGCCTATAGACTTAACAATCAGTTGCTATTTGATTAAAGGCCTTACTTTTTTCTTTTCTTTCCATTTCTGTCTGCACATTATAAACAAGTTACTTGTGGAGTTACACGGATGATCATCATTTGTCAAAATTATCCAAATTAGCTCTTTGATATACTATGCTATATATCCTGTGTATACCAGCTGCAGCTGACACAAGGTACATTTTAAACTCTTTCCAGTGCAGAAGAGTTCATCTATTTGAATTTCACATGCAACTCCTAAATTATTTTGGTATACTCACTACATAATAAATGCTAAAATTATAATAAGTGCTAGAGTATGCAAGTAATTAAAACATAGTCAATCCAATTGTATTTTAAGGTTATAAAATGGTAACTCCAAACATAACCATTCCAATTGATTTCTGAAGTTGTCCTTTGCCTGAACAAGATACAGAAAAGGAGAATTTGGATTTAGATAAATGATAAAATAAAGATGATAATTTACAAAGCAGTATTTTAATTGTTATTTATTTCTTAAGATCAATCCTAAAAACTGTTTAAGAGTTATAAATAAATATGTTGTTTTTAATTGTTTTGACATCTGGACAGCTCAAAAAACATCATAGAATAATTCTGATAGATATTATGTTTTTATATCTTACCCAGATTTACTTTGCTCTTTAAGACTTTTCCCAGTCCATTTCTCCTATCTATTTCTCAATATTTCTTTTTCTGATAGCTTCCTATTCAAAGCCAAAAATATCAGTTTGCCTCTAATAAATCATGTCTCAAAATTGAATTTACTCAGAAAAAGAAATCTGGATTTTAGGAAGTATACATTCTATAAAGGGAATAAAGGAAAGATCTAAACTGAAGAGGAGTTTAGATCTGATGAATGCTTTTAAAAGCATTCAGGCAAAGATAGAAGAACTGCCCAAGTGAAAAATATATATCTTTTCCTACTAAGAGACTATTATAAGCTGATGAAATATTTTAGATAGAATGATTTAAGGTAATTGCAGCAGCCAAATTTAATGTAAAGGAAAGGGAACAGCCAAAAGTGAGAAGAAATTTGAGAGTGTTCATAATTAGATAATAAGACAGATTGAGATCCTTTGTGAGCTGGGTGGGATTCTTTTTCCTGCACTGTTTAAACATGCAATTTTGGTTGTTAAAATAAAAAAGATCATTTCAATAGTATTTAACTGTTATCATTCATTTGTAATCACATTGTTTTTTGATGAATGGCTGGACTTTTTACTGCTAGTTTTTGAGAACCAAATTTCAATTATATCAGGAAAATAATACATCTTCATTTGTGAGGCATTTCATGTAGAAAAAATTAAGTTTTTCCTGATCTATATCTAGGCTTTTTTTTTTTTTTCTGTTTGTACACAGATAAGATTCTCTGAGGCATTCATGAATATTTTGGTGGCTCCCATGGGGGCCTGACATTTTAATATTTCCTGCCACGCTTGAGAAGGAAGCATTTAAAAAAATTAAAGGCACTGATAAGCAAATCCTTCATTAATAAAACAGACTATTAAGTTTGCAGCTCCAGTACTTAAGATTTCGTTCTTTTTTAATCTAAAATTAATTTGCAGGTACCATGAACCTTTTTGAAGTCTGAAGAAAAAGGGCAAGATTTTTTTTAAATGGCTTCATCTACAGTACATCTCTGCTCCACAGATCATTTTCTCCTTTATTTAATAATTAATGCCAACTACACCAGCATGTTTAAATCCTCAACAGATAAGAAATAATTAAGTTAACACCACTCAAAATGATATGTAACATCTCAATCAGTGAGAATTTTTAAGTGGTAACAAGGAGAATGAAAGTATTGGAAGCTGCACAGTAGGATTTATTTTTTTTTTCCAGTGAAAGTCAAAGGCACAGTCATACAGATACAAAAAACACCACAATTTAGTGAAGTTGTTGTATCATCTGCTAAAATAAATGATGTAGCTGCCAGCAGTCTAATGAACACGCAGAGAGTACGTTTTTGGCTTTCTCAGTTGGTTGTCTACAAACCCCCAAATATGTTCCTAATTTAAATAGTAGACACTTCCCTGGATGTTGACCCTCCCTTCATTTTCCTCTTTCTTCCAATCTCACAAATACTAAATTGCTTGGCTCAAGGAAAGAGGTTTAATAGTCCCCACCTTCCTCTCTAAGCTCATGGAATATAATAGACATGAATAGCAAAAGTGTTTCATTCTCTCTCTCCTCCTTTTTTCCTCCCTCTGTCTTCTCCCTCAGTCTGCTGAAGCAGCTATGTGCTAGTCTCCATCCCTGGAAAAGCACCGATGTGTCTTTGCCCATATGCCATAGGAATCATGGTAAGGAAAGAAAATGCACCATAAAAATGTAATCTTCCTGCAAGTACACACAGGCAAACACATTCTTTGCATTATTTTTGGACGACTATCTAACGCAGAGTTGAGCCAGAAGATCTGCACACCTTAATTTGGCTTCCCTTCATTTCATGTGCCTTATCTGAGAAACAGGGAAAATGACATGAAACACAAAAGTCCACTAAAAACAATGGCAAAGCGAAATGATTTCCTCTTTCAGCTGTAGCTGTCATCATCACCCAACACTCATCATTAACATCATCATCATGATTACATTTTCTGAAAGCTTACTGCATGTCACGCAGATTGTTAGATGTTTCCAAAGAAGGACGGCCCTTTGGTTTTCCATCAGAAAAGGTGTGGAGATTCCACCCCATTGGCCCAGTGGTTGAGTTTGTACAGTGTCCCGGAGTGTGGTTACTCCCTTCTGCCCCAGAGAAAAACTTAAAAGGACACATTAACCCAGAGTCACTGCACCACAGTGTAATCTCTGTCTGGAGCCGTTCATACTATTCCCAAGCCAAATTCCCAGTCTAAACTGAGTGACCCAGGAAATATGTGGGGCAATTGTAGAGAGCAGGCTAATAGGTGAGTGACAGCAAATCTCTGCTGTCTCAGTTTGAGGGCAAGGAGCAGGTGAAGGGCTGAGCCCTTTGCAAGTTACTCACGGCAGGGCTGGCTCACGTGCTCGTCCTGTGGATACTTCTAGACCTGGTCAGGTCAGGCGGGGGAATGAGTCAGAGATGAGGTAGGAACAGCTCTGCGGCTCCCCATCGCTGCTTTGTCCACAACTCCAAACCCTGGACTTATGACTTAATAACACTATCAAAAGCAAGTCAGGCTGACGGGAGAGCTTTTTTTTCCCATTTGTTCCCACTTGTTCCTTCCCTCCTCATAACCCAATCTTTCAGGACATTGAATTTAGGTAGTTTTCCTTAGTGGTCAATGGCTTATTTTCTTAAAATAACCACAGGGCACTCTACTCCACAAAGAGCCTACGTACCATCCCGTGCTGTTTGTAGAGCAGTGTTTATTTATTCATCCTTGCAGGGTATTCACATCGCCTCATGGGTACCCCAGGCTCACCTATCTTTGCACTTACCGTGTAATATGGAGCGCTCCTCTCCTTTAGAGGAGAGATTCTGTCATTTGCCTTCTTTTTCCCAGCTCCTAGCACAAAGTCAGGCCTAGAGCCGGCGCTACCCAAATATGTTTTCAAACAAACTAGACTGAGGCAGTGTATCTCATTTATTTATTCATACACATCAAATATGTTTCCATGGGTAGTCATTTTAATCTGTTAATCATGACATCTGGAGTCAAGGATAGTTCCACTCTTTTCCTGATAGCTCTGAGGGAGGAAACAACATGAAACCATTTCCTAATGAGTGAGTGCCCAAAACTCACTTGAAGGCATAGATTTTTTTGAAATGCTGACAGTCTTCTCTGTATAATAGGGTTCTAGAATCAGTGGAAGTGAAACATTTGTCAGGGTTTTACAGAGACATAGAAGAGTAAGGTGTGTTTGAGTGTGTGTGTGTGTGTGTGTGTATACACACGCATACATTATATATACACACACGTATATGTATATACGTGTGTGTGTGTGTATATATATACATATATATGTGTGTGTGTGTATGTCTACATATATATATTCAAGTCCAAAAGACAGTTCACAGGCAAAATTCTGTCTTTCTTGGGGGACCTTGTTTTGTTTTCTCTTAAGACCTTCAACTGATTGGATGAGACCCATTATGGAGAGCAATCTGCTTTGCTCAAAATTTATTGATTTAAACATTGATCTCATCTAGAAAATACCTCCACAGCAACATCCACACTGATGTTTGATCAAATATCTGGATATTGTGGCCTTTCACGTTTGCCACGTAAAATTAACCATCAGACTAAATATTACAATAATATAAGAATTTCTGGGAAAAAAATCTTTTTGAATCATTTCAGTTTGGTGTGGAAAAGGCTGTGGAAAAAACTGATTAGACACCCAGAGATAAAGATTTCATTAGCCAACTTGCACTAACTGAAGTTTTGCCAAAATATACTAACTTTTTCTCCATCAGCTCTCTGTGGAATTTAAATCTGTGAACTTAGGAAAAGTTGGAATTTGCATGCTTTAGCAAGGAGGTCAAAATCTTCTCTCCACTTTTCTAATTGCTGTCATTTCTTTGCATGCACCCTAAGCAACCCTAAAGTAATTATCCACAAGAAAGCAGTTCCCTTTTCTGTCTCTCTAATTTTGCAAAAGTTCTTGGCCTGTCTATTGAAATTCCAATAAGAAATCAAGATTCTGCTCAAATGTCACTTCTAGGAAGTCTTCCATATCTTGCATGTGGAATAAGTAGTTTCCTTCCTTCATCTATGTTTCCATAGTATATGGTTTATAACTTTTTAAAAAACAGTCTGATTTTATTCAAATTATTTAGATATAAATATGTCCTCAGTAATTTGTGAGTTCTCGCATATAAGAGGGCAAAGTACTAGTTCCTTGAAAGTCTAAGTGTGGGCCCCAAATCCGCAGCATCAGCCTCACCTGAGAGCTTGTCAGGAATAGAATCTTGGACCCATCTCTCACTTTCTGAGAAACTATGTGCATTTTAACAAGATTTCAGGATGAGTTAATGATACTAAAATGTGTTAAATACAGTTCCAGGTGTTGTATTAACAAACATGACTAAGACAAGATTTCTGCATTAAAGGAACCCATGTTCTCCTAAGGAGATCATTATCAGTTTCTAGAACAGGCTCTCACATTGAGTTTGTAAGCGCTATTCCACATGTCATGGATATTCAACTCCCCCTTTGACCTTCCCGTCTCTCTCTATTCTTGAACTCCTCCTGTTTTCCAGGTCACTTTATATTGATTCTGAGTGCAATTCAAAATAAAATGTATACCAAGCCATACAAATAAGTATAAGGAAATCCAATACATTTCTTGTGCACCACCCACCACCCCTTTCTAATCAGGTATCTTAACATTCAAAGTTCTTGTTTGTGTTATTTTGTTTTGTTTTGTTTTCCAGTGTCCATTGCTAGTACCTCATCACAGGCTAGGTCTGTCTAGCCTGTTCCAATGATTGGAAAACCATCAGTTCTTGAAACACAAGGTTGAGTTGTCCTTTTTTTGCACTTCCATGAAACTAGAATCATGGCACATCACCCTGCCATTTTTGTTTGTTTCTCTAGTTAACCTGTGGTCAACCTGAAGTCGGAATCACTGTCTGCTATACAACATTACCTCTAATGTCTTATTCACACCCTGAGGGCTGGCGGATCCTCAATAAATATCTGTTGTTATACTAGTTTCATTGGCTGGTCTAACCATAAAAATTACATAAGAGAGATGAACAGGAGACAAAGAAAGTTAATTATTCACGTACAAGACCCCAAAAGACGTGAGACTCAGAGACAGTTAGGCAGTTGAGGCTTATATGCTATCCTGAGCTAAGGAATGGATAGGTGTCTGACGCTTCAAAGGGGAGGAAGACAGTTCACAGGAAGATGAGAAGAGAAGGTGTTTGGTAACCGGATATGTGCACAGCCCTGCAGGTAAGTCTCTCAGATAAAAAAGCTAACTCTGCTAATAGCTCTCTTTCTGGGCCAGACCCCTATCTATATTTTTAGGCAATTAAAAGAGAGGTGAAAGCTTTTCCTGAGTCTTCTGGGTCTTGATTGCCTTCAGCTCAAAATAATCCACATGCCAACGTGGCTCAGTTTGGGGTGGCAAATTCTGCTCCCCTTCAATTCGGTGAGTGAGTGATGAATGCAGTTAGATAAATAACAACCACACATTTAGAAAAGGACAGATCCAAAAGACAGAAATTACCCCAGCAATTTATACAAAACTGGGTTATCAAAGTAGGAGTTCTTCTTTGACACAAATGTGGGTTTTTTTCCCCTCTAAATTATAACAACCATAAGGGAGAGTTTGTGTAATATTTTTGATTATGGGGATCTCAAGTTTAAATTTGATCTTTTGAAATTAAATTCACTCCTCTCCTCCCCATCCCCCACATGGCAATTAGCAGGAAGTAGGCACTGAGCAGAAGTGAGGGCCATTAGAAAAATAGTTTGTTGCTAATGAAATCAGTGGAAGGCCACCAGGTTCCTTTTCAATTCTTCTAGGTACTCAAGTGGTCAGCTAAAATCAAGAATTTATATCTTTAAACTCATAAATAAATTTCTTCCCTCAGCTCTATTGAAAGAAATTCTTGGCCAAGATTAAAGAAATGCCTCCTTGAATTTGATCAAGAATTTCCATTTTAACTTTAGTAAACATTTGCAGAGTTTGATGTTTCTCTCAGGTACTTGCAGGGGGCTTAGTTTTAATACCATTTCTCTTAATGTGTTAGCTATTATTTTTACATAAATAGTTAAGCAGCAGGTTATATATTAAATCCCCAATACACTGTCTTCTTAGTATTTCTAAAAATAAATAAAAGCATACAAAAGAAACATTTATGTAAAATGACACACATTACTCTAGATTCAGCTGAAAAAACAGAGGTTTATTAAGGAAAACCAGAAATGCTTTCTAGTGGTAGAAGATAATGTCCCAAATAAACATGAATAAGATCAGCTCCTTGAAAAGAATCTCTGGATCTTGTTATAGTCAGTTTCAGGGGCATATGGTGACAAGTTTAATGATGGATTTATTAGGGCTCTGGCTGTATCTGTACAATGCATTTAAAAGTAAGCACCTGGGCACAGAATTCTGCTGAGAGGACACTCATATTACAAGTGGCATTTGGGAATGAATGAGGAATGGCCGCAAATCTGCAGGCTTGTAGAGCATGATGAATTTTAGTAAAGCACTTGAGTCAGCTCTGCTCAGCGTCTATCTCTAGGGACCACGGAGTTGCCCATCACCACACCCCTTAGTGCTCAGACAAAGATATTAGAAAGGCTGCCAAATTATCTTGACCTAATTAACTGAAATTCAAACTGGGGCAGTATTTTATGGAGTCTAAATTATTGTGCACTTGGGTCTGGCTATTTTCAGCCCATAGTGATGATTTCTTATTATTTTGCACACGTGTAGCACTCTTACATCTGCAAAGCATTGAAACATATTTGAATTAACTTTTCCTGTTAGAGTTTAATAATTTGTAATATTTCCATATTAAAGATGAAAAAAATGAGCTATGAATACATTAAACTATCCGTGATGGTTAATTTAATTCTGACTGATACACTATCTAAGCCTAGTTGTACTCGATTATGAGAAAGACCTATATGGAGAAGTCTACCATAATAACAATAGAGGATTATGAATTTTCTCATGAATGGCATTACCTGACAGATTTTCTCATCTGTGGCAGTGACTCACTTGTTGAGGATCCTCATAGAGGTAGAAGCAAACTAGAATTTGTGTGTTTTTGTCTGGGTGTGAGTGGGTTTAATTTGCAAAAGGATCACACAGATAATTCTGATACCCTCACTCCTCATCCCTAGTGAGAATCACTGACCTGAAAGAATGGCATTCATAAATTCTGGGAGAGCCTGAAATTATATCCTCTAATTATTTAGTCTAAAAAAAATTATTATACTTTGCTTAATGTGAATAAAATGACATTGTTTTCAGAATTAAGTATCATTGATTTGTGTTTGCCGTTGAAGAAAGCAATACTCATTTTTTTAACACCTATTATATGAGAATCAAAAGTTCAATTTTTTAACCCAGTAGACCAGGTCAGTAATTCACAAGATTTTATCAAATTGTAGTCTTATAAGGCCTTCCATAATTCTCCTTTCAATGAAACTCTCAGTTTCTTAAGTCGCAGATATTCTCCCATTGCCAAAAACAGATATGAAAAGTGCTCTATATACATTAACTATGTTTTAAGGTTCAGGATATACTTGTGCTGTAACAGACAATTTAAAGTGTCTGAAACAAACATTCTCCTTTATGTGCCAATTATGATCCATATTATCTTCAAAAATTAGATCTAAACTCATCCTTAGACTGTGGATAAAATACATCCTTTATCCCAATGGATAAAATACACTCAGTTGTTCTGTTCATTTCTTTATCTGGTGACAGATAAATTACAAAATGTTGTGTTTATTGTGATGGAGTGCCTATCATATTCCAGGCATTGCCCCTTGTGTAATGCTCACAAAAGTCTATGAAGATGGTACTATAACTTTCACCACTTAACAGATGAAAAAGATGAGAGCCAGAGATATTAAGTGATCACCCAAAATAATGAGAGGTAGGGACAGAATTTGAACCCAGGTCAGATTTCAGAGGTCATGCTCTTATCCACTCCACTATGCAATACTGTCTATCAGAGACAAAATCATTTGCGATTCAGTGCTCCCATCCACACCCCGACACAGTGGGGCTGAGGTATTCTTTTCTAGTAAAATTAATAAATCTGTTTCAAATCTGCTGTTCAGGTGTTTTAGGCATACAGAACTACATTAATATGTATTTTCCATAAGATTTTATAATTTGATTCTGATAACTTCTGAAACTTGTTAATTCTCAAGGTCACACTACATTTTAATTCTGTCCTTCAAGGTGCTAAATAACCCTTCCCAGTCTGATGTTATTAACTAAGTAAATGAGCATGTTTTGAGATGATTGATGGAATTATTAAATAACACTCATCCTAGGACTAACCCCATTAGTCATGTTTCCCAACTTTGATATTGAACTATTTGAGCTACAACTGTGAAACAAATTATATACCTTTTTAATAGTAATAAGGTAAGGATCTCTACTTTTTCAAATTCTTTCTGGAAGTAAAGAGGTTATTTAAAAAAAACACATTTTAAAATTCAGAAATAGTTAAAATCTCTTAAAATCATTGATGAGATTGTCAGGTTAAAGAAAAACTTCCTAAAGTTCAGATAATCATTAATTACATATTTAATTAATGTAATTATTAATTTCTAATTCTTCATAACTTTGGACTTTAATATAGGAGAGCCATCTAATAGTATTTGTTTCCTCATGAAATTGTTCTCATAGTTTTATAGTACCTAGTGCTTTACATACTCAAAAACAAAACAAGGCACAAGTTCCTCAAATGTCTGTTGTTATTCTTTTTTTTAATAAAAAAAATCTATATCTGCAATTAGACATTTTTTCCTGAAGTTTCTTCTGCGAAAGTTCAAATATAAATGTAACAAGTTTTGTTTGTAAAATATATTTTTGATAAATTCACAAACATATATAGTTTAGAATAAAATGTTCTTTTCATAAACTACTTTTTAAATATATAGTAGTATTAAATTTTCACAGTAAAATAATGTCAGTACAATACAACCTCTTGTTTAACAAATCATATTTTTTCTTATGTATGAAGATATTTGTGGTATTCACTTTTCTGGAGAAGTTTTTAAACCCTCTAGACTCTGTTGCTACAGGTGTGTTGCTTTTATTTGTTTGTTCTTTGTTTGGCTTGATTTGCTTCTTTTTCTTTTTATAATTGAGATTTGTTCCAACAATCTTCTCCAGATTTCATCAGTTCCTATTATACTTGACAATTGTGCAGCAAATTCAATGAATAAAAAGGCTGTTTTACTCTCTACATTTTCTTGCAACTTTTCATGGATTGTCTGAAATGAAGGTTTTCTCAATCAACACGTATTGTAGTATCTCTTCCCCTATACTAAATAAATTGGACCTAAATTTCACCTTGTTGCCCACTATTGCAATTAATTTAACTTGCAGTGCATTCTGGGGCTACTCCTTTTTGTTTTCTAGATGGTACAGAACAAAGGTTGAATTGGGAACTCTACACTACACCCAATTTAGAACCTAATTAACCACAAAAGGTAAAACTGAGGGCAGTCCCCAATAAGCTGACAATGAAAATCGTGGCTGTCCAAAACCCGATAAGAAAGAAATGGAGAGTTTTAAATTGAGATCACTACCAGCATAGCTGTGGGTTTCGGCAGTGACAAACTGTAGTTACAGATTCCAAGAGCCCCTGATGAAAAGCTGTTCTCATTCCCTAATGCTTTATGGGAGAGCTGCAGCTGCTTGGAATATTTTTCAAGCAGAAAGCCATCATCATGACAACACCAGAGTAAAAGAGGGCAAAAAAAAATTCTTTCTGGTAGGGAAATAAAGACATCTTAAGCTTGACTTCAAAAGCTCTCTACAGCAAACAGTAGCTGTGGAAATACCGTTTCATCTTTGCCTCTGGGATATTATTAAGCTTTTCTAGTAGCTCTAACTGCAGGAGAAGGGATTACAGAAGTTACTGCTGTGTATCTGCCTGCCATACAAATATCTGGAAAAGCTGGGATCATGGATTTGTATTTCAGCCAGTGATTAGCCAACCCCAAGAAAATGACCTGGTAATGAATACCGCAACACACCTCTTTTCACACCACACAAATAAAAACATGCAAGACACTTCCATTTCTTGCTGAAATGTCAAGGACTTCTCTTTGGTGAAAGTTTGCAAAATACAACAGGGGCCATTGCTGCTGCCCCTACCAATAGCATGCATTGTCCAGCAATGCCATTAACCCTGCATCATTTATGATTGTGTCATCATTTCCTGATGAATCCCTACTTTCCAAGGTTGTAGCTCAATTGTTTAAAAATCCACTAGCATCGGCGGTGACCCACGCAGTCCTGGTCTAGAAATTGTACCACATCGTTTTAGCACAGAGGGCAGGCACCCAATAAAAATTAGTAATCAAAGGTGCTTTATTATTACTGTTGATTTGATTCAGCTGCTCAATATGTTTTTTCAAAAATCGTTTTTCAGTGGAATGCAACTAATGTCCATTTGATGGTGATGGGTTACTTGTTATTTTGAAAAAGAAAAAAATCACAAACCAAATTTATTTTTTTTAATGAATGAGTATATGTAGAGTGCATTTAAACATGTCATCAAAGATTTACAGCTGAGATTGAGTGAAATTTGGTTTCTCTGTGTACATAATAGTCATAATGTAGCTAAGTCTCCTAAAAAAATAAAATTAATGATGGTTACTAAATAATTACTAAATGTCTTTACAGTTGTCATTTTGTTCTTACAGATTGGAATGTGAAAGTGAATCTAAAGTGTACAGTGAATACATATATATTACATTAGTTGTGAAAAATGCAATACACTTAGCACTTGAAATTTATCCTCTCAGGACAAAGAAATATCAGAACACACAATGAAGGACCTAAAACATATAATCAAGATTGAGCCACAAAATATTTTGAAACATAGGGTGAAATTTATTTTTAATGAATATTAACATAAATTTGATTTGGTTTTTTCAAATCCTTGCACATTTCACAACCCTTCTTTAGACACAACTGATTAAAATATGTTGCTGTTTTTAAAAGGTCTCCATACCAGAAGTTTATAGTCTTAATTTTCCTAAGCAGTTGAAATTTCAAGAAAGCATCCTATGATTATTCTCTGATCCCCTACCTCGTCTAGATTAACAGTGAGACACATTAGTGCAGCCTCATCATTATTATTTCCCTCAATTTCCTTTTTATCTATTTCATTATTTCAATTGCAATGTACTTTACAACATCTGTAATCACTTTCCAATAGTAGAGATTTATAGTAAAGGGCGAACATATAGTAAATCCACCTCCCAACTTTGTACTGAAAATGCATGCTTTTAAATAAAGATATTATAAGTCTTTAGTCTATTACTGATATTTTATTTTCTTGTTTGTGGCTGTCCTCAGGCCATAAATCATTGAGGTCTAATCTTGCATATCAGTATATTTTAATAAGCATTCAATAAAACAGCAACAACTAAAAATTGATTTAATCCACTATTCTGAAGAAAAAAGTACATCTGTATACCTAGATAGATGTGTACATCTATCTATCTATCTATATCTATCTACCTTTTATCTATCAGAAGAATGATATGGTTCTAAAATATGAATTGACATCATTGTAACACTTTTAGATTTTCATAATACTTCAGACTTTTTATAAAGCTTTTCAAAATACAAGGTTTAGGGCTTCCCTGGTGGCGCAGTGGTTGGGAGTCCGCCTGCCGATGCAGGAGACGCGGGTTCGTGCCATGTCCGCTGGGCCTGTGCGTCCGGAGCCTGTGCTCCGCGGCGGGGGAGGCCGCGGCAGTGAGAGGCCCGCATACCGCAAAAAAAAAAAAAAAAAAAAAAAAAAACAAGGTTTATTTCAAACAATCAGCTGCTTTGGAAACATTTGTTTAGTAATGGCTATTACATGCTATTTAAATGAATGAAATGCTATTGTAAAATATACCCATGTACATTAACTTAGATTTAAAATAGGTTAAAGTTCTGGGATTACTTTTTGAGAAGTAACTATTTTCATTCCATCTCTTGACACGAAGTTTTAAATACCAAAGTGCTTTGATGAATAATAAATACAAATATAAATGAATAAACAATCTGATGCCAGGAAAGAGACAGATAAATATTCCAAGGAGGTGACTTTGTTCTATTGTTTCTTTATTTTAGAATGTATTTTGCATTTGGCCTAGTCAACAAATAGCTGAAAACAGAAAAATAAAATATTTACTATACAGATAAGCCACTCTCATAGTTCCTGTATTTCCTGATGAGTCTGAGGTGCATAAATTCAGTATTCTGTGAAGCAGGATCATCCTTCTGCCTTGGCATTTTATTGGTCATAATATAAGGGGTGACTTATGAATCGGGGGGCTTCTCGAGTGATTTTAAAAATCATTCCTCATAGCAGAAGAAAAACAGTATATGATTTCCCTGTGGCTGTCGCCGTTCAGATTTATTGCTCACTTTAGGGCCCGGCTGGGAGGAGGATCATTCAGTGCTGCCTCTGCTTCACGGCTCCAGCAGCAATGGCCTGGCAGTCCCATTCCAGGGAGTCAAGTTTAGGGATCACGGATGGCATGGCGGTGAGTATTCTGTGGCTCTGAACTAGAAAACTTCAGAGAAAGGTGCTTATTTTATGTGATATGCTAGGAAAGTTGGGATATATAATCAAAAATACAGACTCCTTCACTGGTTGCCTGAATGGCTGGGAAGGTCGTGAGTCAGGCTGATGAAATGTAACAGGCAGAGAGGTGAAGTTTTCCTCCTGCTGTGATCAGATGTTCTCAGGATTCCAGCGGAGGTAATCTTTAAAGGAAGCACGGCAGAACTCTGGAAGACTTTGTGATCATGACCCACCAGTAGCCCACAGGCTCATTGGAGGGGCCAGTTTGAGCTGGCCTGTGGTCAATTTTTATCCTGCTATTCTTAGATACTCTAAAATTACAGACCTTAATCTCTGAGGTAGGACTTTAACTCTCACCATGCAGAGGTGCCAAAAATAAGGCACCAGAGATTTCATCTTAAAATAAGCTGGTAACACCCCATGCATCCATGTCTTCTAGAATGTTCCAAACTCAAAATACCTTACGTGTTAAGATTATTCATAATTTACAAAGGGCTTACAAACACCATATGATTAAATTCTCAGAAAAACCTTTGATAAGGAAACCATAAGTGATCTCTCCTTTTTCTTTTTTCCTTTTTTTAAAATTTTTCTTTTTCTTTTTTAAACAGAAAACAAGAGTTTGCAAAGAAATAAGAAGTGACTTTCTCTGGCAAGTAAACAAGAAATAAACATCAGCTTCCAGGCCCTGGTCTCAACTATGGCAGATATCAGGATTCATAGTGTAGTAGAATCTCTACTAAATCTAAACTTTGTTCATGCAACCTTCTTGAAGCACTATTCACAGTGTACAACAACTCAGAGGATTCATAGTGTAGTAGAATCTCTACTAAATCTAAACTTTGTTCATGCAACCTTCTTGAAGCACTATTCACAGTGTACAACAACTCAGAGCAGTTCACACAAAGAGGAGAAAAATTACCATTTTAGTTTCATGGACCAATGAAAACCAAAGATCAGAACACCGAATGTCTGATTCCAGCTTCAAGTCATCAGATTCAACGAGAAACACATCCTAACCACAAGTAAATAAAATGTCAAATGTGATGCACACTATTCTTATGCATGTTACTCTTATACATATGCAAGAAATAAAAGGAAATCAATGTGAAATTTTTTAAAAAACCTGACAACAAAGAGAAACAAATGAACTCTGCTGTACTACACATGAATAATACAACCACAATGAAGGAAGAAAAAGCAAAACCAACAAACCAAACAAAAATACAAATAGAGCTTCCCTGGTGAAACAGTGGTTAAGAATCTGCCTCCTAATGCAGGGGACATGGGTTCGAGCCCTGGTCCAAGAAGATCCCACATGCTGTGGAGCAAATAAGCCCATGTGCCACAAATACCGAGCCCGTGAGCCACAACTACTGAGTCCGTGCACCTAGAGCCCGTGCTCCACAACAAAAGAAGCCACCACAATGAGAAGCCCGCGCACCGCAATGAAGAGCAGCCCCTGCTCGCCACAACTAGAGAAAGCCCGTGCACAGCAACAAAAACCCAACACAGCCAAAAATAAATTTAAAAAAACAAATAGACAAACCAAATCAATTCAAGGAACATTTGAACTCAGCATTTTAACTGTATATTCTCAAAGTAAGGGCAATGTAGAACTGCAAAAAAAAATCTTTAAACTCTTCCTTGTAGGTTGTGTTTTCATAGTCGTGTAAGTCCAGCAATTCTGAAGCTCTTTTATATGTTTTGTCAGACTGAGTCAGTGAACAAATGTGTTGGCATTTGGAGCCAGGATTCCCATTATGGAAGGGGGGATATACAATATGGTCTGGAGAAAAGCAAGCAAGAACCCAAGGGGTGGAATGAAGTTGGAGGTATCTGTATTTATCCAGTAGGCATATATATACACGTACATTCACAGATATTTTAATTCTGTGAGCCGAGTGGGACTAGTAGCAATTATATCCCAATTCAGGCATATCTCATTTTATTGTGCTTCACTTTATTGGGTTTTTCACAAATTTAAGATTTGTGACAAAACTGTGTCACAAGAATCTGTCAGTACCATTTTTCCAATAGCATTGCTCAATTCATGTTTCTGTGTCATATTTTGGTAATTCTGGTAATATTTCAAACTTTTTCACTATTATTATATTTTTATGGTAATCTGTCATCAGCGATATTTGATGTTACTATTGTCATTGTTTTGAGGGGTCACAACAAGGCCTGTGTAATATAGCAAACTTAATAAATGTCATGTGTGTTCTGACAGCTCCACAGACTGGCCATTCCCCCATCTCTCTTTCTCTCCTCAGGCCTCCCTGTTCCCTGAGATTCAACAATATTGAAATTTCACCAATTAATAACCCTACAACATCTGGTTAGGTATTCAAGTGAAAGGAAGAGCCCCACGTCTCTCATTTGAAATCAAAAGCTAGAAATGCCTAAGTTTAGTGAGTGAGCCATGGTGAAAGCTGGGACGGGCCAAAAGCTAGGCCTCTTGCACCAGTTAACCAAGTTGTAAATGCAAAGGAAAGGTTCTTGAAGAAAATTAAAAGTGATTCTCCAGTGAACACACAAATGATAAGAAAGCCAAACAGTCATTGCTGATATAGAGAAAATTTTAGTAGTCTGAACAGAAGATCAAACCAGCCACCACATTCCCTTAAGTCAAAGCTAAATCCAGAGCAGGGCCTAACTCTCTTCAGTCCTATGAAGGCTGAGAAAGGTGAGGAAGTTGCAGAAGAAAAGCTTGTAGCTCATAGTGGTTGATTCATGAAGTTTAAGGAAAGAAGCCATCTCCATAACATCAAAGTGTAAGATGAAGTAGCAAGTGCTGATGTAGAAGCTGCAGCAAGTTATTCAGAAAATCTAGCTAAGAGAATTCATGAAGGCAGCTACACTAAACAACAGATTTTCAATGTACATGAAACAGACTTACACTGGAAAAAAGTTTCATCTAGGGCTCTTATAGCTAGAGAGGAGAAGTCAATACCTGGTTTCAAAGCTTCAAAGGAAAGGCTGACTCTCTTGGTAGGGGCTAATGCAGGTGACTTTAAGTTGAAGCCAATGCTCACTTACTATTCTGAAAATCATATAGCCCTTAAGAATTATGCCAAATCTACCCTGCCTGTGCTCTATAAATGTAAAAACAAAGCCTGGGTGACAGCAAATCTGTTTTTTTAATGTGATATACTGGATATTTTAAGCTCTCTGTTGAGACTTATTGTGCAGAAAAAATCCTTTCAAAATATTACTGCTCATTGACAATGTAACTGGTCACCCAAGAGCTCTGATAAAGATTTACATGATTAATGTTGTTTTCATGCCTGCTAACACAACATCCTTTCTGTAGCCCATGGATTGAAGAGTAGTTTTGACCTTAAAGTCTTATTATTTAAGAAATACATTATTTAAGAAATACAGTGATAGCTGCCATAGATAGTGATTCCTCTTATGAGTCTGGACAAAGTAAATTGAACATCTTCTGGCAAGGATTCACCATTCTAGATTCTATTTAGAACATTTTTGATTCATGGGAAGAAGGCAAGATATTAACCTTAACGGGAGTTTGGAAGAAGTTGGTTCTAACCCTCATTGATGACTTTGAGGGGTTCAAGACTTAGGTGGAGGAATTAACTGCAGAGGTGGTAGAAATAGCAAGAGAACTAGAATTTGAGGTAGAGCCTGAAGATGTGACTGAATTTCTGCAATTTTATGATAAAACTTTAACAGATGAGGAGTTGTTTCTTATGGATGAGCACAGAAAATTGTTTCTTGAGATAAAACTGCTCCTGGTGAAGATGCTATGAAGATTGTTGAAGTGACAAAGGACTTAGTATAATATTCAAACTTAGTTGATAAGGCAGAGGCAGGGTGTGAAAGAATTCATTCCAACTTTGAAATAAGTTTTACTATGGGTAAAATGCTATCAAACAACATTACATGCTATAGAGAAATTGTTCATGAAGAAAGAGTCAATTGATGCTGCAAATTTTATTGCTGTCTCATTTTAAGAAATATCCACGGTCTCCCCAACCTTCAGCAGCCATCACTGTGCTCAGTCAGCAGCCATCAACACTGAGGCAAGACCTTACACGGGCAAAAAGATTACATCTCACTGAAGGTTAAGATAATGGTTAAAATATTTTTGTCAATAAAGCATTTTTTTAATTAAGGCAAGTACAGTGTTTCTTAGACATAATGCTATTGTACACTTAATAGACTACAGTATAAAGTCAACATAACTTTTATATGCACTGAGAAAACAAAAAATTCCTGTGACTTGCTATATTGGGATATTTCCTTTATTGCCGTGGTCTGGAGTCCCTCTGATAATATCTCTCAGGTGAGCCTGTAGCAATAAACTCACCTAGATCTTGATTTGCATATATTATTGCCCACCAAGAGGAACCAGCTTCTTGGAGAATTGGCAGTTTTCATTTAAGGACTGGAAGATCAGCCTAGACTATCTTTCAGAATGTGAACAACAACAAAAATAACAATAATAATAATAACAATAGCATAGCAAAAGGATGGAAGGGGTTATTACTGGGAAAATCTGGGACAATTTGATCATAAAAATAAATAAGAAACAAATAAAAGATAGACCACTGAATAAAACAGGAATTTACAAGTCCACACTTACAATAGAAAGATTATAGATGATAGATAGATAGACAGATAGATAGATAGATAAAGTACAAGCCACACACATAAGTGGAGAAGAAATGAGGACCTTTCATTCCAGTAGAAAGTCAATTGATAAATGTGGAAAAATAGTGATGATAGAAAAATCACCATTTTCACCATTATTGTAAAAATTGGTTCTGGCAAGAATCTTAAATGGACGCTAAATCTTACCATGAAACCTTATGAGAAAATTATTTCCCACAGATTGTAAGGGAAAAAAGTTAACAAATGAACATTACCTGATAATTTCACTTTTGTGAATTGGCTCAGTTATTTAAGTGTTCATACTGACAGTCTGATTGATAGTGTTCAAATGGATAGTTTCCTCATAGGTACAAATAAGTTATTCAGGCCCTCCTGTTAGCCCTGACAGAAACCAATTCCTACCAATCTCTCATGGCTTCCATCTTCCCTATCCAAAGCAATTATTACTCTATTATGTAGACTGTGACTCACTCCATGATGACTAAAGTTCCATTCAAATGTCCATTTGTTGAAAGTTTGTTAATTGGGAGCTAAGAAGCTATTATAATAGAGAACATGGAATCTGGACTGAAAAGAACCTCTTCAAATCCAAGCTCTGTCAACTCGAACTGTATGATTTTAGGAAAGTTGCTCAGCATCTCTCAGCCTTTCCCATCAGTAGGGAAAATAAATAAATAAATAAACCTAAGTAGTTGTAAAGTGTCAATTCCACAGGGCTGCTGTCATAAGGATCAAATTTTAGAGGGAATGGATGTTCAAGTTTTTTATAAACTATAAAGTAATGGCCAATCATTTGGTATCATTTGAATGAGCATTTCAAAGATAATCACCCATAACATTCTAGAATCACTTTATTAAATACAAGAAGAAAGTCATACAAATCCAAAATTTGTACTGCAATGATAAACCATGAAATCAAATACAATCTTCGTATGATGACTCTTTTCCACTTTTTTATGTGAAAGACTCTGATTCTGGGAATACGGTGTTATATTTCCTTTTAAAATGTATAAATATTATTATAGAATATCAAAACCTCTGACAGCTTAAAGGAATTCTGACAGATCTCAAACACTGAATTACAATAGGTTTAAATTTCCCTAGAAAGTTAAATGAACTGTTAGTCATACCTTAAAAAGTGCTACATGTTATATAATAAATAACTGAGTATGAATATAAAGCACTTTAAATCTGGTGTTTTGTATTGTTGAATAACAATAGCAATATCTCATAATTTTTACAATAGGAGAGTTATAAATTTATAAAAAATTGAGGTTGAGTATTTGTTTATCAACTCAGAAGACATTTTCTAATCATAAAAGCTATGTCAGATTATGGGGACAAATGTAAAATAGCAAAAGATTGGTATATATGATAAAAGTCCATCAAAAACAAAATTAAAAGGCAAAGAATAGGATTATAAGATATTTTCAAGAAACAAACTTATTACCTTAATTGCAAATTTTAGTGCGTTATAATGACCACTTAAACCTAAATAGAGCAGCATAAAAATAGCATAATCATATTCCAGAAAGAAAGAACTATGAATGATATATAAATCTATGAGAAATATTTCAATCTTTCCATTAGTCAGACATGTTCAAGTTAAAATAGCTAACAGTTACTACTGTTAAATAACAAATCAGTAAAGATTTTAAGAGTCATTTAGTATGTGTGTACTCTAAGCCTCATCTATATGCTGTACTGGTGAGAGTGTAAGCTGGTACATCCTTTCTGGAAAGCAATTTGTCAATACACACCAAGGTCTATAAAAATTCTTACCCGGGACTTCCCTGGTGGCGCAGTGGTTGAGAGTCTGCCTGCTAATGAAGGGGACACAGGTTCGAGCCCTGGTCTGGGAGGATCCCACATGCCATGGAGCAACTGAGCCCGTGAGCCACATCTACTGAGCCTGCGCGTCCGGAGCCTGTGCTCCGCAGCAAGAGAGGCCGCGACAGTGAGAGGCCTGCGCACCGCGATGAGGAGAGGCCCCCGCTTGCCGCAACTAGAGAAAGCCCTCGCACAGAAACGAAGACCCAACACAGCAAAAATAAATTAATCAATTAATAAACTCCTACCCCCAACATCTTCTTTAAAAAAACAAAAACAAAAAAAACTTCAAAGTACGTAGGCTTAGAGAAAGAACTTAAAAAAAATGTTCTTACCCTTTTGTACAGTAATTTCTCTTCTACAACTCAATTCTAAGAAACTAGTCAAAATCCAGGCAAACATTTTAGTACAAAGATGAAAATCAGGGCATATTAATAACAGGAAAGACCTATGAGCAGACTAAATGCCTAATGTTTGGATAGTGATTAAATATATATTTAGTACAGCTATAAGGCAGAACATGCGGTATGATTAAAGGCAGATTTTTTAAATTAATTAATTTATTTATTTTTGGCTGTGTTGGGTCTTCGTTTCTGCGCGAGGGCTTTCTCTAGTTGCGGCGAGCAGAGGCCACTCTTCATTGCGGTGCGCGGGCCTCTCACTGTCGCTGCCTCTCCTGATGCAGAGCACAGGCTCCAGACGCGCAGGCTCAGTAGTTGTGGCTCACGGGCCCAGTTTCTCTGCGGAATGTGGGATCCTCCCAGACCAGGGCTCGAACCCGTGTCCCCTTCACTAGCAGGCAGATTCTCCACCACTGCGCCACCAGGGAAGCCCTAAATGCAGATTTTTAAATAGTATATAATGATATGGAATAATGCTTACCATTTGCAGTTAAGTTAAAAATAAGGATGCAATTCTGTATTGTCTATTTAATTTTAATACATTTATATAAATATTTATAAAGATTTCAAATATATAAATTTAGAAACTGACAAAAACATATGAAAGTGATTACAATAATTTTCTATGTAAAATAATTTTTATTACCTATTTTTATTTTTCTGTACATTCTAAATTCTCTACAATGAACATGGATTTTTTTGAAAATAAAAAGGCATAATTAATATAAGTACATACATTTCAATATACTTTATCACATTTTCAAAGTATTTCTCATCAGTTCTTTTATCATTGATATTAAAATATAACTTTTCTGTTAAGCAATGGAAAGAAAACAATAGATAAGGACTAGCATGTCAACCTGCACAAATGGTTTACAGAAATTAATGTTACATGTGTTGCTTTTTTGTGGAACTTGACACTAGTAGAATGACCCAGCTTTTCTTTCTTATCTTCTTTCCATCAAAACCACTGTTAGAGAGAAACTCTAATCTCTTCTGCATATTTGTTTGAGATTTTTGTGTCACAAATTATGTATTAATTTATATTGAAGCAGTTGCATGGACTTTGAGCAGCAAGTTTTCAGGTTCTCAAACACTAAATCCAACTCAGGAGACTTGGGCATGGAGTTTAAACTGTGTCATTATAGAGGTACCTTGAGTGTTTTTGATGATACCAAAACTGTAACCATTATGATTAACTGTAGCTGGAAGCCCAGCCCCTCTGTGTATAAGCTATTCTGTTTCTTCTACTTTAACTGACATCTCCTTAGTATACCCTTTATTTCATTTCAAAGTAATAAAATATCAATGTAATAGAAATATTTTCTAAATATTTAAGAGTATTAAATGCGTCAAAAATCTTACAGGATTAAACATATGTACTTGAAATTATTTTGTACACAAGTACAAAAACATACACTATATATTTTTAGTATATACTGCTTTTGTCTAGAAATTGTAAAGAGCAACTTTTTATACAAAAGGAGGGTGTTTATTTATTTTTTCCTAGATAGCATATTTATGAAAATTGTTTGATGACTATTTTTCCCTTTCTAATATTTGGTTTTTTTGAGATGGGTGTGGCTACTAGACTAGACATCAAGGTTCCTTTGTCATTTTATTTTGTCATTTCCTTTTGTCATTTTCAACTTGTATTCTGAGCAGAATAGCAATTGTATTCTCATTAATATATTTGGTATAGATGCAGCTCATATAATAGAAAAGGAAACTGCAAGACACTTAATTAAAAAGTTTACCCAATTTTTTCATTTTAGACTTGTGAAAACAAGAACAAAAGGGCTTTTCCCTCATATTTTTTCCCCTTAGAATTCCAGCAATCCTACTACCTATACTGATTATTTTTATTGCTTTTTTAATCATGTATTAACTGACAACTGTGCTAACATTTGTTATGAACAAACATACTTGAAATGGCTTTAAAACAGTCTTGATGGATATTCTGTATTGGTGGGCTGGAGGGAGAGGGCATTGTGGAACAATCATTTCAACTGAGTCGCACTTTAGGACTTCCTTGACCCTGTTGCACCTTAGAAGGAAGGAGTTCAGGAACTGAGGTATGTATGTCAACTGGCCCTGAGAGGTTTGCTTTGAAAAGTAAATCCAAACTTTCACTAAGACAGGTATAGGAAAGACTTCAACTTTACTTTTGATTTGTATTTTTTAAACAGTTATGAGCAGACCATAGAAGAAAATTAGATGAGTTATAAATGAAACAACTATACATACATGTTTACTAAGCTATTTACCCCAATATTTCTTTATCCTACCATGATTTAACTGTAAGTATAATGAGAGGCCAAGCAAGAAACTTACAATTCACCACTCTGATGTCTTCCATTTTTATGAGAGTTATCCGATACAAATAGATTAACCAGAAATCTCACTATAGGGCAGGATAAAATCGTTGGTACTAAACTTTCCCTGGTCTGTTTTCCTACTTGAGAATACTTATACAACTCTTCATTTTCTATTGCCATACAGAATCATCATAATAATAATTATAATTATAATTTGTTCTCAAAGGAAACATGAGATTAAAGATGCAAAGGAGAGCATAAGGTAGTAAATGAGAGAGCAAGAGTAACGCTGTGTTTATGAATTTATGAGGAAAAGAAAAAAATTATTGCAACAAATCACCTATTATTCCAAGTAACCAATACACATTGAAGGTGTGTAAACTTGAACTAAATAATGTAAACAGGCAAAATAAATTATAAATTGAATGGCAGATATAATTTATAAAGTCAAAAAGGACTATAATAACGGTTTTCACGATTATATGGTTAGGTGGTCTCTGTGATGATTTAGATAGCATAACTGTAAAGGGGATTTTGGAATTATCCCCAAACATTTTAATTTTAGACAATATAATTATTTCAAATATACATTTTACAAACGAATTTTAAAATACTTAAAACAACCGAGAAATCTCCAAATTATGTTCCTATATATAACAAGTGAACCATTTTCCATTGAAAATGATATTCCCAGTCCTTTTCTTCATAAGAAAATGTGCTGTTGTAAAAGCATGAAGGAGTACGATCAAGAATGGTTTCTGTGCTGCAAGCACTGTAATATACATGCCTTTCTTCCCCAGGGCAGAGTGGTTTCTGTGCTGTAGGAACTGTAATATACATGCCTTTTTTCCCCAGTGGCTGGTGCATGGGCTCTGGTGCTGTGCTTCTCAATATCATGTGCTATTAAAACTAAAGAGTTTTCCAGAAATGTAATATAACGGCTACTGTTGCCCCATTACTCCAGAAGGCTTAGCTGGGTGACTTAATGTTGGCTTCTAAAGCCTCTTATTCTGTCTCTGGATGACTTCGGGGGCTCAATTTTTACCCACACCATTTGTGCTAGCAGAGAGCTGTCTCGGCATGCCTGAGTTAGCTGACTAGAAGGAAAGGCTGCGACCACAGGGACACTTCTTTGAACAGAGAATTTCCATCCTTACATAGCTGAGTAGAAGTTCCTTTTCCCTCACCTGTTCCCTCTTCGCCCACTACACACATTTGTATAGTATCCTGAGGGTGGAGTCTCTTTACAGGAACTTGAGCTGTGCTACCTACAAACCATCTATGCCTGGCTTAAATCATGGGCTAATGTGAATTCAGAGTCTTGTGAGTATTCAAGTAATTCCCTGCACGTAAGTCCTCCCACGACCCAATGCACCCAACTGTGTATCTGCACCCCGTGACCCCGGTAGTATGTGTTTCTGATCCATTGCGTGACAATCAGAAAAACTGAAATAAGGCTTAAAGATGGAAATGAAACATACCCACCCACGCCAGTCCAGAAAGAAAATCTAGGAGGCTTATGCAATTAAAAATAAATTTTCTGGTTTTGTACCCAGTGTAATAAAATTATCTTTGATATGATTTGGAAATGAAAATAAATGCATAAAATTAAGTGACCAGTAAGTGTGTTGAATTGATTTTATCATTTGTTCTTCTTCATCCCTCTGATTTTTTTTTCTATATCCTCTCTAGATTTACTATTTTCAACTCTGAGTGTTCAATGCTATAAATATGCAGTTTTCTGTAGAACTCTTTGATCTTTTTGAGGAAAAATGCCATTGAAATTTGATGAATACTTAACAAGAACTTGACAGCGATCAGTCAATCTATCAGCAAGCATATGCCAAGTGGATTATACTATGAGAAATATCAAGTGAGGTAAAGAAAGAAATATAAAGTATGGTCCTTGGCCTTTAGGACTCTACAACCAAGTGAAGAGATAAGTTATATGCATCTGAAATGGGCAGCATATCTTTGCACACGTACTTATTTAACTGATAACTGATAGCAATCATAAGTATAAGATGGAGTATAATATAGTAGTATTAAATTGAGAATTATTTAAAACATTTCAAGTGTAAATATTGAAGTACATACTTATTTGAATAATCCATAATACTAATGCTAACTATGAACTCTGACTTATTGTCAAAATCGATATATTTTGCAGGTTCGATTTTTTTTCCAATCATCTGTCATGACTTGTAATGAAGTCTTGTAATGAGAGAAGTCTAATACTGGTTCCAAAATGTTGAGATGTGTTGTGTGCATTCTAGTTTTAGGAATAGCAGTTTTTTTTTAAATCACAGAGCTCAGTGAATTTAATTAAATCTCAACTGCCTCACAACAATCCTTTTTATTGTACAAAATTTCACTTATCATTCAGATGGCAAAAACCATATAAAATGTTACTGTCTTTTAAAACAAGAAATTTACATATAGGCAATAAGTGAAAAGGTCCATAACATGTCCCAGAAATGCCATTTAAACTTTCTGATGGATACTTTAAAATCAATTTAGACCAGTGGATCGTGAATAATGCGGATGTCTTAGAGACACTGTTATTCAAGGACCCGAGATGATAGAAGTCATCTCAAGTGTATATATTCTCAACAACAAAACAGAAAGACAGTGAATGCCATGGTGAAGAAAGTTCTGTAAATATAGAGGTTTGAATTATACTGGCATATGTCTTTCCTTTCATATTTTCATCGCTTTCTCATCACCCTTTCTCAATCTCAATATCATTTAGTTTGATCTCAATTAGGTAATTATCTCATAAAGTAATTGTTCCAGTAGCATAAATGACCAATGCTTTTAAATACTTTGTGGTTATCAGAAGGTGTGTGTGTGTGTGTGTGTGTGTGTGTGTGTGCACATGTGTAAATAGATGTCTCTCTCTTTCTCTTTCTTCTTCTTTCTACTTATCCATCAAGTATATGTAGAGAGGATCTGTTGGAATGTATGCAAGCAGTAAACCTTCTAATAACGTAGTCATTCTAAACTTGGGGCTTTCTCTCTCCCCCAATTCTATTCTGTCCCACGATAAGCATAGAATGGATAACTTCAGAATTATTTAGCACTTTGCTGCCTTTATTCATGTCTTTTTCTTGACTTTGTTGGATATGAGTGTTTCTTCTGGGAAAATTCAGCAGGTTAACAATGGAATGTGCAGGCCCCTGTACATTCATATGGATAGAACTAGATGGCCATGATGAACTATTCCCACAGCACTGCTATGACATAGTTTGTTTAGAATACAAAAACACAGGCATAGTAAATTAGTAACATCTAGACAAATAAATTCTATTAAAGCAACAATTTCTACAGGATGAGGTTCTCTTAATTTTACCCTCTCTGAGTAACACAATTCATGTTTTTCAATACCATCAATATTTTATTTAGTATTTTATGATAGTAAGTGCCTGCTTATTATTACTGTTTATTATTAAAAATAGGAAAATGAAAAACTATTTTTAAAAATAAAACTCCCACCAAAGAGAAATCTTTGTGTGGTGTTATAGCCCCTTAAATGTGTATATATATTCACAAGAAACATACGTATGCACACACACATACTCTGTATTCTTAGCACCAAATTAAAATCATGTTTTATGATTTATATTTAGTTTATGATTTTGTCCTATATTTATTCACACTGTTTTTCAAGGGCACCACTTTTCTGCAAGTAAAACTTCCACAATCTGTACTCTATTCACATCAATCATGTTCATTTCCATTGATCATCTCTTTTTCATTTTCTCAGACTCTAATGGATTTTTTAAAACATTCCCCGTCAGATTATTAATTCAATTTTCCTGAACGATTAATGCTTTTCTTTATCACCTCAATTACAAATTTTAATTTTGCTATTACTATTTTAGTTTCCTTGCAATAGTTCAATGTCTCAGCCAAGCCTTTTCTCATCTCTGCTGCTCTTTATATTTTCAACTGTTTTCCTTTTGTCATATACTATTCTCCCCATAAGAGTTTCAGCTCCTTATGGAGCTATGTGGTTCTATATCGTATTTATACATTTTACACAATTTTCTTCTGCTTTTTATAGTAAATTATGTATGGCAGTGTGTTCTTCCTCTGAAACATCAGGAAAGCATTCCCTTGTGTGTGTGTGTGTGTGTGTATTTACAAGTGACTGCTATCATATTTTTACCTTTATTTATTACCAAAGGAGAATGCTAGCACTATCAGGCATTCCCCCTCTTTAGGGTTTTGTGGTCAAGTACAACAAGAAAAAAATCCAACCTTACTTATAGGATATGGTCGAATTGCACTGCTTTTATGATCCTTCCTTTACAATATTTCACAGTCCCCTTCTATTTTATTCTGTCTCCCATAAACATAACAAACCACAGCTCTTAACCAATGGCAAGTTCATTACAAGAAGGGAAAATAAAGCCAGTTAATGAGATCTTTCTTCCTAAACTGGGGGAGTTTGTTTTTGAGGGTTTCACCAGTAATCTTCACTGTTCTTATTGGCTCTTGGTGTACATAAGCACTTAGCATAAAACTGGGATACTCTCCAAATCTTGGCATTCAAAGAATCACTTTGCCCAGGTTCAAATGGTTTTATGAAAGATAATAATTTGGGGTTTTTTCCCATTGAAATGTTATTGGGAAGTTGAGGCAGACTATGTCAGAGGCTACTAACCAAATGTTCTTTTGTTCTACAGTTTCTTTTATGATTTTATAACTATATTTTCTGGTAAGATTCACTCAAGTTGAAGTCTATAATATCTGTTCTTTATGAAGAAAAAACATTTTTGAATAATTATTAACTATATATTATAGAAAAGAATCATAGACATTCACCATGCAATATACATACATCTATATTCTATGCATGTGTTGTAAAAGGAAATATATTTGGTCTTTGTCCCAGGGTCCTCCCACAAAACTCCTCTAAAGAATTTTCTGAATGATAAGGAGTGTTTTTGTCATTCATGGTGAGCCCTTTTCAACAATAATACCTAAGTTTAGTTAATGAAGTGACCTTTGGAAAGCCCTTAGAAAACCTAAGGGAGAAGGTTGGTTGGCAGGGGAATGCATATGATAGAGAGTTGGAACTTTAACCACCCTCCAGAGAGAGAAGAGAGAGGCTGGAGATTGAGTTCAATCATCACCAATGGTCAAGGATTTAATCAAGTCAAGCCTGTGTATGAAGCCTCCATTCATAACCTAAAAGTACAGTGTTTGGAGAGCTTTTAGGTTCGTGAGCATCTTTCAGGTTGAGATGCAGGAAAATGGTGCACTTTGACACATGGATGCTCTACCCCCTTCTTATACCTTGTCCTTTGCATCTTCAAACTGGCTGTTTCCTGAGTTCTACCCTTTTATAATAAACTGGTAACCTAGTGAATAAATGCTTTCCTGAGTTCCATGAACCACTCTAGCAAAGTAAGTAATTGAAACTGAGGAGGGAGTCATGGGAACCTCCAATTTATAGCAGGTTGGTCAGAAGTACAGGTGATACTCTGGACTTGTTATTGTCACCTAAAGTGGGGGGAGGGTAGGAAAGTGTCCTGGGACTAAGCCCTTAACCTACAGAATATGATGCTGTGGATAGCATCAGAACTGAATTAAGTTTTAGGAAATCCTGCTGTTTTTGCAGAATTGCCTGGTGTGGGAAAAACTACCACACATTTGGTAACCAAAGGTGAAGTAGTGTTGTGGTAGAATTGTGTGTATGTAAAGAAAAACAATAGAGTTCTTCCTTTACAATGCAGACATTAAAATATACATATATATGCATATATTCAACATATATTCATTCCTCTCATTTTAAATATATGAAATGTCCATGGCTTGCTTTTATTTTCTGAGTTCTCTGTTTGTATGAAATTATTCTGTCTCAATGAAGTAACTGGATGGAAGATTTAAACTGTGTGCCCGTGTGTGTGTGTGTGTGTGTGTGTGTGTGTGTGTGTGTGTGTGGACAGGAAGAGTAAGATTGTGATTTGAATTTAAGGTAAAATGGGGAAAGCATCTAGACTGTGGAATGAGCTTAGTATTGGAGTCAATGAGACCTGTGTTGGTACCTCAGCACTTCCATGAGTTATATGTGTGATCTTCATTTCTCTTAGGTCCTCATCCATAAAAATATTGCAAATTGTTTTGGGAAAGACTATGTGAGAAGATGTTCTGCACATATTACCTCTTTCTGTGCTCCCTTTTCTCATAAATGTGAATATCACAGAGTCTCTGGTGTAACAAATTCAATTATCCTCTCTGACTAGAGCATCTCAACCAGTATTCCTGCTGAACTCTTACATGACAGTCCTACAGGGTTAATAGGTTATCATATAGATAGATAGATAGATGATACAGATATAGATAGATAGGCAGATAGATAGTTAAATGACAGATGATAGATAGATAATCTTAAAGAATATTTTACTCTATAGGTGTTACATTCAAACCTTTGAATTGGATGAATTGAAGAATCATTATTATTTTTCTCCTGAATCAATATTTATTGGCTTTTGGTCATCAATAGTGTGTGAACCCTATTCTGAACATCACCAAAAATGTAGATATGATTTCCCCAAAAAGTCTGACTTAATTAATATATACATGCAACAAATACTGAATGTCTGCCATGTTTAAAAATTGTGTCAAGCACAGAAATTGAGACTGTGATCAAAAATCTTCCAACAAACAAACTCCCAGGACCAGATGGTTTCACACCTATACTTCTCAACTCTTCCAAAATATAGCAGAGGGAGGAACACTCTGAAACTCATTCTACAAGGCCAACATCACCCTAATACCAAAACCTGACAAAGATGTCACAAAAAAAGAAAACCACAGGCCAATATCACGGATGAACATAGATGCAAAAATCCTCAACAAAATACTACCACAAGAATCATACACCATGATCAAGTGGGGTTTATCCCAGGAATGCAAGGATTCTTCAATATACCCAAATCAAACAATGTGATAAATATTAACAAACTGAAGGAGAAAAAACCATATGATCGTCTCAATAGATGCAGGAAAAGCTTTTGACAAGATTCAACACCCATTTATGATAAAAATCCTCCAGAAAGTAGTCATAGAGGGAACGTACCTCAACATAATAAAGGCCATATAAGAAAAAACCCACAGCCAGCATCATTCTCAGTGGTGAAAAAATGAAATCATTTCCTCTAAGATCAGGAACAAGACACTCTCACCACTATTATTCAACATAGTTTAGGAAGTCCTAGGCACAGCAATCAGAGAAGAAAAAAAAAAAATAAAAGGAATGTAAATCAGAAAAGAAGAAGTAAAGCTGTCACTGTTTGCAAATGACATGATACTATACATAGAAAATCCTAAAGATGTTACCATAAAACTACTAGAACTAATCAAAGAATTTGGTAAAGTGGCAGAATACAAAATTAATGCATAGAAATCTCTCGCATTCCTATACACTAATGATGAAAAAATCTGAAAGAGAAATTAAGGAAACTCTCCCATTTACCACTGCAACAAAAAGAATAAAATACCTAGGAATAAGCCTTCTTAAGGAGACAAAAGACCTGTATGCAGAAAACTATAAGACAATGATGAAAGAAATTAAAGATGGTACAAACACATGGAGAGATATACCATGTTCTTGGATTAGAAGAACAAACATTGTGAAAACGACTATACTACCCAAAGCAATCTACTGATTCAGTGCAAACCCTATCAACTACCAATAGCATTTTTCAGAGAACTAGAACAAAAAACTTCACATTTTGTATGGAAACACAAAAGACCCTGAATAGCCAAAGCAATCTTGAGAAGGAAAAATGGAGCTGGAGGAATCCGGCTCCCTGACTTTAGACTATACTACAAAGCTAGCGTAAACAGGACAATATGGTACTGGCACAAAAACAGAAATATAGATCAATGGAACAGGATGGAAAGCCCAGAGATAAACCCATGGACATATGGTCACCTTATTTTTGATAAAGGAGGCAAGGATATACAATGGAGAAAAGACAGTCTCTTCAATAAGTGGTGCTGGGAAAACTGGACAGCTACATGTAAAAGAATGAAATTAGCACACTCCCTAACACTATACACAAAAATAAACTCAAAATGGATTAATGACCTAAATGTAAGGCCAGACACTATAAAACTCTTAGAAGAAACATAGGCAGAACACTCTGACATAAATCACAGCAAGATCCTTTTTGACCCACCTCTAGAGAAATGGAAATAAGAACAAAAATAAACAGATGGAACCTAATGAAACTTAAAACCCTTTGCACAGCAAAGGAAACCATAAACAAGATGAAAAGACAACCCTCAGAATGGGAGAAAATAGTTGCAAATGAAGCAACTGACAAATGATTAATCTCCAAAATTTACAAGCAGCACATGCAGCTCAATATCAGAAAAACAAACAACCCAATCCAAAAATGAGCAGAAAACCTAAATAGACATTTCTCCAAAGAAGATACACAGATTGCCAATAAACACATGAAAGGATTCTCAACATCACTAACCACTGGAGAAATGCAAATCAAAACTACAATGAGGTATCACCTCACACCAGTCAGAATGGCTATCATCAAAAAAATCTACAAACAATAAATGCTGGAGAGGGTGTGGAGAAAAGGGAACATTCTTTCACTGTTGGTGGGAATGTAAATTGATACAGCCACTATGGAGAATAGTATGGAGGTTCCCTACAAAACTAAAAATAGAAATACCATATGACCCAGCAATCCCACTACTGGGCATATACCCTGAGAAAACCATAATTCAAAAAGAGGGATGGGATAAGAAAGGTGGGAAGGAGATGCAAGAGGGAGGATATATGGGGGTATATGTATAGCTGATTCACTTAGTTATAAAGCAGAAATTAACACCATTGTATAGCAATTATACTCTGATAAAAATGTTAAAAAACTAAAAAATAAAAATTGTGTCAATCCTTGGCCTCTGTATTAGAAGCAAATATACTTCACAGTGCTTTGTTCAAAATGGATTAGCATGCATTTAACATAAACTTACATGTAAATAAAAGAATACAGTTTTTTTAAGGTGATATATAAAACAGAGTAATTGAAATCAAAGAACTTTTGTTAAATTACAACATTGCCATGTTTTGTGGTAGTAGAACTCTGGGTATCTCAACATTTGTGAAAATGTTGTATTAAAGGGGTCTAAGATATGGGATCTGGAGATTGTGGATACAGGAGCAATAGGGAACTTAGAGGACGTTCACTTCTAATGTGACTCTAGAGGGTCCTCTTATGGTATAATCTTGGGCAGGACAATTAATGCAAGTATCAGATACCTAAAAGTTAGCCTAGTGTTAACCTCCTTGCTATTCTCACTGAAGTGTTGTGAAAATTAAATTAAATAATGTCATTGGAAGAATTTTGCAACATGTAAAAATGCTATAGAAATAATGTTACCATGACAAAATAACACATAAGTAATATAAGAATATATTTTTTCCAAAATTCTTATGTGAATACTTGCATTTAATGTCCATTAACTGTCAAAGAAAAAAATACACCAAACACTTATTAAAAATGGTAAGAAAGACTTTATTCACGACTCTTGCAGTAGGGGAGAGAGATTGAACTCAACTCTGCTGAAACAAGACAGGAGGGTTTTTAAACAATGGAGCAAGCTAATGAAAATATACTGAAGGACATAGGGAAAGGAAGGCTGTCAGTGTGAGTAGGTCATCTATGTTTGCTAATTGGTGCTTATGGAAGAAGTTAGACATCTGCCCTCCCACAGGGAGGTGACAACGGCTCTCTATTTCCTGGTGATTACATTTCAAAGGGATGGCTCCCAGGGCCTTGAAAAAGACATCCCGAAGTTATTGAAGATTTACATCTCAAAGGAGTAGAGAAGTAGTTTACAGTAGCAAGTTTTCTAAAGTAAAGGCTTTAAGAAAATGGAAGCCATGCGCCTATAGTCAGGATGATGCTAAAGTTTAGACAAGTTGAAGGAATGCTAAGGCTTTCTTAGTCAACCCTAAAAAAACATGTCATGATTTTTGTTTAATTATACTGGAAAAAATGCTCAGGAAAGACCAACTGCCTAAGTGAACATATCTCTATCAACATTTTTAATTAGATGAATTAGGCATTACACTTTTACTAAGAAAAAGTTGTTGCCAAATTTAAATATTCCAAATGATTATAAAAATGATCAAAACCAGCATTTTAATAAATGCTGTTCAATAAATAGAACTGCTCAAAGTAAAGTCAGTGTGATTCTACTTGTCACACAAAATCTTTATCTTCATGTGCTTTAAAATAAGGTTGCCAAAAAAAGTATAACTGACAATTTTTAAAAGTTAGGTATATACACTAAAGTTTATATTACCCTTCCCAAACACACACACAAACAATTCTTTATTTTTATTTACTACCTTTCTTTTGTTAATTTACTTTTACCAGTTATAACAAAATTCATACACAATTCATTTTGAATCATTTCAGTCCTTCCTATTTCCTTTATTATTGATGTGTATATTACTTTTTGACTCCGAAGAAGTCATTGTTAAACTAGGAAAGACTGTTACAAGCAATGTCTTCCTTGATCATAACAATTTGATGTGGACTCATTCTGTGTGCAGATCTAAAGAGGAAAGTAAACTGGAATTTTTCAATTAGTGATACAGCAACATTGCTACAGCCACCCGGGAGACCTGTTTTCAAAGGCAGCCAAGAGACTTAGGTATCCCACACCAATTCAATTTAGGGGGTCCATTTTAGGAGACGTTCCCTCTCCAAACAAAACTGGCTACCAAAGGCAATGGGACATCTGCAAAACAGTCAGTACTTTCTGTAGTATTATGTGAAGCTTTAGTTTGACAGAACAACGTGATGTGTAAATGCTTTATATTGCCTTTTGCTTTTGCCAGTCATTTCAAATGTGCTTTAACTGATTTGGACAAACATAACATATGCTACAACTTATAAAGAAATAGAGATAGGAAAAATGTAAATAAAAGTCTATGAAATTTGGAGAGTTTACTGTGGAACTGAGGATATGATTATCTATTTTAAAAAGCAAAGTATATCAAGATCACTGATTATTTTCTGTGAGACAAACCGATACAATTTGAAAACTAATATTCAATCTGAATACTTTGCGTCTTTTCTGTCATTCATCATAAGGGAAATCATAAAGAAAAGAAATGGGCCCTTAACCTCCTTTTTAGACAAGAATACTTTAATTCAGTGATTCTTTTCAAAAGAGTAAAAAAAAAAAATACAGTGAGAGTGAAATAATGTAACAAAATATATATTTTTTCTTCCTTGGTGTGGATTCTTCTCTTTATTTCAGAAATATTATAGTAAGTTCTTCATAGAAGTCAAGAGTACAAACACTGATTCTGCCTCTCTCCTTAAATCTCTGCATGAAGCAGATTAGGGTAATTGGCGGCACAATTTTGGTCTGTGCTGCTGTTACTGCCCATATTGTAGGCAAAATCTTCAGGACATTTTGCACTTACTTGCATGGAAATTTTCAAGTAAATTGTCCATCACATTAGACAAATTACCAGCTTATATTAAGAAAGTTCAACTCCTTATAAATTTCAACAACCATTATGTGTTGTAAGAATGTAACTAGAATCCAAAAGACTACATCATTATCGTGTTCATTTTAGCTATCTGACATAGATAATATAGCCTACAAAAGTTATTTGCTTGAATTACATGAAACAGGTGATATAATGAGCCACAGTTTAAAGAGAGAGTTATCAGATCTCTTCTCCCCTTTCTCTTTGTGACTATATTTAAAATAATAAGACTAAAATTACTAGACTAGTATAGAATATATTTTGTAAATTCAGACATCTGAATGGAGCAATGGGTAACATCCAAATTAATCAGAAAATGGATTGGAACTCTAGTCCAAAACAGTGTGGCCACACAGCTGGATCTTCAGGTTAAGAGAAATACGATTCTACTAGGGTTATTTAAAACCATGATTATCAAGTCACTGCATTGCATGCTTCATTACTGGAAGCCTTGGAGAAGCACTAAAACTACTTCTAATAGTTTTTAATAAGAATAATGCAATTATGGATATTTATAAAATCATGTGTGTTTGCATTCAGTTACATATGTAAGTTATACATGTAGGTTACAAGTACAGATCAGTTATAAAATATAAAAATAAAATGAACACCTTGATACCACTATATAAATTCAAAAGTAGGCTATACATCACCAATATCTTGAAGTTACCTGTGTGTTTCTCCCATTTTCCATTCATGTCTTTTCTTTTGAAAAGTAATCAGTATTCTGAATGTTGTGATAGTCAGTGTTCCTTTTTTTCAGTTTTACCATTTATATATCTATAAACAATATATCCTTTATTTTGCTTGATTATGAGCTTTATAAAAATGGCATCACACACTCTAAACTTTTCAGATTTGCTTCGAGGAGAGTCATTATATTTCTGAAATGTATCCATTTTGTTTAGTGCATTAACAGTCTGTTCGTTTTCAAAGCTGTATAACATACCATTGTGTGACTGTTGCAGAATTTATGTATTCATTTACTTCTTAGTATAGGTCCCCTGCAGTATGGTATTACTGTGTCACCAGACTTTGGATTGCTTTACTTCTTTTGTTCTAACAAGCAATGCAACTGTGAAAATAACTGCACATTATATTGTACATGGTTGTACAATATATTATATAAGCATATTATTTTACATATCTCCATGTGAAATTCTTTAGTCACAGGATATAAACATGTTTGAAATTATACAATAATACCCACTATTTTTCAGAGTGTCTGAATGTATTTCATTCATACTCACAGATATAAGAGCTTCTACTAAAATTCCATTTTCAGCAATATGACAACATAAGGTATTTTGAGAATTATTCCAACCAAACCAACTCAAAATACTGGACAAAAATATAAATATATTTTAGTAATTTTTAAAAGAATTAAATAACTGACAAGATAGTGTGGAACTGCCAGATTAAAAATTAAGAGAAAGCTGAAAATCAGAGAAGAAAGGATTTCTTGAAGCCTTTTATGCATAGCATAGTATTATACTTAGCATAGCATAAATAGGCAACCGAAAAAAAATCTTATTTTGTTTTTGATATTTGATGTTCTGGAGTAAGAGAGACAAAACTTAAAACCATGAGACTGACCAAGGAAGGAGTTATTGTATTAGAGACTGGCCACAGAAAGCTGAGACCCTGGAGAGTTACACCATCATTATGAGGGAAAAGACCCAGAAAAATCTATCCAAGAAGCTAAAAAATAAAAAGCTTGCTAGTTCCCTTGGTTCTAAGCAAAGCAACTAGCAGAAAAGAAATACTTGTTGAAAAATTATAACCACAAGGCAGCCATTGTGTGGGTTTGGAGCCAAAATCACAGCCTTTGAATTGAAATAGTCCTAGACTGGTAGTGGCACCTCACACTGAGAAGTAATCACAGACCTATAGGACATCAACAGGAAGTCATTTTCTTCACCATCTCAGATAATTTGTTAAGGACGTTCAGAAGGAAATCAAACGAAACAACAAATGAAAACCAAGTGCCAGAGCAATACAAAGAAAAATATCTTCAGGAGAAATACACCCATAAGGAAACAAAACAGCAACTATAAGACACAGACACACAGAGGAATAGACACACACACACGATTTTAAACTGCTTTTTAAATAGGACAAGTTTGAAAATATCTTCAGGGAGATGAAAACAAAATAGATATAAAAAGAAATCAGAAAGAACTTTTGCAAATAAAAGTTTAATCAAAAATAAATAAAAAATAAAAATGCAATTGATGAAGTAAAATTCTATTGAATTTTAGACACAACTGAAGGAAGAATTAGTAAACCAAAAGGTAGGTCAGAAAAAACTTATTCAAGGTAGCACAGAAAGACAAAAAAATAATAAAGTTATGGATGAGTATAAGAAACATAAAGGACATAATAAGGTCTAATATAAGTTGAGATTATATTTTAAATTTATTAGATTCTATAAATATATTAATTAATTTCACCTGCTTCTTTTTACTTTTTTTACAATTTGACTACTAGAAAATGTAATATTACAGAATTGGTTCCCCTTATATTTCCTTAGAATGCTTGGTTTAAAGATGCATTATACAATGTAGCTACTCCAGTCTTTAATATTCATTTCATTGTGATTAATTCACAGTGCTCCCCAAACCTCAACCTCCTAGAAATTCCTTGTAAGTCAGCAATATATTCAAATATTTCTTTGTATTTGACCAAGGACTACATCGTGCTGAGATAGAGTAGGAAGAGCAACCTAGAAGTATTTCATCTAAAATACTATTAAATATGGATATTCTCAAAAAATTTTTTTAAAATAGAATGAGATTTTCTGAAAGCATCCAGGAGGTCTGATGTATTTCATTATTTCCAATAGTCATGGGCTAATCATTTAACTTTTCTGTGCCTTAATTTTGTAATCTGTAAAGAAATAGTTTGGGTCTAGATCATCTTGAGTTTGCTTCTAAATCTAATATTTTATCACTGGTTTACAATTATCTTCAGAATGAGAAGAATCTTAGCAAATAAAAAGCTAAAAATATTTTGCCAAAACATAGTTAAACCTACTAAGGAACTTAAAAGAGATGTGTAAAACTATTGTCTGGGTGAAGAAATTTTTTAAATAAAAGACTTTTCTGATGGAGAAATGCATTTTAAATGCCTTTAAAAAGGAGAAAATAATTTCAACTTTGACATGGAGAAAAAGCATTTTACAGTCTAAGAGTAAATATCGTCCATTTTTAAAAGACCGTGCTCATAGGAGAAAAGCACAGAATGCATGGTAATATTTATTGTCCAATATTTTGTAATAATACTAGTGTAGTGTGGTTTCAGACTTAGGTGTGGGGATGTTGCTGGCACTCAAATTTAGAGAAAAGAACATGCAAAAGGAACTCTAAAAGGCACATAATACACTCATATAGTTGGGATTCTTAGAATATATTATGTCTACCTTCATGACTACTTATAGTTTTATACCATTATTCATCATTATACATTTCTTTATGTCAGGGATTTAGGAGGAAAGCTGTCACTATATTTTCTAGAGAAAAAGATGAATTTTCTGACAAGACAGTCTATATCTGTAATTCTCTATCCTTCTCCATCTCTTGCATTTACATAGAACTGTTCATACCTTTAGATAAAGGACAGACATGCATATGGTGATCTTTTCTAGCTACCAAAGTGCTTATTGATGGTTTTAATTTTTTAAGTCACTTTTTCCTTGCTGTTAAAATAATTATGTTTTCTATTATTCAGTTGAGATGCTTTTGAACTTCGCCTTCATCTTTTTACATCACACACCACATATCCACCTCAGCTATAAAATGAATGCATATAAGCAATGTAAAATTTTAGATTATCTAAAACCATCTTTTAAACATCAGTTAAATTATTTGTAGCATACTATAACTTACAAAAACCAAAGAAGCATTTCCAACAAACAAGGTATATTTTATTAGATGCATGTTTCATATTTTATTTTAGAAAAGAGCGTTAAAAGTCTCATAATATGCAGTAAAAGAGATACAAAGTAGTCAAGGTCATTCGTTATTCATCATAAATAATAAAAGCATTATCTCAACTGTCAAGATTTCTATAAACACACAAAACAAAATATGATTTTATAAGCTTACATGTGTCCTACATTTTTCAAAGACATACTTGATTCCATTCTATAAAGAATTCTAAGGCAACCTGGGCCATCTAGAGCAATAATAATTAAATCTCATGAACAAAATAAGAGTTCATTCTAGTAATGAACTTTTTTATACTAAGCTTTTTCTTAGAATGTTAATATTAAACGAAGATCTTTATTTCTCCATGCTTGTGGATATAACATTTCTACAAGAGAAAAAATAAAATAAAATAATAAAACATTTACCACTCCCATGCCTTCAATTCTTAAATGAGAAAGTAAGTTTTAAAATGAATACGCCATTGTAAATTTGACATTGTAATGAGTTTGATGATTTTTGGCTAACAAAATAGCTTTGTTTTTTTTTTAATATAGAACACATTTCTTCATTTAAGGAAGGCAAATTGATTTAAACAATGAGATTATCCATTTGCTATCATTTTATATTCACTGATATTTTTCCCTTTTCCTTATATCTTCCCTTCGCTACGTAATATTGTGAATTTCAATTTCAATACAAATAACCCAACATACTAAAATATTACCTACAAATCTTTAGGAGGGATCCTAATATTTATTAAAGGGGAAAAGTTTGCTGCGATGAGATTATTTTCACCCCCTCTTTCTCTTTCAACTACGGAAGCAGCTGTAAATCTTTCAAATTCTCAGTGTGACCAGCACCAAGATGAGAGCTAAGGCAGAATTCATTCTATAAAATAGCATGAATGTCACTCAATTATTGGTTTTCATTACTCTCTGTTGCTTCCTAAGGATGTCTAGATGACTGAAGCAAATATACTTACCTTAAACAAAATATAAGATTTATGATGGAGTTGAAAACTTTGTAAGATTTCAGAAAAAAAAAATTTGATAGAAAAATAATCAGAAAAAAATGGATGCAGAGTCGAAGAAGAGATTGGAGTATAAATTTGGATTTGAAATGAGAGCTGCAGTTCTGCAATGCCTGTCTGGCAGGTCTCAGCAAGACTTAGATCCTGATGCAACTAAAATTTCCAAAATGAAATCTCCACATGGTTATATCTCTTAAGCCATGTGATGGTACAAGTTAAGTGTGTCTGTCTGGGCTATTGTGTTTGGACAGTTCGAATGGTATTGATATTCCCAGATGACCACTTTGATTCAGGCTACATATCTTGCAACTTTCTTTGCTTTCACCTCTGGAAGAGTTACAGTATGAAATGCAAAACCATTTCTTTGGATGTCACTGAAATAAATACATTTTAATTGCAGAAGCAGATCTCTCCTATTGTCCTTAAAGAAGCTTTAAAGATTCCCAAAGATTTAATGGAAACCAAAAATTTATGTTTCCCTTCTTTGGGTTCCTGCCAAACAGGATAATAGAATTGACTTTGTTGATATTACTATGGCTCATAATTTATTGTGAAACAAATATTACGTGACATCAGTAGAACTGAAAAGAGGGCAACTTTTAAAAAGCTTTCATGGGTAACAAAAAAAAACGTTCTGCTTTTCTATAAGCTTTTTCCCAGTCCCATTCTTCCACTTCCACCAAAATAATCTCCCTTAAACCAAACCTAAAAAGTAAGTAACTTGAATTCAGGATATTTCAAAGCATAGTCAAGCCATCTTTATATCTTTTTGTGTACCCAAAAGCAAACTGAGTTATATGAATTTCTCCTGTAAATCATTAAATTCAAGTCATCTTTTCCATTAAGAATTAGCCACCTTTGTTAGTTTTGCAAATGGAGAGGGATTTTCATTAAATCATCTTTTCCAGATTGATTTTTTAAATAAGGAAAGTAAAGGAAATAACACTGTAATATTTGTTTCTTCCATTAAATATTGATGCACTGTATTGACAACTGCAGTATTTTTAATAAACATCTGTCTAGACTTAGGATCTTCTTACAAGTATACAGTGCATGATTTAAGATTTAATTTCGGGAAATAAGGGATTTACCCCTAAATGGAACAAGATTTATTTTCAATTTTTTCTGTCTATTACATCAATAATGCAATAGTTGTAGAAAGACCTGAAGCCACAAACATATTTTTATATTTGTGCATAAAGCTTTTCAGGTTCCTCCATGAGTTGGATAGAGAATATATCACAATAGACCTTTAACATTAGGAGGGCAGAAGCTGAAGATTAATTTCGAGTGTAAATTTTCTTGGCCTGACTTTTAAAATAAGAATAATGGCATTGATATCTTATGTTCTGTATTAACTTAAAATGGATGTAATAACAATTATATATCTTATACAGATAAAGTACTTTAAACCTCATTCTGATAATCAAATATACCATATGGTATAGTATAGAGAATATGCAGATTCTCCATTAGATACTTAGTTGTGATAACCCATATTTTGGTTTTGGAAGCAGTATATTCTCAGACAACAAAACAACTATGATGATAAAGTTTAAAAATAATCTAATAGCAAAGGACACAATTAACAGAGTAAAAATGGAACCTATGAAATGGAAGAAAATATTTGCAAAACATATATCTGATGAAGAATTAATACCCCAAAAATATAAGAAATTCCTACAGATAAACAGCAAAGAAACCCCAATTAACCCAATTTTTAAAATTGGGCAGAGGACTTAAATATTTCTTAAAAGAAGGCATACAAGTAGTCAACAGGTATACGAAGATATGCTCAACATCACTAATTGTCAGGGAAATGAAAATCAAATCTACAATAAAATACCACCTCACACCTATTAAGATGGCTATTATCAAATAAATTTATAAATTTATAAATAAATACTTAAAAAGTGTTGATGAGAATGTGGAGAAAAAGGAACCCTTGAACATTGCTGGTAGGAATGCAAAATTGCACAAGCACTATGAAAAAGAGTATGAAGCTTCCTCAAAAAAAGTAAAAAGAAAACTCCCATATGACCCATCAATCCCACTTCTGAGTATTTATTTAAGAGTTGAAATCAGAATCTTAAAAAGATGTCTGCACTCCCATGTTCATTGCAGCATACATCTCAATAAAACTGGGAAAAATTATAATGCAAAAAAGTGGTATATACATACAGGGGAACATTATTCAGCCTTAGAAAAGAAGGAAATCCTGCAATATATGACAACATGGATGAACCCAGAGGACATTATGCTGAGTGAAATAAGCCAGTCACAGAAGGACAAATGCTGCATGATTCTACTTATGAAGTATCTAGCGGAGTCAAGCTCGTAGAAGCAGAAAGGAGGTAGTTGCCAGGGGCTGGGGGCAGGGGGCAATGGATATATATATATATCATATATATATCATATATATATATCACATATATATATCACATATATATATCACATATATATATCATATATATGTGTTTGGGTTATGCAAGGTAAGTTCGTTCTAGAGATCTGAGATACAATATCATGCCTATAGTTGACATAGAATAGTACACTGAAAAATTTGTTAAGTGGGTAGATCTCATGTTAATTGTTCTTAACACAATAAAAATGTAGACTAATATTTACCCTAGTGATCAAGTAATTTTATGACACCCTTTTTCTCATTAATTATTTGTGGTGGCTAATGAACGAACAATAGATACTCTTTTAAAGCAAAACAAAGGTGGACTCTTCCATTAAGTCCAATAGCTTAAAAACAATACAAAGTTTTTTCCTCTAATGTTTTCTCTTTAGAGATTAATCTATTATCTTATAGTTCCTAGAATTCAAATTCATTACTGTCATGTGTGTACTGTATCATACATACATAAGTATAATTCAAGTTTATTAGCATCACCTCATTTTGGAATTAGTAAGAGTAAGAGTAAAAAATGTGCCTGGCTGTTCTGTAATTCAATAAGTCATCCAGAAATTATGGTGTAATATTTTAAAAATACTTTTGTCTAAATGTATGGCCCAGGAAGGATATCTTTGGTACTTTTAAATAGGTAAACAATATCCACAGTGAACCCAGCATGCTGACAAAAGAGGTGTCCTCATCTTCTGCCAGCTTAAGAGACTATTATCACGGTCAGCAATAAGTTTCTGTGAAAAGTTCTGAGAAAGTTAATAGACTCTTTCCTTCAAAATACAACATAATAAACCTTGAGGGTTTAGAAAACCAGTTCGGGAGCACTAAATGTGAAAAGTATATTAAGTGTAGAGCAAGCCGCTTCTCTTACTTTATCCTAAATTAACATCAACCCAGGATCACACAATGGTAAAGCAAATGGTGATTATCTCAGTTCAAGGTTGCCCTAAAGCAAATACTTGTGTGGCCCACAGTTTTGGCTTTAAATTCAATAGCAGGGACAAAAGAAACATGGTGTACATTAGAACTTAAGTTCAAAGTATGAATTGAGTACCTTGAAACAAATAGGAGACTGTTTCCACATAATTGCCAAATACAACTACACTTCTCCCTGGTGTAAAATTTCATTTTCCACAAACATCTGAAATTGGCTCTCCCTTTTTCAAAGGCTTCTTTTTATTGGTTGTGGTCTCCTTGTTACTTAAGCGCTATTCCTAAGAAGCTCCTTCCCTTCTACCCCCATCCCCACCTTACCCCATGCTACTTGTAGCAGATCAAGCTAGTTATTTCACAGAGGGGGTCAAAGTAAAATTATCATTTTAAAATATTTTTAAGCAGAAGAATGTATGTACACCAGGAATCAAGCAAAATGGACTTTATACAATTTGAAATACTAAATGTGGGAATCAGGTAGGTTTCGTTAGAGTAATAATTATTTGTTCTATAATGAGTCTGAAAGGGGAACATTTCTCCCTGCACTAGGTTTGTAATTATACTTCTCTCCCCTCCCCGCCCTACACACACCACTTTTGAAATTATGCCAGGATTTCAAACAAAGAAGACAGAAGGAAAAAAATTACAGAACTGTAATTGTGAAACCCAGGAATGTTGGCAATATTGTTAAATCCTTAACAACATCCTGCATCATTCAAATTTACCTAATTTATTTTTCCAGGATGTAGTTTATAACTGGGCATTTCTCTATCAGTTGATAAACAGCTCTATGTGCAAAAGAATGAAATGTGAAAAAAAGGCTTTATATTGCCAGATAAAATGAATGATTGCAGCTCAAGTTGAGGGTGAATTAGTAAGTCCTTCCATAAGAAAAACGCTCATTGAAGCAAATGGAAATTATGTCCCTCTGTGTGGTTCCATCTGGCTGAGTCTGCTTGTGCAATGAATACTGGACAACACTATCACATTGATGTGCCATCCTCTCAATCAGAGAATAAATGTTTTTATATAAATACTAGAAAATATAACAATCTTTATTCTACTTAGGAAAAAGTTAAACCGTAATTGGCCAGCTGGATATCTGTTTTGTTTGCAGAGTCATAAATTCACTGCTTGCCAACTTGATTTGTCACGTTTCAGTAAGATTGGAAAATAAGGTTAATGTTTTAAGCACTCGAGCATTTTGTCACGTGTGAAGTCTAAGCTGCCCTACACTCCAAAGGAAAGTCTCTCAGATTCTGAAATACTACACTTAAGATATACAGTTTACTAATGGGAAAATATTTGTTTCTTTAAACATTCAATTTCCTCAGCAAATGAAATATTTTTGACTGATGTTAAGGAGTTTAATTCTTTTCTCCAGAATTACTTTGAGTACTTTTGAGAGCTAATTGAAGTCTGTGTATTTTTTCTTAAGTTTAGAGTAACTAAATTTTAAATAATTATTTTAAAGGGATACAAGTATTTTCTGATAGAAATGTTTATTAAATATATAAATCTTTTATGGCAACTACATACCTTCTAATTAATATAGAAGTATTATATCTTCATTAATGCTTTAGTCTATAGATTATCTCTGAGGCATTATTGAGTGTAAGAGTCCTATGAATACTAATAAGAACTCAAATAGATTATTGGAAGTTTTAGGATTAGATTTCACTTTGATGTTTTTAAAAATAGAGAGGTTTAAAGAGAATCAAAGTTTATTTTTTGCATAAAAATTCAGGTCAGCAGTCTAAAGCTGGAGTGGTAACTCTAACAATATCAGTGACATAGGCTCCTTTTTTCTGATTGCTCTATCATCTTCAAAGAGTCTCATGGTCCAAGATGACTGCTTCAATTCCAGCCATCACATCTGCACTCTAACCAACAAGAAATTTTTTAAAAATAGCCAGGAGAAATAAACCTGCCATTTACTTAAGAACAGCTATCAGAATCTGTACTCATCATCTAGTTACATTCTTTTCCTTGCTACAGAGAGACTGAGAAATGTAGTCTATATCTATCACTTAAAATCAGACTATGTCTGTTATCATAGAAGGAAAGTTATATGGATTTGCGGGAGGAATACAAACTTCTGGTACCATTACTATACCCTATATCCTGCTTAGGGAAAAAAAAACAATTTGCATAACCGTAATCCCTCCCAACCATGATAACTGCATACTTGTAGGGAATTTGTAGCTATTACTATGACAGAATTATTATCAAAGGCAGTGGCATTTTTCAAAATGGTTATCAGTGACTTCCTGCTGATCAAGGCTCATCAGTATCTGCTGTGTAAAAAGACTTCTGACACATCCGTCTGTTGATGATATGTCCAGAAATAATTCACAACTGGCCATATTGAAGATAAGTTGATAAAGATACTTCCAAGGACAGGAAGACTCGTCCATATGCGAATTGGAAAGCAAAGAGTAAAATGGCAAATAAGCTAAGGGTGAAAACATTCTATACCTGCTGTAGCATTTCTGGAGAATGTATTGAGGAGGTCTCAGTTAGCTACCTAAATGCATACTCATTATCTTCTTAGTCCCACTATTCTAACATGATACAGTCAATCCTTTTTATAAAACTTACCCTATCATTTGTATAATTCACGGTTAACCCGAATTCTTGAAATTGCCATATAAGAAACTGATTACTGGTATTTTCTTAAGCTCCTTGCTCTAGTATCCTAATTCACTGATGTCTTCCACCCAAACATGTATATATGTTATTATGAGATTTTCGTTTTCAAATGAAGGTAATAATATTTTGTGACATTGGTCAACTTTGGGTAAATTTTATATCTTTCTACTTCTCTTATTCCTATTTAAGCAAGTTGGTCAGCTTGTATTTATTACTTCCAGGAATGGATGTAGCAGGGCAGAAAACTGAAACTCCTATAAGACAACCTGGTCTATGTGCAAAAAGCTTAAGCGCCAGGGAGAGGAAAGGATTTGCCAGAACAGACAAAACATCTTGTCCAAAAGCATGAGGAAGAGGATTGCAGGGTATAGAAAATAAAATATCTTAACCAAAAGCAGAAGGGAGAGAAGAGTTTCTTTCTCACAACTAGAAACATACTTCCTTGGGATTGCAATAGGATTGGACTGCAGTAGGGTTGCATCTGCACCCTGGTCTCCTTCAGTGCTCTAGTGGGTACAGAAAGACTCCAGAAGTCTGGGAACATCCCATGAGCAGTGGACATGGAGCCTAGCCTATTTTTTAGCATTCCAGGAGCTTGGCTGGAACCCAGTGGGATATGGAGTGAGGTAGGTACTACCCTGTGAGAAGCTTCCTCTTCCCTGAGCACAGCTCCCAAGGGAAAGAACCCCTGAAAAGGACCAAGTCAGGCTGCCTAACTACTCAGGTTAATATTTGTGAGCAGTTGCTAGAGATGCATTTCTGAATGCCTTGGCATGCCCAAGCATTCCTGAATCCTGTCATGAGTCTGGAAAGGGAGATACTTAATTAAGGACTAAGATATTTAGAAATAAATTTGTAAAGAAATTTATATTTCTCACATCTGTGTTAATACAGCATGAGTTTGTCCATTATATTGTTTAAACTTTTGCCAGTGGTCAGAGTGATTTGTGACCATTGTATTGACACAGGTTTTTTTTTTTTTTAATGGTACGCGGGCCTCTCACTGTTGTGGCCTCTCCCGTTGCAGAGCACAGGCTCCGGACGCGCAGGCTCAGCGGCCATGGCTCACGGGCCCAGCCGCTCCGCGGCACGTGGGATCCTCCCGGACCAGGGCACGAACCCGTGTCCCCTGCATCGGCAGGCGGACTCCCAACCACTGCGCCACCAGGGAAGCCCTGACACAGGTTTTTGATGTAACTTTTTTTACTTCTACTGTCCCCTCTCCAGCTACCTGCAAAATCCTCCACCACATGCACGTACTTGCAAATGGACCAGTGCTTTTTAGTTTGCTCCCTGGCTTACCCTGGAATTATCACATCTTAAAATTAAAAGGTTATTTAGAGTCCATTTCATCCAATCTCTTCTTGACCTATCAATATTTTTAAAATATTTCTAGTAATTTATCATGCGGACTCAGTCTAAATTCATTTAGTTATGCAGATTATACTATCCTTAGTGATCATCTAGTTAATTGTCAAATTGTTCCAATTATTCAAAAGGTCTTTCTTTGTTTTTGTCAGTCATCAATTACTTTCTCCCATTTAACAAAGCTGAGCAAGCAGACTATGTACCATGTGTCTTTCTCCTGACATGTTTTCTTGTATCTCAGGATAGCCCTCATTTCTCTTTCAAGACTACTCTTTTCTTTGCTAAAGTTCACAATTTACTCCATTTTTACCTCATGTGGTAGGTTTGAAAACCCACTTATCATTGTGATCATTTCTCTCAAGGGCTCCAGCCTTTCCATGTCGGTTTTAAAGTGTTGATGCAGAAGTAGGTACAAAACACTACGTCTTCTTGCCTGAAAATGCTTAGACCTCTCAAGGCAACTAAAGATCCCTTTTTTTTCTTGTAGCCACCAACCACATTATATTTTCATATCGAGCAACTTTTCACATAAATTTTACAAGACATGAAAATGAGGTCAGGTTTTGACTCTTAGATTCCTTAAGACCACATGAATAAACAGAGATTGCTCTTGACCCAAAAGAATATGTTCATAGATTTCTGATTAAGATGTATCTCTGGTTGTCTGATATAGGAAATCATTTTCTGGTGTATCCTTGATGACCTCACAGCCAGTTAGCACAACATGTATGTGCATTATGGCTACTAAAACCTTTACACAACCCAGGTTAATAAATGTTTTCATCTAAAATACCAACAAACTATTCTGATATGGAAAATGGGTGTTTATTACAGAAAATTTGAAAAATACACAAAATATATAGAAAAATATCACTCATTGCCCAACTATCCAGATAATAATATTAACAGTTGATACAAGTTCTCTTAGAAATTTTCCATATTTGATGAATCCATATTCAATGTTTAAAAAACAGGATTATATTTTACCACATGTTTTATATCTCCTTTTAAAATTGTTGACATGATTTTCAATGATGTGGAAATGTAATAATTTATTTACTCATTTCCCAAAGGTGAGACATTTAGATTGTTTTAGATTTGGCATTAATGGAAAGAAAAATATCCCACTTTAAAATGAAAATGGTTAATGCTTGCCTAAGTCTACAGAAGAGTAACAAAAAAGAATTTTCTATCAAGAATGTTTTCTTTACCTGGAGTGAAGTGGAGAAAAAGGCAAAAAGAAAGTCAGTGGACTGAAAACGTGTTTGTAAGCTGGCTTGCAAGTGCCCATATTTAGAGTTACTGAAAATTTTGTTAGCTTTGTATTGTTATTGTTTGTATTAACAGACCTCACTGTTAATAAATAATTATGATTATTTAAATCAACTTGATTTTCAACAGCCTGAAAATGGTAGATTTTATCTAGAAGGTTCCTGTAGAAACCAGTGTCATGAAAAGTTACATGTGTGTTCACACACACACAAAAACACACATATATTTTTCATCTCCTATGAGCCACCCCCCACCAATGCACACAATTGAGAATTCATATTACCCCCTGGATCTCTTCGTGTATGTGGTACTTCAAAGGCGTTCAATGAAGAAGATGTCTAGAAAACATGGTTTAATTCAAAAAACTCCTTCAAATTTTTCGAAAATTAGATTGCTTCTCAGTCCTGTGGTAAGATGTTTGGAAGCAGGCCATTTATTCCATTTATTTCATTTTACATAAAGATCCAGTTCTTGATTTTCTAAATCCATAACATTTTATCAAATGTAAAACCACAACAACATAATTTTCCAAAGTACACAGAAGAGGGTGAATTTGCAAACAAGAAACCAAAAGAAAAGTATTTAAGGCAGTCTCTTATTTCTCATAAGTGCTTATTCACATTTTTATCAAGCAAACAATAGAAATGAAAATCATTCACATCCAGACATGGAAGCTGGGTTTACTTGTGTAGATTTCTCACAACTAAGAAAACATAACTGTTGCTATTATGTCTCAAGAGAATAACACCAGTTCTTTATTAAGGACAGAAACACTACTCCCAAAATATTGTATGTTACAGTTTTAGAACTTGTTGATGGTTACAATGTGCTTTTACATATTTTAATCCATGTGATTTTCATAAGAATGTATGACAGTGGTAGTTGGTGAGTGAAATCAGCAGTCACTGGTAGAAATCACGAATAGTGATCAACGTGAACAATTTTACCCTTATGTGTAATTTTGAGTGAATAAACTGAAGTATAAGATATATTCATATAGAAACAGATTAGGAGACTTTGAGATTGTATTTCTTATTAGAAGAAGCACCATCAGCTTGAAAGTACAATTTCCCATCTCATAACATATTTTAGGGATTTAAAAACGTAGATGAAAACCCATTTTTGTGATCATCTCTAGTGTATGTACTAGCAAATACTTAACGGGAAGGCATAGTTTGACATCCAGCATAAGCAAATTGTACATATTAGTAAAGTAAATCATACATGCCAATAAGTTAGGAACATACTAGTTTTCTTTGTTTCCTGGGAATATGCATCTAACTAGAGAGGATTTCTTTACATCAAAGAAGTTCCAAAAATGTGTTAGGACAGGGAAACCACTATGCTTCTCACATTTCTATCCAGGGCGATTAAAATGAGTTAACTGCACAGAGGGAGAATGTAGGAAGAAGTTTCCAGGCATTGGGAAAGGCATATGTAAAGGCTTTTCTCTGAGGTGAGAGTATGTGTAGATCACAGAGAGACTTTCATGTAATGTTGAGCAATGAGCCCAGAAGAGTTTTGAGTTGAAGGAGTTAGGGTCCAGGAACACAGCATCTCATATGAATTTCAAGTAGATTTCTCTGGCTGCGGGATGGAGGAGAGATGGGAGGGGGGAGGAGTGGATGCAGGTGACCCTCCACCTCTCACCCATCCAATCTCGTGTCAAGCATCAGTTGCTCAGAGAACCACCATACTTTTTTGTTGTATGCTGTCCTAAACCTGTCATTTGTTTCTCCAGCATATTTTTAACATTACACTGGCTAGTGTGTTTATTTTATTAATTCCATTTTATCTGTGACCTTTAACTTCCCTCAGTGGGGACCATTGTACACCTAGTGGCTAGCACTGATGCTAAGTTATTTACATATGTAGAATGAACATTGAAGAAGAGAAAGATTCACTATATTTCCTCTAGAAAATTATCCAAGAAACAGAGGTGCAACTCATGTCCTGACTCTGTAATCCTCTACTTCTTTCACGTGGCTGATACTATGAGATTTTTTTTTAAAGCATCTAATTAATTTGATTGGAAAGAAGGGAACTACTTAAGTAGTCGTTTTGTTGACTGCTAAAGTGGATGATTAGGTGTAGTCTACAGTGGTCTGTGTATTAGAAGTACATTTCTTGTCTTCCTCTGAAGTTTATTAATCAAGGCACAAATCGTTTCAGGGTGACTTAAAAGCTTGAGAGAGATAGAAGCATATCAAAGTTTAACTTATCTGATGACATATACACTATTACAAACATAAAAATCAAGGAAATCGAGAAAAACAGAGGGAAATGAAAAGAAGGCATGAGCCAGAGATAGGTAGATAGGCACCTAAATCCTAGGGAGAAACAGACATAAACAGAGGGGATAACAGAACAATTGATAAAGGTAGAAAGGGCACAGGTAGCTGAGGAGAGACAATGGTTAAGAAGTAGAGAGGTTTGTTCTGTCCGGTACACACCTCTCTCTGATGCTGTTAGTATCTGATGTTCATCTCGAGTCATGATGGCCGTGTGACACACCAAGTAGCTAAAAAACATTCATCTCAGTTCTTAAATCCCCTCTAAAAAACATCCAGACCTTTTTCTAGATGGAATAGCTGTAGTCAGGTGGGAGGAAGGGATTGTTGGAAGGCTGCTGTTTCAAGTTTTTGGCTTTCTAGCAGCAGATACTACCTGTAGAAAGGTTCAAGGTCTCTAATTACATCCAACATTCTTTTGTGCATCTGTTTGGCACAGAACTTGTAAAGGATCAGGAGATTATCCAAAATAAGAATCAAGAAAAGCATTTCTAAGGACAAAGAAAATTGTATAATTTGTCTTTTGGAAGCCATTTTGAGAATCAGATGAATACAGAATCCAAAATGTCAATGCTTTATATATAACAAGCATGTGGATATATTAAAATCTCAAGAATCTTCATTAATATAAATTGGTATATTAGATTTTTAAATTGGGATACAAGATATAGAATTTGAGTCAGTAAATTAAAATGTTCTTGGAAATAATTACAATGTTACATTTGCTGATAGATGGATTTTTTAAAGTTATTAAAAACAAAAAAGTTACAGGGTTTCGTATAATTGATCTATTCATTGAAAACCTGAAATCAAATTCTTCTAATAAAATTAGATGGAAATTTTAACAATACTCATTTTCCTAATCTGGTTATTTCTAGAATCTATTCTTAAATTTGAACTATAAATACATCAATATAAAGTGAACTTTAATTAAAACTAGCTGAAAGTCTATTTTAATATTATTAAAATAATAAGAATGGGAGAAGTAAGCATACTACTCAGTAGTCATATTTACATGATGTGAATAAATAAACCAATGTTCATAATGTCTTAACTATACTATACATTGTTGCTATTGTGAAATTCAGTTGTGTGGATAAGACTTTTTTTTTTTTTAAACTTATTTATTTTTGGCTGCGTTGAGTCTTCATTGCTGCACGCGGGCTTTCTCTAGTTGCGGCAAGCGGGGGCTACTCTTCGTTGCCGTGTGCGGGCTTCTCACTGCGGTGGCTTCTCTTGTTGCAGAGCACGGGCTCTAGGTGCACGGGCTTCAGTAGTTGTGGTGTGCAGGCTTAGTAGTTGTGGCTGGCAGGCTCTAGAGAGCAGGCTCAGTAGTTGTGGCTCACGGGCTTAGTTGCTCTGCGGCAGGTGGGATCTTCCCGGACCAGGGCTCGAACCCGTGCAGGCGGATTCTTAACTACTGCACCATCAGGGAAGTCCCAAGACTTCTTTTTTACCCAAGTAGATAATATATAATTTTGTTAAGAGTCAGAATTTCTACATACTTAGTTTATATATAATTTCCTCTTTTTATTTCGTAATCTGCTTTAAATTTCTATTTGTTTTAGTTTCAGGTACAAATCATGTCTGAATTAATCATACATTTTCCTTCAGCGCCCCTTTTATTTATTTATACAACCCCACCCTCCCCATTCTATACTCCCATCCCAAACTCCCTTGTCTTTAGATCCCTGATGCCCTCCATAACTTCTGTCCTTCCACCAATCTAATGTGTTTGATGAGTATGCTTTCCTGAAAACTTTTTATTGATATTTCCCTACATGAATTTTTAATTTAAATTAAAAATAAATGACATTGTACTTTTAATTTAAATGAAAAGTAAATGCCATTGTACCACACGTCTTATTCTGATTCTTACTTTATTTTTTGGCTCAGTAATATGTCTTTAACAGTTCTTCACGTTGTCATGTGTGCTTATAATCACCCAGTGTTAAACACCTAGATTGCCTCAACTTCATCCATCACCACAAAATTGCTGTATGAAATCCTTGTGTATGGTCCATTTTAGGATTGTGGGATGTTTTCTCTGGGATTTATACCCAGGACTGAAATTCTTGAGTCATGGAGTATGCATATACTACTTGATTAAGTATTGCTTTAGTATTGCCAGAGTGCTTTCCAAAATGGCATTACTAGTTTACAGACCTTCTTAGAATGCATAGGAGCTCCTATACCTTCACATTCTAGCAATGCTTAACATTATCTATCTTTTTAACATTTGTCAATGTAATGAATTTAAGGTGGTATCTCATTTTATTTGCATTTTTATAATTATTAATGCTTGTACATCTCTTCCTATGTTTATTTAATGTTTGGATTTTCTTTTCTTTTAATTGCTTCTGCTCATCTTATGCAGTTTTTCTGTTGTATTCCTGCTCTTCTGTTGTTACTTTGCTTGTATACAGTACATGTTAATAGCTTATCAATTTTCAATTTTAGATTGATAAATAGGGTTGTAAATAAGTTTGTATAGGATATCGTCATCTGTTCATTTACTTTGGAAAGAAGCAAATGATGTAATTCATTGGACAGAAAGCCTTAATTTTGGCATAGTCATATGCATAAATATAATGCCTTACAATTTGTTTGGGGGGTTTGTTTAAAAAGGATTCCTATTTTCCATTGACTTTATAGTTTTAAGTTTCCCATTTAGATCTTTAATTCATCTGGTGTCCAACTCACCATATGGTTTTAGGAACAAATCCACTTTTTTTTTTTTTTTTTTTTTTTACAAATCCACTGTTATTTCTCTTTATATAGTGAGCCAACCCATCACAATGTCAGTTATAACTTTATAAATTTAGAGGCTCAAGTGTTTAATAAATGGATTTTGTAATGGTTATCTCAATTTTTTTAATCTTACCAGTATAAAAAACCCACCTTTGTCTCAGATACTTTGTCTATCTTGCAGATATTAACTTTATACCCCAGCTTTCTGTCCCCTGTTGTATGTTTTCTCATCTATTTATTCTCAAACTTTCTCTGTCTTTTTGTTTAAATGTGTCTCCCGTAGGCAACATGTTATTGAATCTCAGTTTTCTTTTGTTGTTGCCAAATCTGATAGGAGTCTCTGTTTGTCTTTGATAGGTGTTATTCTGTTTGTTTTTCTGATAGAGTGGATGTGTAGCTTGTGTGTGTAATTGCCTTGTGCTTTCATTTTCCCTGGATGAAAGGCTATCTTGTCTGGTGGGGGGCACTGGAGACCAGTAAAAGCCACACTCTATTCTTTGTCACTTCTCAAGAGTTTAAGAGGAAGGGAAGAATCAGTTCTAGGGCAGAGAAGTCAGGCACCAAAATTGTAGACAGCCCCATTTGCTGGCACAATCACTAAAGAAATAACTGTTGTCAGGGATTTTTCTGTAACATTTTCAGGAAAAATGCAGTAAGACAAGAGGCAACCCACCAGTCCTGGAGGTTTGGGTGAGGAGACTTGGATAAACATCTCTTATCACTAGATTCTCAACCCAGCAGGGCTTTTGTGTTGCCCTAAAATTATTACAGCCCCTCTTGGCCACTAGTGGACTCAACTGTTGCTGATGATTTATATAGAGAAGAAGGAGGAAACAATTTTTGCCCAGGTGATGTTGTGAGGAGGAAAAGGTAGAATTTATAACTTCTCAGTCTGCCCTGCCGCTGCCTTCTGGCCACCCCACTGCAGAAAACAACCCATCATTCCAGTCCAAGACAGCTTTTGATCTTGGCAGAAGTTTCTCAGAGGTTTTATTTGATTTATCTTAGTACGCGCTTGCTTCTCCTGCAGTTTTTCTAGGATGGGATTTAGAGAGGAAACCAGCAGCATGTGAAAGTTTGTCACCCTGACTGATCTTCACAAGCCAAGCATTTAAAGGAAGCATGCAGGTATGCTTATTACCTCCTTTCCTTACTATGTAGGCTTTTTCCTTTGTACCCACCACCGCCCACTGATCTTTTATCCTCTGGATAGCTAGTACATTCCCCTGTCAGGGTGACATCCCTTCTTGGCATCCTTTCCCTCCAGTTTGGCCTTATCTCTACCTGTTTGCTCCTCTTATCACGTGACCAAACTCCCATCCATCTCCATCCACTGGTCCTTTAGATCACATGCTGGAACTGCCCAAGGAACACCACCCACAAAGGATGCTCAGCAGAGAGTGGGAAGAAGGACAAGTGGATGGAAAATGTTTCCTTTATTTCAACACAGATTCCACCTCCAACATCCATTTGAAGCTATTAAATTATTTGATATTGTCTCTAAAAAGTCGGAGGTGTTGGCCTGCACAAAATTAGTGAGGACATAATTTAGAGCATAGTAATCTCAGTGAAAAAACAATTTCATTTAAAAAAAGTTAATTATTTAAAAAGCAATAAAATCAGTTAATTAAATCGCATCATCAGTGTCACGTGACTTACTACGGATAAAGTCCAAATGTACATGGCAAGGAATTATTAAACTTTTAAGAAAAATCAAAATCTTAGTAAAATGTAAAATCAAAATCTTAACAGTTTAATTTTCCATCTCTTTGAAGAGCTCAAACTGGAGGGCACTTTTAAAAGCATAGAAAAGGCCACTATTGGATTTAGTTGTATATTGAGCCAGTATTAAGAAAATGCTAAAATGCATTTGAGTTAAACCTATCAGTCATCATCACTTTTATTGTGGAGATACATTGAAACTATGACATCCTTTGGAATTTACAACTACATGAAACTTTTTAAAAGTCAGTTCTAATTTTTATTTCGTATTTTTTAAAAATATATGACTCCAGGGCTTCCCTGGTGGTGCAGTGGTTGAGAATCCGCCTGCCGATGCAGGGGACACGGGTTCGTGTCCCGGTCCGGGAAGATCCCACATGCCGCGGAGTGGCTGGGCCTGTGAGCCGTGGCTGCTGAGCCTGCGCGTCCGGAGCCTGTGCTCCGCAACGGGAGAGGCCACAACAGTGAGAGGCCCGCGTACCGCAAAAAAAAAAAAAATATATATATATATATGACTCCGCAATACAATAGCTTAAATTAAGAAACAAATAAATAGCAGTAAATAAGTTTCTACATAGAGACAGCTTTAAATGTGCTTTTTTAAAACAATGTAAACAGTTTGTAGTGAGATGCAAAGGAAACATTGCACCATTTTCTTTCTAAGTGCTATATAATATACACATGCAAATGATTTACAGAAAGAAGGATCTAAGCTATTTTTATTAACAGATGTTGTCAATAGGGTTTCATTGTCTAATAATTATCCCCAGAATTTACTTAAATATTTCACTTTGTCAATGGTTGCATAGAGATGAAATATCACTATATATAAAAATATTTTTTAAATATACATGTTCTCAATGAGATTGATCAAAAATTCTCTTTTTATACCTAACTGTGTGGAAATTATCAAGAAATTAAAAATTCAAGCTAAGAGCAATTTACAATCAAAGGTAAAAAGCAATATTTCTATGTGTATGTAATATGTGTATTTTTATTCATAAAAAAATAAAAATGTATAATAAGAATGATTTAAAAAAAGAATGATTGGCTATCAGATATGTGTCAGGGTAGCATAAAGAAAAAATTTACAGAATAACTCTTAGACTACGAATTATGTTGCAAGATTATACTGCAGGCACAGTGACACCAAAGGCTATTTCCAACATTTTATTTGTGGTGGCTTTCCTGACTTTTTTTCTAATGTCTCTTACTGGAATGAAATCTAGGGACTGAGATTGTATGGAAAATCTATGAAATGTAACCTTATGAATTATTTTCTTCAAATGGAAGTAACCAAAACAAAAATTGTTCAAAGTGAGCTATTTATCACTTATTTTATGGACTGACTTGCCCACCTCCTGAAAAATTCATAAGTTGAAGCCCTAACACCCAGTACCTCAGAATGTGATTGTATTTGGAGATAGAGCCTTTAAAAAGTTGGCTAAGGTAAGAGGAGGACATTAAGCAGTCATGATCCAATCTAACTTGTATCCTTATAAGAAGAGGAAATTTAGGCACACAGAGAGACACCAGGAAAGCATACACACACACACACACACACACACACACACACACAGAGGAAAGATCATTTGAGGACCCAGCAAGAGGACAGCCATCTTCAAACCAAACAGAGAGGCCTCCAGAAACTAAATCTGCTGACATTGTGACCTTGGATGTCTAGCCACCAGAACAGTGGTGTTTTGTGATGGCAGCCCTAGCAAACTAACACACCATCCTGAGACTGTTTTTCATTTAGTTCTTTCATTCATATAAAGACTCAAACATTGCAGATCATAGCTATGTCCATGTGTCCCTGTGTTTGTGTGTGTTTGTGTGTGTGTATTTACCTCTGTGTTGTATATTTTTGTGGTTTGTTTCCCATACCAGTTGGACCATAAATCTAAATTCAACCAATACATGCCAAACACTGCATTGATCATTTCAACAAATGTAGGCATTCACAAAACATGATATTAATATCTCAATCATTTTTAAAATACTTTATTTTTGTATAACAGGTTTAGATCCACAATAAAATTGAGAGGAAGATGAAGAGATTTCCCATATACTCCCTGCTCGGTACATGCATATCCTCCTCCATTATCAACATCGCTCCACAGAACAGTACATTAATTACAATTGATGAACCTACACTGACACATCATCACCCAAAGTCCATAGTTTACATTAGGACTCCCTCTTAGTGTTATGTGTTCTATGCAGTTCAACAAATTTGATAATGACATGGAACCGTCACTTTAGTTTCATTACACAGTAGTTTCACTGACCTAAGAATTGCGTGTGGTCCGCTTATTCATTCCTCCCTTGTCCCTGACTCGTGGCAAACACTGATCTTGTTACTGTCTCCATAGTTTTGACTTTTCCAAAATATCATATACTTGGAATCATATAGTATGCAGCCTTTTCAGATTGGCTTATTTAACTTAATGCTAATGTACTTAAGGTGTCTCTGTATCTTTTCATGGCTTGATAACTCATTGCTTTTTAGAATGAAAAAGAAATGAGTTAACATTTATTTATCCATTCACCTACTGAAGACATCTTGGTTGCTTCCAAGTTTTGACAGTTATGATTAAAAGCTACTATGAACATCTGTCTACAGGTTTTTGTGTGGACATTAGTTTTCAACTCCTTTGAGTAAATACCAACGAGTGAGATTTCTGGATTATATGGTAAATGTTTAGTGTTGTAAGAAAATATCAAGCTATCTGTCAAAGAGACTGTACAATTTTGCATTTCTACTAGCAATGAATAAAAATTCCTGTTGCTACATATCCTCACGTGCATTTGATGTTGTCAGTATTCCAGATTTCGGTCATTCTACCAGGTATGTAGTAGTATCTCATTGTTGTTTTAATTTGCATTTTCCTGATGACATATGATGTAGAACATCTTTTCATATACTTATTTGTCATCTGTGTATCTTCTTTGTTAAGATATCTGTTCAGGTCTTTGACCCATTTTTTTTTGAGTTGTTCATTTTCTACAATCTTGCTTCTGAAAGAGACTGCAGGAAACTGTCATAGTTTCTTCCTTAAATATTTGGTAGAATTCACCAGTGAACCCATCTGAGTCTGGTGCTTTCTGTTTTGGAAGGTTATCAATTATTAATTCAATTTCTTTAATAGATGTAAGCCTATTCAGATTGTCTATTTCTTCTTATGTGAGTTTTGGAAGATTTTGTCTTTCAAAGAAATCTCAATCGTATCTGAACCAGCTAAAGAGAAATCTAAGCTGGTTTCTGAGTTAACCTAATCTAAGCTAAACATGCTAAACTCTAAATATTAGAAAGTTTCCTGATTTGAATGACTAATGGAACCATCCCACAGAATTAGAACTAGAACTTGGTGACTTTATCAATATTCAAAAGTTTAAAGTCACAGCTGGAAATATATACTGGAAATATAATTTTCCATAAAGCTGTCAAAAAATATGAATCTAAAGTATTTTCATCCATCAAGAAATTAGAATAGAATACTTGGTAAAAGTATATGGGAGATTAATGTATTAGTTACCATAGCACATTATATTAAGATTTGAAGGTATATAGCATAGTATGGGCATTGTTCAATTATATTTTTCTTTTTTAGTCTTCCTTCCATAATGTATCTGAATTTATAATGCAGTTTGGGGAAAATATTCCAGAGAAGGAAGCACATGATTCAATCTAAAATCATTTGTCATCTCGGGTACTGAAAAAAAGTCAAATTGCTTAGTCAGTGTTAGAGGGAAGATGCTATTCTAATATAATTATATTGTCAGATATCAGGTCTTGTCAGAAAAGGAAATAATAAACATCAGGATGCCTGGAAATACACAGTCTACAAGAATCAGAAGTCCATGCTGAAATGGAGAGAATAAAACTTTCAGTAGGAACTTCAAAGGCAAAGTTCCTAACTCATTGATCTGCCTTAGTCCAATATTACAAAATGCCTGATTACTTCATTACAAAATGCCTGATTACTTTACTTCCAGTTAATACAATTTTCCATGTGCTTATATAAGGTGCTTCTGTTAAACCATAAAGACAACCCTGTTTTCAGGAACCTAAGAGATTCTTTCCAGAGGAATGAGAAGATTAATTATTATTCTCTAAAGTGCCTAACTTTAGCTACTTCAACCATCAGAGTAAAAAATTTGATCATTCTGAAGGAGATCTGGTCTCTCTTCTATCTTAACCAAAGATTAATAGCATCTTGAAGCTTGATCCAGTCATTTTCATGAAAACTCATTTTCTGCAAAATTGGAAAAGACTATAAAGACCTTCTAATGACTAATTTGTTCATTACATGGAGACAAATGTGTTTTTTTTTTTCCTCAGGAATTATTAGAACTCCAGACACAATATATTTTGATTTAAAAAAATTAGCCTTTAATATAAACAGTGATACTACCCAATCTTCTATGAAGATCATTGTCATATTGTTTTTTATATAGTTAACATACTTCTGAAGTTAAATTGTTTTTATTGTTTTTTTATGAGTTATCAAAGTTCAAGAACAAAAATTTCTGTCTATACTAGGCAGCAGAAACACATCGACCACCTGTACTTCAGTATATATGTAGAGTTCTTTTTGTCTTTAGCCTCATAACATCCAGTCAAGATATTGTTTTCAAAAGTTATTTGGTTTTAGTTTCCCCATTTCCTTCAGAGTAATTATGTTATTCATTTTTTGAATACAGTTAAAATCATTTATTAGTGGTTGTATTCCACTCTGGGTCCCCACCCCATACCCCAGTTAGCTATAATTATTTGCTTATTTTGAGAATATGTAGAACATTATTATGGTCCTAAGAGTGAGAGGTTTTGCTACTTCTTTTATTGAGATATAGTTGATTGACAATATTATATAACTGTCAGGTGAACAACATAGTGATTCACAACTTTGAAAGCTTATACTCCATTTACAGTTGTTATAAAATATTGGCTGACTTCCGTTTGTTGTTTTTGCTACTTTAAAATATTTTAATTTTAAAAGAGCAGATGGAATTTTAACCATATATCAAATATGCTCTGAAAAAGTCAAGAGTTCTGTATGGACTGTATTTTTGCATTCAAATGAAGTCATAGAAGCACTGGTAACATTGTAAATGATTATACCTTAAGAACTTTTATTTATGCAATTTTATAACTAATCTAACACGTAAGGCAGAAGTCAGCAGGAGAGAATAATGTATGTCACTAACATTTGTAGCCCATCTGGAATACTTCATCTCTTTCTCACTATATTAAGAGCGAAGAAGGAAACAAGCAAGTGGTTCAAAGCTATGATGGAATTAAAGGTAAAACCTGAAGAAATGCACTTGTGTTAAGATTTCAGCAGTCACTCTCGGTATATTTTGTGTAATAAATACCAGTTTTTTCTCAACAGTGATGCACCATTAATACGTTTGCTTTTAATGGAGTTGAAAAGCTGACTAGTTTATGCAAGTGGCAGCATAATTTCTTGGGAAAATAAGAAACAGGTTGAAAAAACACTAATAAAATTTAAGAAAAATATCATTTTATGATGCCAACATATAACTCCAGTCCTAAAGTCTACATTTATTACAAAAATTAAAATGCATGTGAGTCATACCCTTGCTGTTAATGTAGAGTATACAAAGACTAGTTATTCTATATTTAATTAAAGCACAAAAGTATGTCTTCCATCAGCACATAGCAAAATGAATGGATTTCAGTTCACACAAACTCACACCTGCTATTCAATTATTAGCAAGTAGGTTTTTTGAACCACACTAAATATTTTGTAATTCCTTGATGTAAGTCAGTATATTGTATTTGTTAACATTTAAAATAATTTGTAATATTTTCATTTTCTCACATCCTTCTTTAAGTTCTGAGTCATAATCCTTCTGTGTCACAAATGCCCTTTTTTTTTAAAATTTTGAAAGTGTACCTCTAAATTTTTCTAGTGGAAAATATGCCTTGTATGATTTTATTTGTTACTTTAATCTTAGATTCAGTGTTTGTCCAAGCACATTTTAACAATTCAGAGAAAAATCTTATATTTTCTACTACCATAATACTTCTGGAAAATTTTCCATAGGTCCACCAAATGGTTAAGGAAAATAACTTCTTTTTCTCCTATCTGGCTTTTGTTTATTTAATGTAATAATACTGTGTTCAGATTTGACTGAAAATGATTGCTTTATTTAAGTCCTTGCAATTTGCAAAGATTACGTGCAAACTCAGGTTACCTCAGACCTTATCATTATAAGGATATCTAACCAACTGAGGAAGCACAGAAAAACCAGCAATGAAGCTGCATTTTCAGGCTTCACAGAGAAAGCATACAACTATATCCCAAATATATCCTAAATGCAATAGCTGTCCTAATGATACAGCAGCGGTCATGGTGCCCTGGCCACTTTCTCATACTTTCAGTAAGTTTCTCTCATTTTCCCATCATGTGATTCTCAGTACTGACTGTACATTGGTATCACGTGGGAGGTTTTAAAATACTGATGCCAGGCTTCCCTGGTGGCTCAGTGGTTGAGAGTCCGCCTGCCGATGCATGGGACACGGGTTCGTTCCCCGGTCCCGGAAGATCCCACATGCCGCGGAGCGGCTGGGCCCGTGAGCCATGGCCGCTGAGTCTGCGCGTCTGGAGCCTGTGCTCCACAACGGGAGAGGCCACAACAGTGAGAGGCCCGAGTACCGCAAAATAAATAAATAAAATAATTAATTTTAAAAATAAATAAATAAAAATACTGATGCCTGCATCCCATGCAATATATTCTGTTTCAACTCATTTAGGTTTCATCTCACTCTCCCTCAATTCATCAGCTTCTATTTCTCTGCTATAAGTTCTTTCCATTAATTCACCTTTGTATGTTTCAGAATCAAAGCTCTCAGTGAGAAAGTGTCCCATCAGACCCAATCAGCCACAGCCAAGGTTTCAAGAAACAGAACAGAAAAACAACCACTTATACTAAAGAAATAGTTGAGGTTGTTTTTCTCAGAAGATGGCTATGCATATGGTGGACACGCTGAGTCAACAGACTCTTCAATGTGGCCAATATTTACTTACTTTATGATGTAAAGAGGTCTTTCTAATGATAATTGCATATAGAACAGTTTTTGGATGCTTCATGTGAATTAAGGTGCAATTTCTAACAGAGAAAACTAACAGTTAAATTTTAAAAGAATTTTCTTATTTGCGTTCACTTTCAGATAGTTACAATATATTTAGTCATTCAAGTTAGCATATAAGAAAGAAAATACCGCTGTTTTTACAAAATTGGCTTGTTATTAGTACTAACAGAACAACAATTCAGTTGTTGTTTTTACTAGCATCACCACAGAATCTCAGGAAGAATCACTGTGATTATCACAGGATGCACAGATATCCCCTTATTTATTTAACTCAAGGCTGTGACTTTGGAAACGTGTTTAATAAAAACTATGCTGTGTTGGAGATGGTTCCAGAAACTCTATATAAATTCTTTATTTAAACATCTTTATGGTAGTATATATATTGCTTCACAATGTTGTATTAGTTTATGCTGTATAACAAAGTGAATCTGCTATATGTATACATATATCCCCATATGCCCACCCTCTTGTATCTCCCTCCCACCCTCCCTATCCCACCTCTCTAGGTGGTCACAAAGCACCAAACTCATCTCCCTGGGCTATGCAGCTGCTTCCCACTAGCTATCTATTTTACATTTGGTAGTGTTTATACGTCAATGGTACTCTCTCACTTCATCCCAGCTTCCCCTTCCCCCTCCCTGTGTCCTCAAGTCCATTATCTATGTCTGCGTCTTTATTCCTGTCCTGCCCCTAGGTTCGTCAGAAACATTTTTTTTCTTAGATTCCATATATATATATATATATATGTGTGTGTGCATGTGTGTGTGTGTGTGTGTGTGTGTGTGTGTTAGCATACGGTATTTGTTTTTCGCTTTCCGACTTACTTCACTCTGTATGACAGACCCTAGGTCCATACACCTCACTACAAATACCTCAATTTCATTTCTGTTTATGGCTGAGTAATATTCCATTGTATATATGTGCCACATCTTCTTCATCCATTCATCTCTCGATGGACACTTAGGTTGCTTCTATGTCCTGGCTGTTATAAATAATGTTACAATGAACATTGTGGTACATGACTCTTTTTGATTAATTGGTTTTCTCAGGGTATATGCTCAGTAGTGGGATTGTTGGGTCATATGGTAATTCTATTTTTAGTTTTTTAAGGAACCTCCATACTGTTCTCCATAGTGGCTGTATCAATTTACATTCCCACCAACAGTGCAAAAGGGTTCCCTTTTCTCCACACTCTCTCCAGCATTTACTGTTTGTAGATTTTTTTGATCATAGCCATTCTGACTGGTGTGAGGTGATACCTCATTGTAATTTGCATTTGCATTTCTCTAATAATTAGTGTTTTCAGCATACTTTCATGTGTTTGCTGGCAATCTGTATATCTTCTTTGGAGAAATGTGTATTTAGGTCTTCTGCCCATTTTTGTATTGGATTGTTTGTTTGTTTGATATTGAGTTCCATGAGCTGCTTATATATTTTGGAGATTAATCCATTATCAGTTGCTTTGTTTGCAAATTTTTTCTCCCATTCTGAGGGTTGTCTTTTCATCTTGTTTATGGTTTCCTTTGCTATGCAAATGCTTTTAAGTTTCATTAGGTCTCATTTGTTTATTTTTATTTCCATTTCTCTAGAGGTGGGTCAAAAAGGATCTTGCTGTGATTTATGTCATAGAGTGTTCTGCCTATGTTTTCCTCTAAGAGTTTTATAGTGTCTGGCCTTACATTTAGGTCATTAATCCATTTTGAGTTTATTTTTGTGTACGGTGTTAGGGAGTGTTCTAATTTCATGCTTTTTCATGTAGCTGTCCAGTTTTCCCAGCACCACTTATTGAAGAGGCTGTCTTTTCTCCATTGTATATTCTTGCCTCCTTTATCAAAAATAAGGTGACCGGGCTTCCCTGGTGGCGCAGTGGTTGAGAATCCGCCTGCCAATGCAGGGAACACGGGTTTGTGCCCCGGCCCGGGAGGATCCCACATGCCGCAGAGCGGCTGGGCCCGTGAGCCATGGCCGCTGAGCCTGTGCGTCCGGAGCCTGCGCTCCGCAATGGGAGAGGCCACAACAGTGAGAGACCCGCGTACCACAAAAAAAAAATAAATAAATTAAATAAATAAATAAATAAATAAGGTGACCATAGGTGTGTGGGGTTATCTCTGGGCTTTCTATCCTGTTCCATTGATCTATATTTTTGTTTTTGTGCCAGCACCATACTGTCTTGATTACTGTAGCTTTGTTTTTGGTTGCCTAGTGCATATAAAAGTTATGTTCGGGCTTCCCTGGTGGCGCAGTGGTTGAGAGTCCGCCTGCCGATGCAGGGGACACGGGTTCGTGCCCCGGTCCGGGAAGATCCCACATGCCGCAGAGCGGCTGGGCCCGTGAGCCATGGCTGCTGAACCTGCGCATCCGGAGCCTGTGCTCCGCAACGGGAGAGGCCACAGCAGTGAGAGGCCAGCATACCACACACATAAAAAAAGAAATATAAAATTCTATTGTTTTTCTCACATCACTGATATTATGGGTCTCTTTGGGACAAAAGCTTAGTCTATACTTATAACAAGAACCTAAAGTAACTTGTTTAAAAAATTAAAATAGATATAATTATTAACAGAGCATTCTGATGAACTTCTATTTTAACACTACCTCCAATAGTAACAAAGCTTAAAATGGAAGTTCTCATTTTCTTAAGTTGTCAGATTATTATTTAATAACATTATACCTTTAATTCAGGTTACATCTATTCCATGACAACAACACACTTTCAAGTAAAAATTTGGCAAACCTATTGAAGGTGGCCGACTATCTCCAGGAAATCTATTCAGAGGGCACATAATAGTGGCTTAATGTGTTAAACTGAATTTCCAATTCTGTTTCCTCAATCAACTATTTCACAATGAATTTTTACTTGAACTGTCTCTCTCCAGCGGCTTCTTCTCAATGCAAAACAGCCATTCAGCCTCAGGCTTCCTAGAAACTCACTGTATCATTTGGCCTAGATAATTCCAGTCTGGCTTTATTTTTGCCACACAGAATAATGCATTAAGGCAATAAAACTATTTGGGGTCAAATGCAACCACTTTGAACAACTGGCAAACATGTAGAACATACACAGGGGTCAATGTACACAAGAAGACCATGGTTAATTATAGGTTCTTAAACCATGTTTGAAAAACTCTTATATTTGAATTTCAGTGAGAAGTAGGGTAGAAAACGATGACGTTATTACTAAAAAATGAATCTATCATTAGGTGATTCATCTATTTTAAGCCAACGAGAATACAATTTTGAGTTCACATAACCACCTAGGGAATAAAAATGTATAGCATTTATACAAATCCCTAAGTTCCCATATTGATGTTACTCTTTCCATTCCTTTGTCAGTGTATGCTTAAATCAGATTTCAGCAAAACTATACGAAGTTCAAATATTCACATCTATCCAAGCTCTGTAACCCTCATAAATTGCATATAGGGGACTAATTGGCAGGGAAGGGAGCCAGGAGCTTGGGTGACATTGCCTTCCATGAGAAGCAGATGGGCTACCCACCTGGGGAGTTGTAATAAGCACTTAATTGAAATGAAGTCAGAGTCACCCAGAAGATACCACATTTAGAGCAAGCCATACAATGATTCCATAGTCTCTATGGTTTTACTTCTGATTTTCATTCTTTTTCTTAGCTTTTACTATATAAGTATTGCATAGGAAATATGGATAGAAATATCCATATTTCTGTCTTGGAGAATTCTATAATAATACTAAACATTCCCAAATACTTCTAAAAAATTAAAATAGCCAAAGTGTACGATGACATTAAACTCTACACAGTAGACACTTAAATAGAATACTTGTGAGGAAGTGGAACATTCTGATTAATTAGTTTTCTGATGAACTGAATGATTATCAATCATATCATGAGGGGAAGGGCACTGTGCCCAGAATTACTAAGCTTAAAACAGGAATTCAAAGAGCATACTATTTAGCCAGGGTAAATGAAAAATCATTTTTGTTTCAATTTTCATTGTCAAACACTTTTTTTTCTAAAATGTGTGGGAATGCTTCCTTGTCTAAGTGGAGAAATTGATTATCTGCATTATTATTAAGACTTTTTCAGTGTCTCTCAGTGACCATGTTTAGGACTAATCTGCATTTGTACTGTTGGAATTCAGTTCAGTAAACACTTTGAACCATTCCAGGTAAGGCAGCATGCCCAGCATTGGGACTTTAGAGATGACAAGACAATCTCCAGGAATCTTCCCCCAGGAAGTCACAGGCTGTTGATCCATAGAACCTCCTGACAGAAAGTTTCACACAGAACCCTCACCTGCATGGGCTTGACTTCCATCTTCATTCTCCAACTTAACATTTTCAAGAGTACCTCCTATCCTCCCAATAAAAATCAAATTCTTTAGAATAATGTCCACACGTTTTCTACCTATTCTCAAGTTTAGAAAAGAAAAAACAAAAATGAAAACATAACCCTAGTCTTTGTGTAGTAACTGGGAGCTGACAGAAACAAGAGTCAAGGATGAGAAGAAAATAGGTCCAATGAAGGCGCTGGTAAACATCCTCCCAGGAAATGTAAGATATTCTTGGGAATGGAGGAAGTTTCATACAGTCAGTTCTGCTATGAGTGTAGGAAACATATGCTAAATATATGTTCCTAAAAATCATCACACTATGCAAAATCATGCAACAAAAACCACAGATGCTCAACACTCAAAAACTCCATCAATGGCACACAAGAAAAAAATAACAACTTAATAAAAATAGTGGCATGGTTTTACACATATTAACTGCTTTAGAAATATGTAGATACTACAATAAATGCGGCACGTCACTTTTAATGAGACCAGGAGTTTGCTTGTGGAATTGAGTGATGGAAGGTTAGTTAAGTTTGCGAATTATTTTGAATGATAGGAGGGTGTGATAGAAGGAAGGTTCTCAGAATTGGATGAAATTTGTAACATCAAATGTGCATGATTGTAGCTCTTATTTACCGTGGTGAGCTGAAGTAGCTAGTAGAGGTTTGAGATGTGTGTGTCTGAGTTTTGTGTATCCCAATGCAGCTGGATTCAGGCGGGTGCTGTTTTCTGAGTACATCTGGTGTTTCTAGAAGAGGAATTTGCCCATAAGCAAATGTGAAATCTGCGTTATGCTTAAATTGTTCCCTAATATATCAATCACATTGGAACAAATTCTGTTCTCAAACAAGTATTACAGCAGAACAGAGTGTATTTTTAAATTTCAGGTATTTTAACAATTCTGTGAACCAGCTGCTCATGAATTTCTAACATTTATTTCACAATTAAAGATAAAAAGCTGAAGATTCTAAGGCTTCAGGAGCACACTTGAAATCCTTTCATGTAGAGGGCAATAAGTGAGTAAATTCAAAAGTGTCCTGATGGGCATTAGAACCTTGTGAACTGGAGTAGAAAACAGAGGGGCACCGGATTCTCAAAGCAGGAGACAGCAGAGCACAGCCATCAAGGCAGCGTGGCAGCGGAAGAGGAACTTGAGATAAGAGCATAACATGTCCTGTCATCCTAATTGTGCCTGGACTGGTTTCTGCTTATTGTCAGCTAAGCAGAAATAGAAGCTGTCCTCAGTGGTATTTTTGTCATCAACAGCTGCAAATGAATGAGCTCTGTTTTGCAGGATTTATAAGCATTTTATTCATGGCTTTAACATAAACGTCTTTACAAAGGTGATGTCCCCCCATCCCCAAGAGGATATATTAATTGAGGTGTACAGGACTGCGTCTGCCGAACGGCTTGAAAGTAGTCTCCATGGTTGCAGCCAGGAAAACTCCACCTTTGTTGTCAAGAAAGAGGGGAGATTCCAGGATCGGTGACAATGTGTTTTAAGCTGCTTAATCCCTTCACATACAGTTACAATATCTGGCTTATCGCATTCCTGTGTGTCCTTTAAATGTTTGTCAGAATCATATTTTTTTGAAAATGTAAAACGTATTGAATAGAAACCAAGAAAATTAATATTATCAGACATGGGACCAAGTGGTACATTTTTTTAAAAAAAGGAAATGATACAAATAAGTGTCCCAAACTCATGTGAACTAGGTTTTAATCTAGTAGCAATGAGATTATCTGATCATGTGAAAATGAATTAGTTTCTAAATATACAAAGATTCTTCTTTGAAATTGCATGAGCTTAGTAATGACATCAGATTTTGAAAAGTATCACTTAAAAAAAACTTTATTGATTACTTTTTTTCTTAATTTAAAGGAATTGATTCCTATAACCTAAAATATAAATTCTGTATCACTTCCATATGCAGGATGATGGAAAGTAGCAACAAGCAAATAAGTAAATGTAGGTTTTAAAAATTATATACACAATGTATGCCTGCCCTTTCATTTTAAATTAGTAATGTTTACCATTTTTTTCAAACATATTCTCTTACCCCAATTCTGTTCTTTTTAAGAGCTCTCTTTTTCAATGAACTTGTATTTTACTAGGAAAATAAAGAAATATTTCCTAAATTATTTTAAGCCTTCAATATAGATAAATATACCACCATGGAACTGGGGGCTGTGAGGGGGCATTGTAAGGGAGTGAATATTTGCTCTCCCATGATCTAAGAGTCTTTCAGATTTCCTGGGATCAAATGGGATCCAGAGGCACAAGAATTTATCAGGGAAATAAAAGTGAGCGGTTTTAGTTAGCATTGCCTATCATTTCAGGCACACACACACAAAAAAAATGGTGTGTCATGCTCAGGGCTTTTTTTAACACTTTCTAAGATCTATAAGAGCAACTAATAGGAGCCATGATGTGAAATGACCACCAGCCTTCCACTTAAGTTTCGCTGTCCTCATAACAGCTATAGTGATTTGTTACAAAGCAGTCCCTAGTTGATTTAAATAACCCCAGCCTGAGAAGTTGAGGAAGCTAAATACAACAGGCACACACACACACACACACATACACACACACACACACACACCAGATACCATTAACTCTATATGCAAAATAATGGGTTCTTTAAACTCAGCACTCTAACCATGACTGGATGGTTGCTGAATAGCAGACACATGGCTGGAGAAGGCCTCAGAGGGATTCATACATCTGAAAAGTCAGAGTGCCTTTCAAGTAACTATTGATGGTGATTGTAAATTGTTTCCAATTTCATTTGTGACCTATTTTTCTTTTAATTTCTAGATTTAAGGAATGTTGAATCTCAGCAACCATTGCCGTCCAATCTTTATTGGATACATGTGGACACTAAGAGAACATTCAGATGCCTTGTTTTATGACACAAAATGATTAATTACAGAGCTGGGATTAGAAACCAGAAACAACACAATTCCCTAGTTTATCAAGCCTATTAAACTCAATTTTACCGGTGTAGACAGAGCAGTTGTGATGGTTAAAGTTTCATTAAATATAAATGAGGAGATGTTTAAAAACCCTGACTTTACAATGAGTAATGGTCAGTCCATCAAAAGATACCAGCTCTCTTTGCATTTCTGTCTCATATACTTGCAACATAAGAAAAGGGGCGATAAATCATTACTAATGTAGTGAAATATTTGGGATTCCAAAAGTAGGAAGAAGAAATGCTGAAATATGTATGTCAGATCTTCCATGTTGAGTCCAGACTCCATTCCTGGCTGTCTCCTGCTGCGAGAGGGCGCTGGAATTCAGTCATATAAAATCGTCTAACAGCAGGACCCAGCTGGATATATAATTCAGAGGCTAAATTGAAGACAGAGGCAGAATGTAGCTGCTACTTCATTAGCCTTCTGCCTTATTGGCCTGTGGAAATTAAAATAAAGGGAGCCTGGGACTTCCCCAAAGGTACAGGTGGCCCATGATTTGTTTCTTGGATAGCAGAGATTCCAGTGTTTCCGAAGCATTCTGCAGTGGGCTATCGGCGAAGCAGAAAAGTAGGGAGCCAGGGATACACAGCTTTATAGAAATCTGCCCGCAAATGTCACCTCTTCTAGATGATTCTACCTTGTGTTTGCACATACTATTTCCACAGCTTGAAATATTCACCTCCCTATATGTCACCTACCCACGAATAGTCACCACCACCACCAAACCTCCCAGATGGCTGGGCTTAAGTGTCCCCTTTATTGTGAAACCTCCCTTAAATGCTTTCGGCAGAAGTAATTGACCTTCCATTTGTGATACCATAGGACTTTGTTCTCACTTCTAGTGTAGAATCTATCTTTTTGGGTTGTAGTCTACCCCTCATCTGAGCCAGAATTATAGAGCCATGTCCTCTCCATATATGGAACTCCAGTGCCTAGAATTGCACTCGGTTACAACAGGTGTTAACATAAATGTGTTGGCTACATGAGTGAAATGTTGCAAGTTCATACCAGTTTATATATAATTGACTCTTGTGTGTTTGATTTATTCCCTCCATCTTCTCCTTTTTTTTAATCTCAAAAATCATGTTTGTTGATGCAAAATTTAAATATTCTGGCAATGAACAGATGTTATTAGGCATTTATTACATGCCAGGAACTCTTCTAGGTACTGAGTGTACCAGCAATTAAAAGCAAACAGACAGACAACAACCATGCTCTCATGAAGCTCATGAAAAATATACAAATAGTCAAATAAATATATTGTATGCCTGACAATGATAGGTTCTATAAAAATTAAATAAAGCAGCTTACAGCAATAGAGGAGTGGAGAGTTATTTTGTATAAAAGGTCAGAGAAGATGACAGCTGAGCAGAAACTGGAAGTGAGAGCCTTAGTTAAGTGGATATATTGTGAAAACACATACCCGAAAGTGGAGACCATTGTATATTCCCTAAAATAGGAAGTTCTTTATGCAGAGTTTCTTATTGTGCAAAACAAAAACATGAAAGTAAAGTTCTGTCCATGGAAGGATGTTGTGTGCCAAAAGGTGTACATTCTTAATTTCAAAATTTTTGCATCAGAAAGAAAATTCTAGGGCTTCCCTGGTGGCGCAGTGATTGAAGGTCCTCCTGCCGATGCAGGGGACACGGGTTCGTGCCCCGGTCCGGGAAGATCCCACGTGCCGCGGAGAGGCTGGGCCCGTGAGCCGTGGCCGCTGAGCCTGCGCGTCCAGAGCCTGTGCTCCGCAACGGGAGAGGCCACGACAATGAGAGGCCCGTGTACCGTGAAAAAAAAAAAAAAAGAAAGAAAATTCGAAGACCACGGTTTCTTTGCAAACCAAACAAGAGGAGAATAAACAAGTAAATAACAGCAGCTAAATTGTTATCTTTATTCCCAAGTATTCTCTGTTCCAATGTAGAATCTACATTCATCAAATAATTTCTTGATTATAAAAAGGTGTGCAGTTTCAACCTTCTGTTTAAGGTCAGCTATACCAATATCAATTCAGTAAAAGGCAAATTGTACTTTTTAGCTATTCACTTAAGTGCTACAAAATCAGCTTTGTTTTAATTTGGTGGGAGCACTTCATGATTTCTTTAATAAAGGCGACAAAACATTCTTAGTGAAGGATTCTATTAAGCAGTTGCTTTTCTACATGGAGCCAGATAATGGAGCCAGAAGACCAATCTGGCTGGAACAAACTGGTTTTAGAGGACAGTGGTGGCAGAGGAAGTCAAAGAAGAAATAGTGGAGAGAGAATGTTGTAGTTCAAAAGCACAGGCCCCAGGAAAGCCCCTGGTCCTGTTACCTGAGAGACTGAAAATCTCTTTGCAGTAAAAGGGTCTCCTTTACACACCTGTGTAAAAGCACATGGTGGGGAGAGGAGGAGTTGGGCTGCAGCCAAGCTGCCCAGTGAACTCCCTGTACCATCAGTGCAATAAATGCTTCAGAATCACCAAAAGAAAAGCATATGGGCAACTATGGGAGGGTTTTTGATAAAGTAGAAATACAAACTTACATTTAAAAAGATTTGTTTCCAGTTGGCCGAGAGGGGGAATAGACCATAGTAGAGGAGTGAAAATTAGAAGACCACTCAGTCCATGTATTAGTTTGCTAGGGCTGCTTAACAAAGTATCAAAGTCTAGGTGGCTTAAATAATAGAAATTTATTATCTCAAAGTTCTGGAGGCCAGAATTCTGAGATCAAGGTATCTGTAGGGGTAGTTCCTTCTGAGGGTTATGAAGAAGAAACTGTTTCATGTCTCTCTCCTAGCTTCTGGTGGTTTTCTGTCAATCTTTGGTATTCTTAGTCTTTTGAATACAGCACTGAGATCTTGACCTTCATTTCTACATGGCATTTTCCCTATGTGCTTGTCTGTCTCTGAATCTAAATTTCCCCTTTTATAAATAAACTAGTTATAATGGATTAGGACCCACCCTAATGACCCCATCTTTATTCAACTACATCTACAAAGACTCTATTTCCAAATAAGGTCCCATTCTGAGGTCCTGGGGGTTAGGGGTTAAGACCTCAACATATCTTTTTAAGGAAGCAATTCAACTCATACCAGTAAACTGTGGAAATATTCCAGTCTGGAGATGCTAGTGGCTTAGACGAGAAAATAAACACTGGAGGCAGAGAGAATGGTCAGTATAAGAATTATTTTGAAGACAGAGCCAACAGATTTTGCTGATAACAGATGGTCCCAGACTTTTGGATTTGTTTACCTTATGATTTTTTGACTTTATGATGGTTTGAAAGTAATAGAATTCAGTAGAAACTGTACTTCAAATTCTGAATTTTTGATCTTTTCCGGGGCTAGGGATATGGGGAATGGTGCTCTTTGCATCATTCCCACTGGGGGCTGCTGGGCAGCCCCCAGTCAGCCTCGTGGTCACGTGGGTAAACAACTAATACACTTAGAATAATTCTGTACCCACACATCCATTCTGCTTTCTACTTTCAGTACAGTATTCAATCAACTGCATGAGATATTCAACACTTTATTATAAAACAGGTTTTGTGTTAGATGATTTTGCCCAACTATAGGCTAATGTGTGTGTTCTGAGCATCTTTAAGGTAGGCGAGGCTAAGCCATGCTGTTCTGTAGGTTAAGTGTATTGAATATATTTTCAACTTACAGTATTTTTGACTTACAATGGGTTTATCAAGACATAATGCCACTGTAAGTCAAGGAAGATCTGTAATTGGGCATGGGTATAAAAACTAAAGGGAAGAAAGGATGACTTCAGGATTTGGGGCCTGAATAACTGCTATGTTCGGAGATTGATAAAACTGGGTGAGAAGCAGGTGTGTGGAGGGAAGTCAAAGGTTGGTGTTCTTTGTTTTGTTTTGTTTTGTTTTTGACATACTAAAATGTTACCACTGAGATCTGATTATATTTCTAAGCAAAGATGTTGACAAAGCATTTGGATATACAAGTCTGGCTTATGAAAATTTATAGCTGCAAAAGATTTAATCATCTTAGTCCAACCAATACTTATTGTAGACGAGGAAGTCAGTATTTTTTAAAGGCTTATTTTCAAAAATAAAATAAAACACCTCCCTTCAAGGCCACTGAAACATGTAGTGACAGCAACAGAAAAACAAAAGCAAAAGCAAAAATAAAATATACCAAACTTGGTTCTCGATTCCCAATCCAACACTTTTTCCATTATAGTATAGCTGGCTTTGTTCAGCATTTTTGAGCTCCACATGCAGTTAGTAAACAGCAGCTGGTAGCCTAATGTAACGAAAATGTAAATAATTACAATTCTGGGTCCAGGAGTTGGATAAAAATGACTCTAGCTTGAGGTCTTTGCTCTCCAATATATTAACACAAAATGTATAGACGTGACAAGATGGCCAAAAATACCACCAGCTAGAATACTTTTTTTTTTTTTTTTTTTTTTTGCGGTACGCGGGCCTCTCACTGTTGTGGCCTCTCCCGTTGCGGAACACAGGCTCCGGACGCGCAGACTCAGCGGCCATGGCTCACGGGCCCAGCCGCTCCGCGGCATGTGGGATCTTCCCGGACCGGGGCATGAACCCGCGTCCACTGCATCGGCAGGCGGACTCTCAACCACTGCGCCACCAGGGAAGCCCTAGAATACTTTTGAAGGTAGAATAGTTTTTTTTTTTTTTTTTTCCCCCTAACATATTTGTAGAGCTCTACTATAGCATTTGATATTAAGACTCTGCTACTTGAAGCACAGAAACAGCATCACACACTCAACTCCTCCTGCTCCTGTATCACCTGGCAGCTGACTCAATCCCTGTTGATTCCAAGAGAATGTTTTGTCCATTTGAAGATTTGGTTGAGCTAAACTTTCTATGTTTGACCCTCTGACTTAATGTACACTTCAAGAGGTTCTGAAAGATATGATCAGTGTGTTGCTGTTCCACTAGCTTTGAACAAAGTTTGATTTTTTTTTCAAGTTAAAGATTCTTGTACATTTCTTCTACATTACTTTCGTTTTGCAGTAGACTATTTGTAAAAAGAGACGATGCAAAGCAATATTGTTTATGATATGCACATATCTTTTATTGATACACATGTAACCTGCCTGACTACAGAAATATGGAGTAATCTTTGTTGCCCTCTTTGAAACTATTTTAACTACTGTAGATGGGTATTTTATCATGACTGCTGTGGTACTTTTTTATTCATCATTGTAGCAGTTGATTAGCTGCAAACTATAAGAAAGAATAGAGTAAATGCAGAAAACTGAAAGATGTGGTATCCATCAGGAAGTTTATACTATTAGGGTATTGCAGTTATGAATCCACTGAAAAGTTACAGGAGGTGGTGGTGATTTCATTCTTTGATGGTAGCCAGGAGGCCACCTAGGAGCCTCAGCAAATTTCCACAAACAGGTAAAATAGGTTTGCATGCATTGATATATTATAAATATTCATGTGCACTTAATGTTCAAGGAGTCAAAACTCAGTCAAAAGCAGTTCTTAAAGGTACCAAATTTTATCCCCTTTAATGCTTTCAATTAGCAAATTCTACCAGTCACCAAGACAAGGAAAGAAGAGCAGGTGGAGACTGTAGAGTCCCTTTAGCCACAGTATTTGACTCATTTTGTTTTAAATCCTGCTAATAATATTTTGGACATCAATCACTCACACCAAAATGTAATAAAGGCTGTGTTATCTCACCAAATACTGATAGACACTAAATTCTGGTCTAAGAATAAAGGATTTTTTTGTCCCTCACATTAAAATGTAACAAAATGAATTTCATTAAAAGGCAACATGGGATTTTACCTGTGAATGTATGCACCTCTAGATATTGTCTATGAAAAAACAGAAACAGTATGTCATTTCCTTCAAGCATATGCATCAATTACTATGCTAGAAAACAAATGATGGAGATAAACACACGTGCAATTTTTATGTTGCACTGATAAATTCCATCGGCTCGAGTGAAAGCCACATCTTTCGTGTTTAAGGGATAAAAGGTAGTGTTATAGATTACAGTACCCTGAAGGCACTTGTGGCAGGTGCAGTAATTTAAGTCATCCTAAATGCCCACTAAGGCAGCCACAGTATGAGGCCAGGTGGGTAAAAATATCAACCAAAGTAGTTTTGAAACACTTTGCCTTTCTAACAGTCTTGAAAAACAGAGGAGATTTTCATCTCTCTCGGTGACTTGGATAGGACCCCAGTAGAAAGCAGATGGAATTCTCAAAGTCCTTCTAGCCCTGCCCTTTGATTCTGTGCTTTAGAAATAAAATCAGGCTATTGTGAAGGAGTCAAGATGCACATATTCATCAGCCGTAGTGCCCAGTAGAGGGCGCTGGAAAGGCAGGACTGCTGTATGGGATCTGACTCCTCAAATGATGACAGGTAGATCTTTTAGAAAAAGCAATGTGGAAAAATATTTTTTCTAAGCACAAATTAATCTGCAAGGTTTGACATTTGTTCTTCAAATCAATGTGAAATTGCATTACTGTTGTTTTCAAATTTTAACTTTTTAAATTAAGATTGCTTGTCATAATGCGTTCCCTCAACAGTGAGTAAAGAGAACCAAATTCCCATAATATGATTGCAAGATTCAGTTTACATCGGTTCCATTGAGAGGGGAGCAGAGATTAAATGATTTCTGTCCTTCAATATTTTCTTCTAAATGTAAACACTAAAACTGTGAATCCAAATCTGGGGGGCTTTTATTTTCTAAGAGTGATCATTTTTATTGTATATCATAAAGTTCAGATCATCATTCAGACATCCCTGCCAAGAACCTGTTTATGTTTTAAGATAACATGGTTTTTATATTATAAATAAATACACCCAGAAAATATTGGCAAATTGTCCCTAGGACAACTTTTCTTTTTCTGTCTTCTAACTTAAACTCTATGAAGACATGTGGACACAAATATAGTAGAAACGTTGAGAAAATATCCTGAATGCAGTTGAATTTCTGAACATTACAGAAGAAATTTAGAAAGTAGCCATGCTAGTGGGAGAGTACTTTAGATAAATGGTAGATATATATAATCCAAAAAAGGGCACATTCTATGATATTTCATGCTGCCCTAAACCTTTCCTGAGATGAGGCTTATGAGCTCATGGCAACTGGCATTTACCTGTTGCTGTGTGTTCCCTTTCAGTAAAAGTATCACACGTACTTTGTACCACAGAGTACCACACCCTTTGCACAGCCTCTTGGACTTACATCAGAGAACACCTTAAAGACTTAAAAAAAAAAAAAAAGAAAAGCATATGTGAATGATATTAATCAACATAACTTGCTGGAGATTCTGAATTTCAATGATCCTGCAGCTTTGCATTAAAGACCACTCAGGCTTCAATGGACATTAGCATTTTTTACAATTCTGTAGAATTCCCAACATCTGTTACTCCTTGGAAAGGTACAAAACAGAGACCTGGGAGACTTTTTGGCTTCTATACTCATCTCATGTGAAGAAAGGCTCAATCTATTTGTTTTGTTTTTTTAAAAAATTTCATCCAATTCCATATTCTTGGGGAATGCAGATACTAATGGAACGACATCTGTTGACCCAGTCACAGCTATGCCCATGATGGCGTTTGCTAGTCATCTGTCCTGTCTAGGTGGTAGGGACGGTTTTGCTCAGAAGGAAAAACTGAGCAATCAGAGAGCCATACCTATCTCTCCCTCTCACTGTTCTGCAAAATATTTAGTCATCATCGCAGTGGTCGCTTGGTTTCTCTAAGTCTTATTTGGAAGCTGCCAGGATGTAGTCACATGCAAACCCCATGATACGGAAGCATTTAAACACTGGAGACAGACAGCGTGGCAGCAGCAACTGAGCGTTTTTATCTCGAGCCTTAGATAGCAAGGCAGCAGAACAGAGCAGTTCAACAAGGGGGGGGGGGCAGCAGTGAAAAGCGTGGCAGTACATGAGAGCACATATTGTAACGGGCTGACAGACAACATTTGGCTTGTATCAGGACACAGATTCAAAAGCAATGGAAAGACAGAAAATAAGCTTCTAATTTCCTTCCTAGAAATTAGGTCCAGCTTCTGACTACTGTTCTGTGTTGGTTGGGGTTTTGAATACATAAAGGCAAACAGGATTTAATTCATATCGGGTAATGGGTTTTCCTTTTATTTTCCACCTTCTTTTTTCTTTTTCAAATTCTTCAATGTGATTCTTTTAGTCTGGAGGGGAAAAAAAAATCATTTCTTTGTTTCAAATGACTGGGAACGCATATATACACCTTCATTCATTCATTTGTACATTCATTTCTTCAAAATGAAGAAATACCAACTATGGGCCAGGAGCCCTTTAGTTGCTAAGGGACATGCCAGTGAGCAAAACAGTCAGACTTTCCTGCCATCCTGGAGCTTACATCCCAAAATGTGGTGACAGAAAATAAATAATGGACCAGATGGCACACAAGCCATGTAGCAAAGAAAAGTAGAAAATGGACCAGGAAATGCCAACCTGGGTTTAGTGCAGAGTTGTGCCTTTAAATAAAGTGATGAAAGGAAGATAAACTTATAGCAGGTGAGGAAACCAGGCTGTGTGGTTGTATGTGTATGTGTGTATACGTGTGTGCACAGACACGGGGCGGGGAAGGAGTCTTCCAGATAGAGAGGAGGGCAACGTCAAAGATGCTGAGCTGGGGCTTCCCTGGTGGCGCAGTGGTTGAGAGTCCGCCTGCCGATGCAGGGGACACGGGTTCGTGCCCCGGTCCGGAAGATCCCACATGCCGCGGAGCGGCTGGGCCCGTGAGCCATGGTCGCTGAGCCTGCGCGTCCGGAGCCTGTGCTCCGCAACGGGAGAGGCCACAGCAGTAAGAGGCCCGCGTAAAAAAAAAAAAAAAAAAAAAGATGCTGAGCTGAAAATATTTGCTGTGCTACTCAATTGCTTCAATAACCAATGACAGCCTGGTATCCTCTCTGTCCCTCACTTCTCTTTCTTGCCCCTGCTGCTCATTTCTGCATTTCACGAACATTTATTCAACATTGGACCAGTCACTGAAATAATGGAAATGAATCAAAAGCCCTCCGCCGGTGGATTCTCAGCCTAAAGGTGTGTGAAGGTAAATATCCTTATCAGTTCATGCTTGCTTAAAGCTTTTTTATCATTTGTTCCCAAGATTATTTTGAGGTGGTCAGATATTTCCTTCCTGTGAACCAGTTCTCCTAAAAATATCTAAACTGGGAATGACAGTCTGGTCACTTAGTTATTTCCACGTGTTTAATTATTTGGAAGCCCCTCTCACCCCCTGCCTCTAAGGTGGAGGCTAGGTCACACTCCAAGCTCATGGGACAAGGTGTGGAAAACCCAGAGCCCTTGGTGCTTCTGTCAAATTTGCTGAGCAAAGGGCCATTTCTCCGTCCCTGACCTGCTGCCCCCATTCTGAGTCTCTTCTGCTAAGGCTCTCCTTGCACCTTGTAGACTATTATTCCCTTCTGGACCCTCGTTTTCTCTCTTCTTGCATCTTCTCCACCGAGTGGTACTCAGCTAATTCTGATTGTGATTTCTACACTCAGCTCCAAGGCCCTATTTTGCATATGCAAGACCTCTATAGGTTCTCAGCTAAAGTAAAGTGGCCTTCGACAGTTTTAGCATCATAGAATTTTCCTTTGTGACGTTACCCTGAAAAAAAGTGTAATTTCAAATAAAACATATTTTTCTTTATGGTAAAAAAATAACATTCATCCAGAGGTGGGTATATGAAATCAGTAAGCTCCCTTTTCCTTGTGTATTTGTATTTCTGATCTTCAGCAAGGTCCCAGCCATTGGCAACAAGGGCAAGCCTTTCCAGCGAACGTTCCTTATAGCTTTTGGCAGCCCTTCCATCCCCGTGCTGTAGTCTCCCGGGATGGTTCTATTTCCCACTCTTCCCAGAACGTTGCTGCTCACCTACTTCAGGTGGGACCCATTCTGTGTCCTTTGAAATGAGCAGCTTTACCTACCGCTGAGCCTCACAGACCAGGGCACGGGGTAGCACACTCAGGTAGGGTTTCCTTCCCACAGGCTTCTCTTTCTTGAGCGCAGTGGATTTTGCAGCCATCCAGAGGATCACCTCCACCTTTCCCCAAGTCTTCTCCACCTCAAATCAGAGACCTGCCCCCGTTTGCATCCTACCACACACAGACCTGTAGCTGTCAATTCACTCTGGACTTGACTGCTCCGCCACTTCTGCAATGTGAGCTCGAGTTAGAAATCCAGCTCCAGAGAAAAGAATCAGACCTTGAGAACCTTCACTCGATCTTAGCACTTGACTGGGATCAAAGTGCAATAGATCAGAATTGAAAAAACTTAGGAGTAGAAGGAGAGGAAACAAGTTTTCCTACTTCTCATTGGGCTGGATCCAGTGGAGACTGAAAACTACACCCTGCTTAAATCCAGGATTCCTCCGTTCAGAGGTATTGGACCAGGGCCAAAGGTGGGAGGGATCCCTCTGTGAATATATAGGAGAGAGGGAAGAGACATTTTCTCACAGGGATTCGCCCTGCATCAGGTGTGAACAATAGTCACAAACCAGATGTTTGCACAATAGGAAGTTTGTTGTATGAACCCAACTCACTCTCCTTTATGAGAACCAGTAGAGGCAGAGAGATATCATTTGCGTTTCCACGTGTCTTTGTCCCTGCTTCAAAGTTTCAAATAAATGTTCCTTCACATCAAGTGTTTTCTGAGTAGAATTCATGATTACCCTCACACTGACTATCCAGTTCAAATCTCGTGAAATTTGCCCCGTATCCACCTCTCACCACCATGACCGTCACCACTCTACTCTCGTCTAGGTTATTTACATAGCATCACAGATAGGCTCAGAGGGAGAATGGGAAAGGGGTGTCACTTTTGAAGTCTGGTCTAGTTCCCACAGTCTGATCACTGCTGTTTTCTCCTTTGAAATTATGCCCCAGTGATGGTGGCAAAGAAAAAAAAAAGAGGGCCATGCACAAGAGAGTACATGAAGGTAAGAGAAAGTAAGTGCTCAGGTTTGAACAATGTCTGCAGATACCTAAGGGAATCTAGTGGTTATCAGCTCTATACCCCTTGATGACTCCTGCCCTGGGAATCAGAGGCCTTTTTTTCCCTTTTTCCTCACCCTCCAAGAACCACTTATTTATCCAGAACGGAAGTGTTGACCTCTCTTCCTAAACTGGTGTGCCATTCTCATTTTCTTCATGCCCTTCTGGCATGGCGGTACTTCACTGAGCTCTCAGCCTTCAGATTGTTTCCAGAATCTCCAACCAGCCTCACAGCCTGTTCCCTTTGGGATCTTTCCAACTTCATACAAATGTCCAATCTTTTTTTTTTTTTTAACATCTTTATTGGAGTATAATTGCTTTACAATGATGTGTTAGTTTCTGCTTTATAACAAAGTGAATCAGCCCTCTTTCATCTCCCTCCCATCCTCACTATCCCACCCCTCTAGGTGGTCACAAAGCACCAAGCTGATCTCCCTGTGCTATGCGGCTGCTTCCCACTAGCTATCTATTTTACGTTTGGTAGTGTATATATGTCCATGCCACTCTCTCACTTTGTCACAGCCTACCCTTCCCCCTCCCCATATCCTCAAGTCCATTCTCTAGTAGTTCTTTGTCTTTATTCCTGTCTTACTCCTAGGCTCTTCATGACTTTGTTTTTTTTTCTTAGATTCCATATATACGTGTTAGCATACGGTATTTGTTTTTCTCTTTCCGACTTACTTCACTCTGTATGACAGACTCTACATCCATCCACCTCACTACAGACAACTCAATTTTGTTCCTTTTTATGGCTGAGTAATATTCCATTGTATATATGTGCCACATCTTCTTTATCCATTCATCTGTTGATGACAAATGTCCAATCTTGAGCAGAACTTTTTCTGGTGTGCCAGAACTGGGATCTGGGGTCCAAAGCTCACGTTATTTTTTTTTTTTTAAGACATCAAATAGAAAATAACAGCAATTGGTACTAGACAACTCCCTCTGAGTTCATTAAGAATTGAAAACATAGACTTGCTCCCTGCAAACATCACTCACATTGTTTACCCCCAAATCAGACTATCTACTCTCTAAGCAAACAATCAGAGCTGAGAGGGGAGGAAAGGATCTACAGAAGCTGAAATTGTTGATCTGGTGGGGAATGCTGAGGCTTTCTCATTAGCTCTGAAGGAAAAGAACAGAGGCACAGTTGTCCCTACCCGGAGCCAATTGAGAGGTACTTTGAGAGAAGCACTCATGATGGAGGGGACTGGAAAAAAAGGAAACTGACATTTTGCTATGTCGTTTCATATCTACTTAAACAGCAGACAAATTAATCTGCCCACAATTTGGATAGGAGAATGAAGCTTTGAAGAAAGAGGGAAGGGGGAGGGGATAGCAGTGGACCAGTATCTATTCTTTTTATTTGGTATGACAAGGTGGATTGAGTCCACTGTTAAGTCAGATGGGCAGAGCAGATCCATCTAGGCAAAATCCCTTCCAAATAGAATACACACTAAGCAAGCAGACACAAATGCAAGTGGCTGTGAGGCTTATCTCTGATGTGGGAGCTGAGGAAGGGTCCTGAGAGGACAGCTCAGAGTGATCTTCTGAATCTCACTCCTGCTGCATGTCTTATGGCAGCATGGATCCATGGTAGAGATGACAGTAGTAGAGGAGAAATGCTCATATTTCTTCTCCATTTGGCAATGGAAATCAGGCAGACCTCTTCTTAAAAAAAAAAAAAAAAAAGTCTTAATCCTGTGGATTTCTTGAATAATTATCAGGAGAAGGAAAAACCCTAAGAGTACAATGATGTACTCCCTAAGAATTTGACTAATGGAGAAATAATCAGTCTAATTACATTTAAAGAAATGAAGAAATATGATGCTAATCATACTCCAAAACATGTGAAACCCTTTATGTCTAACTCTGAGTATACCTTCCAAAATAGACGACTCTGGATTCAGTTATATTCTAGGCAAGACTAGCTAGGGTCACCTTTGGTGTGTTTTTGTTCTTCTCTCCAGAAGAGACCTTAAGCTGATAGTCCTGTGGGCTATATTTAGATTATAGATGGTGGGTTGGGTTTTGGTGTGGCAAGCTAATAGACTTGTTTTAAATTTAAGTCCAATATTTAATAATAATGAGATTTGTATGTTAAACAACTATTTATAGGGAAGTATACCTTCCTATCCTGAACTGTACCCTCACTAGCAGCAGTCAGCAGAGCTCTTACTTCAAATCATTCATACCTAGATGATGAGTTTGCAGACCACCCCTTATAGGACCAAGTGAGGTGTAGGGAGAAAGAGGTTTCAGAAGACAATAGTTTACCACATACATCTTCCCAGGTGTTGTCTTATGTTATAAAAGGAGGATGTTCCGGCAGAATGTATGTGAATGGAGAAAAACCCTAGAAGTTCTGTATGCTTCATAAAGGAAGAGAAGGATAGAGAAGAAGTACTGAGAATCTATTCCAATCTGCTGTACCTCAAGATATGGGGATGGGATTCCTCAGAAGTAATGGGTCAGGAAGAAACTGAAGCATGACGGTTGGCTTCTAAAGCCCTAAAGAGGCAACTTCAAAGAGATGTCATGTGTTCAGCCAGAGTGAGAAGCATCTTTTCAGGGCTATCAAGCCAGTAAATTTAGCCCACTCAACTTTGTTCTCTGTGTCAGATGTCCCAGCTCCACACCATGGCTGTCACACCAAGGCTAAATACTAGAGGGAAAAGAGGGACTTCTCACCACTCAGCCACTGAGAGGAAAGGAATCCACAGTCCCACTGACAGGACAGGTTATCCCCTGGCTCCCTTGGGGAATTGGAGGGCTCTGTATTAATTTTCCACAGGCATATTAAAAAGCGTGATGATTAGGTTTTCAGCAGCGTTGATAAAATATTCAACTAGAGGACAGTGCGGGTTTAATAGTTGTGTGGGAACAACATGTTGACCTGACACTTCTTTGTAGATTGGTTCTATGGGAAAATATGCTCTGGTTTTGGAACAATTTACCAAGTTGCAGACTCTCTGGTGAAAAGGACAAAATAGTACCTGCATTTCAGTAGGTAATCTTGGGGCTTAAAGGTAATTGAATGTCTACTGATATTTATAATTGAAGATAGGATGGATTTTTCTAGACATTTTAAGTGCATATATAGATGTAAGAATTAAGACAAATGAAAAATATCTTTGTTTTATTATCTCATCATTTGTTATGAATCTTTCATTTAATTAGTTCCAGAGTGTGGGTTGGTGAGTGATATAAAGGACATGACATTATCTTTGTGTTCCAGTTCAGATAATATCACTTAGAATTTAAGGCAATTTAAGATTACTTTGCCTCTCTGAAAAGATAGATATTCAGTGGTTTTGTTCTTGGAAATAGATTGTGCTCACACTTCATTCTTTCATAAAAGATCAGAGTTTTCTAGGAGATATAGAATAATCCTGGATATGTAGGGAACTGACATTAAGAGATAGGGGCCATCTGTTCTGTAAAAGATAGCCTTTTGTCTTTTTAAATACCCTCAAAAACACATACTAGATCTGAAACTTCACTTCTTAAAGCTTCCCACTAGCAAAACAAACAGAATGGAAATTAGCATGAGGTCATTGATCAAAATCTAATTCAAAGTCCTATATGTTGCATAGCATGTGTTTAGTATCCAAGAAGAAATAAATCTTCAAGGTGTAGCAGATACACTATCAGATTCTGTCTCTCAATACGGCATTAAAATAATTACTTGGTTAGTGTTGTCAATCACACAAATTAAGTAATGGCTTATACACTGTGTTGAATATTTTTCCCCATTGCCAGTATTCTATTGTTAATAATATCAGCATGGATGTTATTATAATATTGTCAGGACTAGAGTCAAATATATCTACATTCCAAGATATTCTCACATTCATAGAATTTTCCAAGTATGTCTTTATGTTCTATCTACTCTCCTAAACCTACAGAGGAGTTGTTGCAGCAGGCAGTGTAGCAGGCTTCAAATTTTCTGATCTTCCTGCAAATTACTATAGAGATGTTAATATTGTTTTGATCTACCTCCAAGAAAGTAGTGGTTGTATATCTGCATAGAAGTTCATTGTTAAATTGTCTCTGTATCCCACTTGCCAACAAAGTAAGAACTGAACACCCTATTAGAAGAATTGAGAATGAATATGTTTGAAACCAAGGAAAAGTTTAAGTGGTAAAATTATAAAATTAGCTTCCTTCATTTAAATGCAAGCAAAATGCAAATTTTTTCTCCTACTGGGGCAAAAAAAGAGCTCTTGCTTACCACTTGTACCGTGATCTTCGAAAGCAGAGTCACAATGACAACAAATAGCAAATAACTAGGCTTAGACAGTAATACAGGTTACCAACAGGTATAGTTGGGAGTGGAGACATTGTAAAAATGGTTGTGGAGTTGTATATTTCTCCCCCAAAACAGGTAGCTCTAAATTTTCATAGGCGCCATTACATTTGCTAGAAATAGCTCCCAAATTTTGCTGGACTCTGGGACTTCTGGCTTAGGACTCAGGCTTTCGTCCAGGGATCTGACATACCACATGAGAAACTATTACATGATTACTGTAGAATCTCCCTGTTAGCTCCAAAATTGTGAAGGATCTGAGATTACACCACTTGCCAGTTACTGAATTAGTTTGCTTTTACATATACATGTATTGCCAAAAACACAAGACCCTAAGCCAGGCACACAGTGTGCTACTCATCTTAAAAGCAGTAGCCAGAACAACATGTTAGCATTGTATCCCCACACCCCAAACCCCACAGGACAATGTAATGAGGGCAAAATGTGTGCATTTGTTTGAATTGGCTTTGCATCAGAGTGGAGGAAGCCTCAAGTTAGAAGACTCTACTTACGTGTTTATTTATTTATTGAATTAAAATATAGCTGATTTACAATGTTGTGTTAGTTTTAGGTATACAGCAAAGTGATTCAGTCATATATATATATATATATATATATATATATATATATATATGTTCTTTTTCAGATTCTTTTCCATTATATGTTATTACAAGATATTGAACATAGCTCCCTGTGCTATGTTCAATAACACAGGGCTAGGCCCTTGTTGTTTATCTATTTTATATATAGTCGTGTGTATCTATTGAACTCAAACTCCTAATTTATTCCTCCCTCCCCCTTAGAGAAAACTCTAAGCTTTTACGGCTACTGGTACCTTTGCTTCATCTGCTTACACTCTTCTCCAGAGAGAAAGTGATTAGTTACCCTGGAAAGTAAACAAATGTCTCCTGAAAGATAAAGGAGACTTCAGCTGACTCACGAAACTAACCGTCACACTTGTGTATCCTGAAATGTCTCTGGGTGTCTATCTTCAGGGAGACAGTATAGCTTCCAATAATTGTTAGCTGTTCAGACATACCCATTGTTCAGAAGGCCTCAGCTGTGCAGGAACACAGATATGCATGAAATCATTATTTCCTTATACTCCATTGAGAACATTATGGCTTGGTGGCAACACAGGCTCTCTTATGTCTGATCACATGAGTTAACTGACAAGATACCATTATCACAGGGGGAGTTCTTTAGAACTTACCTCTTTAAGTAACCGGGATCGATCGTTCATAGTCAAGGTTGTCCCACTTCTGTCTACAACAAGCTAAGTAGGAACATTTTACTCAGAGAGTGAAAGCTGTTTTATACTCTTATTTCAATGGACAGCTACCTTAGTTGAATTGCCTTTTATTTTCACTATCTTTCTATATCTGTAAGCAAAACTACTTTTGTTTTTCTAACTCATGAGTTACCATTTTTGAGGTATAATTTACATACAATGAAATGAAGAGTTTAATTATAGAGTTCAACCAGTTCTGAAAAATGCACAGAGCTATATACACTAAGTGATAGAACATTTCCATTACCACAGGAAATTCCCTCATGTCCTTCTCTAATCAAACAAACGCTGCTCCCACCAGAGGCAAGAATATTCTGTGATTAGCAACACCTCTGCCTCTTCCCTCTCCTCTCTGAGTGTTACCTTCACCACCCGAGTACATCATTCTCTAATGGAAACTATTATTTTCTTCCTTACTCCACATATCTCGAAGCCTGGCACAGGAAAAATGTCCCATTTCATGAAATGACCCTACCAGCTACTTAGCTCCTCAAGTCTATAACAAAGGACTCATCCTTGATTCTTCTCATTTTCTTTCCATTCCACAGCAAATTTGCCATCATTTCCACTGTAACAACATTGTCCCTAACCACTGTCTCACTTCTGGCCTGGATTTGCCTAGAGGTATCCTAAGAGGGCTCCCTGTCTCTTCTCTTGTCTTTAGAGTTCCCATTTTTTATCAGCATCTATGAGATGCTGACCTTCTCCAGGGCAAAACTCATATTTATTATTTACCATCACAGTCAGAATACAATTCAAATTCCTTATTATGACCTCTAAGACCATCCATATTCTGAGTCCTGTTAATTTTTCTGATTTCATTCCCTTCTTTCTCTGACCTGGGTACTAGTTGCCACTCACACTAAACTTTCTGTGCCTCTGTGATAACTTCTTTCTCCTATAAACGTGAAGAAACACCACCTCTGATGTCAGTTTAAGACATTTGAAGATTGATTTGAGTTGACAGCTCATAGATTTGAAATGAGACATGTTCTCTCTAATCGTCACCACCATCTTCCTCACCCACATCATACTTAGAGAAGCCTTTGGAGCTTGAATTAAAAAGATATCAAATGAGGGAAAGAGAGGATGAGGAGTGGTAAGAAATTTCAGCTCCACCAGGAGAATTTGAGGGGGGCTACAGGGACTAGACTTAGTGGGTTTCCTTTGAAATTCTACACTTGATGAGAGAAGTAATAAAGGTGCACTTCGCTTGTGTCATTCAAATTTCCAAGAGTTGGCAGCTAGGTTGAAATGGCAGCGTGACATTTCTAAACTCGCAGGAGAGCAGGGGAGCCAGACCACCCTCTCCAAAAAATCATCAATGCCAGAGAGCTAAGCAGAAAAACCAAGTGAATCTGCCAGAACTGTAAATGATATTTTCTATGCCAAGAAAAGAGATGATGAGGGCTCCAGCAGCTGATAACAGCAACAGCACAGGGTCTAGGCACAGAAGAGTCCAAGAAAATGATCTCTCCCCTGACAGTGAAAAGCTCTGCTGATGTAAGTTCCCCGTGGCATGATAGCCAATCAAGAGGGAAGACAGGAAAAGGCTTGGGGGTGGGCCTTTGCAGTGGGGCCCATGGGCTTTGAAATGAGGCTGAGTTATGCCCCTTGAATGTAATTGCCTAATCAGTCGTTTAGATTTTATTTACTTGAAAATATCTACATTAATCTGCTTGCCACATGCCAAAACCAAGTGCTAAGAGTTAAAAATAAAGCCATTCTAACAATGAAATTGTATATTAAAAACATGCAAGTCAGTGGCTGGTGAAATAATATTAAGCTTGTAAAACCCAATTGTTGCCACTAATATTAATGCTTAACTTTTATTAAACATAAATTGTCTGCTGAAATTTTAGACATTCTTCTTAAACATTATTTAATTCAATTAGAACAAAGTGACGAGGTAAACCCACTGATCAACACCCTCATTTTATAAATGCTATAACTGAAGCACAGATAATTTGGATGCATTTCCCGATTTCACACAGCCAGGAAATGGGAGAAATAAGATTAAATTCATGTTGCTCTCTCAAGTATTATATAATATTCCTCTAGTACAAAGCAATCTGCTGCCCACATATTATATGTATTTATATTTGTATAGAGGTTTACAAAATAACCTCTCCAAATAATTTCTCTCTAACTGTACTTATACCTTCTAATTCATAATTTTATTTACTTCTATTTTTCTTTTTCATAATTACATTATCTATATACTTCTTTTATTGTTTTAAAAACAATACATTTTTATATTTGTTCATCAATTTTATTATTTATCTGTTTTTCAATTGCTCAGTCTTTACTTCTGCCTTCATTAATAATTTCCTTATTTTTGCTATAAATTATTTTCTAAGTTTTTCAAATGATTTAGTGCTTAAAAATCAGTGTTTCATGATAAGAATATTTTCCTGAATATAGCTTTAAAACACTCTATAAGTGATGATATAAGAAGCTCTTGTTTTTGTCATTTTATAAATAGTGTGTAAATGCAATTTTGATTTCTTCTAGAATTATTTTGATGTTTGTTTTAAAATTTCCTATCAGTTTTAGTTTTAGGATAAATGTTTATAACAAACTCGTTTCATGAAGCATATTTTTGAGACTCAATATACTCATATTTGTTCAGATTCACATACACTTTTAAGGCCTGATAGTAGTATGTTAAATTTTATATCTAATTTAAGTTAATCGAACTTACAGAGACACAAGAATTTTATATTCATAAAAAAGTAATTTTAGCCTCCTTGAAATGTGACCTACTTAATTCCTGCTTTTCTGATTGACAGAAGTGCCAGCTATTTATCATTTGTTGGCATTGTATCTGCTGATGAAATTTCTTGCTCACATAGACCATCCATGCAGTGAGGCTGTAGAAATGCACAAAACATAGATGATGCACTTGGACTACAGGAGGATATGGAAGGAGACTAGAAATAAGTGGAATCCCCTGGCCAAAATCTCAGTTGCAACCATGAAAGAACAGACTAGAACAACTTTAAGGGCAGAAGATAACTGCAATCTGTGCATGTCCAATGAGAACCCCTTGTCTATCCTCCAGGACAAAGCGGCAAAGGTGTGCTGTCCCTACCAAACTCCCGGGGAAGGCTTCCAGCTTCTGGAGTTTCACAGCTAACAACTAACAACTTCAGTGAGCCCGATTACAGGATGCAGATGGATTCTGGATCACAACAAGAAAGCGACAGAATGGGGAACCCAGTATCCTATGGAAGCCAGAAATATGAGAAGAGAAGTGTTATATTAGGAAAAAAATGAAAATGAAAAAGAAAGAAAAAGAAAACAAAAAGGAAAACCAAGTCATGAAAATTCAAGAGTGTGCTTCCCAGATTCTATTAAATTTTGAGTTGGCAGTATTGATTAGAAAAGTAGATCAGAGAAGAAATCAGAAAGGCACCAACGTAGAGAGAAAATAGAATAATTTAAGTTGAAAAATCGGAAGAAATTGCATCAGTCAGTCAGATCTTATGAAAAATAAAACAGAATGAAAATGGAGAAACTGCAAAACTAGTGTGATCTTGTGAGCCAACAGTACAGGGCAGGGGAGCCAAATAGCCCATCAGTTTTACAGAAATGGTTATAGTGAACAGACATCACTCCAGGGTGGCCTGCAAAGAGGACTCCTTCCTCCTTTTGATTCTAGTGGAATGAGAAATCCATAGGAAAATGAACAATAATCAGGGCAGAATTTCTGGTGATTTGATTTGCTTCTTCTACTTAGAAAGACATTCTTACAGCAAAGGGTGAGGTCAAAAGGAAATAAAATGGATTATTCATAAAAGTGCTAACTTGAGTCCATGCACTTAAGACAATTTGTGCACATGGCGCTTTTGTCTTGACTTTCCCTTCAACTTCGGTTGGCATCAGTGAGAATAATAATCTGGTAGTTGCATCTACATTTTTTCCTCTCCAGTTCATTGACATCAGTGACTAAAATGTTCTTTTTCCTTCTTATTTGGCTTTAGATTGGAGAAAATTGAATAATGTTTTCTCTACTCCCTGGATGGGTATAGAAAGAGTGGGCTTGCCCAGATCAAGTAGTGAGATGTAACAAGTAGTCAACATTATCTACAACAGAGCCCTTTAAATTAATTATTGGATGTGCATTTTCCGATGAATAAGTCATTTCCAGTGCATGATATTTTAGATCTCTCTTTGTGACAATTCTGAGGATGGGAGAAAGAATAGGAAAACCAACTTTATATACCCTTCGGCTTAAACATGTAGCCACAATACATAACCTTGTGCACAAATTAAGGAAAGTGCGTGGTTAAAGATATCTGTTCTAGCCACAGGGCTAGATTCATTATCTGCTGGCATTTATTGAGCTAGGAAATAGCTGCTGTTCTATACACTTTCTATGTTTTAATTCATGCAATCCTCACAATAACCTGATACTGTAGGTTACTCTTATTAGGCCCATTTTCAAGTAAGGGTTTTGAGGCCAAAAAGTCAAATAATTTTTCTGAGCTCACACAGAAAAATTAACAGTTAACTAGTGGCATAGCCAGATTTAAACTTAGATAATTCAGCTCCAGATTCCAAGATCTGAATCACTATGCAGATGCCAGAGGTATATTTAACCTGGAAATTGATAGGACCTGCGGGATCCAATTCAGGGTTACTGGGTCTATGGTTGGAGTTCTCATGTAATAAAGTGACATTGTCCTAAATAGACAGGCCTTCTCAGATCAGTCCCTCCATTTCTTTGGGTTTGCAAAGTTGGAAGAGTCTCTTTAGGAACATAACCTATCCTTCCTGGAGATTGTCCTAACTTGCCAGCCTGCCCTAACTACTAATTATTCTGCTGCTGTAATTCTTTGGCTGACTCTTTTACCCAAGCACTAATTTAGTTCAATTTTAAGAATGTAGAAGTATAAGCAACTGGAGTTTTTTGTAAAAAAAATACTATGATGAAGATATTTTAGCTGAAGGTTTAGAATTTCATACCTATTATTTTTAAGATATAACAATGATACATTTTATATATTTTTATTTGTATTCTTGACACACTTTCACATCTATTTTTTCACCTTACTCTCATAACCATCCTGAGACGATACTTAACCTTATTTTAGTGATGGATAAATAGCCTGGAAAGTAAAATATTAGGGAGACATGATAGCTATTTTTAGCTATGTCAAGGATTGTCATAGACAAGAAGCATCAGATAACTTTGTACAGATCCAGAGGGCAGATGTGGGACTAGTGGGGAGAAGTTGTAGGGAAGCAAATTTTGCTCAATAAGTAGAATAGTGGAGCAATTTCAGATATAGAATGGGCTGCCTTGGTAGGTAGCCTCATGACTAGACTCTTTCTAGTGGAAAGCTGACCATGACTTGGGAGGTGGTAAAGGCAGGTGGGACAGACATTATGGGAAGTGCATGTGAGGTACTTCCAAATGTATGACTACGATCTATGAATTGGGAGCATAAATAAATTTAGTGACATTTTTCTAATAAATACAGAGGCTAGATACTAGTCGATGGTCTCGGTCACAACCCAGTGCTAATTCCACTAGTAATTCATAATCTTCCAAACCCAAGTCTCCTTTTGATAATAATGAAAACTTAGGCCTACATCCAGATGCAGATACAGTCCTCCCCACTGAGAAATAATGAATCACAGAACATAGACATTCTCTGCATTTTTATCCCTACCAAGACAGAAGATTTACTTGAGCTTGACTTTCTGCAGATTGCATTATGACACAGTGACCCTCTTGTGCTATAATGTTATATGCATAGAAATATTTTAATCTGAATGTTCCTTTTCAAAGTACACAGACCATTCCAGACCCTGCTTCATTACATCCCCTTTTTCACTACTCTTTCTCTTGTTGACTAAAAAGTGATTTACATAGAATGCACTGCTTACCAAAATGTAAGACTAAAAGATGGTTGGTTCACAGTACGGATTTATTACTGAAAATCTTACACTGTCCAGATCAATAGCAAAAATAACTGGTGTCATGATGACACAAGAGAAAGGAGCTTTGTGTAGCTTTCATAAGCCAGAATGTAGTAAGTGCCCTGTTATCATAATCAAGAGTTGAGATTTAATCAAAGTGATAATGTATGAGACCTCTTCTATGGCCTTGAAGATCCCTGGGATTTACTTCAGTTATTAAAACAAAATAAATATTATAAACCATAAAGGTTATGTTGACAGTCAGAATGTTGAGGAAGACTACATGCATATTCAGGGCTAGTAACCCCTATGAGATATTACAGAAATGAATGAAAAAATGGCATCAGACCTAGAATCTCGCTCTCTATAATGTTATAATGTATAAAGGAGTTATATCACATAGCAATAATAATTTTGAAAGCAGAGTTGGGAAAAATAAGTTACTATTAATTGCACAAAAAGACAGAAGTTCCACAGGGAGTTCACATATTCGGTTCTTTCATGAATTCATAAAAGTAAAATGCTTAGAGACCTGAATAAAATATAATTTTTTTCTCCAAAACTTGAGAGTCTCTTGGATTCCTATTTCCTCATCAAGTTATGTTTAAATATTAGACTATTTTATTTCCTATTGATTGGAATGGAAGAAAATGTCTTTGCAAAATATACTCCAAAATACACCAAAGCAACTAGCACTTCAAACAAAAATTCACAGAAACACATATACAACCTTACATACACAAGGATTATAAACATCCATTCTCATAAGTTCAACAGAGACCTATAAAAGTTTGCATTCCTACTGAAAAGAGATCAAATTAATTTTTCCCAGATATTAACTCTGGAACTCAATGATTCTCCATACATTCTTTTGAAAATGAAAAAAGCCTGAACTCTGCTAGATTTTTATTTTAATTAGACCGTTTTTTCAACCTAATCAGAATTTCTTGTTAAATTTAGTATTTTGTTTACAGTATCAATTTTGCCATATTAGTTCCTTTTTTCTCTGCAGCACTTAGTACTAGGTTAGTTTCCTTAGGTGAGTCTATATATGATCTCTGCTTAATAGCAGTGTACAGATTACTTTAATCATCAGAAATTACAGTATCAAGAGAATGAAATTTATTATACCTTAAAAATTATTTACAATTGAATTTGTTGGTTAAATGGGTTATTTTTAATTTACTTATTTATTTTTTGTGGTACGTGGGCCTCTCACTGTTGTGGCCTCTCCCGTTGCGGAGCACAGGCTCCGGACGCGCAGGCTCAGCGGCCATGGCTCACGGGCCCAGCCGCTCCACGGCACGTGGGATCTTCGCGGACCGGGGCACGAACCCATGTCCCCTGCATCGGCGAGCGGATTCTCAACCACTGCGCCACCAGGGAAGCCCGGTTATTTCACATTTAAAATGGCAACTTATCTTCTGCTATGTAAGAGAAATATTTAAAATCTCATTTTGATAACCTTTTGATTTTCTGCATTCTGAACTTATTTTTTCTTCACTCTACATTAAGCTTAAGCTGGATAGGTGAACGTTTATTGGATAAGATGCAGTTGAAGTTCAGTTCTGGAGATAATAACCTTTTCTTTGACTCTAAGAGGTGAAGTTATTCAATGTTTATCATTAATTTTAGATTGTTGTAGAAATGTATTACACAGGAGAAAATTATGATCACAATTTGTTGCCCTTTGTATGACATCTAGCTAAAGTAAGCTACTATAACTTGTTTAGTTCATTCAATACCTTGCACATTGTCATATGAGAAACCGTGAGAAAGATTTTCTCACTGCAAAAATTGGAATGCGGGCTTCCCTGGTGGCGCAGTGGTTGAGAGTCCGCCTGCCGATGCAGGGGACGCTGGTTCGTGCCCCGGGCCAGGAAGATCCCACATGCCGCAGAGCGGCTGGGCCCGTGAACCATGGCCACTGAGCCTGCGCGTCCAGAGCCTGCGCCCCGCAACGGGACAGGCCACAACAGTAAGAGGCCCGCGTACCCAAAAAAAAAAAAAAAAAAATTGGAATGCGAGTAGGCATATTACAAATGTAGTGAAAATAGTCTTTTATTTTCTGTTAATGTCACAAAAATACTCAGTATGGCCGTCATCATCATCATCATTAAGAAATACTTATTAAGTATCCATTTGCTCTTAATCCAATCTACTATAATTGCTGGATCCCATGGATTTCATCTGATGTAATTGCTGATGGACACCTTCCCAATTAGATGATACACACATTTCCTGCAAGGCAGCTGCAGGAAATAAACAAATGAAATATAAAACTGTGGTGTATTTGTTCCTTCTTTGCCACTACAGCTAAATATTTTCCAGCTCTTTCTCTCCAGGACAATTGGAAGACAAGAGATTGTATTACTTCCTCAGTGATCTCAATATTAACCTAACAAAATCATATTTTTACTTTCCCAATTAAGAATTGGCTGCTTACCTAAAATAGATATACAACAAATGGCCTTAATTTTCAGTAGTGGGGAACCACAATTTATTCTCCTTAGCGATGAATTGGCGAAATATTAAAAGAATTTATGCATACAATATGCTTAGCTCAGTGGCTGGCAAAGTAGGCAATCCAAAAATGGTAATCATTATATCACATTTGATTTGAAATAAAATAACTTCTTCTTAAGTACATCAACAGCTTCCGTTTAGATTCTCATATTTTTCCAATCTAGGCTTTCTTGAAATTCTTTTAACTTTGTTATTATTAATGATCCTTTAAAAATATATATTTCTCATGGATCTTTGTAAATCTTCCCTTTTGGTAATAGTCTCTGAAAAATTATTTATTTAAAAATCTAATATGAAAATTAATATTTTCTTTCATATTTATTTTAATATTCATTTGATTATATCATTTATTTTATACTTTTGATATTTGGAACGGTGCTTTAAAATTATAATTTTGACATTAAACTATTTATTATAGCTGCAGTATGCTCTTATATGTTTGCAAAAGACACATTCAGCCTAATAATGCATTCAGCTGCTTAGAGGATTAAAAGACATCAGGATATTTCCGTTTTCCTTCTATCCAAATATCTTTATACCTTAAGTAAAACAAATTTTTTTCTGTTGCCTGACAGAAGTCTTAAAATATAACCTCTGGGGACTTCCCTGGCAGTCCATTGGTTAGGACTCCAGGCTTCCACTGCAGGGAGCACGGGTTTGATCCCTGGTCAGGGAACTAGGATCTCACATGCCCTGCGGCACAACCAAAAAACCAACAACATAACAAAACAAGAAAATGTGCCCTACATATAATATTCTAATGGCATATGAAGCTACAATGGAAGATAGTCACATGCCTCCCGTGCTATTTCCAAAAATGAAAAAATTATCCTAACCAAAACAACCCTCCCACAGGCCTTATTGTCCTATACAGATTATTGTTTACACAACAGCCAGAGTGATCCTTTTAAGGTTTAAGCAAGGTCATGTCTTCTTCTCTGCCCCAAACCCTCCAATAATTTCCCTTACTGGAATAAACCCCAAGTCCTTCTCACGGCCTTCGATACTTTCCATCTGGCTCGCGGTTGCCGCTCCAAATTCATCTCCCACTGCTCAGTCCCCTCTCCATTCCACTCCAGCTGTTCTGTGCTTGAACTTACGTGAACACAACAAGCAGTCTCCCAGCTCCAAGCATTATCACCTGATGTACACTGTGCCCAATCCACTCTTGCCAAATCTGTATCCCTCTTTCTCTCTCCATTCAAGAACAGGGAGGTAACCTTTGGCCAGAGGACAGCTCATCTAAAACAGAAACTAACTACCCTCCTCTCTCCTAGTAACTCTTCATCATTACATTTATTACTGCTTACACATGCGTGTGCACAAACACACACGCACACACTTACATATATATTTAAGGATCTATTTGTTCATTGCTTGTCGTCCCCCATAAAGTGCAAGATCCACGAGGGAAAGGGATGTGTTTTGTTCATTTACATCTGTAGCTCATTTTGTTCATTTATATCTGTAGCTCTGAATAAGGGTGTCTCAACCCATATAGAGTAGGCTTCCAATACAATGTTGTGGAGGGAAAGAAGGAACAGAGGAAGGAAGGAAGGAAAGAACAAACAGAAGAAAGAACTTGCTAGTAGCACTGCATAATGAGATTTCAAATGTTATCCAATCTCTCCACTATAGTTGCCTCATGAAAACTATCCAACAATCAAGACTCACCACAGAAGAAATCTCCATAATCCAGAATTTCATAAACTCTTACTCTTTCACTCTGGTGTTAATTATTTAATCTGTTGTCTTATCATTGAATTAAATGCCCTTTATCTCAAGTCTGTTCTCATATTTTACAGTCACATGCTAATTTTTTTTTAAATCTCAACTTCATTCTTAGTTCTTGTGATTCAGTAAGTCTAATTCCTATGCATATTTTATACAATCTCTTAGGTAGTATTTGTGTAAAACTTTAAGTTAATATTTACATGTCATATGCATATTTTAGTTAAACTTCACAATTACTATTGCAGTAGGTGGGATCTTTATTTCAGAAATAACATGTATTGAAAATAACATTTAGGTGGAAGGAAAAAGGCTTGAAATTGTGATTTTAAATGTTTCATTGAATACAGACCATTGCTGGGCACTTGCTTCCACACAGGGAATACAACATAGAGTAAGAGAGTCAGGTGCTTGATCTCAAGAGCGTTGTACACTAATGGGGGAGGAAGACCATAAACACATTTGCAAGAACAATAATAGTCAAGAATAAAGGCTCCCAACATTCATATAATTACATCATGACCCATACCACAGTCACGATTGGTTAGAAACTGAGATAGAACATTCCATGAGTCGGCAAGCCAGATTCTCCCTCCTAAATATCTACAAGTGGTACTCAAAGAATCATTTTAGATACAATGAGACACTTCTGTGCATAAAGAAGCAGAGATGAGAAGCTATTTAATCTAAGAGGGATAGAAAGAGTATCTGACTGTGAAACCAGTACATTCCCTGCCATTGGCTATTGGTTTCTGTGGGAATACTGTAATCTGACAACAAAAGAAAAAGTAACTTTAGTTAGGCTAGACAGAGAAGGGTTTTGTCCCTTGCAACAAAATGATCCCTAGCTAAGAAATAGATAATCACACCGGAGATAATCATAGTTTTAAATTTTATTAATTAAAATTGCATAATCTGAATTTGTCATTTAAAATTGTAATATAAAATCTTTTTACAAAAAGTATAACTTTCTGTATCATTTTGATATTCATGTAATGTACCAATATGTGAAAATATCATATGTATTTAAGTGTATAACATTGGATATCTTTTTTCTATTAAAAATGATTTTAGAATTTCTGCTTCTGCTGAAAATGAAGAAAGTTACAACATAATGCCATCCTCAACTTAACAACAAGGAAGGTAGGCAACTTACAAAAGGAATTTTTTAAGTCACCAGACAGGTAAGAACATAAAGAAATCAAAATGATTACAAAACAGAAAGTGACAATCCCTTCTTAGGCGAAAAGAGACCTATCGTGGCTTTCGTTTCCGATGGAGAAGCAGGAGGGTAAGGAAGCAACCATTGATTGACAGGAGTGAGAAGAAACTGGCTAAACTTTTAAAATGAATTTTATAGGCCCAACATTGGTTGGTAAAATGATTTCAGAAATTGAGGCATCGCAACCACCAAGAGATTCTGCACCCACCCATTAACTCTTTCCCGTAGATTATCACCGCATATTCACGTGATAGATTTGGAGCAGAGAGTAATAAATGAGAGAGAAGACCTCTCAGGTACAGGCATGCAACGCCTGTGAAAGACACAGGACAGAACAGAAGAAATGAGAGAAACCCTTTTGGATAACCTGAGAATTCACTGCTGTTGCCTGCAATCCATTAAGAAAGGAATAAAGGACCTGAGATAAACCCTCCATAGATGCTCTGGACCTTTACTGTACACATTGCTAAAGCCTTGCAAGGCTAGTCGTAGGAAAGTAGGAGAGAGAGATGGCTTCTGTGTGACAGAGAACTAGGAACAATATTGAGAACAATGAGAAATCATCAGCATATCAACCAACAAACCAAACAAATCCAGAAGCTTGGCTATAAATAAAAAAAGTGATATCACAAGCAGTTTAAAAAATTAATGGCTGTAGTATAAGGCACAAAGGGAATGCTGGTCTCTCCCCAGTGCTCGGATACCAGGCAAACGGAAGGTTTTGTTCACATATAGTCAAATTTTTGAAGGTAAAGTGAATCTAACCAAAGTAACAACAGAACTATCTAAATGACAAGTTAGGTTGACTCAATTGACTAGCAGTTTACAGATGAAGGATTAAGTTTCTGGCAAAATGTAATTTAGTCACCACTGTTCCTTTTCATACAACATCTAGCATACAATCAAAATAAAGAAATATGTGAAGGAAGAACATGTGATCAATTGTCAAGAATGAAATCAGTCGATAAAAACAGACCTAATGATGGCCCAAATCTTGAATTATCAGCTTTAAATCAACTGTGATAAACATGTTAAGAGTCCAGGGAAGATGTTGAAAATGTGTTTGGACATATAGAACATTTCAGCAGAAAAATGGAGACTATAAAAGGAACTGAACATAAAGGCTAAAAGAAAAAAAAATAGGTCAAATTTGAATGACCAATTAATCTCCACTAGGTTGGTATCAATATAGATTCCCATTAGAAATAAACAAGTGATCTCATTTTTTTCCTCATCCTTGTAGTATCTTACTCTTGCTTGTCTATTTTTTTAAAAAACCCTTGCCAATATGACATTTGGATAGGACAAAAGTTATATTTTGTGTATTTTTCTTTAATTTATGAGTGACTTGAAACACATTTTCATTGTTTATTGACTACTAATATTTATTATAGTGTGGTAAACTTGTTTATTCTCTGGATCATTTTTCTCTTTAAAAAAATCTCTTTTTTTCTTTTATTACTTTGGGAAAATATTAAAAATATTAATTCATGGTCTCCCCAAAATACTACACATGGTTTCCTATTTCTGGGTTTTGCATTTAGATATGTTTAGTATTTATTCAAATTTATTACTCTTTCCCTTTATGTTTTCTCAATTGGTGTAAAGTTTACCAAGGCTTCCCTGACTCCCCAAATATATAAATATTATTCTGGCACTTTAGGTCTTTATTATTGTTTTCATTGTGGTTCACATTTTTAATATAACCTAACTGAGTTTTGTTATAGCCATATTATAATGTAGGCATTATAAAAGAAAAATTGCACCAAACTGGCTTAAACAGGCAAGAAAGACTTTATCTGAGACAATTTCAATAGAAGAGAGAAACTATTTCAAGAGCGGAGAAAGACTGAACCAAACTCAGCTGAATAGAAAGAGAATAGATTTTAAGCACGGGGTGAGCTGGGGGAAAGTGCTGGAGGGGGTTGGGGGGTTGGTAGTCAAGTTGATTAGGCCATTAGTGTTTGCTAAAAGTTTCTTATCAAAGTTAGCAACCTACTTTCCCACACTCTGAGAACCACCATTCCTGTCTTTCTTGATGATTACGTTTCAAAGCTATTGCTTCCAAGTCCCTGAGAAGACATTCCAAAGTTGTAGAAGATTTACATCTCAAAAGTGCAGAGAAAGAATTTACAGTTGCAAGTTTTCTAAAGTAGATGCTCAAAGGAAAGAGAGGTCAGAGGGCTATAGTCAGAAGAAATCTGTCTAAACTTTAGCCAAGCTGAGGGGAACCTTAAGGCTGGCTTGGTCAGCAACTAATCGTTTCCTTTTCGGCCAGCATCAGTCATGGCCTTATCTCCACTTTCCCCACTGATTTGAAATACCACCTTCTTCAATATTAATTTATTTGATAGAACCAATTTGTTCCCTCTAGAATAAATTGTTAACTTATTATAGTTTTGTGTTATTCATTTTCAAATATTCTTGGGCTATCCTCATATTCCCTCCTTGAGATGAATTTCAGAATCATTTTGTCAATCCCCCTTAAACATTTGCTTGAATTATTAATTGGAATTTTGTGAGAATAAGTATGTAGATATATCTGGGAAGAGAAACCAATATCGCAAATAAGAAATCCTTTCTCACTAGAATTTTGCTGCATCACTAGCAAATCTAGTAGTATAAAGCCTATGGACTTTGCAATAGTATGCGTAAGATATAACTATTTTACTCAACAGAAGGACTATTAATTATATGAGTTATTGCACAAATGTTTCCATTATAGTGTTTATTGGAAAATGAGAATTTTTTTCAGTTGCCCTTCGCAAGATTTTTAGTATCTTTATTCATTTCTTCTTTATAAAGTCAGACAATATACTCACCCAGATCGCGAAAATATCTATCTCAACAAAAGACCATGTTGCAGTTAATTGAATTAAATTGTTCACATGCAACTGCTTACTTCAAGCAATCCTCCCTTCCATCCTCCACACAGGCTCAAAACCTAGTATATCCCCATGTAATACACACACACACACACACACACACACACACACACACACACACACACAACTTATGTATTACTTCTCCGGGTATGCAGATAAAAAATAATATTTCCTGCTGTCCCATCAAATTGGTAAAACCATTTGAACTTTATGAGATGACAAAGTCTAACCCCTTTATTAACTTTAAATAATTCAACAAGTAAAATGCCTGAATTTTTTCCATATTGTGCTGTAAATTGAAACTATGCTTCCTTGTAAGAAGAACTTGCACTTTGTGCTCTGCTAATCAGAATCCTAACAATATCATTATTTCCCTCAATATAATTTTTTGCCTCATGGGATTAAATGAATTAGTACATTTTCAACACACAATTATCCTTATTGTGCAAAACTATTATACAGCTAATGAAAACATTTAACTGGTTTTGTTGCATAATCAAACCATCATGTTCTGCATTACATTTTTCAGTGAATTTTGCATAATGAGGGTTACAATCGACTAGGGAATGCACCCTCTAATGCCATCTTGGGAAATGTTTGATTATGTGTTGTACTGAAGTGTTTTACTGTGACCCAATAGGCCAGTTTCCAGATTCATTTAACCTCAGTGTCTACAAAAAGACTTCCTGCAGGCATTTCATTGAATATCAAAAGCAGGGTCACTCTTGCCTTGTGCATATGAATGCTTCTTGACAAGAAAAAAAACACTGAGACAGACTTCCATTCCACAATTTCCAGTGAAGTGTTTTCAGATGTTAACAATTATGTCTCCACAACTTTGATTTGAACTGATGACCTTGGTGTTGATGTTTCTATAACCCAATTAATGACTAATTACTGATTCCTTGAGTTTTCATCTGCCCTTTAAATATTCAGTATAATAGCTCCAGGTAGTAAAATTAAAAGTGTTTCTTACTGATTTCAATGAGAATGGCTTACTCTAGAGATTGCTTCCTGTTGCAGGATTTGTAACCAATCAATCTAAAAGAAAAGCTTTTTAGAAAGATGATTAAAGAGTTTGAGTTGCTTGTTGGTCTAAGCAACTTAAAGGAGAATTAGCAGGTTTAATCATTAAAGTGTTATGCTACTAATATCCTACTCAGAGTAAAAGTCAAAGTCCCTACAATGACCTTTCCCCCTAAAATGCCCTTCTACTTCTAGTAGAACTTTAACCCTCATACCCCTGACCCCACTGCCTACAACTTGCCCAGTCACTCAGTCCCGCCACACTGACCACGTTGGTGCCCTTGGAACAAATAAGTTTTCTCGCTCACAGCTTTGGCACATGAAATGCCCTTCCCAGAAACCCTCATACTCAGCTCCTCACAACCTCAGTGCTCTACTCAAATACCACCTACTATAAAATCATAATATATAAAATAACATGATTTCCCACAAACTTATCAGCACTCACTGGGGCTTTTCTGCTATGCTTTTCTTTAGAGAAGTGAGTGTCATATTTTATCACATTTTGTATTAATATATACTTATTTATTTTCTTTTCCCTCATGAGGGAGGGCAGAGAAGTTGGTCACTGATATATTCTCAATCCCTAATATAACACACTTGCATATAAGCTATAACAAATACTTCTTAAGTGAATTAATACAAATTTAGTCAAAATCAAGTAGCCAAAGATCTTATATATTTCTCTTTCCATCTTTCTCTATCTCCTATAGAGGGTCATAGGCATAAAACAAGGAGGTAGTGGGATAAATTAAGAAAGTCCTACTTGTAAATATTTCTGATGCTTTTCTCTCTAAACCTTGAGCTTAGATCATAGACACATACCAGACAGGTTATGATTATGTTACTTCTGGGCACACTTTTTTCTCAGCTCCACTAAAGCACAACCCCTCAAGCAAAATACGTTCTTCCTTGTGTCTGGCTTTACAGGTACTTTTTCAAACCTTCAAGCATATAATCATATTATTCTATAATCATTTATTTATGTACTGAACTCTCTCACCATTCCACGAACTCACTGAGGGAAGAACTCATGATTTACCCATCTCTCTGACTGGAGACCCCAGCCCCAATATATGGGAAAAATGAACAAATTGATGTGTGCCTCTGTTCTATGGGCTTTAATGTCAAGTGCAAATTGCCCAGACCTTTCATTAAATGGGGTAACACAAATCCCCAAATCATAGCTAATGACATATCCTAATAAGGGATTCTACTGAATTTCTAAATAGTTCTTTCTCTTTGGTTATTCTCTATGTTGGGAATTAAACTAAGTTGAAAACTTTTGACTGCCTCAATACTGAAAATCTCTCATTCCCAAACATTTTTTTTTTTTTTTTTAAATCAAATGTTTCCCAGGAACATACTTGAGGAGGAAAAGGAAAGAAGAAATTCTCAGGTACAATGATCTTCTGAATCTCCATTCAAGAAAAAGACAGAAAGACATGCAAATGGCAAGATTTCAACATAGATGGGACTCGAGGGCATTATGCCAAATGAAACAAGTCAGACAGAGAAACGAATACTGAATACCACATGATTTCACTTACACGTGAATTTAAAAAACAAAACAAACAAACTAAACAAAACCCAGACTTGTAGATACAGAGAACGATTGATAGTTGCCAGAGAAGGGGTTTGGCAAAATAGATGAAGCAGATCAAGAAGTGCAAATTTCTAGTTGCAAAATGAATAAATCATGGGGTTGTAAAGTGCAGCATGGGGACCATAGTCAATAATATTGTATTAACTTTGTGTGGTGAAATATGGTACCTAGTCTTATTGTGGTGGTCATTTTGCAACGTACACAAATGTTGTACCCTTGAAACTAATATCACATTGTATGTCAATTAGACTTCAATTAAAAGTATATAAAAACTTTTAAAAAGAGAAAGAAGTGCTTCTTCCATTTTACTCTCCCATCTCCAAATAGCACTTAGAACAAAGCAGTAGTGCTAACCACAGACTGGACGTCCTGAGCACTTGTGATCTTGGGCTGCTTTGTTTTTAAGAATGTTACTGCTGCTGAAGATGCTGCTACTGGAGCCTATTCCTCCATCACAAGCTGATTCTGCTTTCACCACCTCACACTGAGGACCAAAATCTCCTTTCCTGCCAAACAAAGGGAATATAGAAATGCTTTCTCTCTACCAAAAAAGTCTGCTGTAGCTCCACATCATCCCCAGTCTCTCACCCAGATACGCCTGCTCTGGTCTCATCACCTATCCCTGGTCTCCCACCCAGATACAGCTGCAAACTAATAATGAGTTTGTAAGGACCAACTGGTGATTTCTCTTCTCTTTTTTTGTCAAGAAGACAAGAGCCGTCCTTTGTATTTTTTTCCTGTTGAGACACCCACCCGGGACTGTCTAACAACCTTCCCAGTCTTTGTATTTCCCATGTGGTAGTTAAGAGTTAGCAGCTTTCACCACCTTGCATTAGGAAACATCTGCTGTGCCATCCATAGAGGCTGAGTGGAAAAATAATATTTTAGTTCTCTTTATATTGACCATTTCAATACTCTCGATCTCTGGATTCCCTTAGTTTAAGGATTGGGAAACCCACCAAGAAATACATCTTAACCTCAGCTAGTTTTTCTTTCATTCTCTCCCCTTAGTTGGGAGGTGGAGTGGGAGCACTCTTGCTTTTTTATCAACTAAAGAGGACCTTGGTGCCTTAGTCTTTGGAAGACTAAGCCTGACTCTCCTTCAGGGTTAAGTGAGTAGGAAGCAGAACAGTGTGGCTAAGTGTGAGTCCAGGCTTTATCACATGGTATGATTTTGAATCATGGTTCTGTCACTAACAATTTGTACAGATGAGGATTTTTAGTTACCTTTCCAATTATTAGATTTTCCTCCTTTAAATTGGGGAGAATACAGTACTTATTTCAAAATGTGTGCCTTGCTTATAATAAGGTCTCAGCAGTTTGTTGTTATTATCAAAATTTCTATTATTATATTATATGTCAAGATTAATCAAGATGCCTTTCAATCGTGTATTGATTGGGGTGGTGATAAGAGAGAAGAAAATCAATCAGATCTCATGGTAGCAATCGGTTTTGTTTTATTTGGATTTTAACATTTTCTGCTCACAGACATACTGGTAAGCTGATAGGCTGCCAGTGCTCCCCATATATATATATAAAACAAAACTGAATATAAATGAAATACAATTGTGTATCTCTTGAAGCTTGTCCATTGACCCTATATACTCCAGATAAACTGCTCTTATTTTATGACCTTAACTACCAAATTAAGGCAGGTCATTAGATATTTGGCTTTAGAATATTTTCAGTATATTTTAAAGTCTCAACAAATCATTATTACAGAATGAGGTTGAACTCTGTGCTTAGAGAAATAAGTTTTATTATATTTGATGGACTTTACTGGTTGCTCTAGTTAAAAAATTATTAGTCCATAAGCTTTCTCTGGGATTAAAACGACTCTTTTTTAAAAAGCAGCTGGCACTTAGTGGGTTCCCCCCCAAATATTTATTGAATGAAAAAGAAACTGCATAATGAAAAAAATAAGAGCAAATATTTAACGTAAACTTTGGCACTTGTCTTACTAATTACTGTTTAAAGTAACAAAAGGTAGAGTACATTTTCCAAGGATTATTTTTATTCACATGCACTTTACTCAACTTCTTATGCCACACAATAAGGTCACAGCCCCAGGTGCAAGGAACTCTTCTATACATGGAAAACTTAAACAATTCTGATGTAGAAAATTTTAGAAATTCTGGAGTCTCCATTTATTTCCCGAGCAATTTGCATTAGTTGCATAACCACCATTCAGCTAGACTTTACAGTTCTATACCTCATGACCAATATACCTGATTAGGAGCCTAGAGTAGATATACTTGATGGCATCTTTTCTTTGGGTTGGGATATAAACTCTAGCCAATGGAACTGACTGAGTGTGTGCAACAATGAGCTGATTGGAGTCCTAAAACAAGAAACCTGCTCTAGACTGTATATTTGTATCCCCCTGAAATTCATATGTTAAAAGTAATCCCCAATGTGATGATGTATGGGGATGGGACATTTGAAAGGTGATTAGGTCATGAGGGTGGAGCCTTCATGAATGGAATTAGTGCCCTCATATAACAGAAACTGGAGATCTTTCTTTCCTCTTCTTCCATGTGAGGACACAGGGAAAAAACAAATGTCTATGAACCAGAAAGTAGGCTCTCACCAGACACTAAACCTGCCTGTGCTTTGGTCTTGTCTTCCCAGCCTCTAGAACTGTGAGAAATAAGTGTTTGTTGTTAAACCACTCAATCTATGTATTTTTGTTATAGTAGCCTAAATGGACTACAAGCAAAGTGTATCCACAGAATTCCCTTCCTCTAAAACAAGGCCTTTTCCCTTGGGTGTACTTAAATACCTAACCCTAAAATTGCTGCTGCATGGTAGGGTAGCAGCAAAAGAGGATAAGTTTTTCATCTTTCCATCTAGAGTTTTTCATCTTTCATCATTAACTTTTCTATAAAATGTGAAATAATATTTGCTTTGAACATTACCAGCAGTCCCATCTCTGCCATTAACAATTTTCTTGGTATTGTATTACCCAACGTTCTCCAGAGAAATAGACAAATAGGATGTGCGTATACACACACACACACACACACACACACACACACATGCACATATACACACATACAGGATATATATGAATATGTATATACATACCCATGTGTCAATGGTTTAGCTCCATTCCAGAGGCCAAAAAGCTTGAGAACCAGGAATAGCCAATGTTTTAATCTGAGTCCAAAGAGAGGGAAAAAATCCATGTCCCAGGTCATCAGACAAGGAGAATTCTCCCTTACTAAGAGGAGGGTCAACCTTTTTGTTCTAGTCAATCCTTCAACTAATTGGATGAACGCTCCCCCCCACCAAATTATGGAAGATAATCTGCTTTATCAGTCTATAAATTTAACTGTTACTCTCATCCAAAAACACCCTCACATGCACATTCAGAACAAACTTTTAACAAATATCTAAGTGACCCATGACCCAGCCTAGTTGACACATTTAATTAAGAATCACAACGTATGAAGAAAGAGAAATTTATTTTAAAACATTGACTCATGCAATTGTAGAGGCTTGGTGACTCCAAAATCTGATGGAGTAAGCCAGCAGGCTGGAAACCTAGGCAAGAGTTGCAGTCCAAGCTCAAAGGTAGTCTATTTGCAGAATTTGTCCTTTCTCAGAGGAGGTCATTGTTTGTTCTATTAAGGCCTTCAACTGATTAGGTGAGGCCCGTCCACATTATGGAGAACAACCACTTTACTCAAAATCCACCTATTTAAATGTTAATCTATTTAGCTGTTAATGTAAACCAGCCTTACAGAAACATCTAGAATAATATTTGACCTAATATTTGGGGGGTACTGTAGCCCAGCCAAGTTGACACATAAAATTAACCATCACAAGTATCTTTATTAGTTGGAACATTCCTGTATGCAAGAGATAGATATATAATTTAAAATAATATATGAAGTGAATGTGAGAGTATGTGTGCATCCATGTGTGTGTGTGTGTGTGTGTGAGTGTGAGAGAGAGAGAGAGAGAGAGAGAGAGAGAGAGAGAGAGAGAGAGAGAGAGAGAGAGTGGGAGAGAGGGGGAAACCCATGAATAGTGTAGACTAAGAATTCCAGAGCTAAATGGTGTCTTTAACTCTCTTTATGTTTTCTTTCTTTCTGTGCATTGACTCAATATCTCCTCCTGTACATGGCTTTCAATGAATGTTAGGGGAGAAGAACACAGCTTCAGATACATACATGTTGATATTATCCTGAAGTATAGTAATTCTGTATAAGAAAGAAAGAGCTTAATGATTATTATGCTTAGTTGCTATACAAAATCAAACAGTTTGTTTAATTCCAGGGAATTTACCAAATTGTAAGTCTTACCTCTCTGAGACAAAAGCTGAAGACTCACTTTCCCAGCCTCCCTTCAAACTAGGCTCTATCAAGCATGTATACGCCTACAAAAACATCATTGCTTTAGAAGAGAGCAATGTGAAGAAACAGATCCTAGTCAGAATCTGTTTCTGGTTATATTAGGAGCCATAGATTCTGGCTTTCTGGGAACAGTATGGTAGATTCTGGCATCTATTAGTGTCACAGATACTTAGTCATTACTTGCTGAGTGCCAACTCTCTTCCAAACCTTTGCTAGAGAAATGAAAAGGGGTCTTCTGTGAGGTGTCTGCTGGAGCAGTCCAAGGGCATGGTTTAAGCATTGTTCTTGGTTATATGTCCTCTAAATCCAACTCTCTGTCCCTAAGAGAGGTACTTTAAAAGATCTATTTTCCTCTTAGGGAAATTACAGTGTTTCTATTAGAGCTCTGATGAGGCAGAGAATTTTTCTAGTTCATTATCTTGCTATTAGATTTTGATTAGACTGGCATAGAATAGATTCCCTGAAACAAGCCAAAATGGGTGATCAGGATAATGAGTAATATAAATGGCTAGATTTTGGTCACTCTCTTGACTCTGTGGCCAGAAAGGTTGAGTATTGTGATTGGCAGCTACACAAGAATCACATATATATAGTGAAAGAGAGGCAATTCTACAAATGAGGAAGAAATGTTCTTTCTAGAAGAAGGAGAAGGAATGCTGGGCAACAATAAACACCCAACAGTGTGTGATGAAAGTGGCTAGTTATCCATTAAAGTTGGACTCTGTCTTAAGAACCAAGTGGGGAATTTAGGGGAAAACGTAAGGCTGACTGGTTTGGTGCTTGGATGTCTCAAAGCTTGGGTGTTGAGTGCTTTTCCAAGCATGGTGCTATGGAAGTATAATGGTGCAAAAAATATGCATTACAGATCTTAGGGCCTCATGCAAGAGTACAAATAATTAAATAGGTAATGAGTAAAAAGTGATAAGTGATATGTCAATAAAAGTATTGGCTGCTCTGGAAAAACACAGGCAAGGCACATAATACCAATTTTGAAGTTTGATAAAAACTTCCTCTTTAAAGGAATTGTCATTGTTCTGAATTTGAAGTCAGGCAACAGCTAGTGTCAAATTCCTGTTTAAACACTAGCCAGGTATACTTAGACAAGTTATCTTTTCACTCTAAGACTCAGTTCCATTATATGTAAGATGGGTGAAATAAGATCTCCTCTTAGAGTTGTCATGATTAAATGAGATAACACATGTAGAGTCTATAACCTAGTATAGGGTAGGAACTCAATAAACATTTTAAAAATTACTTTAATTTTTCTGGGTAACTACGATGGGTGTACTTGTGCTTAAGTGAAAGGGGTGCACATGGAGAGTTGTGACCATAACATGACCTTTCAACTAAATGAGTGAGCTAGAGAGAAGACTAAAGCAGTACAAAGATAAGTTAAAGATCTGTACTTGAACCAAAAGCCACAAGAAGTAATACAATACCTTTGAAGAGGTAAATGACATGATCAAGTTTGTATTTAGATAGATCACTTTGGCTCCTTGGGGATCCACTAACTTGCATTAGGGACAATTCTTTGGTAAGCTGGTTTGCGATGGTGGTATGAGACAAAGGGGATTAACAAATATGAAAGATATCTAGGAGTTTAAATGGTCACAGTTTAATGATTTTATTGGATATGGGAGAATATTGGGATAAAGAAATACTCAAGGGCTTCTGGCTGGAAAAACTAATTAGATTGTGAAGACATTTGTTAATGTAGAAAAACCTGGAGGACACCGTGGGGAAAAGAGAGGTCTCTAAACAAACTAAACAGTTGATTATATTGAGTATGAACATACCCAGTAGGCTTTGGATGCTTCTGACACCCCAGAGACACATCTCATCTGGGCAGATAGATGAGGGTCATCAGTAACTGGAGGGTAACTTGTGAGAATTCATGAGATGATTCTGGGAAGAATTTGCAGAATGAAGAGAAAACAGTTCCTGGAATTGAGTCCCAAGAAGCAACACTATTTAGATGATGGGACAAGATGGGCTCTTAAAATACAACTAAAGAAGATCAAAAATTAAAGAGAAAGATAATCAGGAGAGTATGCCAGTAGAGAAGCCAAGGCAGAGAGTCATCAACAGTATCTAATCTTGCTGACAAATTCCAAAAGTTATGTATTAAAAATGAACTGACAGATTTATTTCTTGGAGAAATGGATATCAGTATTTTGAGGAGTAGACTGAAGAGTGAGTGAGAGGGACAAATATGGAAACAGGAAATACAGAGCTTTTTATTTCCCCAAAATTTCATTTGTGATTTGACAGATAGAGTAGGAGTTTTGTCTGTTTTTTTTTGTTTGTTTTCTGTTTTTGCTTTTTGTTTTTTTTACATAGGAGATGTCTAAGTATAATTAAGAGCTGATTTGAGAGCCAGAAGTTACAGCCATGTTGAAAGCACAGGAGATCGAGGAAGTAAAGCATAGAGAAAGAAAGATCCCAGAAAAATAATCAAGGTGTTGAGAATTGGAAAACAACTGGAGTAATTAACTTTAAAATATTGCAGCCCTTTCTCCTGTAACAGGAGAGAAAAAGGAAAGGATGTATTGGATGTAGGAAATCATTACCAATATGTAAGAGATGCTGGGACATTTTGAAAGCCATAAAAATTATTGCTTCAAAACTATATGAGTTTGTGCATTTAAATTTCTATGATTTGAATGTGAGTCAAGGGTAAAGTGATTTTTCTTCAGAAAGAAATTGCATTTTATTGACGACTCTTTGATAACACCTCTGTTTTCATTATGTGAAATATTAGATTGTGTACATTCCCCAAATCAATTTTATCTTTTCTGCCACTGCTACTTTCAAATGATTTTAACTTGAGCCTTGAGGCATTCCAAGATAATGTAAACCTTATCAGTTTTCAAAAATTTTACTGTAGTGCTGATCACATTTGGCTTTTTTATGTGTATGTTGGGGGATTTGAAATTATGGAAGGGGGAAACCATTCATGCATCAGTATAATCATTTCAAAAAATGAATCCTGAATGCTAGCTGAACACAATGAGAAAGGACAATAGCTTTCCATTAAACTTGGAAATGAAATCTGAAAAGCTTATCATTGTTTAAACTTAATTGTCTTAAGTTTACTGTGATAATATTGGCAACAGTGTTATGTTAATATTAGATGAAAGAAACTAAATTTTTATCCACAGGCTATTGGTGAAAAAATGAGTTGATTCTCACATTTGAGTGTACAGTACCTTCCTTTAAATGAGAACAGAAACTTAGATTTGAATTGAAATGACATTGACATGAATATACCCCTATCAACTTGGGGTTATAGCTGCACTCCCATACTCTTTTACAATTTGCAAAGGGGCTGTTATTGCAAATGTTATTTTTTCCAATAAAGAGACAGCTCATTAGAACTCATTACTAGTCAGCAGCTGTCGCAGAATATAGATTTCCAACTCAGAGCAATACATCTTTTTACAAATGCCTTCACTGAAAATGTGGAAAAGATCTATTTCATCATTAACCTACAACTACATTATACATTGCTGCACTTATACCTTTTCTGCAGAGCATTTTATAGTTTAGTAACTTTTAGCTGAATAATCCAAGTTTCTTCTACATATAATACCTGATGCTTGTAAATTCTAAGGGGATGCCAAAAGTTATTTTTTCCACCCCAAATAATAATGTGTTATTCTGAAATCTGATAAAGTCAATAAAGCAACAAATATGTTTTCAGTATATAATTTGTGCAAGGATGTGGAGGATAGAAAAAAATGAAGTACCATCTAATTCCCCTGTGCTCAAAGAGCTTACACTCTACTTGGGGAAATAAAATACAGACAGTTAAACTGTGCATACATATAAAGTTAAATAATATTTGAAGACAAGTATTTAATAAAGATAATAAAATAATACATGATATTTTGTTATGTGCCTTATAGAAGAAATAAATTCTCAGAGAAGGAAAAAATCAATATGGACATAAAATATTTGGTAATGCTTCCCAGGGGTGAGAAGTGTGTGTGTGTGTGTGTGTGTGTGTGTGTGTGTGTGTGTGTGTGTGTGTGTGTGTCAGAGAGAGAGAGAAAGAGGGAGGGAGAGAGACTGGGAGAGAAAGAACACATGTGCAGGAGGAGGCTGGTAAAGTGGGAACGGCCCTCAGGTCAGAAGATCAATGCTATAAGCAAATATGGAGATATTTTACAAGGTATGTGTAGTACACACACACCTTATAGTTAGACTGTAGAAAAATATTCTGTTAATGTGAGAGTTAAGGATAGTCGGAAAAATAGTGTGAGGTCAGGCCAGAGGTTACTTTAAATGCCAGGCCAGAATGTGGACAATATTTACGTGTGAAAAAATGGAGACTGGCTTACTCAAAGGAGGCACTCATTTCAAGGAAGTGTTGCACGGAAAATAAAAATTTCAGCAATGGCAGAGTGAACAGAAAAAATTCAGTATTGAAAATAGAACACAATGGTGATGACAGTCACAATCATATATTTCAATGGCTACGGGATAAGACATTTTGTATACTCCATAAAGCAAGAATATGATAATTTAAGATAAATAACTCTGAAGATACTTTCCAACATTCATAGGAACTTTATGGCTATAAAATATCAAGTGTTGCAGCCAACACTCATCAAACACTCTCCTCTACATTACACACTATTATATTAATTACAAAATTCTGTGTATACAAAATATTCAGTATTTTGAACATTTGACTTAGCTTTCACTTGATATTTTAATAACCTAACAAATTGTAGATTAATTAATTACCAATAATATTCTTCATTCATTCAAAAATAGTTATTTAGTATCATTTTCAGGTGACTGTGGTTCATTCTATTTCTTCTCTTTCTAATACTTGGTATTTTCACTCATTAAAAATTAACCTCTGGGCTTCCCTGGTGGCGCAGTGGTTGAGAGTCCGCCTGCCGATGCAGGAGACACGGGTTCGTGCCCCGGTGCGGGAGGATCCCACGTGCCGCACAGCGGCTGGGCCCGTGAGCCATGGCTGCTGAGCCTGCGTGTCCGGAGCCCGTGCTCCGCAACGGGAGAGGCCCAAGTACCACAAAAAAAAAAAAAAAAAAAAAAAAAAAAAAAAAAAAAAAAAAAAAAAAAAAAATTAACCTCTGGAATGAAAGTTTACTTTTCTTCAAAGAATGAAGCCATTATCATGGTAGCTTTGAAGAAGGTATGCCCCCCAAAAGATTAAAACTCATTTTAGAAGAGCTGAGCCTCATGGGCTATCCTACCACCTTTTCCAGGGAAAAAATATTAACTATAAAGTGGCTGGGATTTGATTGAGAAGAATCTATGCAGACTTTGTTCATTACTCACACCATTCTCCTCTTGAAGTACAGGCTTTATAAAAAGAAAAAGAATGACATTTCTTGATTCACCCACTTCATGTGACTTTACCCAGTGTCCTCTAATAGGCAGCTACCTACAGCATGGGTGCTGCTTTTTCAGGTGTCCATAAGAAGAACCTTTCACGTTTTTGATCATCCATCTTTCTAAATCCATTTAGAGATAGCAAAACTCATAAAACAATGCAGAGAGTATGTTGTTGTGGTGGTGGGGTTGGGAGCAAAGGCACACAGAGTCAAGAACAGAGTAGGATATGGTGACTTTAAATACAGGTACCACTGACATATTTCATCACAATAGATGACAACTTGTATCCTGAGTTTTCTTTTCACTTGTCTTTTTTTGTTCCTATCACTTTTTCTTCCCTTATATGTACATTTTATTTACTCTTTTCTCATCTAGCAATTGGAAAAAATATATTACTCTACGAATTGTTACTTCTAAGGTAAATTTTTTAATATTATTGTTTTTAATTTTCCAACAAATCTCTATTGATTTGCTACCTGAAAGATATAAAACAGCATAATTTACCTTTTTACAACTTCTAATGTTCTGTTCACATGACATATTTTAGACCCTGAATAATATAATTATATTAATTTGCTATTATATTTCCTCTTAAAATTTATTGATAAATCCATTGAATTATATAGCAAAATTATAGTATCGTAAATCTATTTTTTAACTTTATTGTAGTATTCAGTATCAGCACTTCAATGCTGCCATTTAAAAATTTTTTATTTTCGTTAGTTTCTCAGCATACTTTAGTATAGTTCCAAATATAGAACAGATATATTGATGATGTTTGTTTCTAAACCCTTACATTTTGAAAGTATATATTTATTTCTATCATAACTAAATAGTAACTTACTTCCTTATAAACTTCTTGGGCCATAATTTTTTTCATCAGGTCCTTATACTTTTTTATCTACTATTTTCTGGAATTTATTATTTCAGTAGAATTCCTTTATCTAGTCTGAAATTGTTTTCTCACAGGCATCCTGTTTTTTCTACATAAATGCTTATTGGATATAGTTTATTTTAAAAGATATTTTTAATTCACCAAAATGTGTCAAGGTATTGATCTCCTTTTCATATAATACATTTTTTTCTTTTACATATTGGCTGTATCTATTTTTCTACTGTTTCTATCCTTTGCTTCAAGAACCATGGAATTTAATATCACAGTGGTCTCTTTCATAACTCCACTTTCTCTTATTGGTTTTACTATTATCATTGATGTTCATTTATATTCTGAGAAACTGTACCAAGTTTATCTTCTAAATTACTGATCTATCTAATTAACAATGAACATTATATGCAACACTGTTTCCATGTGCAATTTTTAAGCTTATTACCAGTTTTAACATCAGTTAACTTGTTATTTTTCCTCATGTCAGTTAATTCTTCTTCACCTTAGGCTTTTGCCTTTTTGTCACACCTTTAAATTCTTTTTTCCCACCTCAGTCTTTGTTTTTTTGCATACAAAAGTAGGTACTTTCAAGATGTGGCACATATATACAATGGAATATTACTCAGCCATAAAAAGAAACGAAATTGAGTTATTGGTAGTGAGGTGGATGGAACTAGAGTCTGTCATACAGAGTGAAGTAAGTCAGAAAGAGAAAAACAAATACTGTATGCAAACAAATATATATGGAATGTAAAAAAAAAAAAAAAAGGTTCTGTAGAACCTAGGGGCAGGACAGGAATAAAGCTGCAGATGTAGAGAATGGACTTAAGGACATGGGGAGGAGGAAGTGGAACTAAGTGAGAGAGTGGCATGGGCATATATACACTACCAAATGTAAACTAGATAGCTAGTGGAAAGCAGCTGCATAGCACAGGGAGATGAGCTCAGTGCTTTGTGACCACCTAGAGGGGTGGGATAGGGAGGGTGGGAGGGAGATGCAAGAAGGAGGAGATATGGGGATATATGTATATGTATAGCTGATTCAATTTGTTATAAAGCAGAAACTCAGAGCAATAGCCAACTCTACCCACCACCAGTCCCTCTGATCAGGAAACTTGCAAAAGCCTCTTAGATAGACTCATCCACCAGAGGACAGACAGCAGAAGCACGAAAAACTACAATCCTGCAGCCTGTGGAACAAAAACCACATTAACAGGAAGATGGACAAGATGAAAAGGCAGAGGGCTATGTACCAGATGAAGGAACAAGATAAAACCCCAGAAACACAACTAAATGACGTGGAGATAAGCAACCTTCCAGAAAAAGAATTCAGAATAATGATAGTGAAGATGATTCAGGACCTTGGAAAAAGATTAGAGGAAAAGATAAAGAAGATGCAAGAAATGTTTAACAAAGATCTAGAAGAATAAAAGAACAAACAGAGACAAACAATACAATAACTGAAATGAAACACACACTAGAAGGAATCAATAGCAGAATAACTGAGGCAGAAGAATGGATAAGTGACCTGGAAGACAGAATGGTGGAATTCACTGCTGCAGAACAAAGAAAAAAGAATGAAAAGAAATGAAGACAGCCTAAGAGGTCGCTGAGACAACATTAAATCCAACAACATTTGCATTATAGGGGTCCCAGAAGGAGAAGAGAGAGAGAAAGGACTGAGAAAATATTTGAATAGATAATAGTCGAAAACTTCCCTAACATGGGAAAGGAAATAGCCACCCAAGTCCAGGAAGCACAGAGAGTCCCAAACAGGAGAAACACGCCAAAACACATAGTAGTCAAATTGGCAAAAATTAAAGACAAAGAAAAGTTATTGAAAGCAGTAAGGGAAAAATGACAAATAACATACAAGGGAACTCCCATAAGTTTAACAGCTGATTTCTCAGCAGAAACTCTACAAGCCAGAAGGGAGTGGCATGACATACTTAAAGTGATGACAGGGAAGAACATACAACCAAGATTACTGTACCCAGCAAGGATCTCACTCAGATTCGATGGAGAAATCAAAAGCTTTACAGACAAGCAAAAGCTAAAAGAATTCAGCACCACCAAACCAGCTCTACAACAAATGTTAAAAGAACTTCTCTAAATGGGAAACAAAAGAGAAGACAAGGACCTACAAAACCAAAGCCTAAACAACTAAGAAAATGACAATAGGAACATACATATCGATAATTACCTTAAACGTGAATGGATTAAATGCTGCAACCAAAAGACACAGGCTTGCTGAATGGATACAAAAACAAGACCCATATATATGCTGTCTACAAGAGACCCACTTCAGAGCAAGGGACACATACAGACTGAAAGTGAGGGATTGGAAAAAGATATTCCATGCAAATGGAAATCAAAAGAAAGCTGGAGTACCAAATTACACAATAGACCAGATAGATTTAATTGATATGTATAGGACCAAAAACAGCAGATTACACTTTCTTCTCAAGTGCACAAGGAACATTCTCCAGGATAGGGTACATCTTGGGTCACAAATCAAGCATCAGTTAATTTAAGAAAATTGAAATCATATCAAGCATCTTTTCTGACCACAACACTATGAGATTAGAAATGAAATACAGGGGAATAAACATAAAAAACACAAACACATGGAGGCTAAACAATACGTTACTAAATAACCAAGGGATCACTAAGAAATCAAAGAGGAAATCAAAAAATACCTAGAGACAAATGACAATGAAAACACGATGATACAAAACCTATGGGATGCAGCAAAAGCAGTTCTAAAAGGGAAGTTTATAGCTATACAAGCCTACCTCAAAAAACAATAAAAATCTCAAATAAACAATTTAACCTTACAACTAAAGGAAATAGAGACAGAATAACAAACAAAACCCAAATTAGCAGAAGGAGAGATATCATAAAGATCACAGCAGAAATAAATGAAATAGAAACAAACAAACCAAAAAAAAACCAATAGCAAAGATCAATAAAACTAAAAGCTGGTTGTTTAAGAAGATAAACAAAATTGATAGACCATTAGCCAGACTCATCAAGAAAAAGAGGGAGAGGAATAAAATCAATAAAATTAGAAATGAAAAAGGAGAAGTTACAACAGACACCGCAGAAATACAAAGCATCTTAAGAGACTACTACAAGCAACTCTATGCCGATAAAATGGACAACCTGGAAGAAATGGACAAATTCTTAGAAAAGCACAACCTTCCAAGACTGAACCAGCAAGAAATAGAAAATATGAACAGATCAATTACAAGTAATGAAATTGAAACTGTGATAAAAAATCTTCCAACAAACCAAAGTCCAGGACCAGATGGCTTCACAGGTGAATTCTACCAAACATTTAGAGAACAGCTAACACCGATCCTTCTCAAGCTCTTCCAAAAAATTGCAGAGGAAGGAATACTCCCAAACTCATTCTATGAGGCCACCATAACCCTGATACCAAAACCAGTCAAAGGTACTACAAAAAAAGAAAATTAAAGACCAATAACACTCATGAATATAGATGCAAATATCTCAACAAAATACTAGGAAATAGATTCCAACAACACATTAAAATGATCATACACCATGATCAAGTGGGATTTATCCCAGGGATGCAAGGATTCTTCAATATATGCAAATCAATCAATGTGATACACCATATTAACAAATTGAAGAATAAAAACCATATGATCATCTCAATAGATGCAGAAAAAGCTTTTGACAAAATTCAACACCCATTTATGATAAAAACTCTCCAGAAAGTTGGCATAGAGGGAAACTACCTCAACATAATAAAGGCCATATATGACAAACCCACAGCAAATATCAACCTCAATGGTGAAAAACTGAAAGCATTTCCTCTAAGATCAGGAACAAGACAAGGATGTCACCTCTCACCACTATTATTCAACATAGTTTTGGAAGTCCTAGCCCTAGCAATCAGAGAAATAAAAAAGAAATAAAAAAGAAATAAAAGGAACCCAAATCGGAAAAGAAGAAGTAAAACTGTCACTGTTTGCAAATGACATGATACTATACATAGATAATCCTAAATATGCCACCAGAAAACTAGAGCTAATCAATGAATTTGGTAAAGTAGCAGGATACAAAATTAATGCACAGAAATCTCTTACATTCCTATATACTAATGATGAAAAATCTGAAAGAGATATTAAGGCAACACTCCCATTTACCATTACAACAAAAAGAATAAAATACCTACGAATAAACCTACCTAGGGAGACAAGAGACCTTTATGGAGAAAACCATAAGACACTGATGAAAGAAATTAAAGATGACACCAACAGATGGAGAGATATACCATGTTTTTGGATTGGAAGAATCAATATTGTGAAAATGACTATACTACTCAAAGCAATCTACAGATTCAATGCAATCCCTAGCAAACTACCACTGACATTTTTTACAGAACTAGAACAAAAAAATTCACAATTTGTATGGAAACACAAAAGACCCCGAATAGCCAAAGCAATCTTGAGAAGGAAAAATGGAGCTGGAAGAATCAGGCTCCCTGACTTCAGACTATACAACAAAGCTACAGTAATCAAGACAGTATCATACGGGCACCAAAACAGAAATGTAGATCAATGGAACAGGATAGAAAGCCCAGAAATAAACCCACACACATATGGTCACCTTATCTTTGATAAAGGAGGCAAGAATATACAGTTCAGAAAAGACAGCCTCTTCAATAAGTGGTTTTGTGAAAACTGGACAGCTACATGAAAAAGCATGACATTAGAACACTTCTTAACACCATACACAAAAATAAACTCAAAATGGGTTAAAGACGTATATGTAAGGCCAGACACTATCAAACTCTTAGAGGAAAACATAGGCAGAATACTCTATGACATAAATCACAGCAAGATCCTTTTTGACCCACCTCCTAGAGAAATGGAAATAAAAACAAAAATAAACATATGGGACCTAATGAAACTTAAAAGCTTTTGAACAGCAAAGGATACCATAAACAAGATGAAAAGACAACACTTAGAATGGGAGAAAATATTTGCAAATAAAACAACTGACAAAGGATTAATCTCCAAAATTTGTAAGCAACTCATGCAGCTCAATAACAAAAAAGCAAACAACCCAATCCAAAAATGGGCAGAAGACCTAAATAGACATTTCTCCAAAGAAGATATACAGATTGCCAACAAACACATGAAAGAATGCTCAACATCATTAATCATTAGAGAAATGCAAATCTAAACCAGAATGAGATATCATCTCACACAAGTCAGAATGGCCATCATCAAAAAATCTACAAACAATAAATGCTGGAGAGGATGTGGAGAAAAGGGAACACTCTTGCACTGCTGGTGGGAATGTAAATTGATACAGCCACTATGGAGAACAGTATGGAGTTTCCTTTAAAAACTACAAATAAAACTACCATATGACCCAGCAATCCCACTACTGGGCATATACCCTGAGAAAACCATAATTCTAAAAGAGCCATATAGCAAAATGTTCATTGCAGCTCTATTCACAATAGCCAGAACATGGAAGCAACCTACATGTCCATCAACAGATGAATGGATAAAGAAGATATGGCACATATATACAATGGAATATTACTCAGCCATAAAAAGAAATGAAACTGAGTTATTTATAGTGAGGTGGATGGACCTAGAGTCTGTCATACAGAGTGAAGTTAAGTCAGAAGGAGAAAAACAAATACTGTATGCTAACACATATATATGGAATCTAAGAAAAAAAATGTCATAGAGAGACTAGGGGTAGGATGGAAATAAAACACAGACTTACTAGAGCATGGACTTGAGGATATGGGGAGGGGGAAGGGTAAGCTTTAACAAAGTGAGAGAGTGGCATGGACATATATACACTACCAAACATAGGGTGGATAGCTAGTGGGAAGCAGCCACATGGCACAGGGAGATCAGCTAGGTGGTTTGTGACCACCTAGAAGGGTGGGATAGGGAGGGTGGGAGGGAGGGAGATGCAAGAGGGAAGAGATATGGGAACATATGTATATGTATAACTGATTCACTTTGTTATAAAGCAGAAACTAACACACCATTGTAAAGCAGTTATATTCCAATAAAGATGTTAAAAAAAAAAAACCAACCCAAACCAAAAATGGGCTGAAGACTAAATAGACTTTTCTCAAAAGAAGACATACAGATGGCTAAGATGCACATGAAAAGCTGCTCAACATCACTAATTATTAGAGAAATGCAAATCAAAACTACAATGAGGTATCACCTCACACCAGTCAGAATGGACATCATTAGAAAATCTACAAACAACCAATGCTGGAGAAGGTGTGGAGAAAAGGAAACCCTCTTGCACTGTTGGTTTGAATATAAATTGGTACAGCCATTATGGAGGTTCCTTAAAAAACTAAAAATAGAATTACCATATGACCCAGCAATCTCACCACTGGACCTATACCCAGAGAAAACCATAATTCAGAAAGACACATGCACCCCAGTGTTCACTGCAGCACTATTTACAATAACCAGGTCATGTTAACAACCCAAATACCCATTGACAGACGTATGGATAAGGAAGATGTGGTACATATATACAATGGAATATTACTCAGCCATAAAAAGGAACAAAATTGGGTCATTTGTAGAGACATGGATGGATCTAGAGACTGTTATACAGAGTGAAGTAAGTCAGAAAGAGAAAAACAAATACTGTATATTAACGCATATATGTGGAAACTAGAAAAATGGTACAGATTAACCAGTGTGCAGGGCAGAAATGGAGACACTGATATAGAGAACAAATGTATGGACACAAAGGAGGGAAAGTGGTGGTTGGTGGGGGTGGGGGTGTGATGAATTGGGATATTGGGATTGACATGTATACCCTGATGCGTATAAAATGGATGACTAATAAGAACCTGCTGTATAAAAAATTAAAAATAAAAGTAAATAAAGCAGAAACTAACACCATTGTAAAGCAATTATACTCCAATAAAGATGTTAAAAAAAAGTAGGTAGGTACTTTCAAAAATACATTGTGTTCAGTAGTAAAGCATTTTCTTTTTTTTTTTTTTTTTGCGGTACGCGGGCCTCTCCCTGTTGTGGCCTCGCGGAGCACAGGCTCCGGACGTGCAGGCTCAGCGGCCATGGCTCACGGGCCCAGCCGCTCCGCGGCATGTGGGATCTTCCCGGACTGGGGCACGAACCTGTGTCCCCTGCATCGGCAGGCAGACTCCCAACCACTGCGCCACCAGGGAAGCCCAAGCATTTTCAAAAATAAGTATATATTTACTCTTAAGAATAAGTTCTCCTTTTTATATAGCAAAATATTTTTACAGTTCCTACACTATATATTTTTCTTTTTTCCAGACTGCTAATCTTTACATGTTTGTGTACATAGAATTTTCTTTGATTGGGTATTTACCCCAAAACAGGGTGCTGAGACCATTTGTGGATTCACCGTTGTCTGAAACATTGTTTGAATTTTACTCTTCAATATTAATCATGAGGATGTGATATAGTTTACATTTCCTGTTATGTGATTCAGAAAATGTCTTCTCCCCAGTTTCCACGGTATTTAGCTGCATCCTCAGTAAGGGCAGCTATTTTCCAGCCTCACTGGGTTTTTCAATCTGGTCACATCTGTTACATATCTAGAAGGAAGTGTGTGACTTCTTAACACGTGAACAGCACTCTTTCTCAGTTTCTAATTCCGAAGCAAGATCACACATGGGGAAATCGGACAAAGCAGCTCAAGTTGTCATCTTACCCAGACACCATTTTCATTTTGTTTACTCCAATTCTATTTCTAAACTTCTTCATTCCATTGAAATACTCTTCCAATATGACAAATATATATATATATATATATATATATATATATATGTGTGAGTAATATGTCCCAAAGATTGATGCTGTTAATGACAAGAATTTTACAGTGGATAGTAATGTTTATCATGACTTCTACCACTGGAACAATATTAGAATAAAACAATTCAAAATATAAACTTCAGTCAGCCTATTCACTACCATAACTTTTTACATAATTATGAAAAAGTACAGCAACAGTTTTTCCTCTTGAGGAATATTGGGGAAAATTTCCCAGAAAGTTGTGTGGATCTAGATTATAGAGTTCCATATCAAATTTATTCAGATAGGCTCAGATTCATTACAATAAACTGTTTCTAACATTTGATTAGTCATTATTTTATAAATGCAGATAAGCAAATATACTTATAGGGTAAGAAATTACATTATTTATTCTGAGAACTTCAGTATGCAATATTTTGTAAATCTTGGTGAATCACTAGTACCCAATTCCACCGAATAAAGTTGGGGGTCCTATGTATTTCAATATATCTTTCATTTGGGCTTGTTTCAACCTTGAGAGTTTAAAAACAAAACTGTGTTGATTTCATATTGTTATAATTTTGCAATGTAATGTAGATTCCTAGGGATATATTTTATCTATATGGAAGATATTCAGTACATGAAAATCATATTCACTGAAATTAAAAATGGCAAATAATAAAACCAATTAGAATATTAAAGTAGTGACATCAGTATTTAAAGTTTCTCTAAGTTTAGAAAATTATTTAAGAACTAGTGACTGAAAATAGCATTTTAAAAGTTGTAGTCAGAGTCACAAAGAAAAGAAGTAAACACATTTGTTGACTGGACTTTGCTTTAAGAAAGTTCTGCTAGCCTGCTTAGTGAAATTATTTTTTTTCTATCAGTATCTTCCATAAATGAATGAGATCAACTAGATAATTATAAGTGCATCTGTTGTAATATTTTTTTTTTGAGTTTAAGTTCACCATTTCTGAAATACTGTTTTAGCTTGCTAAAGCATCCACATCAGTATAGTTAGAAGCAGCTATAACAGTGCGGTATATAACAACCTGCACTTTTGATAACTGTTACTTGAAACAAAGCTAGTCATTTTTTTTCATCTGAAGGGCTATGTTGGGTTTTGGCCAATGAATAATGTATATATTATTCCTAAGGCAAAGTTATTCACCTGTTGGAAATCACATAAATGCCAAGCCCTTCTTATTCACGGCCTGATTGGAAATTATGTAATGACTTTTTACTAGTGTTTAGCCAAACTGAGAAAATTGTATCTAATCTGTTATTCGCTGTTGTTTTTAGGTGTTTTGTATAACAGGAAAACACTACTTATAAGATAAAAAAACATCATGTTTAAGTATCTGTAGTTTCCATTACATATTTGTTTCAAGCCAAGCTACAAAACTTGTTTAAGGAAGATGGCCATAGTCTTGTCTTTCCTTTTCTTTTTTTCTTTTCTTTTCTTTTCTCAAAAATTAGGGCACATTTACATTTAGTGCATGGGCATTTTTGTTCATTAGATTCAAGAAGACAAATTATAGAGCTGGATATAAATCTTAACATCATGTTTACATCTATATTCAGAAGTACTTGTACTTTACTGTCCATTTAACCAGATGTTTCTTATCACTTGTTATATCATTGTAACAGGTAGTTTAGTAAGGCCATAGTCTAAAATGTATGTTCCAAGTTGCATCAAATATATAATTGATCAGTTGATGGACTCCAGTGTGTTCCAGCCTTTATATATGTGATTAACTACTGATTTCCTAAATAAGTCCTTACAGCTCCCATTCTTAAAATCAGTTTTCTTTCTCCCAAGACATTTGAGAAATAAGGTTGAGAGAAAAATATATAGATCCTCAGATGCTGCTTAGACCACACTTATCCAGACCATATTTGAGGAGTTGATAATCCTAATTCTCTTCAGTTCTTATTTTTTTCAAAATGTCTCCCTGGTCCAGTTTTATTCATAATTACATGCAGTGCACAGACTGTTAATAACAATCAATTAAGAATCTCTTGGCCTTCTATGGTCTACATTCTAATCAAGAGCAGCCAGAAAAATGCTGGCTATGAGCTCTGCCAAATAGACCATTAGCCACTGATAGTTTGTTTCAGTTAAAACCTCTACTTGCAGTAAACGACTGATCTCAACACGACAAAGTAATAACATGTTATTTAGGTGCTTTGTTATCTGTACTCAAGCAGACTAACTCTTTTACTTCAACTATTTCAGTTCTTACATAGATATTGTAAATTTCAAGGTTAAATAATAAGAAATCATGTAATAGATAATAAGCAAATTATTAAAAGTAGGAAATCCTTAGCTATATAAGTCCACATTAACAGAATGATTTATAGGGAGAAACTAACAAAAGCCGCAGAGTCACTTCATCATTTAATAGAGAGGAATCCTATCACAAAAAAATTTCCTTGCCAGATAACATCCTCAAGAGAGATTCTTTCACATAAACTAAATAGAAGCATAGAATAAAATGCAAGAAATTATGTTGCCAGATAAAAGGAAGAGCCTTGTGAGTTAAAACCATGCATGCATGAGCAGGGGAGGATTCCAAGACCATGAAGGGTGTTTTTGTGTATGTTTGTGTGTTTTTTAAATGAAACTTGACTGCAATGCATTCCCATAGTGCTTGATCATGGTTTAACATGTTTGGCTCTCTCATTAGACTGTGAACTTCCAGAGGTCAGGAACTCTGCAGTATGGCATATTTTTCAAAGGAGCATGGTGTGCAACTTACACTCTAAAGAGCAGAATCCACCATGTTTCCCGTGTTTTAAGTTGACAAGCACCATTTGGGAAGAACCACTGAGTGAACCAGGCTCATGTTGTGCTGCCTGGGGCTCATTTTCTATGACATTTGACATGTTTCCTTAAATCATTTTCCTTGAGAAAATTTGGATTTTATTCCCTCTTAAGATTAAAAATAGTTTAACAGTTACAGCTGGTGTGATTACAAATGAATAGTCTGAATAGGAACCTTAAATTCCATTTGTAAATATAAAATTGCCTATTTCTTACAGGTAGAGTGAAGGCATGTTACTGTTTTGTTGAAAAGTATTTAAAATTTAATGACTATAACAATACAAATTATATTTGTATGTAATAATTTAAAAAATCTGTCTTTATACATGATTCCCTTTTTAAAAGGAAATTGTTGATCATTTGAAATATGGACTCGACCACATTAGTAAATCATTAAGTAATACCTTTAATCAAATGGCTCTGCAAATAATGGCCATTTCTGAAATCTTCACTTTGTATAGTTTCTTACTTTCAAAGATGTACTAAACATTTCCTTTTGAATATCTCATTGTTACTTCAATCTCCACAACTTTATTTCATCATTTTTCCAACAAATATAACTTTCTATACATAAGTCTATCAATAGCATTATTATTCGTTTAGACATTCAAGGCCCAAATCTTGAATTTTCCTTTATCTTTCCTAAATCCATATCCAGGCATTTTGCAAACTCTCCCTCTGCCTTGCATTCGTTCTACAATTTACTCACCCTTAAAGAACAAGTCAAATTCTATTTAATTTGTACATTATTTTCCCATTGTCACAACCTACTTGGCTTTATTTTCTATTGTAATTTCTTAGAGCTCTAAAAAATTTGCAAAACAAAAAATTAGAAGTCATTTTAGGTTTCTCTCTAGAAAGATATATAGAAAAAAATCATAAAAATTATTCTGGGTTTGTATTAATAGTTAAGTGAGAGAATAAAAGCAATCCTACAATGTAAAGATATATCTTTAACCATTAGTATGTTTTTAATTTTAGCAAATGGAAATAATTGCCTATAATATATATTTCTGCCTATAATATATATTTTGTATATATACAAAAATAGCCTATAATATATACACTATTTTTGGCTGTGTTGGATCTTCATTGCTGCTCCTGGGCTTTCTCTAGTTACAGAGAGCGGGGGCTACTCGTTGCAGTGGCTTCTCTTGCTGCAAAGCACAGGCTATAAGCGTGCAGACAGTAGCTGTGGATTGCGGGCTCTAAACTGCAGGCTCAGTGGTTGTGGTGCACGGGCTTAGTTGCTCTGGTAGCATGTGGGATCTTCCCAGACCAGGGCTCGAACCTGTATCCCCTGCATTGGCAGGCGGATTCTTAACCACTGTGCCACCAGGGAAGCCCTACTTCTCTTCTGTCTTTAAGTATTTGTGCTTCCCAGCATGTACTATGCTTTCATGATTTTAAAGAATTAGCGCTGTTATCAGTGGTGCTCAAATTGATTTTCCAAAACAATCTTCCTTAAGAAAGTTTACATTTCTCTCTCTCTTTCAAGATTAAAAAGCCTTAAAACCTATATGATTACAAATTAATAAGTTAGAATGTAGTGTCTAATTTGATTTATAATTATTTAAAAAAACATGTTTTCAAATTTCATTAGTGACAACTTCCAATAATCTCAACTAACTTTTATCATTTCATGACCATAGGGCATTTATATTACTCCTTCTTCCTGAATATAATAATTAAATAATTCATAGGTGTCATTTCCAGAGTAAGTGGGGAAAATCTGAGATTAAAAATGGAGGTTATTAAAACTGTAACACCTGAAGTCTAAAGCTTGGAGATAATTATTAAGAACATTCATTTCTCAAATATTTTGATAACATGAGCTCTTATTTGGAAACTAAACTAGTTTAGGATATCATTAAAATCCTTAAAATGTTTTTGTCATATCATGGGCCTCCCAGAGCCATCCAACTTGTATACTAATTATTTTTTCTTAGCTGCATGCTGTTTTAATTACATTCATTATTTCTGTCATTCTGCAAAATCTTATGCATGGAAGTGCTGGTGGCCTGGTGCATAACCATTGTTTTTTCCTGCTGTGTTAATGGCTTAAGTCCAAGCTGAGGTGCAAATAAAATGAGTTTAGAAGGCTAAATTTGGCCCCCAGTTAATTTGCTTCACTAACCTGCTACCTATTTTTTGAGTATGTCATAAGCTGGCTCAATTACAAATCTATGTTCATAAAGAACCCAAAATTTAGACTGAGATTTATAAACTTGTATCCTTAATGCTTATCAATGATGTTGTCAGCAGGAAGCTCAATGAGAGATTTCTGGGGGAAAAAAAGAGAGGAATTGCAATGTATTGTGATTCTTATTAGAAGTTAAATATATTTTAGCAAGGAGAAATAACAGATTAGGAGGAAAATATTTAGTAAAAATAAGGAGAGAGAAATCAGGTCAGAAGCATTTTTGACAACTTGACATACAGGAGTTCTCAGTTACCTTTGGTTAAAAGTATTCAACCTGTCACATTTCTACTTTCTTTAATTTTAGATGAAAAGAAAGATATTTCCTGTTGACATCAATGGTCTCTGTTCCTTTTGTATGCTCTGTTTTTGGTGTGCACCTTGATCCCTTCTTCCCCTTTTTATGTTCTAAATGAAATGGCAGCACAAACTGAAAATTCCCCTGAATCACAAATGGCTCAGAGTTATAACCTCTCTCTGTGATAGAAAACATCTCAAAAAATCAATAAATGTAATCACAAATAAATACTTTAAATGAATGATTTTTAAAAGTGTTCAACAATATATTTTGCATCACTAATAGACTCTGTTTAGGAATTTATAGTATATATCTATATTATCTATTAAATTTTAAGTTTGTCTCTTTTAGGAATCACAATAATTAGCATATACAGAAGATGCTCTGTTCCTAGGTCAAGTAATTGAAAACAAGCCCCTAAAGACACTCTTATTGTGTCTCCACAACATATTTTATTCGATCCATAATACCTGAGGGCTTTTTGGGGTTTGTTTCTTCTTGTTAAACAGATAAAAACTTCAGTTCACATTTTTTATCATCACAGAAGAAAAATGCAAATTAAGACCTCCACTTTCTAGAAATTAACCTTCAAAGGTGCAAGACAGATTAGCACACATCTATAAATCATGTGAGATTCTTGCTTTTACTTTATGGTTATTTTATTTGGTGTTTGTTGCTATTGATAGCAAACAACAATTTCATATATAAAAGCCACAAAATAAAACAGAATTGGAAACACTTCAGAACAGTGAAACAGATTCTAAGTAACTATTTTAAATCAATTTTCAATATTGTTGATTGGCCTCATGAAATGGGCAATGAGATTAAAAAAGAAAGGTAAATAACAACCCAATATACTAAAGAAAATCTCCAGAGAAGAGTTCAGAATTCTATTATTAGAATGACAAAAGAATGTTCATTCTTTAAAACTTGAGGTGATTACCATTGTCTTGGAAAAGTTGTGCAGTGCATTCACCTTCCATATCCATAGCTAGAATGACTACAGCATTTCAGGCAGGCAACTGACAGACAGGCTTGACCAACTATACAGCCTTAGAGTAAAAACTGAAATAATTTCTCTAAGCATGCTTAATCAAATATCAAAGCATGATTTTTATATCTCCATGCTTATTCAATAAAAGTTTAACTCTTTAAGAAAACAATTGAATAAAAAGAATAAAGAACATCATACTTAAATTCTACAGAATTTGGTTTTACACCATACATATACACCTACATATAATTGTCTCCATTTCATTATTGTTCATTGCTGTCATTTATTGCTTAACTTAACCCTAACTTTCTCCTAGGCTATGGTGGATTTAACTCACCCTAAATTTCATTAACTGAGCCTCTATCATGAATCCAGTATGCTTTGGTGTATCCAGTGAACTTGGTCTTAAAAGTTCTTGCTATGGATTACAGTTCGACCTTTGATTTTAATCTAGAAAAAGAGACTATTAACAGTTTACAATCTCTTTAGCAAAGATCACATTTGTCCTTTGGATTTTTCTACTTTTCTTTAGCTTCTCCTGTCTCATGGCATAGAAAAAGAAATAAAAGTAGAAAGAAAATAAAAAGAAAGAAAAAAAAATAGAAAGGAAAACCAGACAGTAGTGTGGCATTGCAGTTGTTTGACAATCAGACATTTGTCTTCTACCAATCAGTGTTTTCCAAGAATTGATCTTAAGTTTTTTTCTGAATTTTCTGTTTTAGGAGCACTTCCTCAGATCTCTCATTTTTCATTTTCTTTCCTTCTCTTTCGGTAGAGAATGGCTACCAAATGGCTTTCTCTACCTAAAGTCTGTTCCACTGTAAGCACAGAAGGCCACTTAGAGTTTCTAGTCTGGCCTCTGACACAGTTCTTTTCTACTGTAAAGTTTTAAAATTAAGGAAATCTCACTTTAAACTAGAATGTAACTAGAAAATCCACATTCACTAGGTATTAAACATTTTTATAATAGAAATAGAAAATGGCTTCCTTTTACTCTCAAATTGACATTTATGTTTCTTTTGATAGCAAATTGATCTGTGAATGCAGTTAGCCACACCAAAAAAACTGCTACACACGCGTGTTTCTATTTGGGTTCCTTAGACTAGATTATCATGCTTTAGTACACCACGGGCTTCCAACTCTATTATCTAATTTTATTTACAGCACTCATGTTAGGTAGGTAGAAAAAGGTCCCCATTTTATAAATGAAGAAAGGAGAGTACAGAGAAGCTAAATGACTTGCCCAAGGCCATGTACATCTCTGTGGTAATTCTGTACTAGAGTGACTTGGGAAGGACCATGCACCAGTGGAGACAAGGGTTAATCCAATCCCCGAGCAGGGGGATGGGCAGTTGAGACTGATAGCAAACTAAAAATAAGCTGAAACTAAATGCTTCATAGAAAATCATCTCTGTAAAAATCATAATTTAATAAAACTGACTACAGAAAAGTGTGTCTCTGTCATTTGCGAATAAATAGCTTCGAAAGAAACAGCGAAAAAATAGTGGTGATAACAGGTACAGAAACAGCACAAAATATGACTAACAAGGCAAAATAGAATTTGAAAATCTCAACCGTATAAAACTGCATAACCCTCTGAATATATATTATTAAAACATGTCAGACTATTTTTAGGATTTAATTTTAACAACTAGAATTTGTTTTCAACCACCAGCAAACTAAACATTAGAAGATTTGCCTTTTATATCTGTATTTCACTGTGAAGACAGAACATGAAACAGTACCCATCTCTATTTTTATTATCCTTTCTGTATACTTTACAGATAGCTCCAATGCTGGGTGAGGAACATACCTGAAGATGACTTACCAATGTCTGGTTTCACAACATGAAGTGGAGTAAACGAAGGCTCAGTAAACATGGGAAAAAGAAATCAGTAGTTACATAATACTTAAAAATGGGATGTTTAAAAATTCTTGTTTGCCTTGAGAAAGCATAAAACGTGAATCAAATAGCTTTATGCTTTTGTACTATGGAAAAACAAAGGACAGAGGAAGAATAAATCTCTCCGTTCATTTTATGTTGTTGGAATGTTCCTTCTCATTTCTCCTTCCCTCTTTCAAAGCTCTAAGGGAATTTTACAAGTAACCAAATTTTTAAAAGTTGGGGGGGGAATTCTTGAAACTCAAAATCTATCACTAACTGCTAAACACTCTGAATGTATTAATATCACTAAGTTAAATAAGAAGCCTAGAAGTTCAAATTTATTCATTCAGTAAATATTTTGGTGCCTAATTTTTCCTAATAAGTTCCATGCACCATGATGTTAATACCACCTTTCCAAAATTGAATATGAAGCCTACTCTAATGGAACTTACAATCTTTTTGTATTGGCGGCATGAAATATCAAAAATCATGACAGGGCTATAAAGAAAAAGTTCAAGTGCTAGAAAAACATAGGACACAAAAAGAAAAACTAGCCTTAACTGAGGAGACAGGAGTTATAGCAGTCAAAGGGGTGAGGGATGAGGCAAGGCAGAGTGATCAAAAAATGTTCCAGAAGGGACTTCCCTGGCAGTCCAGTGGTTAAGACCCCGGGCTTCAAATGCAGGGGGTACAGGTCCTATCCCTGGTCAGGGACTAAGATGCTGCATGCCATGCGGTGCGGCCAAAAAAGAAAAAAAAAAAAAAAAAATGTTCCAGTAAACGAAAATGCATCCCTATGTTTAGAAGGAACTTATGTTTGGAACATCAAGAGAATCTTTAGAGATGAGTTTGGAAAAGGTTGGAGAGGGTTTTACAGCAGAGTCAGAATTCATGTTGAAAGATCACTCTGACATCCTTGTTGACGATGAGGGCAGGAATACAGGTGGGGGGACTTATTTGATGCCTCCTGAAATGGTACACGTGAGATGATGGCCTTTTGAACTGGAGAGTGGGGAGTAGAGATTGCTTGCAGGAAATTGACTTGTAATCTATATGTTACATCTTTTGACAAAACTGGCCTCCTGAGACTATTTCTTAGGAATATTTCTTCCTGGAATATATGCAAAATTGAAACCGTTCACCTCCGACTGGGACTCGAACCCACGTGCCGGGACTCGAACCCAGCCTAAACCCAGATTGGGACTTGAACCCACGGTCTTTTAATTAGAATCACTCACCTGGTGTCTGGACTTACTGAGGCTCAGGTTCTTTGTGTCTCAGCGCAGAAGGAATTCAGGGAGAGGCAAAGTGATAGGCATGAAGTAGATTTATTCATATAGGACGCTTGTGAGAGATGCAAGCAGGCAGAAGAGGGGGCTCTGAGCCGAGGATTAAGCGGGCTACATTTTTATAATCAAAGGAGAGTTGGGGAGGGGAAAAGGACCGACTTCCTCCCTCATCATTCTTCCAGTAGATGTCAGGCTTACATAACTAGCTCCTCCTTCGTATCTGGCAGGAGAGTGTCTGATCCTATGAGGTCAAACTAGGACTGTCAGCGCTTATTCAAATCAGCAGAAGGGTAGTAACATATACTAAAATATGTTGAATCATCTCAGGTTTCCATATAATGAGGGTCTCCTACTTTGGAATGTCACCTTTCCCTTAAATTCCTGTCCTTGGTCTTAAGGATCATTATCTTGCTGAACTCCACCAGCAGAATGCAGGCCTCACTTTTTTCTTTCACTTAATGACCTGGGGCATATCTTGTGCTTTTATTTATGGCTTTATAGTTAAGCAAGGCTGCTTTGTTCCACAGTGTTCCGATAGCTTTCTTGAATGATCATTAACTTACAGTGGTCTCCCAAAGTTCCCTAAATTTCCCACTTTATCTATAATCCCCTACTGGGACTTCTACAACTACCTGTGTGACTATCCTATTCTATCTCTATCAAAATGACTAAAACATATGGAAACTTTAATTCAACAAAATCAGTAAAAGGTAAGTATATATATTAGAAATTTTGAAGTGCTACTTTAGATATTGTGAGTATGGAATGATAATAAAAAAATCATGGGTGGCCTACTCCACATTTTTATTCATGAGCCCTCTTCACTCCTATGTTCCTTTCTCTACAAAATTTTTCTGATTGGATGGAAGCAGAAACTGATGCTGGAACAGAAGAGGACAATGCACTTACAGTTCCTTTGAAAAAATAATATTAGTCACCAAGGCTTGGGGTATTTTATCACAAGCAGAAAGACTAAAGGTATAAGAACTTTGTGTTACTTCTTTCTAGCATCGATGGCTGCACCCCCTCTGCCTGCAAAGGTTCCAGGCATCTTTCCTGAACTGTATTTAGGACTTTCTCCAAAGTGGGAGCCTACCTCTCTTCTCAGCTCTTTTTTCCTCCCCCGATGCATCAGACCTCCACGTGCAGGCATCACACATGGCGACCAGCCACACCCTATCATGTGAGTGGAGTTGTGATAAGATGGAACAGAAAATCTGCCCAATAAATTAGGCTCTTTGCATGACTGTTCAACAAACACAAGGAAGAAATAGAGTTCTCACATTGGGATTATACAAAAGCCAGCTACCTCTCCAGATGCCTCAGGCTAACAGATCACAGAGCTGATAATATGCAAATCTACAACAATCAACCATTCGGATTAATAACTGAGAACAGTAATCATTCACATTCATTGAGTACTTTGTACTGGGCACTTTTTGAACTGCCTTATCTGTATTGTTCTTCACAACAATGTTGTGAGAAAGTTAGTATTTTCATTCCTATTTGGTAGACGGAGAAACTGAGACCGAGAACAATTTAGTAAACTTCTACAGTCACATGGGTAGTAAATGGTGAAGCAAGACTTTGAATCCAGTGGCCTGGCCTGAGCCCACATCTCTACTGGTGTCAGGAAATGCCTCTCTAAGGAAGGTTCAAAGGGCTTCCCAGCAAAAGTAAAGACATATGATGTAGGGAGAGGGGATAGAATACAGTAGATTTTAAACAGTATTTGGTAGTGGAGCTGGAGAGGAATGAATGGAAACATAAACAACTCAATGAAATGAGGATTTGTTGTAAGTCAGGGTTCTCCAGAAAAATAAAACCAATAGAAAAAAAAAATATATATATATACACACGCACACATATATGTATATGTATGTGTGTGTGTGTGTGTGTGTATATATATATACACACACACATATAAATGTATATGCATATGTATATGGTCAAATAGCTATATACAAGGGAAGATTTATTATAGGGATTGGCTTACATGGTTATGGAGGCCAAGAAGTCCCACAAAATGCTTTCTGAAGTCAGAGGACAAGGAAAGGCAGTGGTGTAATTCAGTCTGAGTCTGAGGGCCTGAGAACCAAGGGAGTGGAAGGTCTCACTCCTAGTCTGAGGCTGAAGTCCTGAGAACTGTGGGACTGCTAGTGTAAGTCACTGAGTCCAAAGATCTGGGAACCAGTAGCTCTGATATCCCCGGGCAGAAGATGGACTTCCCAGATCAAAAGGCAAGAGAGAGAATTTGCCCTTCCTCCATCTTTTTGTCCCCTTGGGCCCACAGTGGATTGAGTGATACTTGCCCACGTTGTTGAGGACAGATCACTTTACTCAGTCTACTGATCCAAATGTTAACCTCTTCTGGAAACGCCCTCAGAGACACACTCAGAAATAGTGTTTTACCAGCTACCTGGGCTTCTCTTAGCTAGTCAAGTTGATGCATAAAATTATCTACCCAGAGTTCAAGGATGAAAACATGAAGATCTTATTGAAAGCTAAAATATCAGCTGACAGAGATAAAGGAAAGGAGAATAAAAAGAAATAACACAGAATTTAAAATATTAAAAGCCATACAGAGTAGCATATCAATCAGTGCTGAGGAGGTCCTTGAGAGGCTCTTTCCAAATATAGAGAAAGAGGAAAAATAGACGATAATGTTAAGAGAAAAGATGATAGCATTGGTAGAGGGATAATTGAGATTTAATATTCTAACAACATTTATTATAGTGAGGTAACAGAAGAAATGATATCTCATAGAAACAATATTCAGAGATACAATAGAAGAAACGTTTGCTGAATTGAAGAAAGATCTAACTATGTAGATCACAAGGGCTCATATAGATATAGATATATATATAGATATATATGTATATATATCTATATCTATATAGATATAGATATAAAACACATATGCTAATAGTTTTAAGATTTCAGGAAATAAAAGATCTCATAAGCATTCGGGCAGGAAGAAAAGGAATGGATTACTTAGCCTGGTAAAAAAATCAAATTGTAAAAATGAGTTTAAATGTAGAGCCACTCTTTTGTGCTTCGCGGGCCTCTCACTGCTGTGGCCTCTCCCGTTGCGGAGCACAGGCTCCGGACGCGCAGGCTCAGCGGCCATGGCTCACGGGCCCAGCGGCTCCGCGGCACGTGGGATCTTCCCGGACCGGGGCACGAACCCGTGTCTCCTGCATCGGCAGGCGGATTCCCAACCACTGCGCCACCAGGGAAGCCCAGGGAAGCCCTGTAGAGCCACTTTTTAAAGAACTACCCTAGCAACTTGAATGATTGAGCCTTTATTCAACAGACATGTCAACAGAGAAATGTGCCTAGCTTTATCCAAAGAATTTTGGAGAAAGACAGTGCATGACATCTCATAAATCTGGGCAAAAGAAATACATTCTTTAAGTCCGTGTGAGAAAATTTTTTTTGAGCCAACATTCTAGTTAGATTATCTTCTTATTTATGGGATGTGCAATTCAGGCCAAATTCTGACATTCAGCACTTAGGTTCCCATGAGAGAGAAGAAGGTGCTTCCTATCTGTAACTGGAGCAGAATTTGGCAGAATTGCCTTGTGAATAAATCAGTGAGTATTACACACAAAGAGATAAAGTGAGGGGTGTACTCACAAAAAACATGGAGCTCTCTATTTTGGAACTGCAAATCAGACAAATCTTGTTCCCATTCTATTAAAATCAATAGTACCTAATAAAATTGCTTAATTTATAAAATGTTTACAAATATCTAATACATAATGACTTACTCAAAGAACACATTCTAAACGAATGTTAAATGAATCAACATGTGTTTAAATCTATGAAGAAAACAGGAAAAGATAACAGGTTAAAGGAATATACAATCTGCTCCATCCTTCTTGGGCTTTGAATTTGATTCCATTGTTGACTGGTTTTCTGCCATCCCAAACTCATGTAGGCATTTTTTAAACTTCTGTGGTGGTTGTTCCTCCTCTGCTCTTTATAAATTCTCTTTTGTGCATGTCTTTATTGCTTCCAACATTTTACAAACACACACCCCAGCTCTCTCAGATCTAAGCAGACATTGGAGATCACCATTTGATTCTTTTACCATGAATGTAATCTCTACATTGCCACAACTTAGTTTACATTTTTATTCTCCTTGTCTCCCCCTGCCTATAATCAACTACCTACAACATATATGCTGTTAGAAACATATCTTTCAATGTTTTAAAAAAATTATTATACTTACAAAAATTTGAAAAAAAATTCTTACCCTTCTTTCCTAAGAGAAATCAAGTTAAACAAAATGATGATTTAACTTGAGTTTTAAAAAATTCCTCTGTCTCTTCCCACCACCACCATTTTGTATGAACTCACCATGAGTTCCCTTTTGCTGTAAAAAGAATTGTATGGCCTTCAGTCTCTAGGCATTCCAATGGATCTCAGAAGGATGACGTCACCCTCTAAAGCACATGCTCATTCCCCTGCACATGGAGTGAAGTAGAATCTATCCTGTGCACCAGGTCCGAATCCCCCACCTGGCCTTCCTCATCTGCTGGCCCCTTTTTACCTGTCAGACCCAAATCCACCCACTACTCCTTAACAAGTAGTCTCCTCTGTTTCCTGTAAGTCCTTGTGACGTTTTCATGTCATGAGAATTCTGTGAGAAGATAGAAGCAAGCTGCTTAGCAATAGGCTTGTCATATAGGAAACATTTATTTAAGGCTAGTTTTTATTTTTCCTTAGAATTAGTGCTAAGAGAACTTCAGATATTATAGACTTGTTTCCCCACTGATTTGTTGCCTGAGGTCATGTCTTATGTTTTATCACCGCAGTACCTTACTGAGCATGTCATAGAAATCTATTTGTTTGCAATTTCTTACCTTTATGAAGAGATGTAATTAACTGAATTTATTTATTTATTTAATTTTATTTTTTAAACATCTTTATTGGACTATAATTGCTTTACATCGTTGTATTAGTTTCTGCTGTATAACAAAGTGAATCAGCTATACATGTACATATAACCCCATATCCCCTCCCTCTTGCATCTCCCTCCCACCCTCCCGAATTAGCTGAATTTAAATGTGATTTTTTTTTTTGATCCTCTAGCATCTAAAACTTAAAGACCCAAGGGAGGTGACTTCTAATTTACCAAAGAAATAAAATGAAGTATTTGTTGTATATATATATACATAGATATACATACATATATTGCAAAATATAGATTATATACATCAACATTTTATTATACAATCCCATTTAAGATTTTTTCTTTTTTCAATACTCTTTTTATTACTATTTTCTATTTTTTAAAAAAGAATACATCTCACCCCAACATTCAATACACATTTTCACTGAAATACAGAAAAAACAAAAATGGATTTAGATTTCCTAGAAAGTATAAATCATGTTCATATCCACACTAGGATATTTTGATTTATAACTGAATTCAAAGGAATAGATTATAAATATACACTAAATAATGAGGAAGAATCTAAGCAGGTATCATAAAACTCTAAACCCTTGAAAGACTAATGTCTGTCCATGCATTTCAGAGTAGATAAATGTAATCATACAATTACATTGATGGGCCTTTAAAGTACAGCTCTTTGTGGATTATAAACAGTGAGAATGAAAGAAAAAACATAGCAAAAATATTGCATCAATAATGAATGATGAGAACCAAGAGGTACTGGAGGACTGCATTCACAGTGTCATTACTATGCAAGTCAGCTTCCTAAACTAAGAAGTGAAATAAAATAAAAACCATAGACAACGTCTCTGTGAGTGCAACAGAATATAAATGATTTTTCTGTGTTTATTTCATTTGAGGTATGTAAGTAATTTTATTTCTCTGACTAAAGTTATGAAATAAGGCCATCAGCAATTTACAAGCAATATATATATATATACACATATATATATAGTATTTTATCAAGTTATTGTTGTCATAACTTTCTATGTATTGTGTTGGTATCATATTCCCCATTATTAAATAAAACGATAGTAAAAACACCAGATTTTATATGCGTACAGATTTCAGTTTCAGAAAGAGGTTTTATGCAATGACAGTTGCTGTAACTGAGAAAAGTAATAAACAAATGGCCTGTTAGTGACCTGTTGCATCTTCCATACCTGGTTTGGTTTTGAGACAGCCTAGTAAAGTGCAAGAAAATGCAAATGGGTTCAGGGGAGAGTTATCTTCTAACATAATCCTTGCTCCTTACCATGTGACCTTGGGTTGTGACTTTCCCTCTATGGAACTCAGTTTCTTCATCCATAAAATGAATTTCATAGAATGAATGATCTTAAGATTCTCTTCCACATAAAATGCCTTATTGTGATATGGAGAGTATGTGATAAAATTTTAATGATAGGTTTTTCATGAAGGATGAGTATGAATTTCAAAAACTTGGGAACTTAAGGCAGACCTACAGAGACTATTTTTTTGGTACACATTATTTTTAAAAAATGAACTACATGGGGCTTCCCTGGTGGCGCAGTGGTTGCGAGTCTGCCTGCCGATGCATGGGACAAGGGTTCGTGCCCCGGTCTGGGAAGATCCCACATGCCATGGAGTGGCTGGGCCCGTGAGCCATGGCCACTGAGCCTGCGCGTCCAGAGCCTGTGCTCCACAACGGGAGAGGCTACAACAGTGAGAGGCCTGTGTACCACCAAAAAAAAAAAAAAAGAACTACATGAAAACACTTTAAAATCAGAATATTCTACATTAAAGAAACGCATATTTCATAGTTCCTTTGAATAAATAGATCTGGAAATGCTGAGCATATATTCTGTCACTCTACATCTCAGGTTTAGGTAATGGAAGAGAGAGACTTTCCCTATAAAATGGAGACAACAATACCCACCTAGCAAGTTCACTGTGAAAACAGAAATAAGCACGTAAATTACTTAGCAGAGTATTTAGCACATATGGGCTCAAAAAATAACAACTATTATTATTATTGTTGTTATTTTCATGAATTAAAATAAGAAAGAGGAAAAGCGTTTGGAGTTCAAGTCTTCCATTTCTTTATAACTACCATAGTTTTGGTTATATAAGCAGTCATGTTTACAGCACACAAATATGCTTTGCTGCAGATCTAGGTTTTATTATGATTAATCAATAATATTGAAGTAGAAACCCAATCATCAAAATTAGGTTGATAACTGAACAAGGGCTACATACATTCCAACTTTTTCATCATCCTTGGAGGAAAATGTGATAACTACAATACATTTTATGAGAGGAAGATAACTTTTCAACTAAAGATGGGAGGATATGATCTCCCTTAGGCAGTTATTCCACTGGGGAGTCTGTCCCAGTGTCTTGAGGAAGTCTTTCCAGTTTTCATGTGTATTAAATTTCATAATATCCAATTAAAAAAAAACCGGAGGAGGAGTCCTCCAGAATTTAAATATAGGAGTACAATTCACAGCTTCTCAATTTCTCCAAAAGAACACAAAGCAAGAAACACCTTTTATATTTTTTAAAGTAAAATTGTGAAATGGTAAAGGGTAATGGGTCAAGAACTTTTGAAGAGTTTCTGAAGCCTGAGGACTTTTCTTTCTTTAGATCATATATCTTTCCAGGCTCTTGCTCTGCTGTGTCTAATTTGCATTGTACAGGAAGTGTTCTGTGCACCTAGCTCTTGTTTCTCCTCCTTCATCTTTTGAGTACCGCTACATTTTGGAACACTTCTCTCCTGCAATGCCCTGCTTTGCCTTGGGCCCCCTCCATTGCACCAAATTATGATAAGTTGAAGGAATTTAGGTGCTCCTGTTACACTGGCCAAATGAATAGCTTAAAGGAAACCACACGCCACTAATTGCCATATGCTGTGTTTTTGATCACTAAGTTATGGCCTAACAGTTCATACCATGAAGCCTCTCAAGTCTCAGTTGCCTGAGGTTGCTTGGCATGAATAAAAAGGAAAGAAAAACTTAAAATACCCCCTGAAAAACTCTCGATTGAACATTTTTCTAATAACCCCATACCCTTACACTTAGTCACACCATTAAATATTTATTTTAATCTATTTTAGCATTTAATTGTCAGCAGCTTCTTTTGATTCTTTTTTCCCATTTGGTTTTCTGAAGACATGGTCATTTATTAGACAATAATGGTATAAATAAAGCAACTTCTCACACATGAAGCATTGTGAGAAACAAAGGCACATATTACGTTGATTACAGCTTCAAAAGTTCTCTATAACTAAGAAAAGGGTCACATGGCTTATTACATTAGCTTACAAAGGATTTTCTTTTCCATATATTAATGATACCTGTCAAAAGATTTTTTAGAAGAATCTGTTTTTTAAATTCAAATGTACTATTATGCAAAACTTCTATTTAGTATTATCCCCTAGAATGTAAATTTCATAAGAGCAGAGACTTTATACGTTTGGTACTCCTTAAATAGCACCTTAGTATATTCTCAAAATTTATTGAATGAATAAATGAATATATGAGTATTTCTGGCTTTGATGCTCCACAATATGTTAATTACTCTTTCTAGTGATGATCATGAAAGACTGATTTTGTTCTGCCCTTGTATTCACTCTTCACTGTAGCAGTGAGTATAGATACTATTCCAATAACCTTTGGTACATTCACTTACAGAAAGAAATGTAACCACTGTACTAGTGTCCTGTGGCTGCTGTTTTAACAGATTGGGTGTCTTACAACAGGAATTTATTCTCTCACAGTTCTGGAGGTCTGCCATCAAGATGTCAATAGGGCAGCACTCCCTCCCTCTAAAGGCTCTAGGGAGAATCCTTCCTTGCCTCTTCTGGGTTCTGGTGAATGCAGGTCTTCCTTGGCTTGCGGCTGCAAAACTCTGGTTTCTGCTTCTGTCTTCACATGGCCCTCTTCTCTTCTCCCTCTATGTCTTTCCTCTAGACACCATTCAACACATTACACTACCCTGATATCAGGAATAGTAAAGCTGGACTTTGACTGATTAGATGATGAGTTTAAAAGAGCACTTGGATGGAGTTCTAGGACTTCGTCTTGAGGTTAAAGGGTGAACTGCTTAGCATGACAGCTTTCCAGGAAACAGAATATCTCTGTGGCCAAGGAATGGAGAAATAGTTGTTAGCAATCAGATTTGCAGCTGGTGACTGCAGTAGGCAGAAGAGAAATGAATGTTAAATCAACACACACACACACACGCACTTACACACAACTGTGACCTACAGAACTTCATTATCATCCCCCCAGATCTCTGCTCATGTACAAAAGAAGACAGAAATTTGGAAAACAAATATCGTAGACTCAGTTAATATTTTTAAACAACTGAATTAAACTGAAGGAAATATAGACAAAAATCTCAAAAGTAGTAAACATTCTTACTAGAGATATATTTCTTGTCCTAAATCAAGTAAAAAATCTTTATTTTCAAGTGGCTTTGGAATATTATAAAATGACCATATATTAGGCCACAGAAAAACTACCAAGACAAAGTCCAACACAGAGACCTAATTATTTTCTGATAAAAATGCAATAAAGTCTCTGATAAAAATGCAACAAAGCAAAATGAATAACAGAAATAAAAAACAAACAAAACACATAGTTTGGGATGAAAATAATCTCTCTTTTTTAAACTATGCTTGGATTAAAAAGAATATCAAACCCAAACTTTTGATAAGTGTAAGAACGGTTATGAAAAATATTATAATTTAAAAGAAGCCTTGTTTTAAAGAATCCAGAAATTTAAGAAGAAAAAGAAATTTAGCTACATGGAAACCAAAAGTTTTTACAAGGGAAATATTAAAATAAATACATATACACATAAAGTCAAAACAAATGACAGTCTAGGGGAAAATAATATAACAGACAAATGGCTGGTTGCCGTATTTAATAAGGATCTTTTTAAGTAGTAAGCAAAGACCAACCCACAAATTAAACAATGAGGAGATAATATGATAATATTATCATATGAACAAGCAATTCATGAGCAAAGAAATAGGAGTGTTTTATAAACATAGAAAAATAAACTTAATCGTAATCATAATTTTTAAAATGAAAATTAAAATCACAATAACTAGTACTTGTATAGCCTGTTTGCTTGTCTGATTGACAAAGATTACAATGCCTAATGAGACACTGTTGATAAAGAATATGGGTATTCCTTAGGTGGTAATAAAAAAAATAATCCAAAGCTTTTAGAGAGTAATTTAGCAATATCTAAAACATGCAAACTTTTTGATCTAACAATGCAAGTTATTAGAATTTATCTTGAAAACATGCATATGCAAATATATCTACTTGTGCATCAATGTATGCAAAAATAGTTTTCTCTGTGGCCTCAATGAAACTAGGTTTTAGGGCAGGAGGGGGACTCTGGTATATTCTTGTTACCAATTTAAATTTTCTTTTACCAAGTACATGACTTATTGTAATGATGTAAATAAATAAGCAATTGAATTAAAAAGCAAGAAAGGAAGAAAATGAATAAACAGTAACTGCATTTTGTGTGTGGGGGAGAAGCAAAGTAAGAACATAGATCAGCAGATTTCAGGCAAAAGGCAAAGGAGATATAAACCTAGACTTGGCAGGGCAGTGAGAAATGGTCTCACCAACTGGAGCAGCTTAATGAAAAGCATGGAATTCCACAAGCTCTTTAAATAATGTGAGAGAGATTTGAAGATTCTTCCTCCACCAACACACACACACACACACACACACACACACACACACACTCATGATATCTTAAGCTCAAAAAAGACATAAAATCCAAACTAACGTACAAATATGTATAAAATTATATTTTTGTGAGAACTTATTAAAGCTGTTATTCAAATAAAAGAGGAGTATGCTTGGATTATTAAAGATTCTCTCCTTTTATCTCTCTGATGCTCAACACATGAAACAAGAATGCCTGAACTTGACTAACACTGGCCACAGAGGATTTTTCATGCTAAACAAGGCTTTGACAAATAACATGACTTTCAAGGTAGATAAATCTAGACCCAATGTTAACAGGCACTAAAAACATCAGCCCATCTTTATCTTTGATGGTTCCTATATTCAGCAGGAAAATGTTCTTTTTCAGTTGAATGCATTTAAATGATAAATAAATAGCTGTGAACTGAAGCCTAGAAGAAAAGAGAAAAACAAAAACAATCACTCTTGGGTTTTTTTATGTGACATATTAAAGATTTTCTGGAACTTCAAAATAATATATACCATATGCTTTATAAGTTATAACTGTGGAGGCCAAGTTTTTAGTAAATAAAAATAAAAAACAAAATATAATAATGGATAAAGGTGACTTCTAAACAGTAAATTTTCTAATCAGAGTAACGCAGTTGATAGATATGTTAAAGGTTATCTAATAGCCTGATGTTTGAATTTCTCACTTAAAAATCTTCACTAAGAGTTGATTGTCTAATATGATTGAATACCTAGTGATGATCTACAATCTGGACCCTACATATGTCTGTTCATAGACTACATGTCTTCCTAGATCCCACCAAAGAGAAATTCTGAAAACATTAATAAAGCTTGACATGAGAAGCAATATAAAATTGAGGGTTTAAGAGTCTGTCATTTCCTTGTTCATTGATTTTTTTAAATTTGCCTAGCTCACATCAGTATATTAATATATAAATTTAAATACTATAATAGCTTATTACAATTTCAGCAAATAGAATCCCTGTTGTTAATGATAACAGGTCTATTGTGTCACTTGTATAACTGTGCAGGGAGCCCACGTGGAGCTGGAAAAAGAGACAAGAAGATGGAGATGCATTTAGTAAAAAAGAGAGAACATGATGGGTGGTAATGGAAGGGGAGAAAAAGAATAACAGTGAAAATTATATAATTTTATTAACTACTAATCTTGGAGTTGAAGAAACAGCCTCCTCAAGTCACTTTTTAAATCTCTGATCTCAGTTTTCTTATTTTTAAAATAAGGATAATGAGAGTTTTTGTTGTTGCTCTTGTTAATAATTAAATTACTTATTCCCCAAAATATTTTGTGTCTTTTGGATATTGAGGACTTGATAATAATAAGTTAATTATTATTACCATTATCATCATCATTACTAATGCTGACAATTGCTGAATCTTCTCCCTCACAAGAAAGAAAGAAATATCCTAAGAACAATTGAAAGATGAATTCATTAAAACCATCTGTCCCCAACTTTTCCTGAGATGCTCAGTATGGATACTCTACTTTAAATTAGTGGGTTCATCTTAAAAACTCAAAGATATATAAAACTAAAATTCCATTTCTTTTTCTTATTCTTCCTTAAATCCTTCCTAGTCTTTAACCAAGTCTCCTAAAAATAAAGGCTGCTTTCTACTTATTCTACAGAATCCCTTTTCACTGATTCTGATCAAAATGAATATACTACTTCCTCTTTTTTCAAGAATCTATTAAAATGCCCAGAACTTCATATGTGTGTAAAAAAAGATTAACTGAGGAGGAAGGGTGCCTTTTAAAATTTTCCATAAAAATGCAAAAGGAAGTAGTTGATCATTTCTACAGGCCAGTTGATCTGACCTTGTTTATTTTATAGGACATGTAAGAGCCCATATCCTTCACCTATTCATTCACAACACTCTCAGGAGACTAACAGAAATTACTGAAATCCTGTGCTGGTCCATTTCAAGCATTAAAAGAAAAGAAGAAGACCTGGTTTTATATTTTCAGCCCCCTCCTCCAAGATAGTTTAAACATAATCTCATAGTTTTCTGACAACAGTTCAAAGTCTTTTCTTTAAAATGACAGAATAGTAGAGCTGACCAAGTGTGTGTAGGACTTGGGGTTCTCTTCTTTCAGGTATCCTCTGGTGACCTCTACCTGAAGTCCTGGCTCCAAGTCCCAGTCAGGATTTTCAATAGCAGAATGAGTCAGTGTGGCTTTCCTGCTCCCCACCTTACCTGTCAAGGTCAATTAGGTAAGAACTAAAATTTATACTTATATGGAAGGGCTCTTTGGATCCACTGCCCCACCTGAGTCTCCTTAGATCTAGTGTGTCTTCCACGGAAAGCATGTTCCAAGGAGCCCCAGTAGGGGACAGCTCTGCTGGTATTTTTCCAGAGGAATATTCTGGCCATTTTCTCTGAATTCTCCCCTTAAAAGCCCTTTTAAGGCTTTGGATTACATAAAGGAGAAAATTCAATTAGATAATAGTGATCTTCAACACATACTAATCCGGATTTTTATCAAGGCGCGTCTGTCCAGGCTCAAGAGGAGCCTTCATCATTTCATTGTTCAAGTACAGGAGCCTCGTGTGTGTGTTTGTTGAATTGTGATGTAAAATGTAACTTTTTAGAGCTAAAAAGTTTCCAGGCTACTGCAGTTAAGCTATACTGATAAATAAAGTCACAAATTAACCTCAAACACACACACACACACACACACACACACACACACACACACACACACACACTTCTTGACAGGAAACAACGTAATTAATACATTGAAACATTGACTAGAATCAGGTTTTTTTAAAATTTCATTTACCAAAGAGCCTGTCTTGAATTATCCCATCTCTGTCTCTCTGCATTTCCTGGGGGTCGACTTTGCACCTGATGTTTGAAGTTAGGAAGTGATGAAAGCAGAGGTGTGTTCTTGGCTTTTTGACCCACCACCAAAGCAGGCGGCGCTTCTTTATACAGCTTATGTGAATTAGGGAGTTTTGACATCTTAATCACAGAAAGAATCCTTTTCCAGATTTTCTATAAATGATCTGAAACAACTTAAAATTTCTTGGAAACATAAAAGCATGAAATAAATTTGCTTAGTTTGGAAGCGTTCCTTGTTTATTGATTTGGATAACTGTGGACCACATTGCTTCTTCATAGTTATGCACTGCAGAGAAAAACTCTATGTATTTGGATGTACAGTGAATGACAGCTGGTGTTGAACCTCATCAAACCATCCTTTGGTTAGAAAACTTAAACAAGAATTTACTAAAAACACAGAGTACAAAAGAGAAAGGAGCTTACAAAGTAGCACATAGCTAGACGTCCCAAATGCTCTGGCTTTTCACTAACTGTAAATGAAAACACTGCCACTGCTATTGTGTTTTCATCTTTCTTGTATAAATGCTAAGCTTATTATATTTCATTCTAATATCATTGGACTATTGCACAGTTAAGGCCGTATCTCCCTCCATATGATGCAGATTATCAGTGGAAAAGAATGTACTGAGGCCAGAAAGTTTAGAAGCCAGTGCTTAGACAAGCAGGAGAGAGAACTTCTGACTCTCTCTGGGCCCTGCATTTTAGTATAGGAAGGGAAGAAGACAGAGCCAGAGATGAGAGATACAGAGGAGAGAGAAAGAGAGAAAGAATCCTGGACCCTTGCTGCTCAGAATTACGGTTCAATACGTAACAAAGGTCCTAAGCCCTAATGATGCAGAATCTGCATATAATAAGATCCACAAGTGATTCATATGCTCAATAAAATTTGAGGAGCTTCCCCAAATAAAAACAAGTCAGTTATATTTTATTGTGAAATTAGTTGTGTTACTCTGTGGATCCGTTTCTTAAAAAAAAAAAAAAAAAACTCTTGAGACAAAAAAAATTTTGATTTAAAATTGGTATAGCATCATCTCAAATCTTTTACAGACAATGAAAGAAAAGGTTCCTGTCCAGCAAAAGAGACTCCTTTAAGTCATGGAGGTGAAATATCCCTAAATAATGGGGGAGAGGGTTCAAGAGCCCAGTGGATCTCTGAGATTGAAAGATCAGGGCCTGAGGTTTGGATGTTCCCGCTTCACATGGAGAGTCTGCTTAACATCGAAACAAACAGGTTAAAGTTTTATTTTATTAAAGATCACCTTGTGGGTGATCTTTAACTTCCAGGAGTGTTCAGGCTTTGAGTAAACGAAACACATATAAGATCAAGACAGATTCCTGAATGCCAGTTTATTTGTTCTTTTACAATAATAAATAAAGCCAACATCTTCATGTAGGCAAGTCAGCCCAGTTGAATACGAAGTCAGCTTATAACTTTGAAAAAGATTTGTAAATACCAGATCCTACAAAAAAGGAACGTAGGCACCATTGCAATTAGGTAATTGAAAGAAAGTCCTTTCACTGGGATAGTTTTTGACAATGTGGTCAAAGACACTTAAGACCAGTTTTGGCTAACTCCTGTATCTCCTTTGGGACCCTGTATCTCCATAGGCTTGTCTTATGGAGACATACATTTTTTTAAAAATCTTTTTTCCATTTACTATTGGGCTGTGCTATCTTTTATTGATGCCTTATTTTACTTCCTCAGCATATATGTTAATATGATTTTCTAGGCCACAGGTTTATTCCAATAAATTTAACTTAACTCTGCTTAGATCAGTATTTCTAAAAATGAAGTTATAGGTACCTGCATCAAAGTCACCAGAGATGTTAAGTAATTCAGCTTTATGGTCCCACCCAGAACCACTAAAGCAGAACCAACTGGAACAGTTCCTGGGAATCTGTATTTTAAAAACTCCTCAAATGATATTTACTTATCCAACTAAACTTTTTTTTTTTTTTTAAATCATTGGCTTGGGTCTCTACTCTGATTGCTTAATTAGGAAAAATATCTATACCCACCAATTTAAAAGTTGTGTGAGATGGGTGCTTTTAGTGTAGGCCAACTTTTCCAACCCAAATTGATAGTTTAGTTTTACTCTCAGAGGACTAATTTATTTGAGGTTCTTAGAAGATTCTTCATTCTGAGGCCCTCAAGTAGTGCTAACAAATAAATGATCATTTCACATCATCAAAGAATTTCAAATCTAAGTCTACTACTTTTTTCACAAAAGTGCATATCTTATACATATATGATGAAATTTAATCCACAGAGACATTCATTTACCAACTGCTTTAAGTAGCTACTGTATGTTAGACCTTTTCAGATGTAATCTTTTTAAAGTTTTACTAATATTTACATATTTGGTTATTTTTTATTTCTTTTCATGAATTTCATTAACAAAATCCTTTTTGAGGGCCTGTCATATATCAGAAACTACCCAATGCACCCAAAATTCACTGTTGGCTAGAACAGGGTGCCAGCTAATGCATGATTCAGTTGTTATTTACAGCATAATCAACTGGAAAGAAATTTCTTCAAAATACAACTCTGTAAGGACTCTGGTTTCGCCGAATTTGAGTCGGCAAATCTTGCAAAAGATAAGTGAGGTTAAGTCGTAGTTGATTGCAATATCTATATTTAGCAACAGAAGAAGGTCTATTCTTAAAATGTCTAAAAATTATTTTAAAAATTTGTTTAAAAAGGGCAGGCCAGCAACCTGTAAAGAGAAGTACATTCAGTTTACTGTGCATATTATAAAGCAATAAATTATGAACACATGATTCTAATACCAATAGATGACTCTTGAACAGTGAGAAACTAGAGATAACCCTTTACCAGCATAACCAAGGGTATGTTGGTCAAGGGTTATCATCAATCTGGGTTCTCATCTCTGTTTCCTCTTTTCCAACCCAAGAAATCCCTTCTGACTTATTGCTTTTTGAAAGTGGGCAGGGTAAGGATAGGAGAGGGCTGTAAGACCAGGTTGTGGTATGGAATCATATCCTGCTTGGGATCCTGGTTAAAATGGAGTTTTACTCTAAGGAGAGCTTATACCAAAGTATATCCTAATCAATCCTACGGATACATCTTTCCATTCTCTCCTCCAGCTTCTCTCTGGGAGGCATTTAGGACAAGCGCAGATTACTTACATCACGTCTAATACTCCCATGGCAACCCAGTGTTATACAGAATACATACAATAGAAATCCAATTACAGTTTAGCATTCCATTTGATTTATTTGTTTTAAAATTCTGGCAGAGGTTAAATAGGTTCAATAAACTCAACAATAATTTAAAGTCTCTATATTCTATTTAAAATAGTTCTGAGGAACTCAGTAAAATGTCAATTTCCCCCTGATTTGCTACTACATTGCATATTGTTTCCTATGAAACTATTAATTTTCCTGCCTCACAGCCCCTGTCTTCATCAGTCCACATTTATGTCCCCTCATTCCTTCAGATGAGGCTCTGAATGGGCTGAAGCTCCCTGTGACATGCCGAAGGCATCACGAGAGCCAGATCCTGACAGGAAGCCAGGAAGATGGACCAGCCATGCATTTGTTAATGTGTCACACTCGAATTACACATGACTGGCTGCAAAATTAAATTGCTCTTTCAGTATATCAGCAGAGACACAGATACAGCATTATAGCTCTGTCTTCCTATTGTTTTCGGATCAGAAAATGCTTTACTTGTGTACCCTTGCTAAATTGTGTTCACTGAAAGTGCAAATTGAAAAGGGTATTGATTGCAGCTTTCCCCAGGCCTGGAGTGGTTCTGTGATTTCAGAAGTGAACATTTAGAAGGAAAAAGTGCGTGTTTCCAGCTTTGGCACCTGGAAAATTCCGGAAACCTTTAAAGACAAAGACTGATAATGAGATGATGTTGTTAAACTTCCTGGGAGTGATCTGTGCAGCTGTGTCCATTCTCTGCTTCCTAATCTAAAGTTCTGCATTCAGGCTTAATAAGTCTTCCATATATAATCCTCAAGGCCTGCAAATACAGTTGCATCCATAATAATGGCTGCTGTACATAGAGTGTGATCAAGAGAGAGAAAGCAGGGCCCCAACAGCCAATACATATCACTGGCAAAAGATAAACACTGAAAACTTCAATGATTCGAACTTGTCTCTACGTGAGGAAAATACCGATGAAGTTGCCATCACTTGCAAGAGATTTCAATTATGCTTGAATTAAGGTCAAAAAAATATGACATAAATAAAGACCGCCCAAATGAGAACACACGGAGGCTATTTATCCAGAGCTAGATACAGCAAGGGAGTCAGCCACCATGACTTGTGTTTGGCAGAGACTCCAAGGCAGGCAGGGAGTGAAAATGCTTTATGGTGAGGAGGATAAAAAAAAGGCATCAGGTCTGCTCTGGTTGGAGGGCGTTGGCATGGGGAAGCTGAAGGCAGCTACTAGAAGCAGGGCATCCTATGTGATGGACTAAGAAAATATTTGCCTTTCTATATTGGTCCTGAGTTAGAAGAAGGGGCAAAATGTATGGAAGCTGGCAGCCATTGAACAGCTCCTGAGTATCTGGGGCCAATTGCTGCAGAGGCTGTGTTTTGGCTTCCCAGGCTGGTTCCCTCAAAGGTTGTAGGTCAGAGTTCTATTGCCACATAGTTTATCCCACCATGGTCCATTTGTATATTCAGTTACTGCAGTGGAAGTGAAAGCAGCATTGTTAACTTCGTGTCAGAAGATGGCGGGCAAACATAATGTCCAATACTTCTTTTGAGAGTTTAGGGTCACACAACTTAAAGGCTAATGATAGCAACAGACTGAAAATGAGAAAGGTGCTCCTAAGTCTCCTTGGCTTCTGCTAAAGAGGCAGGGAGTCAAAACAGCTCTGAAAATGAATGAAGTGATCTGCTTGTGAGAAACTACACCTACATGCTTCAGTAGCTATAGGAACCAGATGATGCTTTGCTTTTGTAGTAGGTCATGAAGGACCTCTCTGTTGTAGGCAAGATGACCCGAGTTGAGAAGTGGAATGGATTGGTGTGAACCAGCACGGTCAAGAAGGCTTTCGTGGGGAATGTATAGGTGAAACAAGCCTTTCCAGAGTCGGGCAGGGAAAGAACCAGTGGAGAGACAGTTTATGTACTGTGGATACAATTAGTAAAGGTGTATATTTAGAGATGAGATGGTCAATTTGACTACAGATTCTGCTATGGCAGAATGAAGGCAGAAAGTGAAAAAAAAAAAAAAGAAAGGTGTAGAAGATATCATAAAGACTATGAAATACAGCTCTATTGATGGAAAAGAAAAGGAAGTAAGAAGTGAAGTTGGTTTAGGAGAATGTTGTATTCAAATCTGGATGTGTATTTTTGGACCTGACAGAAGCAGGATATTCAAAAGGAATTAACTGTAGGTAGCTGAATGTCCCCCATTATGTTTAAAACTGGAGAATCATGGCAAGCATATATTTGAAATACTCTCCAGAGAAGTTGTAAATATATTCCCCTTAGGGAAAGGTTTTACAGAAAAAAGCACACAAATCTCTTGAAACTTGTAATGGCCACACAGTGAAAGGAGAAATAAGAATTAGTGGAAAGTTCAAAGAAGTAGGATTAGAAATCCACATATTACAGTTCCAAAGAATCTTGGGAAAGTCCATAAAGATGATGGAAGTGGGGGTCATATGACGTTATCAGGAAGAAGAAACACTATGGGAGGCACTGTACCAAATGTCCTGATGCTATAGTTCAAAATGTTCTTCCATTAGCTGATGAACTAAAATGACTATATTTTAAACACAAAATGAATTTTAAGAGTATCAAGTTTACAGCTTTGGCTGCCTTGTGTGAAAGTTGAACACACAGAAAAGGAGGCCTGGCTGCATCTGTTTGGAAGCCCACAAGCTAAATTATTTATACATAATTAAAATGAACAAATCAACTGAAGAAGTTACCGTTCACACATATGTAATAAATAAATAGCTGGTTATGTGAGAATATAGGAAAATATGTTATAAATACAAATGGTTTCAAACCAGCAGAAATTGACTTCAATCTTTTTTTAATGGATAATTACTGATATCAGAGGCAGTTTGTGTAAATTTTACCAAAACACACTGAGTTGGGAAGAATTATGAAATGTATAAAAACAGAATAATTAGACTATATCACTGAGAGAACTAGTCACGCAGTTTTTTGAAGAATGAATCTTTACACACCTTTTACAAAGAGACCCTCCTAAGAATTGAAACTCTGGCAATTATTTTTAGGGCCAAATTATTTGATCTTTATTTCTTCTCTCTCACCAAAGTGTACATAATAAGACATACCGTAGGAAGGAGTTTATTTTTATTTTATTTTTAATTTATTTATTTTCTTTATTTGGCTGCATTGGGTCTTAGTTGTGGCACGTGGGATCTTTTTTGTGGCGCGTGCTTCTCTCTAGTTGTGGCGCATGGGCTTCAGAGCACACAGATTCAGTAGTTGTGGCTCAGCCTGTGGGATCTTAGTTCCCCACCCAGGGATCAAACCCACATCCCCTGCATTGGAAGGCGGATTCTTAACCACTGGACCACTAGGGAAGTCCAAGGAAGGAATTTAAAATGAGTATTCATTCTAACCCATACCAGGTATCTTTTCTTAGAGTCTTTATCATTATTCTTTTTTTTCACTGAGTACATAGATATCACTCATAATACTAAATGTGATGACTTCATGAGAAAGGATGAATTCCAATTCTGTTTGTGGGTGTGAAAATTGGTGGACAATAAGCAAGAGATATCACAATTTTAAATATGTGTAATTACAACCTAGTATTACATTGTTAAAAATGTAACTGTGCAAAATGGTTAATGTAAATTGTATTTGCAAAGTAAAATATTGAAAACAATTTAAGCATCTAATAGAAGAATAGCCAAATAAATTATGGCATCTCTATATTATGCAGTAATTTTCAGTTATTTTAAAAAATGAACCTTTTAAAAAATGAAAGTATGATCCAATTATAAAAAATCAAAATATGATCCCAGAACTCCCCTACTGACCCCTGAAGAAGTCCCAAAATCCAAGATCCCAAGAGATCAGGTTTACTCCGCAACAAGTGGTCACACAATTATTTGTTATTTTTTGGATACAAGTCCTTTGTGACATATATGTTTGCAAACATTGTCTCACAATATGTGGCTTACCCACTTATACTGCTTACCAGTGTCTTCTGATGAAAGAAAAGGTTAGTTTTCATGAAATCTATTTTTATTTTTCTAAATTTATTGTTTTCAATGAACTAAGAAATATTTGTCTATTACCATGCCAGAAAGAAAATGGAAAATATAATTTCCATTATACTTTCTTCCAGAAGCTGAGTAGTTTTAGCCTTTATTTTAGGGCATGTTCCATTTAAGTCAATTTCTCTGTATGATGTAAGGTAAATGTCAGCTTATTTTTTATATCCAGCATCATTTATTAAAGATATTCTTCATTTCCCATTGAACAGAGGAATTGACACTCTTTTCTTTGATATATTTGCTTATCCTGATGTCAATTGCATACTGCTTTTAGAGTAAGCTTTATAGTAAACCTTAAAGTCAGATACTATTTATCTTCCAACTTATTATTTGTTTGTTTTTCAAGATTGTTTGGTTAGTAGAGGACTTCTGCAATTTCATCTATATTTTAGAAATGGCTTGTAAATTTCTATTTTTTAAATATACAGGGATTATGACTGGGATTATATTGAATTTATAGCTTTATTTGGAGACAGGAGTCGATTTAAGAATACTGAGTCTTCTAATTTATGAACTTGAATATCTTTCAATTTATCTAATCTTCATTAATTTATCTTATCAAAGTTTTATTGTTTTCAGTGTAGGGATATTAGACAGCTTTAGCTAAGATTATTCTTGAATATTTTATAGTTTTGGTGCTATTATAAATAGAGAAGAGTTTTCTGAATTTCATTTTCCATTTGTTTGCTTGTAGTACGTATACGGAAATATAATTGACTTCTACACTTTTTGGATTTGCGTTTTTTATAGCACCAGAAGTTTTACATCCATATTACTATAACTTATGATGCAGTTTATCTATGGTTCTGATTAAGAACTTAATTGAGTTGGATAGAGAATATCAATGCTGTGCTATTCCAATTCAGGTGAAACCTTCCTAATGTGAATAATTGTGATTAATTACATTGCATTTCATCTAGGCCCAGGCAATACCCACACACTCACACTTATATATATAAATATATACATACATTCACATATATATACTGTATATATATATTCATATATATATAATACATACATATATTCAGATAATATATATATATACCTGCTAATATATATATACAGTTCAGTATGTATTTGTATATTTATCCATATAAATATAGATACATACAGATAAATAACCATTCAATTAATCAATAACTGTGATTATTTTGGGTAGTCCTAGGAAAACTACTTAACTCCTCTGTATTCCACTTACCTTTATGCAAATAAAAGTAACAACTCTAATCTGTACTGGGAAGGTTACTGGGGTTAATAAAGGTAATTAAATTTGTTAGGAAATATTTGAGCAAAATTTTATGTCTATATCACACCATTTGATATCTATATATAATTTCTTACCATCTCCCCAAAGTGTGGCATTTTCTGCTATTTGTTTTTTTCTAAAATAAAAACAGTGGAAAGTATATTAAAACTTTGGGCCTGACCAGATTATTTTTAAAGCCACCAAGATTAGAATTGCATATTGTTTTAGCCTGGAATAGAGCTTTGGTGTTTTATATTGATATTATTTTATGTAAATATCTCTGATGGTAGGGAGTCTTAGAAGGTTTTGGTATGATTAGCTCCAAAGTTGTTTTCATAATGATGCAGAAATGTAAAGTCAAGGGCTAAAATCCTGGTTGTAAGGTTTTTTGCTTTGGTTTTCAAATATTTTTATTTTATTAAGAGGATTTACGCTTGCCCAAATACTCTTGATGCCTAAGTCTGTCAGTTGCCTTTCATAAGATTCTAAGACCACATAATTATAAATGGGAAAAGTTCTTATCTGAAAAGCTTTCTGATCATTGGCTTGTTTACTATATGGGTAGCCATTCTGAATAATGTAATGAATATTATATTTTCTACTCCACTCCTTCTTTCTTCCATGCTGTGATGATCCCAAAAGAAAGCTAAATATGCCGATGTAATTACAGGTTCAGGGTAATATCTATAGGAGTTTAATGCAGTTTCTTATGCTTCTAAGGATATAAGCCTTTCAATTAATCACAGTTTGAATTATCCAACTGGTTATTTTAATTTCTTCTTATGCATTGGAGATTTTTTTCCCCTTCTTTTGTTAGTTTTAGAAATAGAAAATATGCTCAGTGGACATCTTACTTCTTAACTCCAAAGGTATATCCCATTCTTACCCTGGTTTAAAATTTGTCTATTTTTGTGAAAAATGAGGTAGCAATTTTTAATATTGCTGCTCAGCAATCAGTACTGAAACACAGATCTGGATTTTTGTGAACTTTACATATTCATGACTCAGTTTTTTTAAATACAGTGTTGTCATTAATATTAAATACTTTGGAGCCAAAGTAATATTATCTCTGTGTTATACCTTACACATTTAATATATTATGGTAATGAGTAGGTAGTAGATGTTGGAAAAGTGACTGAAAAGCGACAAAGTAATGTCATTTCATGTCCCTCCATCTTTTAATATGGTTGGCTTCTCTGGGTCTGTTCTGTTTTGATTTATGGATTTTTGTTCTATATCTCATTTGGCATGTTTGCAAATAAGCATGGATTTACTTACTGTTTATACATAGACCAAATCTATTTTCCATCCCTCACCCCACACTACGTTGCTACTATTCTTACTTGCAATAGTCAGCTATGTTTTTAAGGATTATAATGCTTCACATCTCTAAGTCTTATTTGTGGTGTCTTAAAGATCGAATTAAGGAATTACGTGATATAACTGATTCATGTTGTGCTTGGTACAGTACTAGTCACTACTAGTTCAATAAATGGTAGCCTTGTGAATGCAAATCATCATCCTAAACACTGACATCCTCATCATTATCGTAGTCATCATAGATGCTAAATAGACTAACTCAGCACTATTTTTTAATATAATATCTACCACTGTGCTAAATTTTGGATTAAGCCCCTTGAGTGAGGTGCAAATCATAAAATATGAGGCTTAATATCTACAAATATATAAGCATATACATACAGTTCAGCAAAACAACTTATTCTCTTTGAAATGGTGAAGCAATGTCATACTAAGTTATTTTATTAAAAATAACTTGTTTGAAACTTACAGTAAGGGATGTCATATGTCAATGGAAATTCTTTAGCTGAAATTAGCTTTGAGAATTTTGTCTCTGAGTATCATCTCCCCAAGCACAGGTACTTTATTTAAAGTCCATAATGACAGAGTTTGGTGCTCTGGGAAAAGAGGAGCATGCCCTGTCACTCCTTCTTCCTGAGTGATGTGTGAGGTGTGGGGCACTCATGAAGGTGGCAAATCTGTTGAGAAAGGTTCTCCCTTTGTCTCCCGGCACCCAGAAAAAGAAGTAGTCATGTGATTGGTAAGTCTCATTTTGGAGTTAGGTTTTTGTGTTAAGTGTTGGTAATTCACAATTGCTTCTTCCCTAGTAATGGAAATATACACTCTTTTGCCCAAACTCTCCCAATTCTCTACGAAGAACTCCTGAGACTCTTATCCTCTTCATAGTTATTATGTATCACTTCATTGCATATTTTCCTTGTTTTTCACTCTCCATGGAAGAGTGGACTTCAGATGAATTTAAACTTTATTCATCTGTGACAAAATTATTAACAACACACAAATCTTAATAAAAATCTAATTAAATACCAAGATTGATTATATGTTTACTTCTGCCTTTTAAATAATTACAGATCTTAATCAGGGCCTTGTATGGTGCTGGGAATATAATTCATCATCTGCATACCTGAGAATCCTCAAACACTGTTTCTCTTTTCTGTCCTACAAAGTGATCTGGGGTATCTTCATACATTCACTTTCTATAGGGGTTTAACGCTCCAGGACCTATGTGTGGGGATGTCCTTGATGGGTCAGAGAAAAGGAGGGTCACATAAGTACCTATTTACTTCCTTTAGGCTCCTTCTTTTTTTTTTTTTTTTTTTTTTTTTTTTTTTTTTTTTTTTTTTTTTTATGTCCCACAGAGGCAATGACCCATTTCCCCGTTCTCTATTACTCCCAAATACCACCCTGTGGCCCCCTATTTCATCCTTACTCCTTCAGGTATACTGTTATTGTTCAGAGCTATTGATCATAAGAAAAAAGGAAAGGATCTTCTCAAGATCTTTGCTCCCACCAAAATTGTATCTGCATTAGTGGGCACACCTAAGAATTCACTTCAGTCTTACTCACCAAGTCTAAATATCTCCCCATTCTGATTTTTCCTGCAACAAAACTATATGATGCATACTGAGGTCTAGTTTTATATATTTTATGTTTCTACTCTTTGGTCCTGAAATTATTTTAGAACTGCAAGTTGTTCACAAACTTTTAACAGCTATCATATGTAAGGAACTACCATTAGAAAACAGCTGGCCCTTCTTCAGAACTTTGATGACTAGCAGTAACTACTAAGTACATGATCAAGGCAAGACTTTCATAGGAAGTTTTGAAGGCATAGAAAAATATTTTCTTTTCTTTTTTTTTTTTTTTTTTTGCGGTACACGGGCCTCTCACTGTTGTGTCCTCTCCCGTTGCGGAGCACAGGCTCCGGACGCGCAGGCTCAGCGGCCATGGCTCACGGGCCCAGCCGCTCCGCGGCATGTGGGATCTTCCCGGACCGGGGCACGAACCCGTGTCCCCTGCATCGGCAGGCAGACTCTCAACCACTGCGCCACCAGGGAAGCCCTGATTTTCTATTAATAAAATATTTTCTTACAAAATTTTAAGGAAAAAAAAGAATCAATAAAATATGAAAGAAGAAATAAGACAAGAAATGTGCAGGACCTGAGTAAAGATGATTTGAGAGAATAGTAGATTTTACCATGTTCCTGAGCATCTTAATTCAAGTAGCACTTGCCCTGTACCATACTCTTATCACTTTCTGAATTAACTTATTTATTTGTTTATTTATATATTTTCTGCTTTTGACACTAAAATATATATGTTCTGTAAAAGTAAGTATTTTACCTATATTGTTTACAAAGCACCTAGCACATAACCAGGTGATCAATTAAAAAAAAAAAGGTGACAATTTCAATCTTTCATATAAAGAGTTCTTATAATCTAACAAGTAAGAATAATGTCTGCTGCAGAAAAATAAAGTCATGAAGTGGCAACTCCAATATAAAGAAATACAACTAGCTAATAACTAGCTTACTGTCAATAACTAGTCAAAAAAATGAAAAATTATGACACACAATTGACCTCCATTTTAAAAATGATTTACTAATATGTATCAAAAGAGTTTAAATAGTCTCTGTCCTTTGACCTAGGACTATACTTCTGACGAGTAAACAAAAGATCTTTTTAAAAGTACATACAAAATAATATACAATATTCCTTGATATGAAAAATTGAAAAAAACAACCTAAATATCTAGCAATAAGATATTTATTATTATCTCCATAATAATTATATGCAGACTACTAAAAATTGCGTTCCAGAGAATATAAAAGGATTTTGAAAACTCCACAGAACAATGTTGATTGAGAAATGCAGAAAGCAAAGTTCCTATATAGTACTATCTTAAATTTGTATTATGTATAAGGATTTGCAAATATGCACATATGCATATAGAAAAATGATTGGGAAAACACGTAAAAAATTAACAGCAACTGTCTCTGAGTAGTGTAAATTTTGTTTCCTTATACTTTTTTGGTATTTTTTATATTTTCTACACTGACAGATGGACTGATTTTATAATTTAAAAAGTCAATAATATTATTGTTAAAATTTAGGAATAACATCTGGTAATTTGGAAATGTTGAATAATGTCTATATTAGGAATATGAGTTTGAATAAAGAACTATCTACATTTTATTCTAAATAATTATTTTAATAGGTAGAAAAATAAGTCTAAGTCCATTTTTGGAGAGAGAAGCGGTTTCCAATTACGAGAGCAAGTGCTCTAAATATTTTCTAAAGTTCTCAATCCCCCTTGTTAGAGGAGTATTGTTATTAGTTTTCTGGAACCAAGTATGACGCCCTTGGGGGAAAACAGAATTTTGAAAGGAATTTTATATCTATGTAATTTCAATCTTCTGAATCATTCTATATTATTTTGAGGTTAGCTAGCATTCAGTGCATTAAAGAAAACAACCACAAAAACAAACATAACAAAAAACTAGTCCATCAACATGTAAGAAATCAAGAACACCCTCTTGTTACTAGGAGGGAAACTAAGGCACAATTAAAGAAAATTCCCCATGTAAAATCATGTGCATTATAAATTCTCCACCAATAATGAAGGTTACTTTTCAAAAGCTGAAGCAATAGTCATAGCAGCCTCAAGACTTCAGCTAAATATAAGCACAAAAACAGTATACTTGTTGTAAATACAGCAATCAAGCAGGAGCAGCCCAAATTATGCAGAAGAACCACTTCAATCAAGTGAGGCAGAAGGTGAAAAATCACAACCCTGATCTTGAGACTTAGGAAACAGTAAGTTAGAAGAAGATAGAAACAAAAGTGGCAGGATCATTTTGAAAAATCAATTATTAATGGATGAGGCAAATAACCTTATGTAAATATTTATCAAACAGATAACTTTCCTAGGGGTTAGGTCATCATAATTAGTCGGTATTACATTAGTCTACACTCTGCTCGGGCAAGAGGGTAGCCACATGAATTCTTTACATAAATACCAATATTGTGGTGATGGGAGAGTTGCCAGATTTAACTACTAATAATACGTATCTGGAAGCCCTGGGTGGAGAGGAAGAGGGAGGGAATAAAGAGGGTTGGAGAAAGTAACAGAAAATGGTTATAGACAGTGCTGCTGTCTAAAGACCCAAATCCTTTGTCCTAGTATTCCTGTAAGTGGAAGTTACCCTCTGGAACAGCAGATCTTCTAACCACCACTCTTGCTATTATAATGGCTGTCTTTCCGAAGTTTGTCTGGACAGTTTCTAATGTACCTCAAATTTATTGAGAACCACTGAACAAATTCAGGGATAGAAGTTTTGGGTGGGGAAAAGGGGGAATCCATGTTCAGGAACAGACTCACAGCTAATAAGTCCTTCCTGGAGTATATACACTTAAAGATCCCAGGGGTGGAACCATAACACTGGTATTTGAACTCTCAATTTGAGCATGAGGAGTAAAGGTAGAGGGAGAAAACTGGAGCAGAAGACAGCTGATTTCCATCATTTGTATAACTCAGATTTTCTGCCAAGTTGATCACACAAGGTGTTTTTTTTTTTCCTATACCTTCTGTACATACTCAAACAAATATCTTTTATTCATTGATTTATTTTTAATGTAAGTGTAGTTGATTTACAATATTATATAAGTTTCAGGTATACAACATAGTGATTCAATATTTTTATAGCTTATGCTCCACTTAAAGTTATTATAAAATATTGGCTATATGCCCTGTGCTGTACAATATACCCTTGTTGCTGATTTATTTTTTACATGGTAGTTTATATCTCTTAATCTCACACCTCTATCTTGCCCCTCCCCCTTCCCTCTCCCCACTGGTAACCACTAGCTTGTTCTCTGAATCTGTGAATCTGTTTCTGTTTTGTTATATACATTCACTTGCATTATTTTTTAAATTCCACATATAAGTGATAACACAGAGTTTTTGCCTTTCTCTCTCTGACTTATTTCATCAAGTATAATGCATTCTAGGTCCATCCACATTGTTGCAATTGGCAGAATTTCATTCTTTTTATGGCTGAGTAATAGTCCATTTTATATATTTACCACATCTTCTTTATCCATTCTTCTTTTGATGGACACTTACGTTGTTTCCATATCTTGGCTGGCAATTGTAAATAATGCTGCTATGAACATTGAGGTGCATGTGTCTTATCAAATTAGTGTTTTTGATTCCTTTGGATGTATACCCAGGAGTGGAATTGCTGGATCATATAGTAGATCTATTTTTGGTTTTTGGAGGAACCTCCATGCTATTTTTCATAATGGCTACACTAATTTACATTTGCACCAACAGTGTACTAGGTTTCCCTTTTTGTTACATCCTTGCCAACATTTCTTATTCGTGGTCTTTTTGATGATAGCCATTTTAACTGGTGTGAGGTGATACCTCATTGTGGTTTTGATTTACATTTCTATGATGATTAATGATGTTGAACATTTTTCATGTGCCTGTTGGCCATCTGTATGTCTTCTTTGGAAAAATGTCCATTCAGGTCTTCCACTCAATTTTTAATGGAGATTTTTGTTGTTTTGATATTGAGTTGTATGAGACATTTACATATTTTAGATATTAACCCCTTATAGATCATAACATTTGCAAAGATTTTCTCCCATTCAGCAGGCTGTCTTTTCATTTAGTCCATGGTTTCCTTTGTAGTGCAAAAGTTTTTAAGTTTAATTAGGTATTATTTGTTTATTTTTGTTTTTGTTTCTTCTGCCTTAGGAGACAGATTCAAAAAAAATATTGCTATGATTTATGTCAATGAATGTTCTGCCTATGTTCTCTTTTGGGAGGTTTATGGTTTCAGGTCTTAGATTTAGTTCTTTAATCCATTTGAAGTTTATTTTTGTATATGGTGTAAGAAAGTATTTTAATTTCATTCTTTTACATGAAGCTGTCCAGTTTTCCCAGAATCACTGATTGAAGAGGCTATCTTTTCTCCATTGTATAGTATTACCTTTTTCATTGTAGATTAATTGACCATAAATCTGTGAGGTTTATTTATGGGCTCTCTATTCTGTTCCATTGATCTATGTGTCTGTTTTTGTGCTGGTACCATGCTGTATTGATTACTGTAGCTTTGTGTTACAGTTTGAAGTCAAGGCTTTCAAACAACTATCTCTTAATTCTCCTAGGCTTTTTCCAATCCCTCTTTCTTAAAATAAATTAGCCTCCAATAAACAATTAAATTAATGAGGAAAAAATAATTCCAGACATCTTAATATTTATGACATTAAACTTCCACGGGTCATCTAACTGCTGAGTAGATGTTTGGAATCTCCCTTTAATAATCATTCAAGTGCTCCTATTGTCTGCAAATCTTACTCTCTCTAATAATTTTATGAGAACACCATCTTTTCCTCCTTACTGTGAAAAATTAAAGTAGCCATATTTCTAATTAGCCATTGAAGAAAAGTACCAAATTCAGAAAAAAATTAGAGTTTATGAAGCCTAATCAAGAATTTTGTTTAAATTAGGGAACTCAAATCTTAATAAAGCACACTAAGTAAAAACAGGGAAAAAAACATAATAGCAAGAATCATTCAATCACTACTTACTATTATGTTCCAGGAATGTTCTGGATGCTGGAAGAAAAAAAAGTGTAAGATGTAGTAATTGTGCCAATGGAACTTGCATTCAAGTGGGGAGACAGACTTGTAAAATTCTATTATGGTGAGAGTTATTAAAGGACTGGGAAGGAGATGAGGGTTATGGAATTCCAACAAGAGGGTCAGGGAGAGCATCAAAGAGGGACTGACAGCAGAACAGAGGGAAAGCATTTGGGGCAAAGGGAATAGTGTTAAAAATATTTATGGTGGACTTGAAACCACTATTTAGTTCTTAACATCTTTCTCTCTATTTTGATTTTTTTCTTTCTTTTGAGACACTAAGATCATTACTAATTTATATTCTGGCATAAAGTGATATTTAGAGAGCTTCCAAAAATGACAAACTGCCCAATAGCTTCAGCTTCTTGGCTTTAGCAAGTTTCACTTTCTGCCCTTCCAAGGACAGCCAAAACCCAGGTACTTCAAAATTTAGTTTGTTTTTCTGCTGGGTAAGTTTCTCATCTTAAATTCCTCTTCTCCTAAGCCAAGTTCACTTCCACATGTTTTTTGGTTGACTCTTACTCGATCAGGACGAATTGATGAATACAGCATTTACACTCCACACCTTTTTATTCCTCAATATAACAACTCCCAGCCTTCTCAGATGCTGTATGCCGTTCAGGGTTAAGGCATGTGCTTCCTCCCCATAGGGTCTTTATATAATAAGCTTTCTTTTTGATAATGGAATGGAAGATTCTATTCCCAGCTGACTGCATTTTATTCACAGAGAACAGGAAAGACCAGGTAATTTAGATGTAGGATATCTTCCAGTGCTCCACTGACTTAGACCATATGCTGGAGCCATCCACGTATGATCCCTGCTCTGAGCTCCAGCTACTCTTTTGTTTGTGATTCAGGAAGGCTTTGGATGTCAGTAAACTGTGCTCTCTAGCCCTCTTCTCCGGGAGGATAGGTGAAAGGGAGAGGAAAAAAGGGGGATACATTTCAAGGGCAATGAATGTTTAATTGAGAGAATGCCTTTTCTTTTGATCACACAATCAGTAATCATAATATTTGGATAGAATACCAGGAGGTACAGGATAGAACATGTATGTGATATTCATATTTGTTTTCATTCACAGAGTATAAAACCATTTTTAAAATACGTGGATCATAATGTGTTCCCTGATTCACAAAATAATGCCTTTTATTACCTCCAGATACTAAACCACGATAAGTTAAAAGTCATAGAATCTATATCAGCAATGCTCCTTTTCTACTTTAATGATAAAATTGGAGAAAGCCAGGATGGTAACTTTATTAGAGATGGTGAACTAAATATGATAAAATGACAGAACAAACAACACATTTACAAAACTATAAACAGTTTATAATGATTTTCATTAGTAGATCATTCAAAGTGTATTCATGAATATGTAGTTTTGTGCATTTTGATTAAAGCCTAAAGACCAAATAAAAATAAAGTATGGGATAACTAGATAGAAATATTTTAATGCTTCAAACTGATGAATTTTGAATTATTTTAGTCTTCACTAAAATTTGGCAAGTTTGTATTTTAAAGGCATATTATTTTATCAGAGATTTATCTTACAAAAAGCAAAGGACAAATTCAATAGAAGCCTATCTAGATGACCAAAACCAAAATATTTTCTCGAAGTATAACGGGAAAAGAAATAGATTTTCAATAAATAGATTCAAGGTTTAATTTTCATTTTTTGCTGATTTTGCATGGTTGCTGGCAGATATGTGACTAATAAAATCTGAAATCCTGAAGTTCCTTCTCAATTTTAAAAAAATAGCTACATAGCATCCCCCTGTAAAAATTTGCCCAAAGCATTGAACCAATGCTTTACCCACGTAAGTCAGCTTTTTTATTATATTGAGCTATTATAAACAGATCTAACATAAACATTTTTATGCATACATATTTGCTCACAGGAGTGAATTTTTTAGTATGGCTTCTTAGAAGTGTAATTACTGGATCTAATGACATCTGCATTTTACATTTTTACAGATTTACCCAAACCCAGTAATGAACGTTTTGCCTCATTTTATCCAGTGGTACCCCTGCAACTGCTGCTTTGCTGAGGTGATATTAAGGAAAGGAGTTGAATGCTGAAGGGAAGAATAAATAGGAAAAGGTAAGAAAGTAAGAAGGTAAACAGGAAGATAATAGGACAGAAAAAATTGTGGGAGTTGGGAAGATTAAGGTAAGAAATGCATATTATATTGTGCTGTGAATTTAAATGTCAAATCCATAACTCAAGGCTCCATATTTTTGGTGAGTTTCCTTCACATTACCTGCACATTTAATTTATGCAATTTATGTTGATATCTCATTGACTGTGAAACTAGAATACTTAACATGAAAATTGCCAGCTTCTTCCAGTTGCTTATTTCATCCTAACAAACTGTACCACCATCTACCTCAAACATCAGAACAGAAACCAAGATTTTTACCCTGATTCTTCCCTCCTCCTCGCACTTCACATTTACAATCCATCACTATTCCATTATTCGTCTACTTAAATATTTCTAGAATTTGTTCAATTTTCTCCACCCTGGCTATCCCTACCTGAGATTAAGATTGTTAAATTTTTCACCTGGAGTTCAGAGAAAGTTTGTGTTTTTTTGTATGATTGCAGTTTCTTATTCTATTTTTTTCTTTACTAGTTTGGCAATTTCACACTTAATATTAATCTTTTCACAGTTAAACTTGATATCTTATCAGGTATACTTAACAAATTCTAAAATGTATTACACATTAATCCCACCCTCTAAAAATGCAAGGCCTTGGAAAATGTAAATCTTGTCGAATCCCTTTCTGACATATATAATATTGTGTGACTACATATTTGTTTAGTTATTTTAATTTATTTTAAACTCCTAAGTTTGGCATTATTATTATTTTATATGGATAATATTCAATTTACTTAAACTGTATGAGTTCTATATACACTATTTTTGTTATTTGTATTATGTTTCCTCTCATTAGGATGTAAGCTCCCAAAGTGCAAGATTTTTATTTTTGTTTTTGTTTGCTTAGAACTGTTCCTGGTACATAGTAGATATTCAATATGTATTTTGAGGAAACAAATACCTTTATCTATAAGTTTACCTATTCCTTGCCTCATTGTTCTTTTCTGCATTCAGATAACCTTTTTGGGATAATGCTTCTTCATAATATATGCATCATAAGTTTGCCATGGTAAGCATTTGTTGATGATTAAATCTTATGTGTTTATCTAAAAATAAACACTTTTTCCCTATTTCTGGCAGTTATAAGTCTAATTTTACAGTCTTTAATACAGGGGTTCCCTCAAGTTTTCAAAAGTGCCCTGTTGTTCCCACTTGTAGACATATATTGTTCTTTTTAGGACACATTCGTCCCTATGAAGTATATTTCAACATACAGTTCATGCTTTCATTCAGTATGTAAAATATTCAGTAGACAACATAATTACTATGATGTAAAATTGTTAAATATCCATTTATTTTTAAATTGTGCTTCCTCATTTAATTTCTTTGCTTTAAGTAAAGTTCTCAAGTAAAATATTATAAATTAGCCATATTGATATATAATAAATATATATAAGTAGGTAGAAAATATGCACTAAATATACATATATATAATCTACTTACCTATCTGCATATACCCAAACACACACTCACATACACATAATGAACATTCAAACATGGCATAATGCATTTGTTTTTTGGGCCATTTTGCAGGGATGTGAAGTGCTGTTTCAGTTGTTGTCAGTATCAATTGTTAAAATGGTTGAAGTGATTGATCATCATGTATGAAAGGAAAATGACATCCTTAATGTATCTCTGACTCAGAGGTCTGTGAGAACTTGGCAAAAGGAAATTGAAGCTGCAAAACCTATTTAAAGATGCTAAACACACACACTGGGTCTCTGTTTTTATGCACAACTGATGTTCCTCTAGGCTAAACTACTAAAGCTTTTATCATAATGGTGATATGCCTACAATGGACCCTAAGAACTTACTTGGTGAATCAAGGAGGAAAGAAGAGCTCTTCATTACTAAGGGTCTTTGCGACAGCTCTTTGTTCTCTTGCAACTGATGGATCTGCTCTTCACTTTGTAGCAGGACAATAGAACTCCTATGAAGAAGTGGTGCTGTTTTTATTTTCTAATCTCATTTCCTCTGTCTTAAGCTGCCTTATTTCCACCTGACAGTCAAACGATAAAAAACACTGAGTCACCACCAATGCAGCAGAAAAGGAAAACAAAGGCTAATGTTACCCTACAGCACTGCTACAAACACAAAGAAAGCATAATTCCATGTCAGGGGTATAACCTGGCATGAATTACCTCGTTGAGTTTTTGACAGAAGAGAGCAAGTGGTTAATGAAGTCACGAGAGGCTTTGGGGGTTCAACTTATGAAACCTTTAGTATTATGACAGTGTCAGGAAAGGTTAGTCTTACGGTTTCCCTCCCAAGGTGGAACATACTTGTACTCTCATGGTAAAATTAGACATTTGAAAAATGGTAGACTCAAATAAATTCTGATACTCTTATCATAACTTTCTGCTCTGAATATGTATTTGGTTTTCTTTTTATTTTAGGAGTGTCACATTTTAGTACAGTCAATAATTAATGTTACATCATTTTATTTTGTTAATATACACAGTTTATGCATCTTTCTTCTTAACACAGTAAAATAAATATTTCTTGGCTGAAAGAGAATATTAAAACTCAATTTGCAAGATATTGTGTAAAATCACTACATTTGTGTCATTGTTCTATGAATTCAGAGCATAGATCTTGATGCTACCAAGAACAATCCATGTGAGTTCACAGATTTTCTGGGCTCTTTGACAATGGGACCAAAATCAGTTCTTGTCCCAGTGCTAACTTTGAAAGTTGTAAGATGATTTAGCCACTACATTGTGACATTTAGAGAAAAATAGAAAGGTGTTTTCTCTAGAATCTGCTCCTCATCATTTTATCAATATCTGAAATACATGGAATTAGCATAATATGAAATTTTAAGTAATTAATATTGCTATGAGACTTACAGTCTTAAAATTGATTTCATAAACCATATTTCAAAACTGATGAGGTAAGCAGCACATGTGTTATTGCAATCATTTTTATCAGAGTGGCAAGGTTTTCAAGGTTACATAGCTAGTAAGGAAAAGGCTGGACTCAAATATCAGGACATCTAATTCCACAAGGTCTTTGTATTAGACTCGAAAAATCATGGAGTTTTGGGTTTAAGTAATTTCTCTTTGTTAAAGTGCAAATAAATCTGAAAAGAATATACCTATTAAATCCATTATCAGCACAAATGATCTAAGTATATTCTTTCAAATTAAGAAGGGAAGAAGAAAGGTAGGAGGGAAGAAATGGCAAATAATGATGACAGAGCATTAGAACTGAGAGGAGGAAGAGGATCAGAGCACTGGTAAGCCCATCAGGACTTTTGGTTGCAAGTAACTAACAGTTAAAACAAACTAGCTTAAGGTTATATGGAAATTTTTAGAAGATACAGAAAAGGTGAAAAAGCAAATGTCCAAAAGGGCAGGAAGCAGGATAGTTCTGGAATCACAGCAACAGGCACTTGGAAATCAACACATAGGATTCTCTGTCTCTGCTCAATTTCTGCTTCTCTTTTCAGATTAGCTTTATTCTCTCTTCTGAAGATAAAATTCTTTACACTTTAGAACATGTGGCCACCTGGAGCTGCAATTTGCATTCTCAAGGTTTCCTTACTAGGGGAAAAAGATAATCTATCTACCAGTTCTAGTTCAAAATCTCTAGGTGGAGACACAGACTTGATTAGGTCCCATGCTCCCTTTTTGGTCTAATCATAACATTTAGCGGTAATGTGAAACATTTGCTCAAGTGCTTACCTTTAGAGAATATGATTTGAAAATAAAGTAACTCAGTTATTTTTCTACCTAACTAGTAGGAGTGGTAGATTGGCCTCAGAGGAGTTTTTTGAGAGTTGAGGCAGCTATTCTAGTATGACTGAATGGGCTGCACAAGGAGGGCAAGCCTAAACATGTGATGTACATTGTATAGGCATTTAGGGATTAATAAATGGGCCCCCTGGGGGATCTATGGGAATATAAACAAATAGAGGTAATGGAAGAGAAGAGTGGGAAGCAACTGAAGATAAATTCATTACTTACATAATCATTTCAAGTGTCATACTGACTTTAAGGAATTAGCTCAAAACCAGAACAAAATAGTAGGCTTAGCGAACACTGGCTTGAGAAAGTTAGGGATCTCTGAGAATTTCTGTGTGAAAAAATATTTTTTCAAATTCTACAGATCATTATAAGTAGAAATTAAGACCAAAACAGATGAGGAAAAGCAAAACAGATGAATATGCTAGGATTAAATATAGGAAGGAACCAGAATTGAGGAGAAAATTCATTGGCATCTTGGCCTAAGATGGAGAGTCTTTCTTCTCTCCTATCAGAGCATCATGGTGGTGAGGCCTTGCTTTTAGACTCAAAGGGACCTGATTTTGGATCCTGACTGTCATTATTAGTTGTTTGGTGCTGGAAAAAATGATTACTATATGAATCTGTTTCCTCATTTCTACCACAAAGTAATACTAGGTCATAGGTGTTGTGGTGGTGGTGGTTTTGTAAGGATTAAAAATATTAGATCCTCCATTACAAGAGCCATACTTCTAAGAATTGTTGATATGTAACAGAGGTGGTGCTGCAGGTCAGCAGGGAAACAATTGGGTATCTCAAAAGAGGAAAAGAAGAAATAGGATACTGATCTTACACCACACACAAAACACAATTTCAGATAGATTAAAGGCTTCCATATGAAAGACAAAAACCAAAACACTTTTCAGAAATAATACTGGATATTCTTTTTATGACTTTGGGAGTAAAGAAGTTTTCTCAAAAAGGATGCAAGAAGAATTAAGCATAACATAATGGATTGAGAAAATCTGTTCCATTAAAATTAAGAGGCTATGCTTATTAAAAGATGAGATGATGCTACAAATCAACTAAATTAACAGAAATTTTAGTTTGAACAAGAACACAACACTGTGAATGTGAAGTGGCAGGAACTCTCATGAATTCTTGGTGGAAGTGTATGTTGCCAACTACTTTAGAAAACAGTTTGCATTCTGACCTTCAAGATGGTGGAGGAGTAAGATGTGGAGATCACCTTCCTCCCCACAAATACATCAGAAATACATCTACGTGTGGACCAACTCCTACAGAACACCTACTGAACACTGGAAGATGACCTCAGACCTTCCAAAAGACAAGAAACTCCCCACGTACCTGCGTAGGGCAAAAGAAAAAAGAATAAACAGAGACAAAAGAATAGGGAAGGGACCTGCACCAGTGGGAGGGAGCCATGAAGGAGGAAAGGTTCCCACACACTAGAAGCCCCTTCACGGGCAGAGACTGCGGATGGTGGAGGGGGAAGCTTCAGAGCAGGGGAGGAGAGCGCAGCCACAGGGGTGCAGAGGGCAAAGCGGAGAGATTCCTGCAGAGGATCAGTGCCGACCAGCACTCACCAGCCTGAGAGGCTTGTCTGCTCACCCACCAGGGTGGGCGGTGGCTGGGAGCTGAGGCTTGGGCTTCAGTCGGATTGCAGGGAGAGGACTGGGGCTGGTGGCATGAACACAGCCTGAAGGGAGCTAGTGTACCACAGCTAGCCGGAAGGGAGCTTGGGAAAAAGATTGGAACTCCCTAAGAGTCAAGAGACCATTGTTTCAGGGTGTGCGAGGAGAGGGGATTCAGAGCACCACCTAAACGATCTCCAGAGATGGGAGCAAGCTGCAACTATCAGCTTGGACACCAGAGACGGGCATGAAACACTAAGGCTGCTGCTGCAACCATCAAGAAGCCTGTGTGCAAGAAAGGTCTCTATCCACACCTCACCTCCCGGGAGACTGTGCAGCCCACCACTGCCAGGGTCCCGTGATCCAGTGACAACTTCCCCGGGAAAACACACGGCACACCTCAGGCTGGTGCAACGTCAGGCCAGCATCTGTCACCTCAGGCTCACCCCGCATTCCGTACTCCTCCCTCCCCCTGGCCTGAGTGACCCAGAGCCCCCTAATTATCTACTCCTTTAACTCCCTCCTGTCTGGGTGAAGAACAGATGCCAGAGTGTGGCCTACATGAAGAGGCAGAGCCAAATCCAAAGCTGAACCCCAAGAGCTGTGCAAACAAAGAAAAGAAAGGGAAATCTCTCTGTGCAGCCTCAGGAGCTACAGATTAAATCTCCACAGTCCATTTGATGCACCCTGAATCTCTGGAATACCTGAATAGTCAACGAATCATCCCAAAACTGAAGCAGTGGACTTTGGGAGCAACTGTAGACTTGGGGTTTGCTTTCTGCATCTAATTTGTTTCTATTTTTATGTTTATCTTAGCTTAATATTTACAGCTTATTATAACTCATATATTTGTTTATTGATTTTGTTGCTCTCTTCCATTTTTTTATATATATTTTTTTCCTATTTCTCTTTTTGTGAGTGTATATGTGTATGTTTCTTTGTGTGATTTTGTCTGTACAGGTTGGATTTTACCATTTGTCCTAGGGTTCTGTTTTTCCTTTTTTTGTTAGTATAGTTTTTAGTGCCTATTATCATTGGTGGATTTGTTTATTGGTTGGGTTGCTCTCTTCTTTTTTTTTAAATTACTATTTTATTATTAATTTTAATAATATTTTTTATTGTTTATTTTAAATATTTTATTTTATTTATTTTTTTCTTTCTTTTTTTTTCTTTTCTCCCTTTTCTTTTGAGCACTGTGGCTGACAGGGGCTTGGTGCTCCAGCCAAGTGTGAGACCTGAGCCTCTGAGGTGGGAAAACTGAGTTTAGGACATTGGTCCACCAGAGACCTCCTGGCCCCTTGTAATATCAATCGGTGAGAGCTCTCCCAAAGATCTCCGTCTCAATGCTAAGACCCAGCTCTACTCAACGACCAGCAAGCTCCAGTGCTGGACACCCCATGCCAAACAACAAGCAAGACAGAAACACAACCCCATCCATTAGCAGAGAGGCTGCTTAAAGTCACACTAAGTTCATAGACACTTCAAAACACACCACCGGATGTGGTCCTGCCCACTAGAAAGACAAGATCCATCCTCATCCACCAGAACATGGGCATCAGTCCCCTCCACCAGGAGCCTACACAACCCATGGAACAAACCTTACCCACTGCGGGCAGACACTGAAAACAATGGGAACTACGAACCTGCAGCCTGTGAAAAGGAGACCCCAAACACAGTAAGTTACTAAGTTAAGCAAAATGAGAAGACAGAGAAATATGCAGCAGATGGAGGAGCAAGGTAATAACCCATCAGACCAAACAAATGAAGAGGAAATAGGCAGTCTACCTGAAAAAAAAATCAGAGTAATGATAGTAAAAAGATCCAAAATCTTGGAAATAGAACAGAGAAAATTTTTTAAAGTTTAAAAAGGACCTAGAAGAACTAAAGAGCAAACAAACAATGATGAAAAACACATAAATGAAATTTAAAATTCTCTAGAAGGAATCAATAGCAGAATAACTGAGGCAGAAGAATGGATAAGGAACCTGGAAGGTAAAATAGTGGAAATAACTACTGCAGAACAGAATAAAGAAAAATGAATGAAAATAATTGAGAACAGTCTCAGAGATTTTGGGGAGAACATTAAACACCCTAACATTCGAATTATAGGGGTCCCAGAAAAAGAAGAGAAAAAGAAAGGGTCTGAGAAAATATTTGAAGAGATTATAATTGGAAACTTCCTTAACATGGTAAAGAAAATAGTCAATCAAGTCCAGGAAGCACAGAGAGTCCCATACAGGATAAATCCAAGGAGAAACACACCAAGACACATATTAATCAAGCAATCAAAAATTAAATACAAAGAAAAAATATTAAAAGCAGCAAGGGAAAAGCAACCAATAATATACAAAGGAATCCCATAAGGTTAACAGCTAATCTTTCAGCGGAAACTCTGAAAGCAAGAAGGGAGTGCAGGACATATTTAAAGTCATGAAAGGGAAAAACCTAGAACCAAGATTACTCTACCCAGCAAGGATCTCATTTAGATTTATTTTATTTTATTTTATTATTATTTTTTTGTGTGGTACGCGGCCCTCTCACTGCTGTGGTCTCTCCCGTTGCGGAGCACAGGCTCTGGACGCGCAGGCTCAGTGGCCATGGCTCACGGGCCCAGTCGCTCTGCAGCATGTGGGATCTTTCCAGACCAGTGCACGAACCCATGTCCCCTGCATCGGCAGGCAGATTCTCAACCACTGCGCCACCAGGGAAGCCCTCTCATTCAGATTTGATGGAGAAATTAAAACCTTTACAGACAAGCAAAAGCTAAGAAAATTCAGCACCACCAAACCAGCTTTACAACAAATGTTAAAGGAACTTCCCTAGGCAGGAAACACCACCAAAAGACATAGACTGACTGAATGGATACAAAAACAAAACCCGTATATGTGCTGTCTACAAGACACCCAGTTCAGACCAAGGAACAAATACATACTGAAAGTGAGGGGATGGAAAAAGATATTCCATGTGAATGGAAATCAAAAGAAAGCTATTCTCATATTAAAATAGACTTTAAAATAAAGACTATTACAAGAGACAAAGAAGGACACTACATAATGATCAAGGGATCAATCCAAGAAGAAGATATAACAATTGTAAATATTTATGTACCCAACATAGAAGCACTGAAATACATAAGGCAAATGCTAACAGCCACAAAAGGGGAAATCGACAGTAACACAATAGTAGGAGACTTTAATACCTCACTTTCACCAATGGAAAGATCATCCAAAATGAAAATAAATGAGGAAACACAAGCTTTAAATGACATATTATACAAGATGCATTTAACTGATATTTATAGGACATTCCATCCAAAACAAGAGAATACATTTTCTTCTCAAGTGCTCATGGAACATTCTTCAGGATAGAACATATCTTGGGTCACAAATCAAGCCTTGGTAGATTTAAGAAAATTGAAATCATATCAAGTACCTTCTGGGACCACAATGCTATGAGACTATATATCAGTTATAGGACAAAAATTGGAAAAAATACAAACACATGGAGGCTAAACAATACGTTACTAAATAACCAAGAGATCGGTGAAGAAATAAAAGAGGAAATCAAAAAATACCTAGAAACAAATGACAATGAAAACACGACGATCCAACACCTATGGGATGCAGCAAAAGCAGTACTAAGAGGGAAGTTTATGTAATACAATCCTACCTCAAGAAACAAGAAAAGTCTCAAATGAACAACCTAAACTTACATCTAAAGCAATTAGAGAAAGAAGAACAAAAAACACCCAAAGTTAGCAGAAGGAAAGAAATCATAAAGATCAGATCAGAAATAAATGAAAATGAAATGAAGGAAAGAATAGCAAAGATCCAGAAAACTAAAACCTGGGTCTTTGAGAAATTAAACAAAATTGATAAACCGTTAGCCAGACTCATCAAGAAAAGAAGGGAGAATACTCAAATCAACAGAATTAGAAATGAAAAAGGAGAAGTAAAAACTGACACCACAGAAATACAATGGATCATGAGAGATTACTACAGGCAACTATATGCCAATAAAATGGACAACCTGGAAGAAATGGACAAATTCTTGGATAAGCACAACCTTCCAAGACTGAACCAGGAAGAAACAGAAAATATAAACAGACCTATCACAAGCACTGAATTTGAAACTGTGATTAAAAATATTCCAACAAACAAAAGCCCAGGAATGGATGGCTTCACAGGTGAATTCCATCAAACTCTTAGAGAAGAGCTACCACCTATTCTTCTCAAACTCTTCCAAAATATAGCAGAGGGAGGAACACTCCCAAACTCATTTTACGAGGCCACCATCACCCTGATACCAAAACCAGACAAAGATGTCACAAAAAAAACCTATAAGCCAATATCACTGATGAACGTAGATGCAAAAATCCACAACAAAATATTAGCAAACAGAATCCACCAACACATTAAAAGGATCATACACCATGATCAAGTGGGGTTTATCCCAGGAATGCAAAGATTCTTCGATATATGCACATCAATCAATGTGATAAACCATATTAACAAATTGAAGGATAAAAACCATATGATAATATCAATAGATACATTAAAAGCTTTTGACAAAATTCAACACCGATTTATGATAAAAACCCTCCAGAAAGCAGGCATAGAGGGAATTTACCTCAACATAAGAAAGGACATCTATGACAAACCCACAGCCATCATCGTTCTCAATGGTGAAAAACTGAAACAATTTCCACTAAGATCAGGAACAAGTCAAGGTTGCCCAGTCTCACCACTATTATTCAACATAGTTTTGGAAGTTTTAGCCAAGGCAATCAGAGAAGAAAAAGAAATAAAAGGAAACCAAATCAGAAAAGAGGAAGTAAATCTGTCACTGTTTGCAAATGACAAGATACTATACATAGAGAATCCTAAAGATGTTACCAGAAATCTACTAGAGCTAATCAATGAATTTGGTAAAGTAGCAGGATACAAAATTAATGCACAGAAATCTCTTGCATTCCTATACACTAATGATGAAAAATCTGAAAGAGAAATTAAGGAAACACTCCCATTCACCATTGCAACAAAAAGAATAAAATATCTAGGAATAAACCTACCTACGAAGGCAAAAGACCTGTATGCAGGAAACTATAAGACACTGATGAAAGAAATTAAAGATGATAACAACAGATGGAGAGATATACCATTTTCTTGGATTGGAAGAATCAACATTGTGAAAATGACTGTAGTACCCAAAGCAATCTACAGATTCAATGCAATCCCTATGAAACTACCAAATGTGTTTTGCACAGAACTAGAACAAAAAATTGCACAATTTGTATGGAAATGCAAAAGACCCTGAATAGCCAAAGCAATCATGAGAAAGAAAATTGGAGTTGGAGGAATCAGGGTCCCTGACTTCAGACTATACTACAAAGCTACAGTAATCAAGACAGTATCATACGGGCACCAAAACAGAAATGCAGATCAATGGAACAGGAGATAAACCCGAGAGATAAACCCATGCACATATGGTCACCTTATCTTTGATAAAGGAAGCAAGAATATACAGTGGAGAAAAGACAGCCTCTTCAATAAGTGGTGCTGGGAAAACTGGACAACTACATGTAAAAGAATGAAAGTAGAACACTCAGTATAACCATATACAAAAATAAGCTCAAATTGGATTAAAGACTTTAATGTAAGTCCAGACACTATAAAACTTTTAGATGAAAACATAGGCAGAACACTGTATGACATAAATCACAGCAAGATCCTTTTGGACCCACCTCCTAGAGAAATGGAAATAAAAACAAAAATCAACAAATGGGACCTAATGAAACTTAAAAGCTTTTGCACAGCAAAGGAAACCATAAACAAGATGAAAAGACAACCCTTAAAATGGGAGAAAATATTTGCAAACAAAGCAGCAGACAATGGATTAATCTCCAATATATACAAGTAGCTCATGCAACTCAATATCAAAAAAACAAACAATCCAATCCAAAAATGGGCAGAAGACCTAAATAGACATTTCTCCAAAGAAGATATACAGATTGCCAACAAACATACGAAAGGATGCTCAACATCACTAATCATTAGAGAAATGCAAATCAAAACTACAACAAGGTATCACCTCACACCAGTCAGAATGGCCATCATCAAAATATCTACAAACAAAAAATGCTGGAGAAGGTGTGGAGAAAAGGGAACCCTCTTGCACTCTTGGTGGGAAAGTAAATTGATACAGCCACTATGGAGAACAGTATGGAGGTTCCTTAAAAAACTAAAAATAGAACTAACATACGACCCAGCAATCCCACTACTGGGCATATACCCTGAGAAAACCATAATTCAAAAAAACGTCACATGTTCATTGCAGCACTATTTACAATAGCCAGGACATGGAATCAACCTAAGTGTTCATCAGCAGATGACTGGATAAAGAGGATGTGGCACATATATACAATGGAATATTACTCAGCCAAAAAAAGAAATGAAATTGAGTTATTTGTAGTGACGTGGATGGACCTAGAGTCCATCATACAGAGTGAAGTGAGTCAGGAAGAGAAAAACAAATACCGTATGTTAACACATATATATGGAACCTTAAAAAAAAATGGTTCTGAAGAACTTAGGGGCAGGACAGGAATAGAGACACAAATGTAAAGAATGGACTTGAGGACACAGCAAGGGGGAAGTGTAAGCTGGGACAAAGTGAGAGAGTGGCATGGACATATATACACTAACAAATGTTAAATAGATAGTGGGAACCAGCTACAACAGGGAAATCAGGTTGGTGCTTTGTGACCACCTAGAGGGGTGGGATAAGGAGGGTGGGAGCTGGATGCAAGAGAGAGGGGATATGGCAGTATATGTATATGAATAGTTGATTCACTTTGTTATAAAGCAGAAACTAACACACTATTGTAAAGCAATTATACTCCAATAAAGATGTTAAAAAAATGAATAAATTTTAAAAAGAAAAGAAAAAGAAAAAAAAAGATAATACTTTGCATCATCTGACAAAGACAAAGCTGTGCAAACCCTATGATGTTGGGGGAAATATGCAAATACTCACCAAGATATCTGTGCAAAAATGTACCATGTGGCATTTTTCATGATAGCTAAAAGCCAGATAGAACTCAAACAACTACAAACATACAAATTGTAGAATACTATATATTTAAAAAATGAAAATGACTAAATTATAACTACATGCAATAACATGGATAAATCTGTGTGTGTGTGTGTGTGTGTGTGTGTGTGTGTATGTGGTACGCGGGCCTCTCACTGTTGTGGCCTCTCCCATTGCGGAGCACAGGCTCCGGATGCGCAGGCCCAGCGGCCATGGCTCACGGGCCTACTGCTCCGCGGCATGTGGGGTCTTCCAGGGCCGGGGCATGAACCCGTGTCCCCTGCATCGGCAGGCGGACTCTCAACCACTGCGCCACCAGGGAAGCCCCATGGATAAATCTTATTAACAAAATCTTATTGAGCACAAGAACCCATACCCAAAATAATACAATGGTATGATTTCATTCATAAACGTTTCCAAAACAAGCAAAACTAAAGCATCTTATTTGGGGATGTGCACATAAATAGTAAAAATTATAATAATAACAAAGACATATCCTTAAAATCAGGATGAGGGGGCTTCCCTGGTGGCGCAGTGGTTGAGAGTCCGCCTGCCGATGCGGGGGTCGCGGGTTCGTGCCCCGGTCCGGGGAGATCCCACATGCCATGGAGCGGCTGGGCCCGTGAGCCATGGCCGCTGAGCCTGTGCGTTCGGAGCCTGTGCTCCGCAATGGGAGAGGCCGCAACAGTGAGAGGCCTGCGTACGACAAAAAAAAAAAAAAAAAAAAAAAAAAAATCAGGATGAGGGTTTTGGCCATCATCAGGAAAGGGTACACAAGGGTTTCTAGGATGCTGGCAGTATAATTTTTTCTTTATCATTGGTGAATTATCTGGCTCACATTTATTATGTTTTGTTGATGAAAAAGTACCCAAGGTGATGTTTCATATGATTTTACATCAGGAGACCTCCAATATTAAGGTGCTTCTGTAATTCACATTCATAACTACGTTGTATAGTCTTTGTTTTCCCCTCTATATCTACTCTTCATCTTTGTCCATCCTGAGAGGCTGACTAGTTTGGATCAATAACTATCTCTCGTGTCCTCTAGCTTCCTGTGGACTTGACCAATGAGACACTCCAGCAGGAGTGAGTGCGTGATACTGTTACCCTTGGCTTTTTACGACCTCAAATTCCCAATAAGTAGTTCTCACCCACAGCTATGCCCACATTTCCTCTTACTGGATAACTTCTGTTCCCCTCCCTTGCAGTTGGGAGTGCTAACACCACTCTCTATTTCTAGCTCTAGAGTATTGTATTGCTCCTTAATTCTTTTCCTTAATCCTGCTCCTATGATTATAAATAGACCCTCCACTGAACTCTACTCAGATAGTCATATATTTGAGTATGGCTCTCAGTTTCCTGTCAATTAGTTTTCTGACTAACATAATACTGCTTTTCTTCTTCTTGGCCGAATCAAAATGAAAAAAAAAGTTTCTAATCACTTTAGCTGGAATTCCAAATTCCAGAAACACACATTGTTAATGCTTTATGATTTGGAAATCAAATAGATCCTCCATTGATTTTTGTTTCATGAAATCATACAGTTCTTGAAAGCTGGACCATCTCATGTTTCTATCCCACACATAGCATTTAGCAGAGTGCTAAATAGTCCATGGCATAAGAGTTCAGCATACACGTGCTGACTGATTCGTCTCTTATGTTTTCATTTAATACGGTTTATTTGGCAACTAGGGCACATGTTTCCCACAAATAAAGTTTTCCCTAATTCTATTATTTAATAAGGGACTACTAAAATTTTCCCGTGTGGTCATCTCATTCGTATTATTATAAGTTTACATGTTATAACAGAATAATGCTATTAGACATTGTATGTTATTATAAGGGGAAAATTATAACTTATATTGATGCCACAGGAAATTAGAGGAATGTAACTCTCTATAACTTAAACATCCACTGTAAATAGAAAGATGAGATTTTCATTATTTTGCTAGAATATAATAAGCCAGCATTTCATCTTATAAGCCCATATAGTATCTAATATTGTAACTGAGTAGAATTAGATTTCATTTATAATATATTAGGTATTGAATAAAATTGCATGTTGAGACTTCTACATTAACTTTTAAAGTTATTTGAATAAGGCATAATTGCTGCCAATCCAATCCTCGAGGTAATATTAATTTAGCATTTGTTTGTGTTTTAGTTTTGTATTTGCAGGAAGGCCACACTACTGCCGGCACTTATATTAGATACAATTCTGGTTTGTTCGGTAGAACTTTGTTTCCACATTCAAGCAACCTAACAGGGACAAAGCAAAGCCGTCTTCAAGACAGTGGCTCTACCTGTCAGATGTAAATATTGCTATGATTTTTGTTTGTGATATATTTATTTGATTTTGTTCCTGTCTGAATACCTATTATAGAGTCATAGTGCCAGGTTTTATCTACATTATTTCAGGATAGAGCATAAAATGTAAACCATCTATGTGCTTCAAAATACTCAGATGTTAGGTTACCCAGGAGAGTGTATTCTGTTGAAGTTTAGTTCTGTCCAAGAGTGTGCCAGAGAGTCAGTGGATGGGCTGGATTTAATGTCTATTGGGTGAAGTTATGTGGTGGTTAGGGTCTTAAATAGAACATGGCAACAAAGAAGGTACAAAAAAACCTCCATCTAGTTTTTGTGATATATTGTATGTATAAAATAAAAGAAAGTTTTGAAAGCTTCCCCAAGGCTAGTGACTTAGTGAATTATAAAAATAACCTGCTCAATTGCAAAGGGCAATGGAATAAGAACTTAAGGACCATGAGAAAATATGGCAGAGAGATTCTAAACATCTCATTGAGCTTAAGGTGCTTAATGCAGACAATAAGCTGTCCTTAAATTCTCTTCATTTTACTCTGTGATGTGTGAGACTATGTGTGTAAGTGTTGTTTGTGCCTTTAAAATACACCATTTTGTTAGACTGCAGGTTCAAGGGCAGCGTACGATTTCTGGGAGAATATAGAACTGACAAGTACAAGGCCAGGCCTCTGGTCCTCCAAAGACTAGAAATACAGTGATTACCCAGCCAGGGCTTCAGTCACAATGAAACAACTCAGCTTTCCAATTCATTACTAAACCAAAATAAAAGACTGAATGTTAAAAAAAATTAATTGTAAGAATGTAGACTAGAGGATACTGAGAATTTCACACACGCACAAAACCCTGATCTTTTGTGTTAACCACAAATTCAGTGTGTCAGTATTGTGAAATAGCTGCTAGAATTTAGTGCAAGTTACACAACACTGATAGAAGAATGTTTCTCTTCCTCTAGCCTGAACAGAGAAATGGGGATAATGATAATAATAGATTACTATACCAGCAAGGTTTTAGTGTAAAATTCACTTTTGCATACATTATCCCATTTTAGCATAGATACTAACAGAATTTTGTATATCTAGATGGGTGTCATAAAATAAGTGATGTGGAAACCAAAAAAAAAAAAAAGCAAAGAAAGAAAAACACAAAACACTTTAGGCAGTGGTTTCAAGGCATCAGTGTAGGTCTTAAATTATGGTCCTTGGACTTGTTAAAGTTTTTAAGTTTCATTCAGGTTATTGAAAAATAAAATGAATTTTCATAATAATACTAAGAAATTATTTGCATTTTTCAATGTATTGACATTTTTAACTAATGAAGCAAAAGCAGCAGTGAGTAAAATTTCTGATGTTTTTTCCTGAATCAAAGCAGTGGTACAAAACTATACTATTAGCCATTTTATTCTTCTCTGTTAGTTACTCACAGGAAAAAACAATGCCAGGTTAACTTAAGAATTTTTTTCTTTGAATTATTTGTATTAAATATCAACCCTTGAGTACGTCTCCTTATATTCTGGGCAATGAAATAAGTACACATAAATCATTTCTGCTACCTACCAAAGTGAACCAATATTTTCCAAATGAAAGTTTGTTAGTACACTTTTGGATTCCATCTTACAACCTTTAAGGAACTATTTGTCAAGTTTGGATGTAGTGTCAAAGATCAAGGGTCACAATTGCTTGAAGAGGAAAATGCCCTTCCCTTTTTCAACTATATATCTCTGTGAGGCTGTATTTTCATTAAAACAACACAGACTGAAGGCAAAGAAGATATGAGAATCCAGCCATCTGGAGATATTAAACAAATCTGAGATGTATAAAAACAATGCCATTTTTTCTCAGGAATTTAATATTTTTGAATATATAGTTATTTCTCCTAAAAAATACACTAGTTGTGTTCATAGGTGATAGGTTTATTATTTTTGTTTTATAGGAATTGATAATTAATAGTGCTTAAGTTTTCTATTTTAATTTTTAATATGGTAAATATCAGTACATATAACTCACATACAGGAAAATTATTGTACAGTTTTCGGAGTTTAAAGGAGTCCTGAGACTACAACATTTGAGGAGTGCTTGCTTAAGTAAGCCTAACAGAAGAATAATGAGACAACATGGTAGCTGTCATTAAATGTTTGAGAAGCTACCTTGGACATCTTTTGTTTTTACCTGCAAAGCATCCAATTCCTGTTTTTCTGAGAAAAGCACACCTGTTTTCCTCTGAGGAGCCATATTGCTTCTCTATTTTAATTGGGGTCTACCTTAACCCCTAGCTGCAGGGGTAGATATTCTACCTCAGTATAGCCAATTAGTACATTTTTCATAAACCCCATCTCCTTCTCTCACAGCTAGAGTGATTAATCAAAAATGGGTATAAGTGAATGAAGCTCAAGTCTCAGACTTTTGCAGGAAGCTTTGGAGAAGAGATGGGGTTAATAACCCACTGGGCTATTTGGCTAGAACTGCTGTTTGGCATCATGGTGATCATCTGGACACCTTTCTCAAAGCAAAAGGATTGCAGAAGAAGAGAGAGAGATGGAAAGAGACATAACTCTAATCTTATCATTTGAGAACCTGGCTCCAACCATGGTAGTTTTATGAGACTGTAAATTCCCTATTTGATAAAAATCACTTTGACTTGGATTTCTCTCATTTATGTCTGAAAAGATCCTACTGAGTATTGTTCCAGAAGCAATATGAATCATGACTGATCAGCTTTATTCTTAATATAAGGAAGAAAATTCTGACAATCAGTGCTGTTTCAGTCATTGCAAAAATTGCACCAAAGGATGATCTAATTTTGAGTTGGAAGAACACTTAGGGATGAAAGGAATAAACACCTTTATTTTAGGAGTAAAGAAATGTACTCCTAAAGATTTTTTGTTATTTCCAATGCCTAATTAGTGGTAGATTAAGAAATAAGCTCAGTATCACTTAAGTATTTATGAACATCCAATGACCATATTTCGGTGATAGAACAGATATAAAGGATTCCGAAAGCACTGGTGAGGACCTATATACTTTCAAGATTATAGAAGTCATATCAAATGACATGAAATAAAGTGGGGAGTTTAAGGAAGTATCCAGAAAATCTAAAAAAATAATACCTGCTATGAACAAGAAGAGTGGTTGCCACAAGGTCTATTATTGTTGTTTACTATGATTGAGAATTAAAATACAATAACTGTTCAGCAGTCGAGTTTTTTGCTTAGGTCTACACAAAATTACTCTTACGTAATTTCTCCTAGTCATTGAAAAGTCAGTTTTCAAGATTATTCTTAAGAAAATTTGCTGATTTTACACACCAACACACACACACACACCCTGATTAATACAATATAGACGATGATGCACATTTAGCAAGTTTAGTAATTTTTCTGAGTTTTTCCTCTATATTGAATCAGTTTTTTTTTGCAATTCAGGTCGAAGTTTAGGAAATATTGGTTATTTCAATCTCCTAGTGTGATATGTACTGCATTAAAACAACACCAGTTTAACTTGAACTGTGCTGTGCATGTACACATGAGTACTGGACTAAAATGTGGGGTAGCTTGAAGATTTTGCCCTTTTGTACACTAGGGCATCGTGTTCCAGAACCCATTATTTTATTACTATTCTATTGCTTTGTACTTTTCTTTCCAGATATTGATCATTCAGATATCCCAACTAAACTCTCACTAAATTATTTTCATTCTCTTAGAAGGAGGGCCTTAAATTATTAAAAACTCGGTGGAGACAATTTTTCCAGTCACTAATATTTGATATCCTATAAGTTCAAGAATACTAATCTACAAAAAAAAAAAAAAACCAAACAAATGAATTTCTTATTTGGAAACATAAGAAACATAATAAATTCAGTAAAACAAGAAAAATAATACTGAATACCTTAGGGCACAAATTTAATTTATTTCAGATTTACCCAGCAGTACTGTGATTCTGTTGATGAAAGGTGAAGCTCAACTTTGAAGATACAGGTATAGCAAATCAAGTTGAGATGAGAAAAAAAGCCAAATAAGGAAAGAAGGTAAAAAATGTCAGTAATTCTATGTCATCATCCATTTCTTCATCTATAGCAATGGTTCAAAAACTTCAGAGCTACTTGAAGACCTTGTTAAATATTTAGACATGGGTTGTAAATATTTTGATTCTGTGAATTTTAGTCACAGCCTAAGAATTCTTTTTAGTCAGAGGCTAAGAATCTGCATTTTTTACTAATATCCCAGGGAATTTTGATAGAGATAATTCAAATGTTACATCAGGCAGAAGAAACCTATATAGTCCATATATGAACCAGTTAAATTGTGTAAATTACGTATAATAGTTCTTTGGCTTACAAAAGAGAAAGTAAAGGGTATTCAGGAAATAAGCCCCCAATCGAATGTCCATTTTGTGTGTTTAATTTGTCAAAACTCTCTCAATGGAAATACAAGAAAAAAATCCAACAAATGAGAGAGACAGAAATAGACAGAGAGAGACTTGCTTGAAAAACAGAGTGAAATGCCTTTTTCTCATCTTAGTGACTTCTGTCTAGGGCTAAATCCCTTATAAATTGCAGTGTACTGTAATTGATTTCATTCTTAACAAAACATCAAATCCTCTTGGGAAAAAACAAAGGAAAGTGAGATTAACTAAGGAAACAGAAAAAAAAAATTTCTATTTCAATGATTAAAATTTATGCCTCAGGAATTAAGCAGGCTTGATGCTTTCCTGGATTTACAGCATTTCATTTGTTACTGTCATTAGCTTTAACTGCTTTGGGAAAATTTAACAACAGAGCTATAGCATGGCTTACAACGATCATGAGCTACAAAGATTCAAGAGCATGCGAAACGTTTCCTTGCAAACTCTGCTTTAATAGGATTACATGGATAACGTCTTTGAATATTTATTCCCTCTACAAATCAGGTAGGATGCATTTTAATGACATATTTAAAATGTTGTCATCTTACGGCTGAAGATGACACGTAGAAACGTGTACATTTTCGAAAAGCAATGAATCACAAGCCTCAAAAACTTTCTTGAAAATAGGAAGCTAATTTCAGGATGCATGGTGTCATCTTCATTGAACATATTGAAAAGTAGAATTTATGAAATAATAGCATTGCATATCAGTTCAGCAGTAAATTGGAAAAATGAGATTAAACACAATCATAGGAACATAAAGCTAAAATGGGGCCCTTAATCTTTTGCAATATTTGCTATGAAACATTTTTTGCTTCTGAAAGAACAATTATGATACACAGTTGGACTGGTATCTCTCTCTCAGTTCTCATGCATAAAAAATAAACTGCCAATACATAATTAATGCAAATAATGAAACTGGAAACAAAATCTGAGGCCTTGTTCAGTTTAATGCCAATTGCTTGACTTGCACGTGTCCTTGTCACTTACATTGAAATTTTACTAGATTTCCTTAGTATCTTCCTATTTAAACATTTTTAATCCAAAAATTATGATGTTATGAATTTAGGCATTCTGTGTTTATGCATATGATTTTAACGTCAGAAAACTTGCTTGAAGCTTCTACAATCAGGCTGGAGGTGACTTGAATAAAGTTGTTAACTAATGAAGAGAGTCGTTGTTAATATTAATCTGCATATGCTCATCACTCTTCTGAAGGACATTTATTCAACTTTGAGTTGCAAAGCTAATTGAAAGTCATGGTAGGTTGACAAATATTGGAAGTAAGGCTCATATAGTCATAGCATTTATTCCTATTTCATTAATTTTGTAATGAAGAAATATCTGAATGCTTTCTCTCTGTAAATAGTACATTTCTTATATGACTGAACCATAATATTTATGGAAAATTGACCACTATTTAAATAGCATCCCTATTTCTTTATAATTAAAATCTTGCTCACAATTAGAACTGGAAGAACCATTCTTCAGGAGTTATAATGAAAAGAAAGAATTATTAGGACCACATAGAATAAATAAAATATTTTAAAAACAAAACAGTAGTTAATAATGTGTGTTTATGTTTTTCTTTTTCCTATTACTAAATTACACTTTTAAAAGAGGTATCTGTTCGTTTATTTAACCTTGTTTAAATTCCCACTTGTATTAGCTGGCTTTGCTGCTAAAGAGCCAACCCACGCAGTATTTCACAAGAACAGACATTGATGTAGTCCTTGCCTCCATAGGTATTGGTGACTGCAGGTTATAGGTGGCTGTTATGACTGCTTCATTCAGCATGACTCTGCTCAAAAAATCTCCCATTTTAAGACAAAGACTGAAAGAGAGAACACTGTTTAGGGCACACCCATTCTTCTGGCAGTAGGAATTAGCAAGAGACTAGACAAACCTTATGATCACATCTAAAGCTTCTCCTTATGCAGTTGTAGTGTATTTCAAATCCACTTACATTTCATTAATCAAAACGTCACTAATTAAGCCCACTATTAATGGGATAGAAAGTGGACTCCAAGCGTGAAGTGGACAAGGAAGTGTGAATGAATATCTACAAACATTAATAATAAACCTACCATACCACTGTAGCCTCTTCCACATGGCTATTGCCCTCAAGAAAGTTTCGATATAGAATAGGTTGTTTGCAAATAAAGCAGATTTGCATTGTTTAAGAAGGCCTTTCTTTAGGTTCATCCTATCATACCATTTGAATTCTGGACTGTTTATGTAAGGAAAAAAAAATCTTATTTCTGTCTGGGATTTCATTTAAGCTATGTGTTCTATCAAATTCCTCATTGCAAACACTTTCTGTTACTGATTCAGATTGCACTTTCATACATTATTTTAATTCTATACATGGGAGACAGCCCAAATTTAGAATCTCTACCAGAGAAAAATCAAAGTTGATTTACAAGAGTGAAGACTCATGTGTTGTCACAATATGAGGGGAAGGCTGAGACATTCAATCACTTTTAATTCTAAGTAAGTCTCTTTCTTGCTGCTCCAGGATGAGATATCTTACGGCTTCCAGGCTAGGTGCACTTTTCTGCCTCATACAGATCATCAAGCATCAATGACCAATGACCAATGATCAGTAACTTTCACTTTCCCAGGTTTCTTCCTGGGAATAGTAGTGGCTAAATTAATTAATTGGTATGTGTGTTGGCATCCAGGTAAAACTATAAATAATAACACTTCATCTAGGGCCTTTTTTTTGTAAGGTGAACTGATGGGTGTGTAATACAATAACCCATTCCTTATTCCTTAGAGGTTACTATTGCTATTTTTCACTTGGAAATGAGAAAGCAAGAATTCACAAGAGTTTCCATCTCCGATATGGGTCCAAATCTAATGGTATCCAGCTCCATCGTCTATGCTCTGCTTTGGTCTTCTTTGATGAGTTAATGCTTCTGCTTCTTATTTTACTTATTCTAGTCAAATTATCAAGATCACACCTGTGTTTCTTGCTTTGTTTATTTCAATTAAATTAACAAAATTGTACGGGTAATAATTGTGACAAATATCATCTATAAAATCTGATGAACATCGACTGAATAAAAGGAATACTTCAACCACCTTCTCTGGCTCACAAACCTCAACCAATAATAACTATCCTCTATTTTGCCTAGTAAAGGCTTTGACAGTGGTGACTCACTCACTGATGTAAGGGATTCTCCCTCTACTTTTATAGAGTTGGCAGGACTGGCTCTCACACACCAGGAGAGAGGGAAGGGACAGGGTTGTGTATTGAGTCTTACATGCATAAGCTTTAATGCTGCCAAGTTTTGCTTACCCAAAACATGAGAGCTATCAAATTATGTTAGCTATCGATTGTCCATCCCTTCAAATTCATTTAATTATTCTTTTTAAATTATGCCTCTTTCTGCCTTATAGATAATAGACAAAAATAACTTGGCATATTTTTTTTCTCTCTCTCTCTCTCCATACATTATAAATATATTCACACACTTGTACATATTTCATTTTTCACAGCATAGAATTGGCCAACAGGGTCTATGGATACAATTTTATCTCAAGATACTGATTTTTTTAATTGAGTAAGAATGCATGGTTATGTTCAGGAAAATATTGCCAAATATTTCATTTTGTTTTCACTTTGTGAAATGATGTTTCATAAAGAGTTTAAATGATTTTATAAAATTGTTTAATACTTGGGCTATCTTAAAAATAAAAGGAAAACATAAATGCTTCACTAGATTTCTTAAATAGAGGAATTAACTAAGGAATTTCTTAAATGCATTTCTTCTGTCAAATTATCAAAGAAAAGCCTATTCAAACAATAAAATGACTAATCTTGCCTATGTAAGGATAAAGTACATAGTACTCAGTGTTAGTGATGATACTATAAAATGTGCATTACTGGTGTGTTGTATACTCTTAATACCATCTTTCCTGAAAGCAATTTGGCCACACATACTTAAAGTTCAAAAATGTTTCTACGTTTTGTCGAAGTAAATCTACTTTGATATTCCAAAGAAGGATAGTATTTATATACATCAACTTAACTGTAGAGGGAATTTTAAGTTAACAAAGCAAGATACAAAATTATGGATTTATAAGGAGATGTAAGTCACTCCATAAAACTAGAGATCACGTCATTATTTGTGTATTTAAAATTAAACCCATCCAACTGACTAGAAGAAAAGCCTGAGATCAGAATTTTTACCTTGAGTCTCCTCTGTAATTTCCTAATTTTATGAATTGAGATCACTCAGCATTTCTTTATTGTAAATCTCCCCCTCTGTCACAGGAAAATGAAACATACAGTTTAGGACTTTAGCTCACTGGTCCAGCATCAGTTCAGTTTCATTGTTGCTTCTTTTAGATTATTTATTATCTGACTTCTTAGGCAAAACTCATATTTCAATTAACAGGTTGAGGTCATGTGCTGTAAGGTTGAGCCCTTATGTGGGTACCAGGATTGGTATCTCGCCCTGGAAAGCCAGCACCTATTATTGTGTTTTCTTCTTCTGAAACTCCTAAATGTTGTGCTCTGGATGCTTTCTGTAAATTCTACTAAATATTTATTGCTGAAGCTTTCTGTGTATATTGCCCATCTAACTGCACCTTCCATATTATTCATCTTTTACTATCTCTTATCCTGCCTCTGCAGATTTACCTGGTCTTCACGTGTCACTTCTCTTGGTCGGACATAATATAGCCTCATCCAAGCATGGAGTACAACATGAATTAGCAGCATGTCACAATTTTCTCTATTCATCCCCAAGTTCTACAAACAAATTTTGGATCCAGGATAGTGATAGTGGTTGGGGCATGTTCACATTTGCTCTGCACAGCAAATTAAAATAAGTAGATTTACTAGAGAATATTCTGACCAAGCTCCTTTTAATACAGACACAGGTTTCAGAGGAAAAAGCTGGCATAAGGGTTTGAAACAATCTCAGGATGACAGGTGAAAGATGAGGATCTTATGGCATAAAAAAAATTATACTAAAATATCCTCCTTGAATTCCAACAATATAATCCCATAGTTCAAACACTGAGCAAAACCCTGAAGTTGGCAGAGTTGTAGTTGGCTTGTTCCTACTGCCCTTTCCCAAGTCCCCAGAACTCAAAATACCTGCTGCTCATGAAACACCTACTCTATGTCTCATTCATTTAAGATAAGGCTCTTAAATGCAGGAAATATGAATATCAGGTGAATAGCATTCTACCATGGAGTCATGAGGGGTACCAGAATGAAGTGTAGAGAAATATTCAAGCCTAAGGGACTGGCTGGCATCCTATACTTCCCCTATCATTCACTCTACCTGTTCTATTGGTTGCACTCCTGATTAATGGTCTGTGACAGTAGGTTCTGTGTCTATCTTGCTCACTACTTTATCACCCGTTCCTTGCATGCCATATGACCTACAGTCTGATATATAAAGAAACGCCAAGTCCAACAAGTCCTTTAGCCCTAGTCTAAGAAATGCTGATAATTCTTTATGCTATTGTAATGAAAATAAAAACGATTCCCATAAAGGTAGAGCTTGAAACTTGGGGGAGAAGAGAAAAATTTTATTAAAAAAGTCAGCAGGGGACACGGGTTCGAGCCCTGGTCTGAGAAGATCCCACATGCCACGGAGCAATTAGGACTGTGAGCTACAACTACTGAGCCTGTGCGTCTGGAGCCTGTGCTCTGCAACAAAAGAGGCCGCGATAGTGAGAGGCCCGCGCACCGCGATGAAGAGTGGCCCCTATTTGCCCCAACTAGAGAAAGCCCTCGCACAGAAACGAAGACCCAACACAGCCAAAAATAAATAAATAATAAAATAAAATTAAAAAGTCAGCAGCAGTTAGATGTGAGTGGATACATAAAATATGTTGTTTGATAAAATGAGTCTTATATTCTTCGTCAGATAAAATGTTTTATTTCAGAGTCACGAACATAAAGAGTCTAGAAAAATCATTATGTAGTTAGAAAACAGCTAGAGAATTGGAACATTACTGAACTCTACAGGATAACAAATGATAACCCTGAGGATATAAATGGGAGTAAACAGTACCTCAGACAACCTTTACAGTGGCACACCAGAAAAAAGGAAGCTGTATATTTAATGTATTTTTGTGGAATAAATGCATAAGAATGTGTGATATGGGTAATTAAAACCAATGAATGTTTATATACCACTGTTTAGCAAATCCAAAATTGATAGAGTAAATGTAGTGGGCAACTAAGCTAGGGTCTTGTGTGACGACAGAAAAAAAAAAAAATTAGAACGAGATTATGCTTTGAAAACATAAAGTTTTTTTATTGAGGCCCACTATAAAGTTTATAGGCTGAAGAGATAATATCATCAAATGGATTTTAAACTGTTTGACTCAAGAGACAAATAAAGACCTTAAATTGTTTGTTGTGCTTGGTACTGCCTATGGCTTTGGAAAAGAGATCAATAAAAGAAGCAAATAACCAGAGAAAGAATCAGTGGGGTTTTAAGGAATCTAAGTAGAAAGCTAGTGACAGATAAAGTTAATAATGCTGTATAAAAATGAAGAAAAAATTTCCCCTTCCACATTTACTAAATTCACAAGTGTGTAGGTCTTGCAAACAATGGGGCATATTTTGCATGCGGTAACCCAATGCCTTTTCAAAAGAAAATTGAATATAAATTGTATAGTAGTAAAAATGTCTTAGCTATGATGACTGGAAATCTTGGAAGAAAGAATATGATGCTGGTTCACTAGCAACAACATCCTTGAAGGAATAATAAGCTCAAGATCTCTACTCCAACCGGCCTCAGCTCTACCACTGAAACATTGTTCCTGTTACAGCTGGTGGCTGATTCCAGATGGTGATTGCTGAAGTTTCCCACAAGGAAACGGGTGCGCCATGCCCTGGTAGATTCCCAGGAACCATGCATGCCAAGAATATTTTGATTCTATGGAGGGAAGGGAAGGGAAATGGATTGTAAAATATTCTACTTATCGTGAACAAAGCCGAATGACTCACAAAATACTCCCATAAACTGTTGATCCAAACCACCCAGTGAGCCAGGAACCAAGTAGAGATATGACCATTCTCAGAAGCACGATCAAGAAATATTAAGAAGTAAACTTCCTATTTAGATTCAAGGGAATTTAAACCATCCTTTCTTTGATTGAAACTAAAAATTGTTTAGCTTTCTGGTGTCTATACTCACCATTTCCATTCATATTCATTTTACTCTTAATGTTCCAAAAAATAGTTCTTACCTAGGTTTTCTCTGTGTTACTCCAGAAACAATTTTAAGTCTTTAACTTTGTTTTTCTTTTGTTTTTTGGCATAATGGCAACATTTGACACAATCTACCACTCATTTCTTAGTTAAACACCTTGAGCACAGCCTTGGGACTGGATGCCACACTTTCTTGGTCATCTTTCCGAGCCAGTCATCCTCAAACTCCTTTACTGGCTTCTCCTCAACTCTCTGACTTCAAATGTTGGAGGGCTTCAGGGCTTAGTCTTTGAAAACATCCCATCTACACATAGGCCTGAGATTATTCCATCCAGTAGCATGGCTTTAAAAGCCATTTATTTTCTGATGATTCACAAAATGTAATCTCTAGACCTCTTCCCTGAACTCCAGGTTTGTATACCCAATGGCTTAATCCACACTATGTCTCAAATTTGATCCATCTAAATCTGAATCTGAATCCAAATTGCCATAGACTGAAGGTTTGTGTCCCCTCAAAATTCATATGCTGAAACCAAATACTTAGTATGACAGTATTTGGAGCTGGGGCCTTTGGGAGGTGATTAGCTCATGAATGGGATTGGTACCCTTATAACAGAGGCCCCAGAGAACTCCTTTACCCCTTCTGCTGTGTGAGAACACAACAAAAATACAGCCATTTATGAACTAGGAAGCAGGCTCTCACCAGACACCCAATCTGCTGGCGCCTTGATCCTAGACTTCCAGTCTCCAAAATTGTAAGAAACAAATTTCCATTGTTTATAAGCCACCCAGTTTATATCAGCCAAAAAGATTAAGACATCGTTCTACAGTGTACAGTCTTCCCTATCAGTACATAGCTCCATCTTATTGCTCAGGTTATGAACTTTCATGCCATCCTTGACTCCTCTTTTTCTCTCACAACTCACAGCCAATCCATCAGGAAAAGCTTCAAAACGTGCCCAGCCACCTCCTCTGTGATACACTGGTCCATGTCCCAATTTTCTCTGCCTGGGTTACTATAGGGGTCTTTTAGCAGGTCTTCTCCCTAACTCTGCCCTCATCTCCCCACGGTTGATTCTCAACACAGCTGCCAGAATGCCTTTATTTTTAAATGCTCCATTATGGTATTTCTTTGATCAAACCTTCAGTCTTCCTATCTAATTCGGACTACAATCTAAGGTACTTATAATAGAGTTTGGCCTCATATTTTATAGCTCTATCCTTTGACCTCTTGATTCTTGAGTCACATAGGACACATTATTCCCTAAATACTCTCAAGTCAGGATAAGCACATCAGCTTGTCCATCTGCCTAAAATAATTTTCCTGAGATCTTCCTATGATTTGGATTCCCTTGTTCCTCAGGCTTTGGTTCAGTGATGTCTTCCCTGATGTTCATATATAAAGTGCCACTTCCACTATACTTATGAATATCTGAGAGACTACAGAGCTACATATTTATTCTTTTACTATCTCCCACACTATAATTAAACTCTGGGAACACAAAGGTTTTTTTTGTTTGTTTTTGTTGTTTTGTTTTGTTTTTGTTTTGTTCATTGATATTCCCAGCATCAAGGACAGTACCTAGCATCTAACATCTAAATGAATGTGTATTTAAAAAAATGTTTATACTAATACATTTTAAAATTAAAAATCAATATGTTATTTTATTAATTACTTCTTGTATATGAAGCAAAAGCATACAATGAATAATAAATCAAATACCATTTTGCCTTCTACTCAGATAGCTATTAGAACATCATCTCTCTCTTTAAAGTAACTGGTGTCCCTCACCTGAATTACATTTTCCTCCCCACACCTCAGAATAACTACTATTTTGACTTTTGTGCTTATGATTCCTTTGTTTTTCTTCACAGTTTAACATGTATGGATGAGTTGCTAAACAACATGTTATAGTTTTCATTTTTTCTTCTTTATGTAAATGGAATCATATGGTACGCATTTTCTGCAACTTGCCTTATTTCACTCAACATCCATTTAAGATTCGTCTATCTATCCATTCATGGATTCCTCAAATATTTTGTGAATACCTGCTATATGCCACTTACAACTCTATGCTCTTAGGGCACATCAATGACCAAAGCAGACAAAGAATCTATCACCATGGGGATCACATTATAGCAAAGGAAAATAAATACTAATAAGCATGAGTAAGTAAAATAAATTAAATATGTTGCATATTAAAGGTGAAACATATAGGAAAAATATACAGGAAAAAAATATAAAGCAGAGTATGAGGAATCAGCAGAACTATGCAAGTAATGGGGAAGGAGAGTTCGCTGTAGTAAATAGGGTGACCAGAGGAGGCGTCACTGAGCAGATGACTTTGAGCAAAGATTTAAAGAAAGTAAGGAGGCTTGAAATTTGGATTTATAGGAGAAAAACATTCCATGTACCAGAAACAACTAGAACAAAGAAGTTAAGGCAAGAGTGTGAATGGTGGGTTTGAGAAACAGCAAGGAGGCCAGTGTGGCTGGAGCTGAACGAACAAAGAGATCAGGAGATGAACTCAGAGACCAAATGAAGACCCAGAACTCATAGAGTTTTGGAAGCCACTGTAAGGATTTCATTCTTTTCTATGAGTGAAGTGGAGAAACACTGCAGCATTTTGAGCGGAAGAATGACATGATCTGCCTTACATTTTTAAAGTATTTCTCTGTTGCTACAATGAAAATCAATGGTAGGGGACAAAGATGAAGGTAAGAGAGCAGTTTTGAGGCTATCACAGTCATATAAGCCTGATAGAATTTCTTGACAAATTGGATGTGTATGTGAGAGGAGAGAAATCAAGAATGATTCCATAGTTTTTGCCCCAAGAATTGGAAGGATGCAATTTCCATCCACTGAGGTGGTTATCCCATCACAGTCCCATTTAACTGTGGCCTATGTAGAAGGCTGATGAATCACTGAGAATGATAGTGGTCTATCATAAGCTCAATGAAGAGGCTTCTCCAGTTGCATTTTCCCCTTAATGGAGATAGTAAATATAGTCCCTGACACCTGCGAAATTAGCTATCAAGCTGATCAATGCATTTTTTTCCTCAATACCAAAAACAAAGAGCATCAGAAGTCACTTACTGTCAACTGGCAGAGTATAACTGTACTGTTTTGCCACAAGCCTCCATAAGTTCCTGGGCTGGCTTCATCATTTAGCTCAGTGGGACCTTAATTATCTTATTTCCTATAGGAAATCATGCTGGTCTATTACATTGATTGTCCATGCCAATAGGTTATATTGATTGGTAAGTAGCAAGTATCCTAGATCCCTTGAAAGATACATGCATACTAGACGATGGAAAATACACTAAAGGACTTTTAGGTGCATACCACTGAAATACGTTTTTCGGCTGTTCAGGCTTCTCAGGATGTTGGACTAGCCCTTCCAAAGTGTCAGATGACTGGCATCCTGGACCCCCTAACTGTGAAAAAGTCACAATGCCTACCGGGTCACTTTGGATTTGTAGATGACATATGCCAAATTTAGTGGGTTGCTCAATTGTTACAACACATATTTGGAAATGTTACTCCTATCTATTCAGTTAGTAACCAAGAATATTGAGAGTTTTGCGGGGGACTCAGAGCAGTGTAGGCCCTCCAGCTGGCCCAATTTGCAGGGCAAAAAGTATTGTCCCTTGGGCTTATAATCTGTTGAAATCAAGCATGTCCAAGGTGTCTGTTGTCAGACTGCAATGCTCTCTGGAGACTATGTCAATTGCTGATGGGAAATTGCATTGTAGAACAATAGTGTCTGGGAGGAAATTCATGTCATCTGAGTAAAAAAAACCTGATAGGCTCATTGTGAACTGGGTATTATCTCATCTACTAAGCCATCAAGTTGGGCATGACCAGATTATATAGATGAATCATACAAAAGAGGCCTAAGGAGTAAAAACATTTGTTTCCAATGTAAACACTCAGTATACATGAAGGAGACACTCAATGATCAGGTGTTATAAAACAAAAGAAAAGATTTATCCTGTCACTATCATGCTTTCTCACTATCAGGTTGAGTGTTTGCCCACTGGACTTACAAAGGAAGAGGCCCAAAGAGATGTTTTTCATTAACTTTTCAACAAGAAACCCACCCCCACCCAATCCTCACTGCACCCCTGTCCCCATCTCATATTTGATCTGGCTACAGCCACTGCTGGGTGCCCTATCTTCCAGGGGCAGAGAACAATGTCCAGTCATCTGGTTGATAAGTCAATTCTATTAGACCTTTCTTATCTTAGAGAAGACAGCAGACAGAATATGTTCTCAGTGGACTAGATCCTTACACTAGATATGGATTTGGTTTCCTTGCCTACTTCTGCCAGAAACAACTTTTAAGGAATTAGAAAGCTTTATTGTTAGAAAGTTCTATACAATATTGCTTCAAACGAAAGAATTCAACCTCTGGCAAGAGAAGAAAGACAGTGGGCTGATGCCATGGTATCCAATGATCTTTCCCTATTGTGTACCCCACGAGCCAGAAGCAACAAACCAAAGAGAATGGTGAAATGGAATTTTAAAAACTCAATTATGGCTCTGGCTGGGAAGTAGTACCTTGTGAAGTAAGTTGGGCTAATATACAGGAGGATACAGATTCCATTTTGTGATTTTTTTTTTTCTCCCATAGTCAAAACAAAGGGGAATGAAATAGTGAAATAGGGAGCTACATATATGACTGCTTCACCTAATGACCTACCAAGGCAACTGAATAAGTTTGTGCAGGGTGTATGTTTTATTTTTTTACCTATTGAGAAAATCTTTTTTTTTTCTCTTTTAAACTGATAAAGTACAGTATTTAAAGTTTATACATTTTTAAGAATAAACCAAGCTTTCACTTCTATGATAAAACTAAATGTCATAATTTTGCTGATATAATTTCTAGGATTTTACCATCTATGTCCTTGAGTAAGAGTGTCCAACATTTTTTTTTTCCTTTTTTGTACTGTCCTTGTTAGAATTTTTACTGTTAAGGTGAAATTAGTCTCATAAAATCAATAGGGGAGTGTTCCTTCATTTTCCATTTTCTGGAAGAATAAGATTAAAGTTGAATTTACTATGTCTCTAATACCAAATATTCCTATAAAGCTATGTGAGCTTTAATTGTGTGTTTAAATGTTTCTAAATTACTTAATATCATTAATAATTGTATTGTTCAAGTTTTCTACTACATCTTGACCACTCTAGGAATTTCTCATTTGTGTTGAAATTTCTTACTTTTGTTGGCACATAGTTGCTTATAATAACTATTTATCATTTTAATCTCTGCCACGTAGATGGAAATGACTTCTCATTCCTACTAATGTTAACTCATACCTTGTTATATTTTGTTCCATGTGCCAATTGTGTTCCAGATTTCCCCATTTAAAAATATTTGTATACACAAACACACATCCATTGAATAAATCTATCTTTCAAACTAAAACCTTACCTTTGCCTTTTGCAAACAAACTCCTTTAGAAGTAGGGTACATTAGTGAACAACAATGTATTTATCAGTTATATAATGCTACATTTAAAAAAATCACTCCAAAAGTTACCAGACTAAAACAAGGATTGTTCTTAGGATTCTGTGGGTTGGCTGGAAGGTTCTTTTTGTTGATTTTTCCCAACCCACTTGCGTGGCTACATTTAACAAGAGGGTTAGCTAGGCTGGAAAGGCCAAAATGTTCTCACTCACATCTGGCAGTTGCCTGGGACACCTTGGTTCTCCTCCGTGTGGTCTCTCCTCCTATACCAGGTTAAACCTGCTTCCTTCACTAGTGTCAGCCTAGCACTCTAAGGGGGAATGGTTGAATTTGAAACGCCTCTGTGGCTTAGACTACAGTACTTGTCACTTCTACTACATTATATTGATCAAAACAAACCACAAGAACAACCTAGATTCAAGTAGTGGGGAAACAGTCCCCACTTCTTGCTGGGAGAAGCTGCAAAAAATTCATGGCACTGTTAATCATCTGTAGTCTGTCTTCTGGCAGAAATTATTTACAGAGTTCTTGTATGCAAAATGCATTCACCCTTCCAAAGACCCCAACAAAGTTTCATCAGATCAAGGAATCAGGACTGAAGGCTTTGATCTCATGATTTGTATCAGGTTGGGTGAGACTTTCCATGTGTGAGTTCTCTTAGTCCAGAGATCTGTGAAAGAAAGAGAGAATTTATCCATCACTCTCCCTTCCCAACAGATAATGGTGAAAAAAGTATGGGGATAACTACAATAGAAATTTCCATTTTAAAAAGTGAGGGAAAGAGGGCACATATTCAATGGTCTATGGAAATTCCAGTGATTCTGAACTTCATTTGGACACATGCCACCACTTCCTCCTACTCCTAGAATAGAAAATGGTATTTGATAATGATTTATTTCCATTTTCTAGGAGTGGTTCTCTAAGCTTTTTTTTCTCATCAGCTCTTGTCTCTTCCCTCTGGGCCTTTGGCTCAAGACCTTGGGCTCATGGTCTGCTTTCTGGGAAGACATTCTCCTTCTTTGTTTGTTTCTTTTCTTTCTTTTTTTAAAATAAGAAATAGCCCTGTTTGCAGCTGAGTATCTTTCTCAAAGTATTCTGTTTATTTTCATCTGTCACTGTCCCTTTTAGCTCAAACTAGTACTGTTTTTGTTGATAACTTTCACTTAATATTTTCTAGTTTCCTATGAATCTGACTGACATTTCCTCCATGATCTAAAAGATAAATTCACGATTCATTTTTAGATGGACTTCTTGCTATTTGAAGAATATGTGAAACTTCTAAGGGATAATGCCCTTATGATTTTCAGATGTTCTTTTTTCCTAGCCTAGAGTAGCAACTTAATTTTGTGAGAGCTTAACAGCCTTAATTTCAAGTTTACCAAGAGGCCAATTTTTCTTTTAAAAAATCTTTTTGTGGGCAGAATATAGAGAAGATAAACAGGTTTATTTTCCAACCCATAATATGTACTGGGTCTTCTATAATTCCTGCAGATTTTTCTTGCTCCTTAAACTTTAGTCTATCTTTACCTTCTCGTACCTTATCATATGAAGCTATAAGAAGCCATTTGACAGTTTTCACATTCTGTCTGGAAGTTTCCTTGCTCAGATTCACAAGTTCATTAGGTATATTTTTTATCTTCCACATTTTTCAGATGACATTGTCTCCGACTGTTTATGGATCTCCCTTTCTCAAGCCTTCAGTAGTAATTCCTTCATTGTTCTCCCAGAATCCACTAACACTCTCCTTGATGATTTTATATTTTCTTCCTACAGCTTGGTGCCAAAACTAATGCCACATGTTTTAGTGTTTAGTCAAAACAACAATTGTCTATTAATTCTCAGGATTCCATGGGTTCTCTGTGTGTTTTTGTTTGTTTGTTTCTTTGTTTTGCTGGTTTCTCCTGGACTCAATCATCTGCATTCATCTGCGTCTTTGGCTGGATTAGGTTATTTACATGTCTGGAAATGAATGCTGATTTTTCTGCTGGGGCACCTCTGTTTTCCTCCATGTGGCTAATAGATGAGACTAGCATCTCTGAGTGGTATCTCAGGACAGGGGTTTAAGAGGATGAAGATGAAAGTGCAAGGCCTCTTGAGGCCTAGGCTCTAGAATTCCAGCAACATTACCTCTGCCACATTCTATAGGTTAAAGTAAATCACAAGGCCAGCACAAGTTTATGATCAGGGCAAAACTGACTCCACCCCTGGATGGGTGGAGGAACAAAACATAAAGCAAAGCAATATGCATACTGGGAAATAATTTGTGGTTGTTAAGAGGAAAGGTTTTGGAGTTAATTGCCCAAGTTCAAATCCTGGTTGCATTATTTTTGGCTGTGCCCTTGGATTAATCACTTAATTTTTTTCTGGCTCTGTTTTGCTTTTTCTAAATCTGACTAATAATCCTACCTCCCTCAGATGGTCATTATTGAGGATTAAATGTGTAAAAGTATGTAAAGCATTTACAACAGGGCCTGGTGTGTTGTAAACTCTATATCAATGCTTGCTCTTAGTGTTTAATTTGCTGCTTCTACCTCATTACCTCCTACTCACTCTTCCCTCTTCTGTAGAATGATTGCTGTCCTACTATTTTAGTGACTCTGATTCTATAAAGATCGTTGGTGGTCCCCAAATGTATTAGATTGTCTTATTATATGTTGTTTTTAATACTCCTTTCTTCTGGAAACACATTGGTGATTTTCCTGACTACCTTTAAGGAGGTAGTCCTTAAAGAGGCCTTTAAGGAGGCCCTTCAGGATCTCCTTTTTCTCTCCCTGCCCCTTTATTTTAATTATTCACCAGTGGTCTCTCCTTTTATCCATTTTCCTCCTTTCTCAGCTCTTGCCCCATGGGCAAACTCATCCAGTCCCATTGTTTCAACAATCAACACATATTCCTACCATTCAAATATATATCTTTGTTTCTCAAATTCCTTCCATTTCTAGCTACTTACTTGGGTACCTCTACCAATATGAACCACAAGTTCTTCAAATCCAAATAGTCCACCACAGAACTGAGCTGTCAAACTTCACTGTATTCCACACTCCAGTCATGGGAAATTGTACTCTCATCACACCCTACCACCCAAACTTGTACTGTTAGACCTGAACGGTCTCTGAGGGGTCCCAGCTCGCCCAAGAACCGCCAAGAGTCGAGAGTCGCTGCAACACGCAAGAGGTTTATTAGGAGCCGGTGCACCGGGGTTCCTTGGTCCTCACGCAGGAGGCCGAAGAGGAACCCCCCCAAGCGGAATTACATACATTTTATAGTTTTCATTATGCAAAGTGTGGATATATCAAGGGTTTTTTCCTCATTGGTTTGTTTGTTCCTGGACCGGAGTGGGGACTTGGCTCTAGTTCCTTGATTGGTTAGCTATTGGATGCCTGCTTTACATTTACCGGAGTGGGGGTCTTGGCTCTAGTTCCTTGATTGGTTAGCTGTTGGATGCCTACTTTACATTTACCGGAGTGGGGGTTGAGTCACATGAGTTATGGTTGGCTAGGGCGACCTTTAAACTCTGGCTTAATCATTCTTATCACCCGCCATACTGGTTTGCTGAGGTTTCATCCCCCGCCATACTTGTTTGCTCGGAGCGGTTTCTGCCCAGGGCGGGGACATTCCATTATCTTATTGCCAGCGAAAAAGCTTAAAGCTCAAAAGTATCGATAGGGAAGTAGGGGTGTAAGTATAGTTGAGGCCCTACATTCCCCCCTTTTCTTTTTGCAACTAATTTCAATCATGAAATTTCAGTCTCTCTCTGCAAGCTTTGATATTGTTGTCTTAGCATTAACACTTGTACTGCACTGACACGTTGTCTGATAAAGGCTATCAAGCGATTTAAAATGCATGGTCCAAAAGTTAAGAGCAGCAACAAAATAATGAGGGGTCCTAACAAGGTGGAAATTAAAGTAGTAAGCCAGGGTGATTTGTCAAACCATGATTGGAACCATCCTTTTTGATTTTCCCTTTCTTGTTGCCTTTTGTCCAGGCGCTCCCTAAGCCTGTCCATAGTTTCGGTGATAGCCCCAGAATGATCAATATAAAAACAACATTCCTCTTTTAATGCGGCACAGAGTCCTCCTTCTTTAAGAAATAGTAGATCTAATCCTCTCCGGTTTTGCATCACTACATCAGAGAGTGAAGTAAGTGACTCCTTTAACTGAGTTATAGAGCTTTCTAATGCCCGGAGTTCAACATCCACAGCCTGTCTCAGGCTATCATAATAGTGAGGTTGCTGGATAAGGGCTGTTGCACCTGTCCCTATTCCAGCCGCCATTCCCAACCCTAAAAGCACAGCCAGGGTAAGAGTCACAGGTTCCGGCCCAAATTTGAGGAAAATTTTATCCGAGTTATCATGTGGGGTGTTAGCTAGGTCATAATGATCAGACATGCCCCATGCTGACATCCCAATTGCCAACTTACATACATCAGGAAACAGATCAGGCCACCAAGTCCAAGGGGGTGCGGTGTGACTAACCGACCAGATCACATCTCCAGTCTGGGAGATGACTTGCCAGGTCAGCCGCTGGGGCATGTGAGGGCTAAAGTCACTCACGATTAGCTGAGGCAGCAGTCAGGATTATGAGCCGGATGATCGCAGGAGCTTGAGCTTGAGCGGGTTGCTGGTTTTCTGGACTTTCCATTCTGGTGTTGCTGAAGTTGGGAATGGGGTCAAGCCTCCGGTGGATGTTGGGGCCGCCTTAACGTGCGAGGCGTGGATCCAGGCAGCTATGCCGTCTACCTTGACTGCAGTTGGAGTGGTGAGCAGCACGATGTAGGGGCCCTTCCAACGGGGTTCTAGGGTCTGGGTCCGGTGCCGACGGACGTATACGGAGTCCCCGACTTGGAAGGGATGGGCTTCTGCAGGGGTCCCGGGCCGGTATGCCTCTGCCAACTGAGACCACACTTCCTTCTGGACCAGCTGGAGCCCCAACAGCCTGGCATACAGATCAGTGTTATTTTGACAGTCGGGGCTGATACCTTCCCCCAGTGTGAGCAGAGGGGGAGGTGCCCCGTACAGAATTTCAAAAGGAGTGAGGTGATAGCGAGAAGGAGTGTTTCTGGCCCGAAACAGGGCCAGGGGAAGGAGCACCGTCCAATCAGTACCGCCAGTCTCTATGGACAATTTAGTCAAGGTCTCTTTTAGAGTCCTATTCATCCTTTCTACCTGTCCTGAACTTTGGGGTCTATAGGCACAATGTAATTTCCAATCAGTCCCCAGGTATTTGGCCACACCCTGACTTACCTGGGCGACGAAGGCGGGTCCATTATCAGATCCTATTACCTTAGGAGCTCCAAACCTGGGGAAAATTTCTTCTAATATCTTCTTGGCTACCACATTCGCTGTCTCCTTTTTGGTGGGGAAGGCTTCTATCCACCCTGAGAAAGTATCTATAAAGACTAAGAGATATCTGTTACCGTATCTTCCTGGACGGATTTCAGTGAAGTCGACTTCCCAGTAAGCTCCAGGTCGGTCTCCTCGGAGCCTCTTACCGCTGGCCACATTTCCTTTGTTTGTGTTCACCTGCTGGCATGGAATACATTCCCGAGCAATGTGCTCGGCTAATTTAGTTAGTCCCGGGACATCATATCCTGTTTTCTGCATCAGAGATACCATTTTCTTAGTTCCCAAATGAGTCCATCTATGAATTTGCTGTAGCATAGATTTGGCTTGCTGGGGGGACAAAGTTTCTTTAGTTATGGCTGGGGGTGTTACCTCTTTACCCTTTGGTGTTTCTGAGCCTGTTAATTCTAGGATGATTTCCCCCAGAGCTACTTCTCGTGCCACTCGATCAGCCATATTATTGCCAGTTATTATTGATGAATTCCCTCTTTGGTGTCCGGGACAATGGATGATGCTAACTTTTGTAGGGAGCATCAGGGCTGCCAGCAGGGCTACAATTTCTTCCTTATTTTTGATTTCTTTTCCTGCCGAGGTCAATAAGCCCCTCTGCTGGTAAATGGCACCGTGGACATGTGCAGTGGCAAAAGCATACCTGCTGTCCGTATAAATGTTAACCTTTTTATTCTCTGCTAACTCTAAGGCCTTTGTTATGGCTATCAGTTCAGCCCGTTGAGCGGATGTTCCTTGTGGCAATGCAGCCGCCCATATGACTTCTTTTCCGTCTACCACCGCAGCTCCGGCCCGCCGCTTACCTTCATCCAGAAAACTGCTTCCATCCGTGAACCAAGTGAAGGCGGCGTCAGAGAGGGGCTGGTCCATCAGGTCGGGCCTTGTTCCATGGGCTGCCGCTAGTACCTCCTGACAATCATGGATAATTGTGGTGCCTTCTAGGTCAGGGTCAGGCAGCAAAGTAGCTGGGTTCAGCCCCGTGGCTGAAGTAAATTTAATGCGGTCCGAATTCAGGAGCAGAGTCTGATAATGTGTCATTCTGGCGTTGGTGAGCCATCTATCAGGCGGTTGGCGAATTACACTTTCTAGTGCATGAGGTGCAGTTATTGTCAGATTTTGTCCCAAAGTCAGTTTATCTGCATCTTTTACCAGTGTGGCCACGGCAGCAATTATTTTCAGACAGGCAGGCCAGCCAGCTGCCACAGGGTCTAATTTCTTTGATAGGTATGCAACAGGGCGATTCCAAGGGCCCAGCTTTTGAGTCAGTACTCCCTTTGCAATACCTTTGTTTTCTGCCACATATAGATGAAAAGGTTTAGTTACATCGGGTAGCCCTAGGGCCGGGGCTGATAGCAAGGCTCTCTTAATTTGGTCAAAAGCCCGTTGTTCCTTGTCACCCCATGTGAATGGGGTGCCGCTCTTGGTTAGGGGGTACAGAGGGGCTGCCAGTTCAGCAAACCCCGGAATCCATAGTCTGCAGAATCCAGCCGTCCCCAAGAATTCTCTGACCTGTTTGGGACTCTTAGGGGCAGGTATTCGGGCCACAGTGTCTTTTCTGCTTTCTGAGAGCCATCTCTGTCCTTCTTTTAGTAAATACCCCAGGTAACTGACCTGTCGCTGACAGATTTGTGCTTTCTTTGCTGAAGCCCGATATCCCAGTGTCTCAAGTCCCGTTAATAGCCTTTCAGTTCCCCCTGACGCAGTCTTCTTGGGTCTCTGCCGATAAAAGAATATCATCAACATATTGAAGCAGAGTTACCTGGGGGTTAGATTCTCTGTACGATGCCAGGTCCTGATGCAGCGCTTCATCGAAGATGGTAGGAGAATTTTTAAATCCTTGAGGCAGGCGTGTCCAAGTCAGCTGGCCTGCTATTCCTGAGGCAGGGTCCTTCCACTCGAAAGCAAAGTAGGGCTGGCTGAGGGAGGAAAGTCTCAAACAAAAGAAAGCATCCTTAAGATCCAAGACAGTGTACCAAGTATGTTGAGGTGGGAGAGTACTCAAGAGGTTATAAGGATTTGGCACAGTGGGGTGCAAGTCTGTTACCTGCTTGTTTACCTCTCGTAGATCCTGTACTGGCCTGTAGTCATTAGTCCCTGGCTTCTTAACAGGCAGGAGAGGCGTGTTCCATGCTGATTGGCATCTCACCAGGATTCCTAATTCCAGCAGTCTCTGTATATGCGGACGGATGCCGTCCCGAGCCTCTTTGCTCATAGGGTATTGGCGGATTGTTACTGGTGTGGCAGTAGCCTTAAGTTCCACTACCACCGGGGGGCGGTATTTTGCCATCCCCATCCCAGCAGTCTCAGCCCAGGCCTGAGGGAACCTAGTCATCCAGTCCTGCATATCAGTTTGTGGAGGTGAGGGTTTCTCATAGATCCTGTGTTCATCTTCTAATTTCATAGATAAAATCTGGAGGAGCCTTCCCTGGCTATCCGTTATGGTGGGTCCCTCGGGCTGGAAGTGAATCTGTGCCCCGACTTTGGAGAGTAGGTCTCTCCCCAACAGCGGATAGGGGCATTCTCTTACCCAGTGACCTTTTTCTTTACAGTAAGCACATTGATCCTTGTCTAATGGTCGCCTTCCTGTCCGCCCTTCCTGTCTATTCCTGTCTCTAATATTTCCTCCTCTGACTACAGTGGCCAGTATCTTACTCAAATTCCTCTCTTGCCGCTTGTCCCGCCTTAATTCACGGGCCTCTTGCTCCCTCTGCTTCCTTTCTTCCCTTTCCTCTTCTGTTTCCCTCTTATTACATACTTTATCTGCCTCTTTTACTAAGTCCTGAATTGAGAAACCTTGTAGGCCATCCAGCCTTTGTAACTTCTTTCTAATGTCAGGGGCCGCCTGGTCAATAAAGGCCATTGCTATGGTGGCCTTATGTTCCTCAGAAGTTGGATCATAAGGAGTGAACCGTCTAAAAGCCTCCATTAAGCGTTCTAGGAACACGGTTGGTGACTCCTGGGGCCCCTGAGTTACCTCTCTTACCTTGGCCAAATTCGTGGGGCGCCTGGCCGCTCCATGGAGACCCGCCACCAGAGCCTGGCGATACATCTTTAGGTGCTCCTTACCTTCTGGGGTATTGAAGTCCCAAATCGGCCTGACGAGTGGAAAACCGGCATCAATCTCGTTAGGCAACTGGGTAGGTTGCCCATTGGCACCTAACACATTCTTTCTAGCCTCCAAGAGAACCCGTTGCCTTTCCTCAGTTGTGAGGAGAGTCTGGAGGAGCTGTTGACAATCGTCCCAGGTGGGTTGGTGGGAGAAGACAAGAGACTCTATTAAAGCAGTGAGAGCCTGTGGATTTTCAGAGAAAGTAGGGTTATGCATCTCCCAGTTACAAAGATCTGCAGAGGAAAAGGGCCAGTATTGGAGGGGCCTCGATCAGAAGGACTTGGGCCCCCCCACGAGCGGCGCCGGGGAGGTGGAGCATGAGCGCACGTGTTAGAGCGCGGCGACGGGTCTGGTTCCCTCGGCCCCGGGATTCGGCGAGCCCTGCTGCCGGGGGGCTGTAACACTCGGGGAGGGGTGGGCCCGCCGCCGCCGACGCCGACGACGCCGGCGCCGCCGCCGCTGGCCAGCCGCCGAGACGATGACGACCGCGACGACGACGACGGGGCCCCCCCGAGCCACCTTCCCCACCGGCCTTCCCAGCCGTCCCGGAGCCGGTCGCGGCGCACGGTCGCGGCGCACCGCCGCGGTGGAAATGCGCCCGGCGGCGGCCGGTCGCCGGCCGGGGGGCGGTCCCCCGCCGGCCCCACCCCCGGCCCCACCGCCGGCCCCACCCCCGGCCCCGCCCGCCTACCCCCGCGACCCCATCCGCCCGCGGAGACGCGGGGGGGAGAGGCGAGGGGGGAGGGGTTGGGAGGAACGGGGAGCGGGAAAGATCCGCCGGGCCGCCGGCACGGCCGGACCCGCCGCCGGGTTGAATCCTCCGGGCGGACTGCGCGGACCCCACCCGTTTACCTCTTGAACTCTTTCTTCAAAGTTCTTTTCAACTTTCCCTTACGGTACTTGTTGACTATCGGTCTCGTGCCGGTATTTAGCCTTAGATGGAGTTTACCACCCGCTTTGGGCTGCATTCCCAAGCAACCCGACTCCGGGAAGACCCGGGCCCGGCGCGCCGGGGGCCGCTACCGGCCTCATACCGTCCACGGGCTGGGCCCTAGACTTAACTTCGGTCCAGTGACTTAGAGTGAGAGAGAGAGACGTCGTCATAGTTTGTCCCATTATCGTCCGTCAGGAGAAAGATAGAGCACAGGAGAACAATAAAATTTCAGAAGACACACATTAATATTGCCGCCGCGAGCTCGTTTTAAAACCGCAACCAACTCAGATTCAGATGGCAGTTTGTATATCCTGCCAGGACCGATGAAGGGGAGACAAAATTTGTCTCTCCTTCCAGATGGACCACCAGGGCGTCCCCCAGGGTCCGTGGACACCAGCTATTGGCACGTCTGCCTAGCCAGGAGTCCAATACAGATTTCACAGAGAACCGGTTCGCGCGGCTTCTTTCTGATGGCGGCTTACAGAGGACAGAAGACGAACAGACAGACAATTAGGCCTACCTGATACCTCCAACTCCCGAGGTTCCGGCGACCCGGGACGAGTGGGGATCCCGGACGAGCCCCCAATCTGTTAGACCTGAACGGTCTCTGAGGGGTCCCAGCTCGCCCAAGAACCGCCAAGAGTCGAGAGTCGCTGCAACACGCAAGAGGTTTATTAGGAGCCGGTGCACCGGGGTTCCTTGGTCCTCACGCAGGAGGCCGAAGAGGAACCCCCCCAAGCGGAATTACATACATTTTATAGTTTTCATTATGCAAAGTGTGGATATATCAAGGGTTTTTTCCTCATTGGTTTGTTTGTTCCTGGACCGGAGTGGGGACTTGGCTCTAGTTCCTTGATTGGTTAGCTATTGGATGCCTGCTTTACATTTACCGGAGTGGGGGTCTTGGCTCTAGTTCCTTGATTGGTTAGCTGTTGGATGCCTACTTTACATTTACCGGAGTGGGGGTTGAGTCACATGAGTTATGGTTGGCTAGGGCGACCTTTAAACTCTGGCTTAATCATTCTTATCACCCGCCATACTGGTTTGCTGAGGTTTCATCCCCCGCCATACTTGTTTGCTCGGAGCGGTTTCTGCCCAGGGCGGGGACATTCCATTATCTTATTGCCAGCGAAAAAGCTTAAAGCTCAAAAGTATCGATAGGGAAGTAGGGGTGTAAGTATAGTTGAGGCCCTACAGTACCACCTCTGTTATGTATGTACACACAGATCTGTCAATTCCTCTACTCAAAAAATTTTGATTACAATTTACTGATTAAACGAGTACGATTAAAATCCTAAGGGGCACTTCCAGTTCCTTCATGGCCTGTTCTCACCCTGTATGGATGGTGACACTCTTTTTCTATCCCTGCATTTTCCCCTGCACTGGTATGCACATATCTGATTCTGAGTACTTCTAATCATCTCATAATCCCGTGTCTTTTTTTCTACCTCTTACTCTGCTTGAAATATGTTTCTCTTCCTCCTGCACTTCCTCTTTTTTGAGTATGTGTAGATTAAATATAACTCATGAAATCTGAAACACCATGAGAGTAGGGTAATTTGTTTTATACTCTTTTTATAGATTTTTGTTACGTGACACTTAGCAATGTGTCTATTGTGTAGCATCATTGAATACTTGATATTAAATGGATGAAAAACTTGGTAAATGTTCCTTTCTTTCCTCTCTTTCCTCTCAAAGCACTTTATGCTTTTTTCACAGTTTTTGTTGTAATGTTCCTGAATTATGGTGGTAGCATACGTTTTATCTTCCCCAATGACCTCTGACTGTATCTGTGGGCAGAGGTTGTGCTTTACTGGTCCTGACATCTACAGCATTCAGTATAAAACAGCACACACACAATGTTGAATGAATGCCTTCCCACTACCCTGTCCTGTGGTTCATCCATCATTTCTTTGGTCATTCGGTAACTGGCCACCACATATGGTCAGTCACAATCGTAATGGTGACCTTCCCTTTGAATCACTGATAAGAAATTTTTAAAAGCATTGAATAAATGTATTAAAAAATTAAATGATAGGGCTACCCTGGTGGCACAGTGGTTGAGAGTCCGCCTGCTGATGCAGGGGATGCGGGTTCGTGCCCCGGTCCGGGAGGATCCCACATGCCACGGAGCGCCTGGGCCCGTGAGCCATGGCCGCTGAACCTGCGCATCCGGAGCCTGTGCTCCACAACGGGAGAGGCTGCAGCAGTGAGAGGCTCGCGCACCACAAAAAAAAAAAAAAAAAAAAGCTATTTAGTTACAAAGTCAATGTCAAAATCAAAAAGCATATCATGATAAAAATGTGTGAAATAGTAACTTATTTTAAACAAAATAGCACAATATCTAGGAATATTCAGCTAGTAGTATTATTTCAAGGTGTAGGAAAATAATTATAGAACCAAAATCAAAATAATGCATTTAGCATTATAAACTAAAGAAGACCTTCTTATAAGCATTAATTAGATATAATTTTAAAATATTAAGAGTTGAAATTACATACTTGAAATAGTATTTGCAATTCCATTCAGCTTCTTCCTAATGTAGAAATCAATTTAAAAAAATTTACAACATATATACATTGAAAGAAATTTAGGAAGAATGATTTTGTTTTAATCTCAGAGAAAATGTGTTCTAATAGTGTTCTCACTGGGAATACAATAACTGTAGTTACATAATCATGAAAAGAAAGAAATGGGTCGATGGTCATAAAACTCCCTTGATAGTCAGGCATTGTTAATTTAAAAGTAGGAAGGCAGGGATTAAAGTTAGTGAGGGGCTGAGCCTCCATGAATTTAGTTAAACTCTTTAACACAAAAGCTGGTAGAATATATGGAAAGAACATACCAGAGGGAGCAACAGGAGACAAGGTTGTGAATCAGTCTGTGAAAAAGAAGAGAAAAACAGGACACCCTTTAGAGGAAATGATAATCACATAATTCCATCACTTGGTAGATTAGAGCAATCAAAGGGGTTGGAAATTCCAAATTCAGTCATTTGATAGATTGGAGAAATCACAATAAAGACATAAAGGTAAATTTGTATTTCTCATGAGGAAAATCAAAGTGGATTATTAGGTACTCCCATAGCTGTTAAATATTATGTTGACTTTAATTCTTCCCTGGGTGCCTGAGAATGTGTCTCTTCTGGTCACAGAAAGAGCAAAGTTACTTCTAGACCTTTATTTTCAGACTGCCTAGATGTCAAAATTACATTACTCTCGGGGAGAGAACAGCCATTTTCAGAGTTAGTGGTTGCTACAGCAGGGATAAAATTTTCACTCTCCACACAAAGTAAATTGAATGAAAGCTGGACAAGACCCCAGGTAGCAGTCGTGAGATCGTTTGTAAAAAATTTCTCACTTAATTCCTTCTTTCATCTATTCGTTCATTTATTTAATAACCATCTCACACCTACTATGAAATTGTTTTAGCCTGTTATAATCCAATGGCTACATGTTAAAATTGACTGTGGTCAGAGCTTGAATAGTGATTTTTAAGACTTTTTAACCAGGCTTTTCATATATATATGAAAAGATATATATATCTCTCAGTAAGATGTTGAAGTTCATTTTTATTGCAGGTAAGATATACCTATTTGTCATCAAAAGATTTTCAGTCAATTCTAATTACATTTTATTTAAAAACAGTTGGTCTTGTACTCATAAATGTAGTTTATATAGAATGGGCAAGAAGCATTTAAACAATAAGACTATGGATTCCTGTGGCCAGGGAAATGCTGTCAAATAGAACTTGGGAAATCTTGCAGAATCAACTTTCCACTAAAGAAGATTTTTTATGAGATCATATTTAATTTGAAAGCAGTTCTTTTCCTGCCACAAATAGACTATAAAACTGCTATGGTCATGGGGCAGAAAAAGACAGACAAAGACAGTTACAGTGCAGCTCAGTGTATGGGGTCCAGCCATCCCCAGGTAAGATAAGCAGTTTTATTTTTTTTTATTTTTTTTTTTCTTTCTTTTTTTTTTGGTGGTACGTGGGCCTCTCACTGCTGTGGCCTCTCCCTTTGCGGAGCACAGGCTCCAGACGCCCAGGCTCAGCAGCCATGGCTCACGGGCTCAGCCGCTCCACGGCATGTGGGATCTTCCCGGACCAGGGCACGAACCCGTGTCCCCTGCATCGGCAGGCGGATTCTCAACCACTGCGCCACCAGGGAAGCCCAGATAAGCAGTTTTAGAATCATGTGCAGTTTCTGATCATGGAAAGAGAAAAGTTGCCTCCAGATTTACTTCCTTATACAGGGAACATGTGACTGAAAAATAGAAAGCTTCCTTAGAATACAGTAAATTGTATTTCAAGTGCCAACATTTTACAGTTGCAGAGAGGGAGACCAAATTATTTGCAATTGTTTGGGAAACCTTGGTAAGTAGAAGCAATAATTCTGCTGCAGACTTACTTAAAAGATAATCAGATTATGATGAATGTGAAAAATAAAGACAAATCAGGAGGAAACTACTTATATCCACTGCATAGGAATAAATGGTTTACCAGTACTTGTGAGGAAGAATTAAAAATTGACCTATATACAACATTATCTATGTCATAAGGATTAATGTTTAATCATTTCTGTGTTGGTCTTCTTCCTTACTATTGGATCCAAAAATCTGGGCTTCCCTGGTGGCGCAGTGGTTGAGAATCCGCCTGCCGATGCAGGGGACACGGGTTCGTGCCCCGGTCCGGGAGGATCCCACATGCCGCGGAGCGGCTGGGCCCGTGAGCCATGGCCGCTGAGCCTGCGCGTCCGGAGCCTGTGCTCCGCAACGGGAGAGGCCACAGCAGTGAGAGGCCCGTGTACCGCAAAAAAAAAAAAAAAAAATCTCATTCAATCCTGTATTTTAAAAATACAAGTCTTTGAATAAAATAACTATACTGATACAGATAGACATCTTGACCAAGTTAATTTGAACTGACAGCAATAATCAAGATTTTACTGCCCAATCTTACCCTAGGTGAATCGCAGCTGCACAAACTGATAGCTTCTCAAGGGTTTTACGTATCAGTGTACACTTCACTTTATTTGGTTGTAAACTTACGTTTTTTTAATCTTAGATAAAACGTGGGGGTGGATGAGTTTTCTTTCTATATGCCCTGTGGCATATCCATAAAAACCAACACACAGCATATATACTGTTATTTGTGACATGGTTCCTCATCATGACAACTGAACTGTGTTTGCTTGTGTTTACATGGCCCATATGGCAGACTTGTTCATATTATAGATATGAACAGCTCCACATTAAAAATGTATTTATAATAGTAAAAATAACACGCCTAACATAGATTATTTAAAAATACAGAAAAATATAGAGTAAGAATTAAAAGTCCCAAGTGAAACCCTTGTGTTCCCACCTCATTGTTTAGAAGTAACCACTAATGATATATCCATGTATATCTTTCAAGCTTTTTACCACCCATTAAAAATATATATTTATATCCATTTTACAAATAAAGAAAGCAAGCCATAAAGAGGTTAAGTAATTGGGCCAAAGTCATACAATTAGTAAGTGGTGTAACTGAGTATTAAAAACAGGCAGTGTTACAGAATCCATGTTTTAACTAACTATCCCATTCTTGTCTTACCTATATTTAAATAAAAATACATATCAACATAAGAATATTATACTATTCTTAATGTTCTGTGACATGATCTTTAATATACTTTGCAAGTACAAAAAATAATCTATTTTTGTTGTTTTCCAAGATTTGTGTGGTATTTCAAAGTAAGCACTCACTGTATTTAATTTCACCATATAAAAATTAATGGACACATGGGCTGTCAAATATTTGACTGCTACTTAAAAAATATAATGAATATCTTTGTACATACATCTCTGTGTATGTTGCTGTGAGTATTTTTATAGGAGAAATTTTTAGAAGGGGAATTGCCTTGTCAAACTTTGTGAACATTTTAATTGACCTCCTTAAGGACTTAGTGTACCAGAGCTTGTTTTCCCAACTTTTTACCAACACAGGATATTATCAATCATTTCAACCATTTTTCAAAAGTCATGTGTAAAAAGTAGGATTGAATTATTTTTTTGGTGATTTCCTGATAATATTGAAGGTTGACAATCCACTCATTCACATATTAATTACTGGAGTTTCTCCTTTTTTTTTTTTTTGGTCAAAACCACATTTTTTTAAACATCTTTATTGGAGTATAATTGCTTTACAATGGTGTGTTACTTTATAACAAAGTGAATCAGTTATACATATACATATGTTCCCATATCTCTTCCCTCTTGTATCGCCCTCCCTCCCACCCCTCTAGGTGGTCACAAACCACTGAGCTGATCTCCCTGTGCTATGCGGCTGCTTCCCACTAGCTATCTAATTTACATTTGGTAGTGTATATATGTCCCTGCCACTCTCTCACTTCATCCCAGCTTACCCTTCCCCCTCCCCATGTCCTCAAGGCCATGCTCTAGTAGGCCTGTGCTTTATTCCCATCCTGCCCTTAGTCTCTTCATGACATTTTTTTTTTCTTAGATTCCACATATATGTGTTAGCATACGGTATTTGTTTTTCTCCTTCTGACTTACTTCACTCTGTATCACAGACTCCAGGTCCATCCACCTCACTACAAATAACTCAGTTTCATTTCTTTTTATGGCTGAGTAATATTCTATTGTATATATGTGCACATCTTCTTTATCCATTTATCTGTTGATGGACACTTAGGTTGCTTCCATGTCCTGGCTATTGTAAATAGAGATGCAATGAACATTTTGGTACATGACTCTTTTTGAATTATGGTTTTCTCAGGGTATATGCCCAGGAGTGGGATTGCTGGGTTGTATGGTAGTTCTATTTGTAGTTTTTTAAGGAACCTCCATACTATTCTCCATAGTGGCTGTATCAATTTACATTCCCACCAGCAGTGCAAGAGTGTTCCCTTTTCTCCACACCCTCTCCAGCATTTATTGTTTCTAGATTTTTTGATAATGGCCATTCTGACCAGTGAGAGATGATATCTCATTGTAGTTTTGATTTGCATTTCTCTAATGATTAATGAGGTTGAGCATTCTTTCATGTGTTTGCTGGCAATCTGTATATCTTCTTTGGAGAAGTGTCTATTTAGTTCTTCTGCCCATTTTTGGATTGGGTTGTTTGTTTTTTTGTTATTGAGCTGCATGAGTTGCTTATAAATTTTGGAGATTAATCCTTTGTCAGTTGCTTCATTTGCAACTATTCTCTCCCATTCTGAGGGTTGTCTTTTCGTCTTGTTTATGGTATGCTTTGCTGTGCAAAAGCTTTTAAGTTTCATTAGGTCCCATTTGTTGATTTTTGTTTTTATTTCCATTTCTCTAGGAGGTGGGTCAAAAAGGATCTTGCTGTGATTTATGTCATAGAGTGTTCTGCCTATGTTTTCCTCTAAGAGTTTGATAGTGTCTGGCCTTACATTTAGGTCCTTAACCCATTTTGAATTACTTATATGTATGTGTTTCCCACTTCATATTAGTTTAGTTAATGTTTTCTTATTGTTTGGAGAAACTCTATATTTTGTATACTAAACCTTTATCTGTCGTATACCCACACTAATATTTTTCTTAGTCTCTCTTATCTTTGTTTTGGATACTTAGGCTTATTTATGATGTTCTTATATGGGTAAATTTGCCAATCATCCCTTTATGTTTGAGGTGTGTATCCCTGTCTGTGTGAGGGAGATATCAAAAAACCTTCATGGAGGTGATAACAGCATGAGTTTATAGACATAAACAGAATTTATTCACATCAAGTGATGTTGGAGAGGGGGAATCTGGATAGAACTCATTACATGAGCAAAGGAGTAGTGATGAGCAGTCACACCGTGTGTTCAGGGAAAATATAACCATTTGGTGTGCTGGAGCTTAAAATGTGAGGTATACAGGGGCAGCAAATGCAATTGAAGAAAGATAGGTAGATGCTAGATAATGGAGAAGTCGTGTGCTACAATAAGAAACCTGGAAATGCACCTTAAGGCAATGAGGAGCCACATATGGGGAAGTGAAATGGTCATATTTGCGTTTTGTTAGAAGATTCTGCCAACTGTAGCAAGGATGGATTTGAGAAACTCAAGGTAAGGTGGTGACCAAAGGAGGCTTAGTGTTAGACCAGAGGATGCTCACCTAAAACTAGGGTGCTGGTAATTGAGAAGAAGAAATGTGTTCTTCTTTCCCTAGCTTTGAAAGGTGCTAAATTAAAAAAAAAAAAAAAAAAAAAAAAGAAAAGCAGGGCTTCCCTGGTGGCGCAGTGGTTGGGGGTCCGCCTTATGATGCAGGGGGCGCGGGTTCGTGCCCCGGTCCGGGAGGATCCCACGTGCCGCGGAGCGGCTGGGCCCGTGAGCCATGGCCGCTGGGCCTGCGTGTCCGGAGCCTGTGCTCCGCAGCGGGAGAGGCCGCAGCAGTGAGAGGCCCGCGTACCACAAAATAAATAAATAAATTTTAAAAAAATAAAATAAAAGCAAATGAATAGCTTTTTTCTTTTTTTTTAACTCTTTTAGTCTAGTCCACCTAAAATTTTACTTCCTAAAGGTTTTTAGTTCCCACTGATTTTGATAGTGATATACTCAGGACGATTAAAGAAAAATTCTCTATGTTCAACAATGTGCCACAGAAAGCTCAGATCACTATTGGAAGGTTTTCTGCTGTGTGTGGAAAGCTTATGCTACCTCCATGTGTAATATTTTGCATACTTTAATATATAATACTTAAATGTAATTTATGAATAAAAGCTTATAAATTCATGATTAATTTTTCTTAACTAGTCATTAATATAAGGGAAACTAGTATCTTCTGAATCCCTACTATGTATCTCTACTAATTATTTTCTATGTTACCTTTACTATAAAGACAAAACTATATGATAGGCATTGTAACTATTTGACACAAAGGATACTAAGTCTAAGGAAAGTGAGTAAATTTCTCGGGAGACAGTAGATTCTGTACTTTAATCTAGGTCTTTAATTTTAAAATACATTCTTTGGCCTAATCAACGATACCTATTACCTAGAATTTAAAGGTTAAGCTTGACCACTCTAAAATAATGGCATAGTACTGGAAATAGCAGTCAGAAATTTGTGAATTGCTTAATTTTTTTAATTTTGGGATTCACAAATCCTAATGGGAGAAATTTACTTTCAAAGAGATATTTCTATCTTTTCTGGCATTTTGGTCTTTAGAGCATTTAAACAGCTTTAGCATAATGTCTCATATTTTTCCAAGTAGGAGATAAGTTAGGTCAATCACTCCGCATCTCATCATTTATCTCCAAGGCATAAACAAAGGAAACAAACAAAAATTTTGAATTAAATTTAAAAAAATTGAGTTGTATCATAGCTTATATCAAAGTATTTGAATTGGAAATTAATTATATACCAGCATATATACGAGTATTAATTATATACGGGCATAAGTGATGAATTTTCTAATTTACCTTAAATTAATTTTTGTATGATTATTCATGTCCTCTGGAACATATGATAAAACAAATACAAGCAGAATATTAAGTGGTCATTTTTACTTACACATTTTAACAAGTTAATTATTTTAGAGGAACATATCAATGAGAAGTTTAATATATCTTGGGGTTTAAAATGTTGTTACATTATTTAAATTAATTTCATGACTTACAGCAGCAACAAACTATGTATAAGTATACAATATCATTGCGGGCATTTTCCCCTACTGAGTCTTCTCTGCTGTGTTTGGCAGTCTGTGTCAGACACTAGTTTGGTAGAGCATCAGTTTGTTCCTTGTCATGAGGTTTCTCTAGTTTAATCAGCCTTCAGATTAAATGGATTTTATTGCACCTGGAAATAAATAACAGCATACTGCGTTTTTTGTTTTTTTTTTTTTTCTTAAAATAGATCAGACCTAAGCTGTGAACCAGAGGCATGTTTCAGAGCTTAACATCTTCTCTTTTGATTGGTGAAATCTAACTGAATTTGCATTAAGTATGCATATATATATCATAATTACACAAACATTTTTCAAATTAATTTTTAGCTCTGTTTAAATGATATTAATAGATCATTGCTATAGCTTTTAGGGGTTTACTTTTACTTGTGTGAAACATTTTTTCATATTAATGGAACTAGAATTATATTGCATTTTATATATAAGGGATCAAAACAATTTATACATTATATAGCATTTCAGATTCTCTCTTAATGCTTATTTTCTCTTCAAGTATTTTTTAATTAATTGCTAATGAAGATCTTATAAGAATATGAATTGGATAAAGGAGAAAGTAAAATTAATTTTTAGACTAATAGACATCATCTCTTAAATGCTGCCACCAGTCCCTTTGTTGATTTTCTTCTGACCTACTTATTTTACATGTTTTAAATGCTTACATCATAAGGTGTTTGGTAAGTGCTTAATCATGTAGATAATGATGTGAATATAAAGTGCAGCAAGGTAAAGTAATCACATACTTTAACTGGTCAATGAACAATCAAAATCACCTTAGACCCTTCCCTTCCCATATTCACTTACGTCATGACACAGAATGTATTCTCGGAGAAAACAGGAGAAGGATTGACTGGTGTCGTCCAGCTCCAAACTGGATGGTTGATTTGTTTGTTGAAAACAACTTGAACATTCTTCTTAGCATCTCAGCTGAAAAAGGGCCAAATATTCACTGAAACCTGGTCTTTGCAGTCAGCAAATGGAATTGTTAATGACCTTGGCAAAGCAACTTCAGTGACTTGGAAGACATGTTACCAGATTGCTCCTGGTCAAGGGGAGGAAGGAAGGCAAGAAAGCAAGAGGATAGTAATGCACAAAGGGGCCTCAAAGGATTGCAAAGACATTTAAGGCTTATGTTTAGCTAGAGGGAGACAGAATCAAGAGTACTACTTTTTAATATAAAAACATTTGAGCACATTCATAAGCAGAAGAAACCAATGATGACAAATGTGTTATAAAAAATGCAGAGAAAAGGATTATTAGCTAGAGCAAAGCCCCTGAACATGTAAACCAGTGTGAGAGACCAAACACTGGGAGATGAATTAGCTTTCAACATGAGGAGGGCAATGACTCTTTCCATTTAGAAGAAGAATTTCTAAGTCATTTGTTTTCACGTCTCTGTGTCTGGAGACAAAAACAGTTGAGTAAATGGAAAGTCAATATGGTAGGACCTGCCACTGGACAGAGGAGAATTTTTTAAACTAAATATTATTTTCATTCTTGAAGAGGAGATTAATTATGTCATAACTGAACTATGCAAGCAGAACTCAAAGAGTAAAATCTCCAAATATTTTATGGTTTAAGTTTATGAACTCTTCACACTTCCAATGAACACTTTATATTTTCTTTTGACTGAGTCCAAATGTTATCGAATGAGAGTGGGAAAATGAGTTATTCACTGACATATGAAATGGAAAGAAATTGGCCTTGTATTTTTTCAGAAGTATTTTTCTAATACATGTATTAGAAAATTTTATTTCTTGATGCTTTCCTTTTTAGTTTAATTAAAATTTCCTTGAGATGAATGACCCTTTTTTCTTTCAGAAATCATTTTTTGTTCACTAGGAAAGCAGTCCAACCTTACCCAGACCAATTATGGTTTCAGTTGTTAATAGAATCTCAGCATATGTGGTCTACATCTTCAGGTTTTAAAAACACTTGTTTATCTCTAATTTATTTAAGTTTATTACATATTTTCAGATATTATTTGTAAGTGTTTAAGCATGTATAGTCCTATTAATTGCTTGAAGGAACTCAGTAAAAAGCAGCATTTTTAGAACTGATTTAGTGCCTGTTTTGTGAAATGAGGGAATACATAGCTCAGACCATTTTCTTTGTGTTTATTTTGGAGACAAGAGAACAAGAGAAGTCAGAAGAAAATTTTTCTAAGGCAAATTTATTTCACCTTTTTGGGTTACTTACTAAAACTGTCTGTCTGATAAGAATGATTTCAGGATGGGAATAAATAATATTCACAATAAACTCTCCAAGCAGTCAAATTGGAATTTGTTTTTGACACCATGGAAATACATACTCACTTCTCCTTCCCTTGGGGCAAACAGATGAGTGGATGGCACAAAGGCTATGACTTCCCAATGATAAAACATCTGCTCACTTTACTAGACTTTCAGAAATCAAATGATCTACATGGTTTAACTTCAACACAAAGCATATGGATTGCTTGAATTTTTGAACAAAATAAACTTATCCAGACAAACTATTTTTTCATCTTAAAGACATTCAGAACAAAACGCAGGTGGGAACGATCACCAACTTGGGTTTTATGATTAAAATTCAAACAAGTTCTGCAGTTAGAGCACAGTGTATGTTCTTTTTAACATTAAGTAAAAAATGAGAGAATTATAAGAATAACGATCAAACTAAAAATTAAAAGAGAATAGTATAATGGTAAATACCTACGTTAGCACAGTCCTCTGTAAAGTTGAAAGGCTCAAATCAAACTATAGATATGTAGTTTAATTAAAGTTAATTTAGAGTTAATGGGAAGTAAATGCTTGCAAAACAATAACATCATCATCACCAACACAGCCCAACAACAGCAACAGGACGAGGAACAAATGTGGTAATTCTGGTTTGTAGCACTTTTTATTAGTAGGCTGTGAATTGAGACTGCGAAATCAAACCCAAGCTCTTCTGTCTGAGATCTCAGTCATGTAGCAGTCTTTCTGAGCCACTTTTGAAAAATAAGGATAATGTACTTTATAACCTGAGCTTTTGTGAAAAGGCTAAATGAAAATATATATTAGAGTACTTATTATAGGGACTTCCCTGGAAGTCCAGTGGTTAAAACTTCACCTTCTAATACAGGGGATTCAGGTTCATTCCCTGGTCGGGTCACTAAGATCCCACAAGCCTCGGGGCCAAAAAACCAAATCATAAAACAGAAGCAATATTGTAACAAATTCAATAAAGACTTTAAAACTGGTCCACATCAAAAAAGAAAATGTACTTATTTTAAAAGTGTCTGGAACATAGCAGTCATTCCAATACTTGGGTATCCATTTTCTCCCTTCTACTCTTCTCTACATGTCTTCGTGTTGATGCTTCCTATTGACTCTATCTGCTAATGAATAAAAATATTGTTTAAGGAAGTATGATCTTCTTGATGGGCTTTCAGAGAAGACAGAGGTGGGCTTTCAGAGAAGACAGAGGCTCATCAAATCTAGAAGTAGGAACTCTGGGAGGTAGGAGCCAAGAGTATATTGAGTTTTAGTCTAAGGCCCTATTTTCATGTATCACTTACTGATTAAAAAGTAATTTAAAAAATAGCTTTTAGTTGTCCCAAAGATTTTTGCATAGTTTCAAATCAAAGGCTCAGCTTAATGTCAAGCTTTCTAGTCCAACCAACCTGGGATTATAACCTTCAAAACTGATATATTATAAATCATAACTTCCTGTTTCACTTTATTCATGGCAACTGTCACCATCTGAAATTATCTTATTCATTCATTCATTTATTTATTATTTCAGTGTTTGTCTTCCCCACCTAGAGTGAGATGCAGTGATTTTACCTGTCATTTAATAAATTAAAAAAATCTATTATGTGATGATTAATAACGGTTGAATAAATTAACAAACTATCAATAATGAGTTTTCAGAGGCAGATAACCAATGCTAATACATATTGTGCACTTGTTATGTGCTGAGGATTATTTTAAGCATTATATATGTATTAACTTATTTATTTCTCACAATTTCAATCAGCAGGTAGGTACTATAATTATCCACATTTTATAGAAAATCAAAGAAATGTAAGGAAAGAGTAAGTAATTTGCTAAATGCCCCACAACTGGTAAGTGCAGAGAAAAATTGGAACCCAGCCTGCTTTAGGGCCCATAGGTTTAAGTGCTGTGCTGTGACAATTTTGTTTTTCCTGACACAGGGATGTTTTCTGTGTTGCTATGGATACCTGCCTATAAGGTGGTGCTTATCTAAGATTGTTGTGTACTGAAACACATAAACAATAACAACTTATTTCCAGAAAATTTCACAATTAAAAACATGTGAACATTTTTTTCAGTTGTAAAGATGGCTGAGAAACAGCATTTGATGAAGCAAGTTGTGAGTTACTTTACCAAAATGTCTCTCAATTTAATAGTTTCTATAATCTCTGAGATCAGTTCCTAGTATTACAACACCAAGATGGAATAAGATATCATTCAATGAAACTTTTAGAATCTTACTGGAAAGAGATATATTTTGAGAACAAATATAGATTTTAATTTCAGCTCTGACATTTATAAGACTTATTAGATTTATATGAGTCACTTAATCTTTTTGAGCATCTGAGACTCATTTTCCTGATCTTTAAAATGGTTATAATGATGCTTGACTTGTGAAGATCAAATGAGAAACATATAAAATGCCCAGCAAAATGCCATAAGCATAATGGAAGCTAAATGAAGGTTAGATACCATGGCTTCCCTTAGATTCTGTATATTAGGAAAGAGTAAATTGGCTAAAACACTTCAATATGTACAGCTGATCACATATGTATTTTCTGAATCTTTCAGTGTATTCATTCAATCAGTTATTGAGCTATACCAGAAATCAGACACAATAACATGTCCCAGGAAATTGTGTGGGCAGCATGGAACAAAATAGACAGGGCCTTTGTCCTCATGGAGGTTCCATTCTGGTAGGGAAGGAAAACATTTAACAACTAATCATGAAAAGAAATATATCATTATAGGTTGTGATATAATTTGAAAAAAAAAAAACACTAGTTAAATTAGCAAAGAATGAGCTGAAGACAGAGTATTACTTTTAAGGTACAGCATGAGGTTAGTGATTCAAGTAAGTAAAAAGACTGATGTGTCAGGGTGATAGTGGCCCAGCAAGAATGATTATGTTTGAGCTGAAGACCTAGGCTGATATCAGATGGTATAGGTCTGGACCTATCTTCCGGGTTATTAAACCCTATGTGGAAGGAAATAGGCAGCCAACGAAGCCTTATGAGCAGAGTAGTACAAAATTTAATTTATCTTTTTAAGATATCACTTTGTCTACTCTATGGAGAATGGATTGGAAGAGGGCAAAACTAGAAGAGAGAAACCTGGTTGGAGGATAATGTAAGAGATTACTGTGGTATGGGCTAAGGTGACTGCAGTCACGAGGGAGTGAGGACCTATTAGAAATATCCTTTGGAGGCAGTCTCTGGGGCTTGGTCACAGATGAGCTGTGTCGGTGAGGGTAAGGGAAGTGTTGAGAACGCCCTTTCCTAATGTCTTGCATAAATAACTGGGTCAATGGAGAAGTCATTTATTGAAAAAGGAGAGAAAGAGCATATATAAGGAAAGGAAAAAAATGAGCATGTTAATTTTGCAATGTTTGAGAGTAACCCAGATGGATGTCAAATATTATTTGTTTTGTAAGCCTAAAAGTTGAAAGAATGGTCTGAGCAGGAGATAAAACTTTGGAAATTACGAACTTATCTCTAGGAGGATGGCAAAGCCAGGAAAGTGAAGAGATTCTCAAGAACATAGACTGAAAAGTGAAAAAGGCACAGACTTGAGCCTTGTCTTTGGTTTCTTCTGGAACCTGACTCTGAGATAAGGATTCAAGTGCAAGTAGTTTATTTGAAAAGTGCTGGGAACACTGGCAAAGGAAAAAGGAAATGACCTAGGGGAGAGGAAGAAGTCAACATAACGTGCCTTATTCAAGCCAGCTACTACTCCAGAGCTTAACCCCATGGTGCAACTCTTGGAAATGAAGTAAATCACACACTTCAGAATTAACCTATGGAGGGGGCACAGGAACTGAAATATTTGTACACCAAAACCCCTTTACCACTGGGGACGGCTACTCCCAGAAAGTGTTAATAACCAGGCATTCTCAGGCTGTTCCAAGTGAGTTAAGGGGTCTTCTCTGTTTCTTAGGAAGTTGGATTAGCAACAAAGATATTATTTCTGATCCAAACAAGAGCAGTTTTGGCTCATGAGGAAAGGTGAATGTTTGGGAAATTAGGGTTGCCAGATAACATACATGCAATATTTGGAATATATATATATATATATATATATATATATATATATATATATATACCAAAAATGATTTGTTGTTTATATTTTTAAATTTATCTAGCTGTACTTTTTGTTTTGTTTTGTTAGTCTGCTAAGTCTTTCAACCCTAGGTGAAATGAGCTGAAGGGTAAATGGGAAATGAAAAATCAGTGAATCAGGAGGAGGTGATATTGACTGTGTGTAGAAACAGAGAGATGGAAAGGGAAGGGACTCAGAGTGTGTTTCAGATGGGTCATCCTACAGTGTATATGAAGGCTGAGAGGAGTGGGGCAGTTGAAAATGAGAAGTAGAAAACAGAGAGTGGGGAGCATGGTAGATTGATGTAGTTCTTCCCTACTGTGTCTTTCTTTCCTGTGAGTCTTCTTTACTACTCACATACAACACTTCCCTTCTGACACTTCTGGTCACCAAGTGTGTGGAGTTTTGTTTTGTTTTCCCCACAACAATTTTCTGCAACACCACATGGGTGTCCTACATACAATTTGACTCAACTCTTACACTATCTACCTAGAGGTAGTGTCAAATCTTACAGGTTAAGGGCTCCATCCTACAAGACTGCTCCCCACCACACACACAAACACACACACACACACACACACACACACACACACACACACACACACACATACACGCCCTTCAGACCCAGGTTGTCACCTGTACTTCTGACCAACCAGCTATAGATCAGAGGTTTAAACGACTTTCTCCTTGGGTTCTGTTGGTTCGCTACAGCAGCTCACAGAACTCAGGGAAACACTTACTTATGTTTACCAGTGTATTAAAGGATATGATAAAGGATATAGATGAAGAGCCATAAAGGATATAGATGAAGAGCCACATGTAGAGATACAGAGGGTGAGGTGTGGGAGGGGCCAGAGGGCAGGACCTTCTGTTCTCCTGAAGTTGGGGTGCATCATGCTCCCAGTGTGGACGTGTTCACCAGCCTGGAAGCTCTCTGAATGCTGTACTATTAGCATTTTATGGCATCTTCCTTGTGTAGGCATGATCAATTTTCAACTCTGTTTGTAAACCTCCTCCCCTCTCTGGAGGATGAGTGGTAGTGCTGAAAATTCCAAGCTTCTAATTATGGCTTGGTCTTTCTGGTGACCAGCCCCATCCAGGAGCCACCCAGAGTCACCTCCTTAGAACAAAAGATGCTCCTAGTGTTCGTATCACTTAGGAATTTACAAGGGTTTTAGGAGTTCTGTGCCAGGAACCAGGGGGCACAGACCAATAGAGATACATGTTCCTATTATTTCACAAGCAGGAAAAACTGGAGTGTGTTTGATTCAGCCGATGAAGATGGATTGACTTTTCATTGGAAGTGAGACCCTGCATCATACCATGAAGCAGGAGAGAGGGAAGAACATTCTTAAAGAAAGAAGGAAAATATCAGGGATTTTGATAAATGAAGAGTCAGATTTTCAGAAGACATATTGGAAGTGTTTTGGAGACAGGGCAGGAGGAATGTCTGGGTCCGAGGAGAATGCAGGACAGTGGGCGGATGTCTGATCATCAGAAGGGCTTACAGTACACTGTGGGAGGGGAGGAGTGTAAACAGGAATGGAGACAGGATGGATTCAGACTGGAGGGAGACTGCAGACTTGAGTCTAGTCCACACTAAACACATTTATTAGTAGAATAAAAATCATTTAAAATAATTATAACTAACAGCTCTTTTAAAAAAATGTTCTCAATTGTGTATACACACATATGCTCATATACATAAGGATGGATCATTTAGTCATAATTAAAATACTTCAGGTTTTTCAGAGGTTAATCTTTTATTTTCCAAGTTTAATATTATTTAAAAGATTGAAAAATGAAATCCTTTCAGATACCTCAAAAACAAACTAAAGTCTTTATAAAAGTTTTTAGGCTATTGAATATTTTAGCAATTTTATTTCTGTGTAGTCTTCTAATGCACACATAACCACAGCTGAATGAACTGTTGATGTTGAGATACAGAACAATAGTTAACAGAAGGTAAGTTAATGGCTATAGTTGTATCATGACCAGTTGAGTAAATCTCTTTGGACATAAAAGATAACAGATCTTACTTATTACCTTGAAACAACAGAGGTATAACCATAGTTCTATGCTTTGGGGTATGATTAATGAACTCTGTCTTCAGTTGTATTAAGAACTGAGTGAAAGTTTAACTACCAAAGAACATATACATCACTCCAAAAAGAAGCTTCACTATGTACAATTCCCTTGGAGACAGTAGAAAATCTTAAGAAAAATAAGCACTGAAAAGTCAATAGGTGGATGTCTTCTAGGGAAGGTAGTCAACTAATTGTGTAATGAATCACTGCAAGTTGAAAACTAGAAGCAAATTATAGATTTTTGAGTTTTAGGCAAAAAAAAAAAAAAAATTTGTTAACCAAATAGTGCACCCTGATCAGAATGCATACATGAAAAAAATAAGACAGTTCAATAAAAATCCACCAGGAGTTATTCAGGATTTATATTTAACAAATCTATCTCTTTCATATACTTATAAGTTAATTTTTTAAAAATAAAAAATTAAGAATTAGAAAATAGAGGAAAGGAAAGATACCAAGCTGTATTCTTTATTTTATATATTTTTTATTTTGAAATATCTCTGTACATTAAGATGTATGATCTTTTAATGATGTATTTTTGCCCAAATAGAATACCAAGAATAAAAAAATTAAAATTTAATATAGACAAATATCAACAAAGTATACTTACCCTAATATTCAGTCAGAATATTTTTTCCAGTAGAGTACTTCTGTTTTGAATGATTGATTTTTACTGATTCTGCCACCAGATATAATAGCAATAAAACCAATTCAACTGTAATTTTAGTGAAGCAGCTCTCTGAAACCATTCTAATTCACAAAATATATAGTTATATCAAGTTTTTTTTAAATCTCTATTGTCTATATACACATAAAGTTGTCAGGAGTCTGAAAGTGTTATTGATACAGCCTCTCCTGATGCTTTCATAGGAAGGTGGCGCCTAAATTTGTCTTTCAATACACTTTGCCTTTCATATGATTTTAATCCTTAAAAGCAAATAGAAACCAGAAATAATAAAGGTAATCAAAATACCATGTTTATGACAAATCAATCATTTAATTATATGGCATTTAAGCAAAGCTAGGTCATTGATTCATTAAACACATAGAACCAAACACTAACCCAATTATTGATTCAACAGTGAAACCTTGATGAAATTTCTAGTGATAATGACCATTTTACTGCACACTTGCAACTAAGTGGAAATTCAGCTCAACCTCAACATGCCAGCTCAACCCTACTTAAGACAGGAGTGGGCAATAGTAAAGTTAAGATTGGAATACTCTCCATGGCTCATTTGCTTTTCTAAGAACTATCCATTAATGCTTATTTCCTTCAAGTAATTACACAATTTTATTACTATTATTTTTTCATCTTAACTGTTATGGTAATGTGAATTTGGGAAAGCCAGAGGATGAGAACAGCAATACACTTAGTAATAATTGGTGATATGTTGCCTATTTACTCACTTACTTCTATAATTTAATTCATAATGTATTTGCTTCCTGTACCCTATATTGTTCTCTGGTCTCTATTCAACTTATAGAATAAATTATGTGCTTACTTAAAAAAATATTTGATTGGTGATTGGATTTTGTATGAAGGATAAACATTTTGAAATGAACTTGTTTCATGTGATTTACTATTAACCCAATTTGGAACCTATTATAAGATATGAATGTACAGGAAAGGCAGGTTGTTAACAATATGGAAACTGTAGAGAAATTAAATAAACAAAGGAGAAAATCTTTGCTCTAATAATCTCAAAGAGATATTCATCTTAGCTTTAAAAATCTGAAATTAGGATACTTTTCTGGTTTAGAGGAGTCTCAGTCTTGGTGGAGAGCTTTCAGTTCCTGCTATGTGGGTACCATGATGTATGTTCAGCCCTGAAAACACATGCATGTGCCCAAATTAAAAAACAACTCTTTCTTGGCAGTTTGTGCTCAAGCATAAGTGCTATTCTTTGCTCAGCTTCTTTCCCACCATGGAATCCATTCCTGTGCATATAATCTGGGAACAGTTCTCATTCTAAATCTCCTCATGTAAGATTTGTATCATCTTCATTTTTACTTAAGATATAATCCAGAAGGTGGCTAGTTTCAAACTTTTAGACTCTCACTCAAATATTTTACAACGTGTACTTTAGACTCTAGTGCATTTGCATCTAAAACTTTCAAGCACATGGGAAAAGATTCTCAACGTAATATCCAGAATCCAGTTTTGTGCATACACATTTCAATAGGATGAAAGATGCCACAGAGATCAACAGTTCTAAAGGATGTTATTATGGTTAGAGCAGGCACAAAGCACCCAGTGTGCTAAACAACAACTGCCTACACAATTAAGTGGACATAGAGGGAGAGAGTTTTCTGCACTGACTGTCCTGTTTGGTTGAGGGGAGAGATTTGGGTCTGGGACTCTGACCAAGGCTTCCAGAAACTTCATCCTAAGGGTAACCACCTGTGCTGACTCAATTGGTCTCATCCTGGTGGCCAATGGTAGCCCAAAGCCAGGATTTCTTATTTCACAGTACTGGCCAGTGCAATGCTATAAATCTGAATTTGTTTCTGGCATTTAAAATATCAGGAGATTTCGCATAACCATCAGAATTTTTATATTCCATTGAGAAACCTGAAGCACAACAACACTAAGACCACTTTTTAAATTAAAACCAACAACTGGAGCTGAGTAGAGCTGACTGTTTTAGAAGGAGCCTCTAACACTCCTTGGGGCTTCCCCTACACTGAGGCTGTCTGTTACCTGTACAAAAGCCCGGCCCACCTCGCTCATTTACACTGTGGCCACCACTAACAACCTGTATGACCCCTCATCACCCTTAAGTAAGTCTACTGTGACCATCTGCCATTACAGGGCTACATTAAGGGTTTTACTTTAAGGTCCCCTTCATCCTCCCAGGCCAGAAAATTCTCGTTTGTTTGCTTTGTCCTTAGGGAGTTGTATATGCCATTGATTAGACTTTTCTTCTCTGGGACCACTTTTGTCCAAGCATTTTTGTGTTATCTTAATGTCTTTCATATAATAAAGGGCAAATGAAACAAAGAGAGGTTCAAGCTCTGTTTTAAAGAAATAATAAACTGAAAAAATTACAAGTTCTAATGCCAAGAGTGGAGATTAACATACTGGCTGAGATTCTGAGCCTGAGGACATCTGTGTGTCCATGATGTCTGATCTTTATTTCTGTCAATATCTCATTGTTTGTAGCAGATCTCACAAACCATGTGTTGAGACGTGTGTATAATATTAACCTCCTCTGCCCCCCATATTCTATTTCTCTTGCAAACCTCCTCTTTGTCTGCCTTAAAAAATTGAATAAGTAAAACAAAAACAAAAACAACCACAAGGAGTAATGCAACAAATGTTAATTACTAAATATCCAGAAATAACAAATATTAACATTCAGTTTTAGTTTATATCAATATTAAAGAACCATTTGATCACTCTCTTAACTGACTTACCTCCCTCTCTCTGAAGAATCACCACTAACATTAATTTGATATGTATGTTTCCAGTGTTAATCTTCATGTTTTTATTACAGAAAAATATATCATGCTGTCGATTTATGGATTTAAATAAATATAAATTCTTTATAGCATATGCATAACTAAGCAAAATGTTTTTCCAAAGCCATATTTTAATATGCACTTATATTAATAGATATAGATTCAGTTCACATATTTATATTCTGTATAATATTTCATTTGATATACATAATATACATACACACACATATATGTTTACCCTACTGATAGACTTTTTTTTCCCCAAATATGGCTATATCAAGTGTCCCTGGAAGATATTTTTCCATTCATTTCATTTGGTTTCAAGTATGTCTTGTAAACAGCATGAAACTGAGTTATATGTTTAATTTAATTGGATAATTTTTTCTTAGTAGGCTATTTAAATGTCTTCATTTATTTTGATTTAGTTCTACATACTAATTGCTATCTTCTAATTAGCATGTTTGTTTTTCTTTGTCCTCTTTTTCTCCTTTCCTACCTTCTGTTTGATTGACCAAGTTACTCTTTTATTCTTTTTTCCCATCAATTGGTTTAGATGTCCTAATCTTTTTCAGTTACCATTAATTTTTTTAATGCTCATGTTTAATAATGAAGTATCATCATCTTTGTTGTCTCGAATGCTGTGAATATCTTAGAGTGTTTTAACACTGAGCTCCCTAATTCTATCTTCCATATTCTTGTTTCAAAAACTGTGTATTTTAATTCCCACATATTAGTATTTTTATAGTCAACATTTATTAGTTTTATGAATGTGTTACTATTTGCTTCCCAAATTAATTTCTTTGTCTACCACTGGCTCTCACATATAAAGACAGAATTTAAAATTAAAGACTTTCCTGAAAGAACTACTAAAGAACTACTATAGGAACTAATATGGTTTAGAAAAAAATATGAGGAAATAAGGAGTTTTAAGAAGGGATGGTGAACCAAGTAATCAGTCAATGCGTGCACATTTTGTAGCTTAAATTGTTATTAAAATTTTACTTTTTATTGTATTGGGGTCAGAGTGAATGTATTCTTGAGCTTTTCCTCATTTTTGGAATTTATTGAGCTTTTTTTTTGTGGTATCTCTGCCAGATATCTTCTGCTTGTCTTCACAAATTCATTCTTAACCCCCTCCTTCTGCTTTCTGCCACAGATGTGTGACCTATATGGAATCATATCAATGGATTCCTCAATTTTCTGGCTTCAAGTTGGCTTTGTCCACTGGGAAGCCACAGCAGGGGAATGGTGGAAAGAAGAAAAAAAGTAGGGTGCTTATTACCCGATTATCCTTCTGGATGTATCACATCTCTCTTCTTCTGTCCTCTGGGGCTTGCTGCTTCTAGCCCTGGGTTACTACAGAATTCCTTGTGGTTTCATAGACCCCACTCCCACCTTTGTAAATAGTCACTTTGTAAATAAACGCTCTTTAAATTATTATAATTTGAGTGTGGTATTTATTCCTGTTGGGCTAAATATCTTGTCATCCTTTTGGCAAGTTTTTGGGTGTTTTTTCATAGAAAAGAAATATATTTATAATAGAACACACACATCAAAGATGTATACATAAAGTTCAACCTAATTAAATTATTCAAATCTTCTGTATCTTTATTTTTATGAATTTAATCTATTATACTCAAAGACCAGTAGTTCTGTGTTTAAGTCTCCCTATGCATTTATGAATTTTCCCATTTCTCTTTGAATTTCCAGCTGTTTTAAAAATAGACTTTATTACCATATAGTTAAAGATACTGAGAGTCTTGATTCATAAATCCTTATTATAAACATTACTGTTTGACTTTTACTCACTTTATTATTTCCCTTTATTTCTCAAGGGTGTGTAATAGTCTTAGATATTAATATTCATATCTTTTCTTTTTTCCTATTTTGACTTACATGTATTTTCCCAAACACTTATCTGGACTTTTAGTATCTTGTGTGTTTATATTTGTCTCTTGTAAGCAATATATAATCTGATATCCTTAGATTCTTGTAGCAAAAATAATAACAACAACAACAAATGCTTATATAAGGTTTCAATGTGCTGGCACAGTTCTAAGAGCTTTTCTTATTTAAACTAATTGAATCATCCTCATGACCCTATGGGTGGGTATGTTATAACCCCCCTTTTATTGCTGAGGAAACTAAGGCCCAGAGTTTTAAAACAATGTCAAACACTAGCAAGCATTAGACCAGGTCTCTACTCTCAGGCTTTCTGCCTTCAAATCCTGTTCGTAGCCACTATAATTCACTGATGCTCATAATAGCAAATTTAAAACATATACATTTGTAATTTATGGCTATTGATTCAGAGGTAGACTCATCTTTCCTTCTTACCCCCCTATTTGACGTAAAACATATACATTTGGGGTTAAGATACCGATGAAACTTTTTTTTTTTCTAAGTTAAGGCTTATATACATTGATCCTTTATTTTCATTGTGTTCTATAAATGTGTTGTCTGTTTCCTTAGAAGGAAAATCTAGAACATTTTCTGTCATTACTATATTTCTTAAGTGCAACTATGTTTTGTCCACTACTAAGAAAGTATTTTTTTTCTATATGTAACGATGAAAATCTTGAATTTTGTCCCAATATTTGAAATTACATTTTTAGGTCCTGAAATATGACATAGAATTAATGAAAGCAGAAGCTGGCTGTCATACATCAAGATATAGGAAGCCATTAACATAACATGATTAATTGTCTTTAATATACACACTTAGATTTCAATTTATACCAAGTTGCAAATGAAAGTCTGTAATAAATGCAGACCATGGGGAAAATGCTGATTGAGCTCAGTAAGTAGCTTTTGTGCTTTTAATCTTGTTTACCATGTCATGCTAAATACATTGGAGCCATAAAAATGATTGGGCATGACATTTTATAAAAGAGACTTAATCAAATACTCAACATTTAACTTAATTAATTTTATAATTTTCATATATATAAATTAATGTCTAAGAGACTAAATATAATCCAGTATATAAAATTCAGAGATATTTTTGTTGAAAAAATAATGCTCTCACTACCCATGAAAAGTGTTATTTGACTAAGAGTGCATCCTAAAAAATAGATTGCTGTTCAATGTGTGTCCTGCCCAGTGGTCTCTGCTGTAAGTTTTTGCAAGTTTTATAAGTGGTATATACAAGGATGAACCTTATACTTTTCAAGTATTTTTGGAATTTTTTTACTAATCTTAATTCCTTGTCCTTATTCCTTAGACCCAACCTCATATTTTAGTCATCTCATTTATTCTTATCAGAGCCTCCCCACACATGCCCTGCCATCCATTCAATTCCTGTACATTGTGAAATTCTTAAGCAAGCCACACTGCCTCCAGGAAGCTTCCAATCATTATTCACTGTTCCCTTCTACATCTAAACAATATCACTCATCCATTCCATGCAATTTTGCTAAAATAACACGTGGTGGTGTTACAACAGTAATACATACAAATTGTTATTTAATAAAAACTCGATTGATAATCTGTTATTTTTAAGTAAGATACTGAGTGTTTGTGCAAAAGTGATTGTAATGATGAATCCAAAACCCAATCTAATCTGGAAATAAATAATTGATAATACAATTTATTGGAGCCAACTGATTTGAGTTCTAAATGAGGTAGAAAACCGACACAGCAAAACAAACTATCAACAAACAAAAAGCAACCTACTGAATGGGAGAAGATATTTGCAAATTATGCCTGATAAGGGGGTCAATATCCAAAATATATAAAGAACTCATACAACTCAAAAAAACAATCCGATTAAAAAATTGGCAGAGGACCTGAATAGACATTTTTCCAAAGAATAGATACAGATGGCTACCATGCACACATGAAAAGATGCTCAACATCACCAATCATAGGGGAAACACAAACTGAAACCACAGTGAGATATCACCTCACACCTGTCAGAATGGAAAATGTTTTTTATATAAAAGACAACAAAAAACAAGTTTAGGTGAGGATGTGGAGAAAAGGGAATCCTCATGTACTGTCCGTGGGAAAGTAAATTGGTACAACCACTGTGGAAAATATTATGGACTTTCCTCAGAAAATTAAAAAAGAACCACCATAAAATCCAGGATTCCACTTCTGGGTATTTATCCGAAGTAAATAAAAACATTAACTCAAAAAGATATATGCACCCCAACGTTGCACTGCAGCATTATTTACAATAGCCAAGATATGGAAGCAACCTAAGAGCCTATAAATAGATGAATTAATAAAGAAAACATGTATATATACATATATATAATAAGTATACAATGGGTATATATACATATATGTATATATACAATGGTATGTATACATATATATGTAAAATACAATGAAATATTACTCATAAAAAGAATGAAATCTTGCCACTTGTGACAAGGATGGACCTAGATAGTATTATGCTAAGTGAAATAAGTCAGCCAGAGAAAGACAAATACTGTATGATTTCACTTATATGTGTAATCTAAAAAAACAAAACAAATGAACAAACATAACAACACAGAAATAGACTCATAGATACAGAGGACAAACTAGTGGTTGCCAGAGGGGAGGGGTGTGGGGGGATGGGCAAGATAGGAGCAAAGGATTAAGAGATACAAACTTCCAGTTACAAAATAAATAAATCATGGGAATGTAATGTATGGCATAGGGAATATAATCAATAATATTGTAATAACTTCGTATTATGACACATGGTAATAGTGATCATTTCATAATGTATAAAAATATTGCATTACTATGTTGTAAACCTGAAACTAATATATTACAATTCAATTATACTTCAATTAAATTAAATTTTTAAAAGTAAGGCAGAAAGATTATTGCAGAGGGATACTGAGTAAATGAGCAAGATGAATGGAAATGGATGGTGAATTTTTAGTTGGCACAATTTTTGGCCAACTAAAGTGAACTATTGTGAAAGATAGGACACAGAGTAGAGCCTGAGGTGGAGTGGCAGTGATATTAAGCTCAGAGTGTAGGGCTTCCCTGGTGGCACAGTGGTTGAGAGTCCACCAGGGGACGCGGGTTCGTGCCCCGGTCCGGGAGGATCCCACAGGCCGCGGAGCGGCTGGGCCTGTGAGCCATGGCCGCTGAGCCTGCGCGTCCGGAGCCTGTGCTCCGCAACGGGAGAGGCCACAGCAGTGAGAGGCCCGCGTACCGCAAAAAAAAAAAAAAGGTCAGAGTGCAAATTGGGTCACCCCTGAGGGTACCACAATTTTCAAGCTTCCTCCTTGATGGCCAAGAGTATAGTATCTGTTCTCATCTTGTCTGGATTCCACTTTTTTCTGATTTTGTTAAGCCTCTACTGTACTCTTTTCATAGGTCATCTATGCTAGGATTTGGTTACTTCCTGTGTTTAAATTAAAACTCTATGAAAAATGTGCATGCTTGACTTCTTCTCTCTTTGAGAACAAACTTTCCCTAAGAGATGTCTGCAGAAGAACTTTTCCTTCTGTTATTTTCTAGAAAATGTATCCTCAAAATGATAATGGATTTGTCTGTTTTCTTGGTCTTTCACCTGTCCTTTCAGCCTGATGAGTTCTTTCCTGTTGTCTTTGTTGTACCATATTAATTCTGAAATCTGCATTCCACTCTCTCTGAGAGGAAGAATTCCTGTTTCAGTCAGATCTTAAAAATGCATTTTCTGCATTGTATTAACTCATGATACATTCTATGTTATCCCTTTTAATATTCCTTTGGCATTAGTAGTTCAGAGATTTCACCATTTAATTACTTCATCTCTCCTATCATGAGGATTAGACTTGCTCTGCTGAATGGTTTCACTGTTTTCTCCAAGTAAAACCAAAAATTGCACTGAGTTAGTTTGGTGCAACAAGATCTCATCAAGTTACTAAAATTCTTTACTATTTTTTGCTATTATTACCTTCTGTAATACTGATGCTTTTTATGGCTTCAATTTGGGACAACTAAATATTTGATAAAACTAAGATAATCCGGGCTTCCCTGGTGGCGCAGTGGTTGAGAATCCGCCTGCCAATGCAGGGGACGCGGGTTCGTGCCCCGGTCCGGGAAGATCCCACATGCCGCGGAGCGGCTGGGCCTGTGAGCCATGGCCGCTGAGCCTGCGCGTCCGGAGCCTGTGCTCCGCAACGGGAGAGGCCACAACAGTGAGAGGCCCGCATATCACAATAAAAAAAAAAAAAAAAACCTAAGATAATCCAATCTTTGATAAGAAACCAAATTAAGAAAACTTATGAGTTAAAAAGAAAACGACAGCTGTACTCCTGGTAAAAAAAAAATTAAATATAATGAAAATACAGCTCAAAAAGGTATCCTTCTGAAAAATCTAATTAGTTTACTTCATTGATTTTAAAAATATACAGTCATTCAATTATACTCTACTACCTAAAGCAGTTGTCTATATATCTTTTTTTGTCATATACCCACCTTAGTAGAACAATACTGAACAAGCATCTCCAATATATGTATATGTATTTATATTTAAATCATAGTCAGACATTATTCTTCACATATATTCTATACCATAAGGTACATATATAACTGGAATTTCTAAAGGATAAGACAAATATACATAAATGAAAGTCTCCTATTTTTTCTCACATTCTAGGGGTTCATCTTGCATTCAGTCTCCTGTGACAACCATGGACCTAGAACATGTGTCAGCAGACTATGATCTACAGGTAAAATCAAATGTACCATGTTTTAAAAAATAAAATTTTATTGAAACAAATGCCCATTTGTTTACATATTGTCTATGGCTGCTTTCACACTACAATAATGAGTATATATAACAGCCTTTATGGCCCTCAAAGTCCTGACTTACCTTCTAAATATAAGTTCTATCTTCTGTTTCATCAGCAATACCACTCAATCCCCAAATATCTATAGTTCTTGCCTTAGAGTATTCCTCATTGGTTTTATAGTATATCATATGTTTTCACACAACTACAGCTGTAAGCATGTTTTTCCCTTTGTCTAGAATGCCTTAGTGGAGGTCTTTTGTTAAGTTCTTCATAGCATTCCTTAATTTTTTAGAAAAAATGCCTCCTCCCTGTGACCTTCATGACATTATCAATTGTGGGCAATAAATTTTCGTCTATCTGGTTGGAAATAAGAGCCAAACTAGGCAAATGTAACTCTGTCTCAGAGATACGAATCTCAAGTAGAAATTCAGAGAAAAAGAAATTGGAGTAGTTTTTCAACAGCAGCAAGTGCATGGAAGGATTCATAAAACCTCACTACTGAGGTTCTTGGAAATGTTGTTATTTACGTCATTCACATGGTATGGTCATTCAGGTCTTTCTCTGATTTTGTAAAATATGTAATATCTTTCTAATACATTTATATTTTTGCTTAAGCTAACCCTGATCTAACATTATTTGTAAATGTGACCAAGTCTATCAGGATCTCATTTGCCAATTAGAAATTATCCAAATTCTTGCAAGAAAAGTTTTCAAAAGTTGTTAATAACCAAAACAAATATTTAGCAGACTCAGGTTGTCATATAATTAAATGATGTCTATAAAAATTAGGACCAACTGTAAGTTATAGAAGACTAAATAATTTTATTCTCTATGACTATTTGATTTCACTGCACTTTGGGAAAGGGTATTGGAATGGTCAATATTAGTATAGTTGTGAAAACCACCTATTTTGTATAAGATATTGGATTCAGAGACTCAGTGCAGCTGAGTAATCAGAAAAAAATCTAGTACAGATTATTGAAAGAAAATTTAGCAAATGAAAGTTTTTATAATCTTTAAAAAGCTTATGCTTAAACAAAACAGCAGCAGTCAGCAAGCTTTTTCTGTAAAAGGCAGATGGTAAATACTGTCAGTTTGGCAGGCCATGTAGTCTCTGTATCTACTAGGCAACTCTGCTGTTGTAGGACAGTAGCAGCCATAGATGAACAAGCATGGCTGTGTTCCAATAAAACTTTATTTATAAAAACAGGCAGTATTCTATAGTTAGCTGACACGGTGTACAGACTGGAGTTTATGCACATCTATAAGCTTCTGTAACTGAGGTTTCAACTGGCTTGCATGGTTAAAAACGATTATACCTCATTTATTGATTGGTTGAACACATATTTTTGAGCCCCCATTCTGAATAAGGAAATGAGTGCAAACTCAGAACTTCTTTTACATAGTTCTAGAGGCAAAAACCTATGTCCTGAAACATTATTCAATTTAAAGTAATTCCTCAGATGAGGCTTTGGAGAAGGGGCTTTTTAGATCCCAAATATACATACATAACAGATGACCTGATGGCAATAGAAATGTGTGTTCAGATATGTCTTCTGTAAATTTGAATTCACATGTCTCAGAATCTATTCTCAGATCCATTCTAACAACTAAGCCCAAGGCCGCCTTCTTGTTTACTCTATCAGATGTTTACTTAGCTTGTGTCATGGTTGGTTTGTTGGCTTTTATATTGTAACAGAACTATGAACATATATTCATGTTTAAACTTAATAACTTTTTGTGTGGTATTATCTTGAAATGTACTATCGTTAACCATCATGTTTTCACAGTTGACAGTCCTTATCGAAGTAAGAAAAAATATGTTTTAATTGAACCTTGAAATTTTATTAAACCTTTGGATTTTGCTGCTATGTTCTGAGAACGTTTCTTCCATTAAGCGTCGCTTTTATGTTCTAATCCTGTCGTTCAAATTGTGAGGGTAAACAGACTCAGAAAAACCTATAATAAGGCTCAAAATAAGGGAAGGGATAATTGCTTTCATCTCCATTTCAGAACCCCATATCAAGAATAATAGTAAACAAAGAAGTTACAGATTTTAGGTAGTCAAAAAACAGAAGCTTCTACTTTGAACATGTGGATAAAGTTTCCTCTTGTTTTAAAGATAATTTTGTAGTTGAGGTTGTGTTTCATTTGAGTACATATTCTTGATTCCATTGCCATCATTATCTTCCTGACAAAAAAGTTCCCCATCTCTATTTATTCCTGTGTTGTACCTTATTGATTTGCTGTCCTTGGGCAGTATTTATATGTATAGATTACAAATTCTCAATTCATCATATTGTCTTGTTGGGCTTATAGCTTTAATATTTTAAAGACAATCCTTGTTCCCAGCAGTTTGTGAAAACAGTAGTTATCCATGTGAGCTACTGGATTCAAGCCTGTCATCTAAATGTTTATCTGTCTTCTTTGTTGGGCATAGAGATCAGGGTCATTGCTAAAAGAAAAAATGATATGTCTTCTCTTGTGAAGAATGCCATTAATTGCCCTCCCGAATTCCCTGTCAGGTGTCAACAAGAACAGGATCAACTCAAGAAAAATTGAAAAACTCATAGTAATGGCTCTCCTTCATTTTATAAGTAACCAATTTATGTTTTAGTATTCCCTGGTTGTTTTCCTTATTTGTATTTCATATCTTTAAACAAACTTTCATATAAAAGCAATCACTATTAAAATGAAATAAAAACTTAGTGTAACATTCCTTTATTCACAAGTTCTAAAACAAAAATTCCCTATAAGCCAAAAAAGGGGAAAAACCCCACTGCATTATGCCTGAAAATAAATTGCATGATTACAGTTTATTGCTCTGAAAGGTAAAGCAAATGCTGAATTCACTTAAAAATAACATATGTAGCCACCTTCGAAGTGTTGTTTCTTACAGGGGCATAAAATTTAGCTATTACTCATACCACATGAATCGGTAATTAGAACTTGTTTAAGGAAAACCCCTGAATGGTTGTAACCATGCTCATATAATACTGCAAATAGCCTTCTAATTGCATAGCTTACATTCAGGTTAATTGTGGTACAGACGTTGGCTTAGTTGCTCTGCTGTGAAGTTGGCACCTATAGTAAACATTGCATGGTTCAAGATTAAGTGTTACTTAATACTCACCATAGATTCAAAATGACTCAATACAGGTCAATTAAATGTTTCTTCAGTATATTAAGCTTCACTGTTTGCAGGATGAAATATTCTTTTTTCTCATTTTAATGTTATTATGAATATTGTTTTAGCCCCCAAACTTTGGGCATTTGAGGGGAAAATTATAGAAATAGTACTCAAGAGATATGTGTTTCATAAAAAAAAATCAGTGAAATGTCAGAAATAAAGATCTGATTGTTAAGAAGTATATAGAAAGACATTGTAATTGTATCTAAAGGCTGTAACTAGCCTATTACTGTTATAACAGAAGGGTTACTGAAGACTTTTCTGGGTGTGGATAGGGGAAGACTTTGCTAAGAGTAAAGTAATGCCTGAAGAGTGGACATGAAATATTTGACTGCATTTGCTTTTTTTTGGTTTGTGCTTCAAAATGCTTTAACTGGGGAAATTTAAAACTGGAAAGAAAATTAGACCCATTCATTTTACAGAAGAAGAAGTTGTGTCTCAGACAGTTTAAATAGCACTACAGAGTTAAGAACAATCATTTACCAGGGTGAGTATCCAGATAATACTTGTTTGACTTTAGGACTGTGAGCTTTATCATTATTTTAAGAAGAGCTTATGTATTTCAGGGTGGAAAAATATGTTATTCCTATTTACTGGAGAAATGTGTGGGTGTGTGTCTGTGTCTGCGTGTGTAGCTGAGTAGGCATAGTAGAAGCTTACTCAGCTATCCGGGAAACCGAACTCCTCTCATTCAATCATTAATTAAATGTTCAGACAAATGAATATATGTAATGCGTATATAAATTATAAAGCAAATACTTAAAAGAATACTACTTACCCAAGTTCCAACATGTAACTATTTGAGGATGTCTCTTGAGACTGTTTAGATTTCAGTTCACATCATTCATAATTTAATAGCTTCACAATTCCACATAGACACAGGGTGTCACAGCTCACTTCGTTACAGGTGCAAGTGAGTCAAAGCAAATGTGAAAGGAAAGGTGTCAAAGAATAACAGTTCTGATGATGTGTGTGTTGTGAAGTAACATGTAGGTAATTAGCAATAATGTCAAATGGAAGAAACACGATCATTGGTTATCTGACATAAGGTAAAACGTTTAAATTTGAAAGCGCAATAACTAACTTCCATAATAACATGATTTTTGATTCTATGTTATTTCATATATCCCCAGTGGAACTCCTCGTAAAGTCTCCAGATTAAATTTGTGATCTTATTTAGCTTCTTCTCTATGTGCCCTTTGAACTTCTAAGAAAAATCTTAAGTTTTAATGGACTGATACTTTAAAAAGTTTTTTTTAGTCTTTTACTGTAATAGCCAATGTTTTCATAATGGCAATTTCATACATATTTCATACATGTGTACATATATCCATGACAGGCTTCCATAAGCTTTACAGTGGGTAACAACAGCTTACTTCATCCTTACTGACTCAGATTAAATCTGTTCTGCGGGATTAACCAAGAAGAATCCTTACTGAATATTTTTGTCTCTTTATGGCTATACAGGGGCATTGTGCTTTCTTACAATGTCCCAAATGGCAAAATTAATACGGCAGAGTTTAATTCCAAGAACAAGCCCAACTCTGACCCCAAATATATAAGAACTGTTTAAACCTTAAGTGCACTTTATTCTTTGTAGAAAATGCATTAAAAGAAATTTCACACACTAGTTCTCTTGAAATACCTATAAATTTGCTGAATTTATTCTCTGCATAAAGTAACAAATAATTATTGGACTTCCTTTATAAAATTACTATTACTGTAAGGCTCAGAGAGAATGAATACAAAGGGTCTTTCAATTATTCATAACTTATTAGTTTATTGATATTACTAGAACTTTATTGATGGTGGTAAACACAGATGGTGAGCCACTGTTGACTTCTGGATGTAGTTTGAATTTGGGCCATTAGGATTTATTGTTGGAACTGCAGTGAAGGCAATAGGGGGGAAGGGATGGGTGACATCACTTGCCTGAAAAGGTAGATTGGAGATGTCAGTGACTGAGATGAAGAAAACTAGAAATAGAGCTGGTGTGGAGAGAGGTCTCGAGTTCAATTTCAGACAAATTTATTTTGAGATGTCTATTACATACCAAGTGCAGATGCCAATTAGGTGGTTAGACATGTGGGTTTAGAATTAAGGGGAGAGATCTGGCCTACAGATATAAACTTGGCAGCTATCAGTCTACATATTAAATGCAAAAAGTAAGGGAAAGATCACTGTGTATGTTATGCTGACTGTTATGTAGAAACAAGGGGGAGATATATAATCACATTTACTTGTACATAGATACAAATCTTTGAAAATACACACAATAAATATGCATAAAATCTACATATGAAAATCCACTTAATAGCCTGCCACTTGTTGATGGCGTGGAACTGAGCAGGGTTTGGAGGGAGATACTGATAGTATATCTTCTACATCTAAAAAAATAAGAGGCATGTTATTAAAAATACTATTAATTTAAAATAAATAAAATAATATAGAATAAACTCTAAATTAATGAAAACTTAAGATACAAAGTATTACAAAGAAAAATGAATAAACAAAATAAAAATGTGTTAAATGAATACTTCTGTTATAACTATTTTGAGGATTATACTTACTTAAAATTACTTTGTATACAGTAAATCAAGCATTGTTTACTATAAATTCACATTGTTTACATCTACTTCAAAAGACTCTTGAATGATTTATAATACCTTTACTCGTCACCCTAATCAGATGTTTAATAACAGTATTTCTTCAGCCTTATAGTTGTAAATTAGAAAACCCCAAACTGACTTTGAAAAATAAAAGAAAAAAATTTCAACTCAGATAAATGGTTTCAGACACAACTGAGTCCTGCTGCTTAAAAAGTCATCAGAGATTTTTTTTTTTTGTCCTTCTGGCTCTGTTATTTCTTGTTTCAGGTAAGCTCTTTCCTTTTTCCATGTGTTGGTAGGGATGGCACCTGGTTTCTCCAGGCATCCTTGGTTCTTAGTGTCTGTGAACTCAGAAGAAGAGTATATTTTTCTACATAGTCTGGCAAAATTTCCAGAGATGAGCCACTATACCTAACCCTGAACCAGTGTCTGTGTGCAGAAATGAGGTGTACTCTGATTCAAAAACTAAAATTTGGTGCAAGTATTGAGAAGACAGGAACAGTCTTTCCCCAAGAAAGTGCAAGAAAGAAATCAAAAAGCTAATGATCACTATAGCTGTCTTCAAGAATGATCCAATCTCTACAAATGCCCATCCTAATAAAGTGATATTGAGCATGTACTCTACCGTCATGGAAAGTTCTATTTTTACTTCCTCACATCTTTTTTTTTTCAGACTTCCATGTCTGAGATGAAGGAAATGAGGAAATATTTTTCCCAAGACAGTGTAAGTTAATCCATTGAATGCTAAGATAATAGATTTATATTTTATCTGCTAACCTATTGGATATAAATGGAGGTTCATGAACAAGGAAAATATGGCCACTATAATGTTTGAAAGTGATTATTCTGGTAAATTTAAATGGTATGTGTGGGTGAGGTATAGAGAACACAAATAGGACTTTGTACTAAGAATATGAGGTAGAAAATCCAGGTTTACGATTATTGTAGTAGAAATGGAGATGAATAACTTTGATTTTCTCTCTGGAAGAAAGATTTAACCACACATGGATTCAAATGTAACCAGTTTAAACATGTTCACATAACCTTCTTAAGTGAAATGAAGCCACTTTCTTTTCAAAGCGCCAAAGGCAATACACTTATATTTGCAACAATCACCATAACGAAAATTTTTTCCAGTGGAGCCATACTTTAAAGAACGGTTCATATATTCTTTCTATAATGGATACTGCCCCTTTAAGTAGCAGGAAACAGCTTTAGAGGATAATAGTTGTTATTATGATTGTCAATCTATCCTAGATCTGTTATTCTGTATTTTGTTGCTTATAGTCATAAATAGTACTTTCAGGGTGAGAATTTTATCTCAAGCCAGAGTGTCAAATCGCTGACGGAGAGGAAAAGGATGGTTATCTGTGTGTGTGTGTGTGTAGAGATACAGAGAGAGAGAGAGAGAAAGAGAGACAGAAAGGGAGAGGGATGGAGAGATAGAGATTGGGAGACAGAGAGAATGAACGAACTTGATGCCAAAAAGAAGAAACTTATGCTATAGACTTCTTAAATCAATATAATAGTATATATCTTAAATTAACTTCTTAAAAATCAATTAACTGACAATTTCCTTTTATTGTTTAATTAGAAAAATATGTCAAACCAGCATGCGGAGAATACACTGGATCACAGCATGTGCTATCACATCTTTGAAATATCTCATTTCTATTATTTGTCAGTAATGCCTTTGAAAACATGTACCTCACTGTGCGGGATTAGGCACCATTTCAATTGATTTGAAACTATCACCTCAGGCTTACATGTGTATCTTTATTAATTTCTCATTAGATTGTTGACTAAACAACAGTTAAAGGCTCTAAAGCCTTTAGATTTTTTCTGAATAGTTTATAATTTGTTTTAACTCTAAACATGCATCTAATCTCCTTGTGTTGGTTAATTCATCTGTTAAATGGGTCTCTCCATATTTACAAAGTATTATTTGAGGATGTCACATCAACAAAAACGCCACGAGTCATCATGCTAAATGTTTTAGAAATACACAATTGCCATAATGGAAAAGTCAGCTTATTTTCCTTAAGAATGAGTTACTGGTTCATCTCAGGAAAATCTTTGCCTAATGGTTGGTTTGTCATCCAATGATGAAGACAAGTTCCCTGTGTTTCTGGTTTACCTCCCATACCTTATCTAGGATGAGATTTTATTTTAAGAACTCAGAGTCAACACAATATTGTTCTGCAAGATGTTATTTCAAGAAATAAAGAAGAGGAATATTTGAGCATCTTTTCTAAGGAAGCGATATTTATGCCACTGGCAAGTTGAGAGAACAAAATATTCCTCAGGAAATAGATAATATAAATGCCAAAATATATATTGCTTTGAACATGAGTTGATAAAGGAAGCATTAGCATTAGGAAAGATTACATAATTAACCATGAAAATTAAGAGCTATTCTAAAGAGAAAACAAGAATGGGGTCTGAAGTGAAAGGAACTTTGTGTGAACCTTCGTGCCACTTTACTATCTATATTATTAGGGGCAAGTTTAGTAATCTGAATCTTTGTCTCCAAAACTGGAAAAATGGGCTAAAAAGGATATCAGAGACTCATTTAAGAGTCAAAAAGTAATGGTAAGCATAAACAAATTTCTAAGCACAGGGTGTAGAACATTGTAGCAGCTTTCTAAGAATTTATTCTCTTCACCTATAGAAGAGAAATAAGCAAATAACATGAAGATTATAACAAATGTAAAGGCTTTTGGGTTTTGGCATATATGTTTTTTAAAGAGCTCTAATGGAGGAATTATAAGGCTTGAATTCTAATCTTAAATATGGTAGCCATATGTTGGTTGGCCTGGGTAACAATTTAAACTCTCTTCAGTTTTAATAACTCTCAAAAGGTCCTTACCATTTCTAATATGGATGATTGGGTGACTATTGGCATGCCTATTGGCTTCATTAATACAGACGATTAGTTTATTTCCTAATGTTTGAAAAAAATTAATAACAGAAAATAACATTAGTTTGGTCGAAATTAGTGAGTTCTCTAATTGAGCATCACTTTGTTGGGGATTTGATAACTACTTTTACTTTGATATAGTAGTTATAGAAAATACAAAAAAAAATTCAACTACTCAGGACTTCCCTGGTGGCTCAGTGGTTAAGAATCCGCCTGCCAGTGCAGGGGACACGGGTTCGAGCCCTGGTCCGGGAAGATTCCACATGCCGCGGTGCAACTAAGTTCATGAGCCACAACTGCTGAGCTCGCGCGTCAAAAAAGAAAAAAAAAAAAAAAAAAAAAATTCAACTACTCAGATACCATACAAAAATGAGAATAAAATCAGTCAAATTGATGTACCTTTAGAACACTATAAAATCATGCAGTTAGTATGAACCAAAATAACAAAACCAAAAGTGAAATAATATTGGATACTGGTTCTAGTTTCCATAAAGATTATTAGGATGGTGGATTTTGTTCATTAATATAGTTCACAGCTAGTGGGATAATGTTCTTTATTATCACTATTACTTTAAAATCATCACTACTTTTGGGGGGATTATAGAAAGAGCCTTACTCTAGGAAACTACAGATTTGGATTGTAGTTACAATTTCTTCCCCCATCAGTGTATAATTTATTTTCTCTGGTCTTTGTTTCCTAATCTGTAAAATTTAAATGTTTAACTCTTTCAGTTCTAAAACTGGTTTCTGCTATAAGCAAGTCTTAAAGTTGATTTTTTAAATTAATTTCAATCTATTATTTTCAGAGGACTTTACAATTTCTAACTACCTTCTACTAAATCAATCTATCACTAATGTTTATAGTAATTATAAAGTACCATGGCCCAGTGATTTAGTAGGCATGGTATTAAGCAACATTCTTCTTCAAAAGTGAGAATCTTTTCACATGTGACCATAAGTCAGTGCCCATGGTAGGAGCCTGTGCAGAAGATGCACTACAGAGATAAATGTTTCAACTCTCTTTGACCCTGGAGCAAAATAAATGAGAGTAATAAACTTCCCTTTGAGTTTTGCCTTGTTATCAAATATTTCCCAAATCATGAAGCCAATAAAAGTGAAATAGTCTGTCAGGGGAAAAACAACAACAACAAAAATACTTCGTAGTGTTTCCCCTCAGGCATTTTAAGAAAACTTCAATTCTAGATGTATGAACGACATTACATCTAAAAATTAGAAAATTCTATCAACTCAGTAACATGTGACCATCTTTAGCAAAAAGTTAGACCTCTATCCCCATAAAAATAATACTGGGCCATTTCATAGGGTTTTTTTTTCCCACCATTTTGTGGGGTTTTTCCCCCGCCTCACTATAAACTGAAGGAAAATCTTTGACCTAGTTTCTCATGTTTTACTTTCTTTTAAGTCAATTAGATCCACATTAAAAAAATAAATAACTAAAAGATTGAAGTGGTCTTTGGGGGACTTCCCCTCACCAGGTGGGAGAAGACCATTGCTGAATAGCCTTTCTCACACTTTGAGTGCTTTGTAGGTGATCAAAAAGTTAATGCTTATTGAATAAATGAAAGGATGAAAGTCATAACCCAAGACCTACTCCACTGCTAGAATGCCACTGTGGCCTTTGGGGCGGACTATCTCCCTCTCATGTTCTCCACAATATGCTCTACTTTTTTTTTTTAATTTAATTTTTTTATTGGAGTATAATTGCTTCACAATGTTGTGTTAGTTTCTGCTGTACAACGAAGTGAATCAGCTCTATGTACACATATATCCCCTCCCACTTGGACCTCCCTCCCACCCCACCCCCATCCCAACCATCTAGGTCACCACAGAGCACTGAGCTGAGCTCCCTGTGCTATACCCAATTTTAGCCACTATTTAACTGAGATTTTGATTCCCTTGGGCCTCTCCTCCAGTCACACTTTTCTCATATTTATTAGATCAACTCACAGGCTGCCCATTGTTGTTCAAGAAGTATGTGAACTCATGCATATGGCCTTCATCTTCATTTAAAAATGCCCCATCATCTCTCATTTACACCTAATCATTTTTTATATCACCTTACCAAACCTTTTCTATTCTCAGTCCTCATCTAAGGAAACAGCAGAGGGCCTTCAACTTCCCTTTCCACCTCACGTTTTCCCCCAATCTTGATGAATCTGTATCTGCCACAGCCATTATCAGAGGAAGTGGTGGTCCACAAACATCAGGGCCTATTCCCTTCAGGTCTCATTCAGCATTCTGCTGTGTGACTGCTGATCCTATTTCTTCATCTTCAGTCCCTCTCTCCTCTTGAGCCATCCCCTCAACCTTTTATTGATGACCCATTTCATTTCTTGATTATTTCCCTCCAGTTGGGATTATCCATTGGCTTCCCCTGGTTTTTCCTCAATAGTTAGCTACCTTTTCTACTTATATATCTCTGCACTTGCTTTAGCTTTCCATGTCTTAAATGGAGGTGTCCTTAAACCTGTAACTAAAGGCCTATTTTATCTTTCTTTTAAAATCTCCCCCTTAGACATCTTATCCTAAAATCATAGCTTTATTTATCTTTACTTTGTGGGTGATTTCCTTATAAACATATATATTTAGCTCCTGTTTCTATTCTGAGCCCTACTGTCCTATTCTCAAATGCTACCTCTTTAATGACAAATTCACACCTTTTTTCTCCTCTAACCACTATTTCCATAAATGGTGCCTTCAACCACTCCCCTACACCCACACCTGTCACCCTAATCAAAAGATAACGCTTTTAATTCATCCTTTTTTCTCTTGGTCCTTACATCCAATGAGTTACCTAGTCTTGTCCATTCTATCATACTACTGTTTTACTGATCTTCTGGAGGCCACAGATTGCCTGAGAGAAGAAAATAGAGGAGAAGAATTGTGTAAATTAAGCTGCAATTCTTTCTCGTCTGGTAACATGTTTCTCATGCCTCTCCTAATCATGAATAGGGATGATTACATATGCTCCTTTCCTCCTTACGTCAAAGGCTAGATGCCTCTTCCCAAAGGACTTAAAGAGAAATTTTACACTGCTATTTCACTTATAATTTAAATTCACACCTTTCTTTTATTTTCTGAAGATGTTTATTATTTAGTCAAGCATAAAATATATCCTTTAATCCTATTCTTAGAAATGTCCTGAGACAATTTTTGTTGACTTCTGTCACTTTTTCTCCCTTGAGTACATCAAACTATAAACCCCACTATTCTCTGAGTTTCTCCTAAAGTGAATATAATAAGTAGCATTACAATTAATTGCAGTAAGCTCATTTATAGGGAAAATCTTCCATTTCTCTGCACATTTCTATCCACCATATAAATGGCTACCACAGCTACTGGTTCTTGTTACAGTCTCTACAAAAGAATTTTCTTCTCAGCACTCTGGATAAGAACTTAAGTAAGTTTTTAGGAGCGAGATACCTTACCTAATCACAAGTCCTGCTAAGAGCTACCAAAATGGCAGATATCAGAACCATCAACTCCCACAACTATAAGGTACAAGCCTCTATAAAATATTTCCTTCTTTCAAGAATCTCTGATTGGCTAGCACAGTGCAGCAGTCTTTGTGAGTGAATTGCTCGGGCCAAAGAAGTAATCCTATAGCATGGTTGCGTGGATGTGTAGCACATCTTAGTATCTCTTTCTCTAAAAACAATAGGACTCACAATCCTTGCCTGATCTGAAGTCATGAAAAACCACCTGAATATTTATTCAAAAACTGCATTCATGAACATTTTTTCCCTTTAGGCTAATATATGAACTCTGAGCTTTAAGTAGTCAATTGTCTTTATACTTAGGATATGACTTCTAAACTAGATAAAAACAACTAGGAGGCCCCTCCTTACCCTGAAAAAGTGTCATTACCATTATCTAGAATGCAAATGCATTCATAAGTTTGCTCACTTTTATTGATGAATGAATACACAATTAGTTTCTATATCAAACTGTACTCAAAGTTCAAGCACTGTCTTCCTATGTATATATTAATTCTGCATTTCCCTGATTTAAAAAATTTGTCAAAATTTCTATGTAGACACACAGAATTTTTATTTTTTGAATACATTAACCACTTAATTTTGACCCAGTTGACATACTTCTCTCTTAGTCAAAAGCACAGGGATTTGCCTACAGCATTTTCCATATCTCTTCCTATATTATATATAGAGAAAAATGATTAAGGAAATTTCTTTTAGGAGTTTAAATTTTTAACTCTCTGAAGCAAAGCAGTTATGACTCTTTCCAGGTTTTTTCCACATTTCTTAGAAATTCATATATGTCCAACTCTACATTTGATCTTTAATTTCTTGGGGCTATTTAATACTGACATATGTGCTAACTGATTATCTTTAGTTCTTCAGAGTTTGGTTTCATCCATTCCATCAAGTATTTTAAGAAGCTTGAAATGCTCCCAGGATTGCTTATCTAAAAGGGATTTAGAGAAAGACAATACTAGTAGGATTTTATTATATACCATCTGAAAGGAAAATTAATTTTGCCTCAGGTATCAAATGCAAATGAGAACTCCATCATAAAAAGAAGCCTTGTATGAGTAACCTAACTGAATTAAGGTACGAGAAATATTCAGATATTTTATGCCCAAAGATGTACTTTTGTTTAAATGATTACACTTTAACATCCAAACTTTCCCCATTCACTAGTCTAGCAATTTTTCATTTTTTGTTTCTATGATATATTTCCTATAACATCCTAATGAAAATGATAAAATGACCCCACATTATCTCAAAATTTGACAGTACACAGATTTAAATGAAGAATGTCAAGAGGTGACTTGGAGATGTGAGACAAGATCAATCACAGATGACTGGAAATTATTTTGCTTGTCACTCTTACAATAATTCTTCCAAAGAGCCAATTTTGTGGGATAACCTACTCTTCCCACTTAATAATTTGATCCTACTGTACTATAAATATCTAAATCTCCCACAGAGCAATGGCTGTCAGAAAACTTGGACTATGAAGGAGGCAGATTTTCTTCCCATCATTTTTATGCACAAATACCCAATATCTGGCCAACATTGAAATACGTAGGTTCTGGCAGCTGTTATCAAACTTTGTACACCAAATGCAGTCAGAATTTTTTCTGTCCTCTCTACGTGATCTGGGACACATGTTTGATATTATCTGGGAAAACAAAAACAATGAGTCAATGGTTTGAGCTCTAGTTGACACTGAAAAGAAGTTTGGCTCCATAAACTATTTCTGAGAAGGATATTTCACTCTGAGCGTAGCAGCTAAAAGTTCCATTATTAATGTAAATACATGAGAGAGAATACATGATTGCCATGGTAAAAAAGTAAACAGCCCTGGGACTGATGATCAGAGTTGACTTTAGTAACTGGCTGGGAATGCAGACATTTGATCCAGTGCACACTGTTACCAGAATTCACACTGACCGATGTCTTCTCCTATAAGAACTTGTACTCTGGGGAATTACAGGTTTCCAGTGACACTTGTGAAACCTCATGAATTTCTGGAAAAGAGTTTTTGGAATAAATGCTATCTGGATTTTAGAGTAAACTTAAGGTAGTTTCATGTGTAAAAAACAAATATTTCCCTTACTTAGCTAATATATAGATTTAAATAATGTAGAGACCTTCTGCTGATACGAGACTACATATGCACCTCTGTGTTAATATTGCAGCTCCTAGTATAAACATGACTAATCTTCCAGAGCATCCGTTTTACTTAATGGTAGTATACCATATTAGCTTGATCTCCAGAACAATTTCCCACAAGTGGTTGGAAATCACATTTACCTGCTAAAAAAACTGTAGACAAATGAGTAAAATTGTATTTTTAGACTCCTGATTATTTTGATGGAAGATTTTGGTAATAATTCATAAGAGGAAGAGTTCCCAAAATGAAGATGTAGATCATCTTTACAAATTCCTATTTGGATTAAGCTTATAGGTATGTTGCCACTAAGTGTCAGTTAATTATGGCATGGACCAAGTGACACATGGGTGTTGTCTTAAATTGAATTTATTACCCATACATATATATAGGCACTCACAGATAAAACACATGCACACACATATGTAAACAAAGTAATCACTCCTATCACTTCAGTTAGGTATCTCCTCCTAAATGTCACGTTTATCAGGCCAGTAGAATTCCACCTGTTTGCTGGTGGATCAGATCGTTAAGCTAAACCCATTCTTCTACAGTCTCCAAGTGTAAAAAGAAAATACTCGATGGAGTGGGACTTCCCTGGTGGTCCCGTGGTTAAGAATTTGCCTTCCAGTGCAGGGGACATGGGTTCATTCCCTGATGAGGGAACTAAGATTCCACATGCTGTGGGGGCTATTGAGCCCTTGCGCCACAACTAAAACATGATGCAGCCAAAAATAAAATTTAAAAAATTAGATGGAGTGAAAATATGCTAATCATTAGCAATTTCTATTTCCTATTTTCCAAATTATACACCTCTATTGATTTGGTATAATAAAAAGGCTTATCATAATAAAGTGATTTGAAAGATTATTCTTTTTCATGATTTTCAGTGAAATAACTTATTTTACATAAGAAGAAGAATGAACTCTGCTCTGTCCTACTCAGAACGAAAGGAATTAATGGACAATAAAAATCTGATGATTCAGGCCCATTTGGGGGTTGATCAAATGCAAATGAAGACCACATTGAGTTATCATTTTATACGCATTATACTGGAAAAAAACAAAAGTCTGACAATAATAACAAATGTCAGAAAGTATGTGAATACATAGGATCTCTTCATTTGGGGATGAGGCAAACACACATCCACACATGATTTTAGAAAAGGGGGAGGATTATTACCACAATACGTCAGTAAAGTGACAACCAGGTTAGGGAAGCAGGAGAGATTTGCAAGATTTTAGTTTTTGTGTCTAATGGTGGTTTCATGAGTGTTTATTCTATTATTAAAAACAAAACAAAACTCCATGTAAATTTAAAAAGGACTTCCATGAAAAAATAATAAGTTTGTCGTTAATCAAAGACTGCATTTATGCTAATTCTATGTATCTGAGGAAAAATAAATATATAAGTAAATCAAACTGTAGCTGTGAGAAAACATATGCCATATTTATGAGAAACAGCTTATACATTTATTGTATGTTTTGTACCTGAATTTTGTTTGGTTTTGCCTTGCTTTCTTTCAATTCAATTACAAAGGAGAAAAGGATGAGAGAATAAAGAAGTAAAATTCAACATTTTGAACTGTTCTAGTCGCTACCTTAACAAATTGATTATCTTGCATTTCATTCCTTTAGGCTTTTGTTTCTTCATTTGGAAAAGTAAGGGATTTACTTATTTCTAGATTTATTCAAAAATATTAAACAAATTTAAGTACGTTTATGGGCCAAGTATCATTTTAAGTAATAGAGATACAGAGATGACTAAATATATATATCAAATTTCTACACTTATAAAATGTACAATCTAGTGGAAGAAAAAAATCATCCCTCTAATTAAATAGCCAGTTAGATGTAGCACTGCCACTGTGATCAGTGCTATGAAGGAGAAACATGGTGGTGGTGTTTGTGGTGGTACAGGATCATAGCACATTAGTGACTTGATGTCATCAAAAAGATAAGCAAAGGCTTTCTAGGATGCGATGGCCAAACTGAGATCTCAAGGATGATCACAGACATTGCCTAGGGAGGGAGAGAGAAGATAACTTCATGCAGAGGGGCTAGCATAGGTATGATGGACCAAAGGGGGAATGACCTATCCCAGAGGATGAAGCAAGAAGATATGGTTCTTTTTTTTTATTTTCATTTTTTATTTTTTAACATCTTTATTGGAGTATAATTGCTTTACAGTGGTGTGTTAGTTTCTGCTTTATAACAAAGTGAATCAGCTATACATATACATATATCCTCCTATCTCTTCCCTCTTGCATCTCCCTCCCTCCCACCTGAACATATGGTTCTTAGAGAGAGAGAGGGAATGTGATACTAAAAGGGGTTGAGGATCAACACAAAAAACAGACTACAAAAGATCTATAAACCAGCTTACAATATTTTGTCTTAATCCTGAGAGCAGTGGAATTCCATTGATGGCTGTAAACAGGAAGGTAACGTCCTTATATGTTTGCTTTAACAAGGCTGCCTGACCCAGATGGGAAGACAAGACTGGGGTTGTTCAAGAATTAATGAGAGGGCTTCCCTGGTGTCGCAGTGGTTGAGAGTCCGCCTGCCGATGCAGGGGACGCGGGTTCGTGCCCCGGTCCGGGAAGATCCCACATGCCGCGCAGCGGCTGGGCCCGTGAGCCATGGCCGCTGAGCCTACGCGTCCGAAGCGTGTGCTCCGCAACGGGAGAGGCCACAACAGTGAGAGGCCCGCGTACCGCAAAAAAAAAAAAAAAAAAAAGAATTAACGTGAGTGACAGAATATTTTCAGAGTACTATCACACAGAAAAGAGGGCAGTTTGGACTAGAATACTGGCGATGAAAATGAATATAAGTTGATGATTAGGTACCTATATAGAAAGCAATATCTAGTACCCAGTACTGAACTAGCTATGAAGGAAAAGGGATAATGCAGCAGCAAGGATAACTCTTCCATAAATTGGTACAACCATTTTGAAAAAAAGATTGGCATATTTTTGTAATTGTGATGCCATCTAATGAGATAAGGAAGAATGGGGGAGGATCCGATTTGGTAGGAAGGAAATACTTATGTTTCATTGTGGACAGGCTGAGTTTCATGTGTTGAAATTCCCCCAAAATGACTGGCTTTGAGGGATGACAAAAACAAGTACTGTAACATAAGTCTTACATAAGTTTCAGTTTCCTCCTTGCTATTAAAATGATATTAGGATATACGACATTGGGGAACAAAACTTGTTGATCTTTTAACTTCCTCTCAGGTTATGCATTCCCCTTGACGGTGATGGCATTTTACCTGCTTTGGGTGATGTCCTGCCAAGTCACAGAATGTATTAAATAAGGCTTTAACAAGCTTCTTATATCACTAAATTGTGTCCTCCAGACCTAACTACAAGTTCTATGCACACTTTCTAACTGTGTATTGGTGCTAACTTCTCCACATTGATCTTAGATTAAATAATTATCAATAGACTTGCTGAATGTATATATGCATTGCAATTATTTATTGATGACTAGGGGTACAGAACGGGATTGTTTTACAACCTCTCATTTGGTTCTGCCCAGTTTGTTCTCTCCTCAGCTTGACCATTTACTTCAATTAATTAAGATCCATTAAATTCAACTGAACAAATACTTAGTTATTCCTTTCTGTCCAAGGAAGGAAAGTAAGTTACCGACTGGAGTATAACTGGTAGCATGTTTAAGAGAATATTAATTTAAAAAGTCCTTTCTCTTCTCAGAGAAAAATAATATCACCACGCAAGCACTGAGAGGTAATTCAAAGCTTGTGTTTTTGAGGCAAGTAGTGTAGAGTTATATCCCTAGTCTCTTTTTTTCAATTTGTTTCAGAAGAACATAAAGGCGATGCCATAAACCTCCTGTTACTTCAAATAAAGTGTTTACTCATCATAACACACGGTTGTGTACTCGGCATCTCTTGGACGCTGCCTCTAGCAACCCCTCCAACATAGGACTTGTGCTCAAGGTGCACCTCAGCACACTCTCCTCCCAACCTGTTCCTATACTCCCCGTCTTGTCCAATCACCATTTTTCTACTATAACCCCAGGTAGAACTTGGATTATTTCTATTTTCTCCATTTCCTGAATTTCTGCACATAACATTACTCAATACATCTTATCAAACCCATTTTTGAAATGACTCAGAATCCCATCTCTCCTCTCCGTTCTTACAGCCCCTGGATTAAATGATGTTTTCTTCATTTTCAGCCTAGATTACTATAGCAAATCTCCCTTGTTACGTTTGCACCATTCTCATCCATGCAAAGCAGTTAGGATTATCCTTCTAAGTGCAAATTCAGTCAGGCCATACCCATGATTAAAGCTGTTCACTGATCCCTCATTACCTGTAAGATAAAGTGCCATTTTTAGGCCAAAGTACATCCCCAGCCTTTTTTCTTTCAATTCTCCATATCCTTATCTCCATATTCCAAACGTGCTAAATTATTTGCTGTACCTTAAAAATCCCATCCATTTCATGACTCTCAGACTTGCATCCAGCTATCCTTGACCCTACCTCTCTTCTGTCCAAGTCAGGTAAAAGTAGAGTCATCATACATTTGGGTTTCCCTTGGTGATTTCTGGTTTACATCCATTGTTTCAACACAGTCATTAACAGAACTCCCTTTCACTCAGAATTATGGTTGCCCAGATGGTGAATTCGATGATTCCCTTAGCCAAAGTCACCTTTTTCTCTAAAACTTTCCTAATTATTTAGGATCAAATAATTCCATGGAACACTAAATATTTCTACATGGTATAATTCACATGGTAGTGTAATAAATTATGTAGTAAATGTCCTAATACGTTATGCATTCTATAGCAGTAGGAATAACAGCTAACCTTTAAAGTGTGTATTAGACAATTCCAAAAACCTTACGAGTAAAGTTTCATGCATGCTTTACAGCAATCCTGAAAGGAAGGCGCTCTGGTCATCCCCGTTTTTGCAGACAAGGAAACTGAGGCAAAGCGAGTTTAAGTAAATTGGTCAAGGTCACATACCTGATAAAGGTCAAGAGATAATGCTGTCAGGTAAACCAAGGCAATGGTTTAAATGTCCACACTATTATGAAGTGCAATATGCATATTTACCCTTGTGTCCCTATTGCCTTAGAATACGTATCTAAGAGATGCATGATAAATGCATTTGTAAGTGAATGATTATTTTAAAGAGAAATGTCATTTCGAATGTCCTAGTCAAATAAATTCATACAGCCTTAGATGGCTGGTTATATCAGAATGCTATCCCCTTCCTCTTTTTTATTTTATAAAATTCCTGTGATATTGATGTTAACTTTCTCTCCCTCCAGCAAGAATAAGTGACTACTCCTGAAATTATTCTAATTATATAGAGAAATAATTATACAAAATGCTCTTTTGAAAGTTACAACTAGTTTTTTTTTGTTTTTTTTTTTTAACATTTCTAAATTTAGAACTCTTTTGTTGCTTTTTATTTTCATTTGTGTGCTTGTCTTAATAGCAGAAGTACACTCAGGCTTTGTACTGGTATTGGGAAGTCTTGAAATAAGAATAGATGGAGAAAAATAAAAATTTCAAATTGTATGTTTGATGGGAAGCGAAGGGATTGCTCAGATGCTGGCATCAGTAGTGGAAAGTAAGTGACTATAATTCCTTGATTGAGTATTTGACTTCCTACGCAGGAAAACTTGCCTCAACAGTTGGTGAATTCTTAAAGAGTTAAACAGGAAAACATGGCAATTCCTTACTTTTCAGTGCAATTAGATTTGCACGTTAAGCTTAAAAAGAGAAAGAGAGAGGAAGAGACAGAATACTTATGAATAATCTGACACTCTGAAATTAAATGTAGCTATTGGTAATAGAAGAGATTTAAGGAACTGAGCAAAACTGTACACATTTAAGAATCTTCAGAAGAGATTTAAGGAACTGAGCAAAATTGTTTGCATTAAAGAAGAATATTCATAAAGGTACCAATCTTCAACCCTCCCTGACTGGAGTCTGATTCCATAATGAATTATGTGCATACATACACATACTTTTCTGTATAAAGTTTTCTTTAGATCATACCACAGGAAAGAGAATCTGATATCCCTTGAGAACAGACAAGTCTATATTTAAGCAGACAGCGCCTCAGATCAATTAAACAAAATGAGCTTTATGAGAAAAACATTAGGCAGACTCCTTCCTGGATTATTTTTCTAGAAGAAAATTTCAGTTCTAATTGATACCTTGAAGCTTGTTGCTGCAAATTGAAGTTTACGTCAAATATTTGGCAGTGCTTCAGGAAAAGGATTTGGTTCACCTTGATTCCCTAATTGAGATGTGCATGGGGTGCTTTGCTTCTTTTTTACCTAGAAGTGTTGTGGTGACATTGTCTACAAGGGCTGTTTCAACTTGAGTTCTCACTTCTTTTCTTGCTGAGTGCTAAATTGTGTTTTAGTCTATCTGGCAATCTGTTACTTTTTTCTTCCCCCGACAGGGTTCAGCATTTGTCCTTGAAGAGTTGTCAACTGCAAAGGGCAAAGAAAATTGTATATCCAATTAAAGTGAGGCAAAACACAACTGTCAAATAAAAGCCATTAACCCACCTGAGTACCATAATTTTTGGTATACCTGACAGCTCCCTTCTCAGTTCCTTCAGCTGTAGTCATGCCCAATCCCCTTCCTTTCTTTGAAAGATACTGCTTATGGGACAGTTTCAGAGTCTATAGTACATGATGTCAGTTAAGTTTTGTCACATCCTCATCCAATTGTAAGTAGCATATTTATTAGACATGTTTTCAGAATGAATGATTTAGTGTATTTAGAAGAACAACAGTGAATCCTCATGCTTGACACCTTTGATTTTATCCACGCTCATTCTTTCCTTTTTAACGTATAAACTTCATTCCTACTTCTTTCCAGGGCCATGCTTTTCCTCCGGATAGACTGGATAGACAACATTGAATAAGGCAGGGAAGTTTACTGCCCTTACAGGTTTATATCAAGTGAGACAAACAAGCAACTAACAAACTGTGACTCAACTACAATTGCTATAAGTGACATGGAAGGACAGGGCAGAGTGCTATGAGAACAACAGATCTGAGATAGCAGCCTTTGGTCCACTCTGAAGGGTGGAGAGAAAAAAATAGAGCCACTGAGAGAAGACTTGAGGAGGTTGCCTTCCCTGCAGGGGGTACAGCTTGTATTAAGGAAAGGAGGAGGAAAGAAGGATCTTGATAATGATGTTGAGGAGAGATAAATAGGAGGATGAGAAGGAAGATAGTTAACATGTCTTCGGGGCTTTCTATTTATCAGTTTTGGTGATTTATACCTTTGTGTTACAGAAAACAGTGAGGCTAACTGGTTTCAAAAATTCACAACCCTATTATGTCTCATGAAATGTGGTCCAAGAGTAAAAATCTCCATGTAGGTTCGGATCGTCAAGAACCTAGGCTTTTGCGTCTGTCCATCCATCTCTGTGCAGTCACTGCCCTCAGCTGTATCCACTCATGACTGTAAAACGGCAACAACAATTCCAGTCATTATAACCAGACATGACGATGTTCAGAGGATGACACTTCCTCTGCCTCATCCCTCTTTTTAGGAGAGGGAATTAGTTTCCAAGATGCCCTCAGCTGACTTTCTCTCATGTTTTATTAGGCAGAATTGGGACACAGTGTCCATTCCTAAGTGAATCATTGAGAAGGGGAGAGACAAGTGATATGATGAGATTAAAGATGGAAATTAGCAAGTCAAGACCCTGACCACTTCAGATATCTCGAAGTATCTTCATTCCATTTCAATGCATAGATTGAATACTCCAGGTATATGTCCTCTTAAAGGAAGCTTACTACTCAAACTATATGTGCAATTTTCAAGTCAATTTCTCATAATCTTTTCAGGCCAATTATTATTAACATACTTGTTACTTAAGATGGTAAACAGAAGATTTGAGAAAACTGTGGTAGTTAATGCATTTTTGCTGTTAAAGTTTATTCATGCAAAGTATTTTAAATCTGAGAAATAGGGGACAGATGCTGCTGGGAGTGATACATTCTATCTTCCTTGTCATTTACTGTGACAATGAACAATATGTCACATTGGCTTTACCAACATGGGAAATTAATCATAGAAGAACTTGAAAAAAGGAGAAAATTTAAAATATCACAAGAAAACTCTTTGTACTGACCATAGTCAACTACCTTTCTATTATACTGATAGTATAATTATAAAAATAGTTCCTGTTCATTCAGAGATCACTCTATGGGTTGGCGTTAGACACAATCTTAATTCTCATATCATATGTGTGGTGTATTTTTATTCCCATTATCTTGGAGTTCAGAGACTTCTATAAAGTTACATCAGTGGGAGAGGCTGCCAATATTCACACTCATCCATCCTACTCTAAACTCATTGTTCTTATTACACAAATATTCTGCCTGGCATTATGCCTTGACCCTGGAAATTCCCCAAAGAATCAGAATACGGCTTCAACAATCAATGGGCTTTTGGAAGTCCCATTAAGAATTGTACCTATAATTCATCTGTCAATAAAACTGGAAGGAGTTTACATTTCTACCTTTCATGAATAGCACCCTAATTAAAGTAGCTTTGCTATCATTACACTTTCATGGCAATTCACTTCTAAAACCTTGCCACATTTAATTTTTACAAGCTTAGCTCTCTAAAGACTGAACGGGTTGTGAAAAGACATTTATTCTCCACAAGTTTCCATGCTTTATGTTTCGGCATAAGAAGTACAGAATTTTCCTACAAGAAAGTTAAAGATATTTCTGACCTTGAGTAGAGCACACTTGTCTTCCTATTTTATTGTTTTGATATTTTTTCACAATTTTTACATGCTTACTCACCAATGTCCTTTTGTATGAGATAGCTTTCATTTTACTCTTTCAGATAGATATAGTAGTAGTATCTTAAGGGTAACTTTGAGTGAGTTAAACAAATGCTAATGAGAAGGCTTTTTTCTAGCTTATTTTCTTTTGGTTTAAGTCATTGTTTTTCCTGTCACGCACTTCCTCTGCCACAGATTAATTGAAAGTGTGACTGTGCTGAGTCCCACTGTTACATCCACAGGTAGGTAAAGGTATTTGAAGATACAGGGAAGAGAGAAAGATTAAACAGATGGTGCTCAAGATAGATTTTATATATATAAAATATTGGGCTGTACTTCCCTTGCCCGGAGCTAGACTACTCCTGGAATTGAGTTTATATTATAGGCCCTTACTCGGAATGCCTCATAGCTTGGCTGATTTAGCAAATAAAAATACAAGACACTAGTTAAATTTGAAATTTACCTATACAACAAATAATTTTTAGTATAAGTATGTCCCAAATAATAGTTGAGACATGCAGAAGAATGACCACCTAGCGCCAATGCAATAGAGGCCCTTACCTTACCAAGAGCTCCTTAAGGGCCAGGACTGTGAACTTTACATTTACACAACTAAGAGTTTCCGGCATAGAGTGAGGACTCACATGTTGGGTGGTGCTGGTGATAAGAGACACAGTGATAACAGGAGGAAAAGAAGGGGGGGAGAGTATTTGCTTAATAAACGTCAGTTGAACTGAATGAAATGTCTCAGATTCTGATGTCAGGGCCTGAGGACATTATTATTTATTTACACTACCAGGAAGCGGCAACTAACAAAAGACATGTGGGCACCCAAAACCTCTGGGCTATGATACCTCATCAGAAGTTTTCAACGCTGTCAAAAGTCTGACCAATCCCCTAATGTGAGCGCAAAAGGACGAATGCGATTACTGAGGATCATTCAAAAATGTGATGCCACTTAAAACATTCAGTTTCACTTACTACCTTAGTGCTCTTAAGGAATATCATAAAAGCAACCACTTGATAGCCAAAAACTAATTCACCTGACTAAGCACTGAACTAGCACGTATCAACGTAAGGGGTATTATTCTAGTACAAGTTCAACAAAAGCAGAGCTCTTTTTCTTCTTCAGTTTTCTTTGCAAATCCTAGAGAAATATATACCGACAATATCATTAAATGTTGTGACAGTTTTTTTTTTTTTTTCTATGTGGAATTCAGAATCTGGGCTGAACAGTTCATGCATTTTGCTTATGTGATGTATTTTGATTTGTATCTTTTAAGCTGTTGAACTAGAATCAAACTGACTCATGATGTTTCCTAGTCATCCATAGCTCCTGTCACCATCCCTGCTACAACATGTGACATTTCATAGACAGTCAGTTCATAAGCTTATACATAAAGTGCACTAAATATATCTGGAACAGCAGAGACAGCTGCAGGTTATGGTTGAGTAAAACTCACACATTTTTTTTCATAACAATCTGTGATGTTTGTCTGAACTAATAACCACATGCCATTTGAACTCTGAACCTTGGAAAATTGTCAGAGCTTCTAAAATAAATAGGTGACCAATGATGTCTGAATATTTGAGGGGAAAATTGTTCACAATTTATGAGTTCTAAACATTTTTGCAGTTATATTTTCTACAGGAAGCATCTGCCTTCATATTAAGAATAAAGAAAATGATTTAAAATATTTCCCCAAACTTTTATTTATTAGATTTTAATATACTACTAATAATAAGCAATAAGAATATTGTGTTACATACTCAAAATACCAGTTGAGGGAGAGTCAGTTTGGATTTTGGAGGTGTCAGTTACAGGACGTATTATACAATAGGACAAGGTCAGAGAACTCTGAGTCCAAAAACCTGCTTCTGCCACTATTTCTCTAGCCCTCAGTTTTCCTGTGATCCTAAAAATCAATCCTGTTGATTTCAGGTAGTAACTTGAACTAGGTCTGAAATTTTTACATAATTTGTATTAACAAATTAGGAAGATTAATTTAGTTTTATTATAATTTTATTTAGTGTTATGCTCTTTCAAAGAAGGTGCTTCTAAAGTTTTGAAAACTATAGGAGAACTTAGGCTCCAGGGAATCTGGCTTTGTTATTCAATTGTTATGAAAACATTTTAAATGAACAGCACAGATATTCAGGAAACCTCTGGTACAAAGATCGTCAACCCTTCATCATGTCATAACCCAATGGCTTTGGATATCTCCAACTAAGTATGGAGAATATAGTTTACACTACTGAACCGTTAGGTGCTATTTCACTCAGAAAGGAGTCTCTTTACAGATAAAGACAGGTAAAGGGCAAAACCAACTATTCTAATCCTAAAATTCTATTGAATTATGTAATAACAGAGAAATAACATTTCTCTTTTCTTCCCTTATTGCTCAACTGGGAAAAATATGAAAAAAAACAGTAACGTAATAAAAAAGAAATACAAATATGGTATGAAACAAAAGTTAAGGGGCATGGGGAATATATAAGCTCCAGTATGCAATTAATTAATATTTGTGACACTCAGGGCTCTGTATTATTCCTGGCACATAAAAGGATTACACATCTGATGATTTGAGTTAGTTTCACTCTATAGCTTGCCTTGAGTACTGAAATGTGAGCAGAAATAGCATGTGACACTTCAGGGCAGAATATTAAGAGTATGTACTTTGCATACTACTCAGTCATAAAAAAAGAATGAAATTTTGCCATTTGCATCAATATGGATGGACTTTCAGGGCATTATGCTAAGTGCAATAAGTCAGACAGAGAATGATAAATACTGTATATCACTTATACGTGGAATCTAAAAAATACAACAAGCTAGTAAATAGAACATAAAAGAAGCAGACTCACAGATACAGAGAGAAAACTAGTGGTTACCAGTGAGGAGGAGCAATATAGGGGTGGAGACGTGGGAGGTACAGACTATTGGGTATAAAACAGGCTCAAGGATATACTGTGCAACATGGGGAATATAACCAATATTTTAGAATAACTAAATGGAAAGTAAACTTTAAAATTGTATAAACTTTTTTTAAAAAAAGAGAATGTACTTTGCCATGTTTCTATATTCTCCACCACCAGCAACAATGATGTTCCAGAAGATGTTGTCACCTCATCAGCCTAGGTTCTGTAATAAGGACAGAGTGAAACAAAACCAGCAGCTTATACACTATTAAGAGTAGCGTGTGTAAAATATAAAATTGTGTTGTTTTAAGTACTGAGGTTACTGTAATACTATCTATGGCCTCATGGAGACAAAAATAAATTCCAATCGTTGTTATATGTGAGAAATAAGAGTCACATAGGTTGTAAGTACAAAAAAGATACAGAAAAATAATAAAGATAAGATGCTCTGAATTAGAAGCCCAGACTTATGGTTATAAAAAGCAGACAAGTAGAATTAAAGGGAAATGCATTCTTTTAGATAACAGGAATCAATTAAAAAGCGAACATATTTGACTCACCAGGAGTATACAACAAATGGTAACTTGTATTCACCTCATAGTATAGCCTTGAAAAAATATAACAAAAATTAGATAATAACAAGAAGAAACTGGTAAATCCTTGTTATACTGAAAGATATTAAAATAAATTCCTTAGTACTTGATAAGACAAGCAGACAATAAATTAATAAAAATGAAAGGATTGACCAACAAAATCATCATGATTTATCTGAAGGACATACATTAAAAAAAGCCTAGAAAAAATAACTTCTTCTCAAACCCTTAGCATATTATAAAATTTGATCACATCCTCATTCATTAAAAAAACTACGTTTTAAAGAACTGATAGGATATGTGCAATATTCTCTAAGCTAAAGGCTAAAGTTAGGAAAAAATAAAAAGGATAGTGTAAAAATGCATAAACCTATATATTTAAATGCACCTTAACTCATTCATGGGTTAAATAAAAAACATAACACAGGGCTTCCCTGGTGGCGCAGTGGTTGAGAGTCCGCCTGCCGATGCAGGGGATGTGGGTTCGTGCCCTGGTCCGGGAAGATCCCACATGCCGCGGAGCGGCTGGGCCCATGAGCCATGGCCGCTGAGCCTGTGCGTCTGGAGCCTGTGCTCCGCAATGGGAGAGGCCACAACAGTGAGAGGCCCGCGTACCGCAAAAAAATAAATAAATTAATTAAATAACACAAATTTTAAAATAAAACTTAGAATAGAATGCTAATGAAAATATGCCATTGTAAATATTATAGGAAACAGCTAAAAAGTAATTTGAGGGCAATTAATCTGTATAAATACTTAGATTAGAAAAGAATGGATGTTTACTATTGATTAGCCAACTGTCCAACTTAAAGGATGTGGAAAAGAATAAGAGAATTCATCAAAAAAAAAATAGAAGGAACAAAGTAATAATATAAGATCAGAAATTAATGAAATGGAAAACAGAGATACCAGTTAGAGAATTAACAAAGTTGTTTCTTTGACAAGACTGTTAAAATAATTTTTTTAAGAATAGGTGACATAACTAAATACAACACATACTCAATATTTAATTAGAGACTCTTACAAAAAACTTTGTGTTAATACATTTAAAATTTTAAAGGAAATCTAAAGTCCCCTCAAGTCTTTGGCCTAGAACTAATCTGAACAAGTGTGAGTGGAAATTATCCAAATTTGGGGGAAAATAAACTGGAAGTGAAGAGTCAGAAAAGTTTCTGGTGTTCACACAGGTCTTGGAATAGCTTGTGTTCACAACAGCCAAAGGGAAAAAAACTTTGTAATACACAGAGCATTAGGCAGAATTCACAGAAATGTAGCACAGTAGTGCTGGGATAAATTAGCCTTGGATAAAACACTACTTTAGACTCACCCTAAATAACAACTTCATGGCAGATAAAACCAAAAACACTATTTCCAGGGATATGATAAAATGCAGTAATCAACAAGATAAAATTCAGGCACACCTGAAAGCCAATAAAAAATGACTACTCATGCACAGAATCTGGTAAATATAACCCATAATTAGGAAAAAAAAAAAGTCAAACAATAGAAAGAGATCCTGATGATGGAAATAGCAGAAAAGGATGGGAAAAAAGGCACAAATTCTCTGCATGTTCAAGAATGTAGGGAAAAAAAGTATAATAAGGACAGAAATAGATTTAAAAAAACTCAAAAGCAAATTGTAATCTCTGAATTAAAAATTAATGAATTGAGAATAGCAGCAGATTAGAGACTGCAGAAGAAAATATAAGTGAACTTGATTGTGTAGTGATAGAAACTATACAAAAGGAAAACCTCCAAAATGACATTAAAGTATAATGACAATTGTTCCAAGGTGTAACTGGAGTGCCAGAAGGAGAAGAGGAAGGTGGTTTGAGGAAATAAAGATTTAACAGCTTCTTAAGTTGTTAAAAACAATAAACTTACCAGTGCAAAAAGCTTAATGAATCCCCAGCAGAATAAACATAAAAAACATCCCAAGGGACATCACAATTTACTGCAATCCAGTGTTTAAAGAGACAATTCAAAAAGCAGCCAGGAAAAAAGTCACATTATTTATAAGGAATTTAAAATTTACATCATATTTCTCATCCAGAAACATGCAAAACAATATTAAGCAATATTGTTAAAATGCTGAAAAAGGGCATCCCTGGTGGCACAGTGGTTGAGAATCTGCCTGCCAATGCAGGGGACACGGGTTTGAGCCCTGGTCTGGGAAGATCCCACATGCCGCACAGCAACTAGGCCTGTGAGCCACAACTACTGAGCCTCTGCCTCTGGAGCCTGTGCTCCACAACAAGAGAGGCCACGACAGTGAGAGGCCCGCACACCGCGATAAAGAATGGTCCCCGCTCACCGAAACTAGAGAAAGCCCTCGCATAGAAACGAAGACCCAACACAGCCAAAAATAAACAAATTAATTGAATTTTTTTAAAGTGCTGAAAAAATAAACTGTGAATCTAGAAGTTTTACCCAGTGAAAATAACAATAGATAAGAAACAAAGACTTTCTCAGAAAATAAATCCTGTGAGAATTCACTTTCAGCAGATTACATTGCAAGAAATGATAAAGGAAGTTTTCCAAGCAGAAGGAAGATTATAGCAAAAAGAAATGTGGATCTAAATAAAATATGTAGGCAAAATACCAAAAATAAAAAGCTTTTTATGTTGTACTTCCTTTAAAAGATAGCTGCTTTATGCAAAAATAATATTTATAACAACAAAAGAAAGGGTGTAAGTAGATAATAATACTGTCATTAAATTTATATTACATACACATTGACAATATTTTTAGAAGGTAAACTGTCATGAAATAAAGGTACATATTTTAAATTCCAAAATAATCATTAATAAAATTAAACAGTATAGATATAGATAATGACAATAGTACAGATAAATTAAATCATAGAAATCTAATCCAACAGAAAGCAAGAAAAGATTTTAAAAGAAACAAATAGCTGAGAATATAAAATGAGAAAGTAACATGATTAATGAATATGTTAAATTTAAAAGTTCCAAACACCTTAATTAAAAGGCAGAATTGTTAACTGTTTGATTAAAAAAAGACCTTGTTTTATACTATCTGCAAGAAGCCTGCTAAAATACAGACATATTTAAAGTAAGTAGAACAAAGTATGCTATACAAACATTAATCAAAAGCAAGCTAGGTGGTTGTATTAACATGAGACAAAGCATATGCAAAAAATGGGGAGTATTACCAGACATTTTACATTAATAAATAAAGTCTTCAAGAAGATATGACATTTCTAAATGAATATGCTATTGACAATGGGCTTGAAAATACAGGAAGAAGAGTGAATAGAAATGGAAGGAAAAATAGATAATACTAATTCATCTCTCAGTAACTAATAGAACACATTTTTTTAAAAGAATATAGGAGACTTGAACAATGCTCTCAACAACTTGACTTAATTAGTATTTATAGATCACCTCAACCAACAACTGCAGAGCATGCATTAAATAATACATGTAATATTCACCAAGATAGATTATATTCTATGACATAAAACAAGCACTGATAAAATTTAAAGTATTCAAATCATGCAAGTATATATTCTGATAAAATGGAATTTAAATTCAAAATTAACAACAAAATGATCTCTAAAAAATCCCAAAATATTTAGAAGTTAACATACTTCTAAATAACCCATTAATCAACTAAGAAATCACATAGGAAATTAGAAAATATTTTGAACTGAATTAAAATGAAAGGTCAACATATTAACATTTGCAGAACAAACTGAGAGCATTTTTACTGCTTATATTAGAAAAGAGAAAGATTAAGTCAATCATGTATCTACCTTAATAAAAAAATAAACATACCCCAAATAAACAGGAAATAATGAAGTTAAGGTCAGACAAGGACTTTGAAAACGACAAAATCACAGAGAAAATCAAAAAAGCAAAAAACTAATTCTTTGAAGAGTTCAATAAAATTGTTAAGACTGATCAGGGAAAAAAGTCACAAATTTCATCTTATGAAGCACTCTCTGCTAATATATTTTACAACTTAAGTAAAATGGGCAAATTGTTTGAAATAAATCACCAAAGTTCATTCAGAAGAAATAAATAGCCTAAATAGCCCTATATTTAGTCTAGTATTTCAAGTCTTAGTTTAAAAATTTCCAACAACACAGACAAAAACAATTCCATGCCCACACAGCTTCACTGATGAATTCTACTAAACATTTCAGTAAAAAAAAACATTTCGGTAAAAAAAAAAAACCAAAACCAAAACCAAATACCACTATAAACACTTTTTAGAAATATAAGATGGGGGACTCCAACAATTCATTTTTTGGAGCCAGTCTTTCCCCAATAACATTCCAAGACAAAATAAGAGAAAACTGCAAACTAATACCCCTCATGAACATAGTCACAAAAAATTTAAACAAAATTTTAGCAAGTAAAACCCACTAATATGTAAAACAGATAACAGCTGAACAGACTGAAAAAACAACAACTTGTCTAGGATCCATTAGAAAGGTGAGGACACAGAGCAAACAAACCAGGATTGGAAAGAGGCGAATGCAGCTCATAGGAGCAGAGACTCACCAGTGCTGGCGTAGGAAACTTGAGCTGTAATCAATGACTTGCTGGAGTCTGGACAACTCTGGGATTTAAAAACTCCAGGGGGATCCAAGAATAAGGGCTCCCACAATTTTGTCAGTTTTCCTACAGGAGCTCTCAGTAAATATCAGAGAAGAATCCCCTCAGGCTTCCAGCAAGGAAAGGGGAACGGAGCCATTTTGAAACGCTCGCAAACGCTCGCGAGCTTTCTGTTCTTAACAAGGTCTGCCCTCAGGTGAAACTAGTTAAGCAGAGATTAACTCAGTGAGGTATTATCAGAGCCTAACTGATCTGCTAGGATATTATCAGAGCCTAACTGACTGTATTGTTGCTGATCTTTTGCCATCAGTACACTTAATTTAGGCTTATTTAGTCCAGGTTCAGCTCAATTGCGCATGGTTAGAGAATTCACAGGTGTTCTAACTTGGCTGCACGCTCATTGGGAAACAAGGCACGCTCATTGGGAAACTAAGCAGCATTACAAAACAATACGATCCAGCTGGAGAGAACGGATTTGGATGTATTAACAGATGAGGGACAATATTCTCAGCAGAAAAAAAAGATTTTAAGAGAAACCACACTGTTGGACAAGGTGAGGAAAATGGTGTATTTATATCAACTTCCTTTCCGGGGATGTAGAACAAGGGTGCTGTTTTTTTTTTTTAAAGGAGAGATTAGTTCTTTCAAATCAGCACAGAGTGTTAGTCTGTCCTTAGTGGACCCTTAAACCATGGGATTCCTTTGAAAGTCCATTTGTGCAGGGATTGTCGTTCATCTCCAACATAAAATGCTTAGCCAAACATTTAAAATGATATTTCATAAATACGAAAAAACAAAGCTTATTTCAGGGAGCATGACAATTACTGCAGTGATGGTTTTGAAGACAGCCCCAATATTCTTCAACATTTCTCCCATTATCTCTGTGTCCCTCCCTTAATTACAGGCTCCATCTCTACCTGGCCAAGGGAATATGGTGGAAGTGATACTGTGCCACTTTCTGTGTTCAGCCCTTATGAAACCAATAGCTTCTACTTCCTGCCTCTTGGATATTTGCTCTTGAAAATCAGTCCCTAAGCAGTGAAGAAGCCCATGCTGGCTGCCCATGGAGAGGCTCAAGAACTAGCATCAAATTGCCAGTCAGGAGATTAAGTCATTTTACAAGTGGATCTTCCAACCCAGGTGAACTGCTCCAGCTGACACCATGTTGAGTAGAGATTAGCTGACAAAACCACACATTGGTAAGCAAAATAAATGACTGCTTTTGTGTAATAGCCCTGGGATTCTGAGATTAGGTAGCTGCACAGCTGTGGATAACTGTGGATGACTGGAACAGCTAAATGCTTGGTAGCTCTGGATTTCTGTATAGACTTCACATGCTTGTGGGAATTTTCCCTTTATGCTAGGAGTTCTAACCGAAACAGATACAGTAGCATCCTTCTTCCTTTAGTTACTATGAAGTCTGTTAAAATCAGCAGCCTGCTATTATCCCATTCAGAAAACAATTTGATGCATGATTTTACTGTACAGATGAAAACCTGAAGACAAGGCATTCAAGTAACTTGTTCCAAATCACAGTTAGTAGCAGACCCAAACCTGGTTCACTGGTCATGACTCTTTATATAGTTGCCTCCCCTCCCCACCGCAATATTTGTTTTCCTTGGGATCCCAAAGGATCTCATGAATAATCTTTACGCCATCTCTGTATGGCCTGGAGTTGTATTCAAAGTGTTGTATGTATCACCAGCATCTTTTTTTCTAGGGATTTCCAAAGTTTCATCGATTTCTCAAAACAATTTAGAACCCCCCAGGCTTTGTTAGTATTATTTCTGCTCACTTATCATAGAAAACTTCTGTTTTTATTGAGTTAAAAACAGCAGTTGTATATTTATGGAGGAATAAACTGAAGTTTCGTCTGCATCTTAGTAAAAACATGGCATGTGCTACAGACTGATGTTGAGATTTGTAAGACATAACTCCCCATTACTTCATTGAATAAATTATTAACAAAGATCCTACTATGTTCCAGGCATGTAAAAATGAATGAGGTGTGGTCCCAAGCTGAGTCTTCCAATTTGGAATTTTCTCTTCCTATGCCTTCTGATCTAAGGGCTATGGTTGGTAAATACAATCTGAACAGTTGAACACCTGCTCTTCTAAGTGTTTGTTGGTTGGTATTTCACCTTTCCCTGGATTCTAAGCATGGCATTAAAAGCCCTTTTTGATTCTTTGTCTTTAAAACTCAACTAGTTCTCTAACTAGGTCTTTCTTGGCTTGTTCATCTCGCAGCAGCAAAACTGACAGCAGTTTTGACAAAGCTCCCTGTTGTACTTATTCCCTGAGCTACCAAAAAAAAAAAAAAAAAGCTAATATCTTTCTTTCAATTTCAAATTAGACTTATTTGCAATCCTCTTTGCTTGGAGATCAGAAAAACAAGAATGAAAGCTTAAAAGGACATTTCCCAATTGACAGAATTTCTATTTACACTTACTTCCCTAGCTTTGATAGTTTACACAACAAAACGAAGTACATTTCTACTTTACAGATTTTGGAAGAGAAATAAAAACACCAACCCTTCTTTCAGGTTATTATGCCAACTAGACATATCTTCATTTGTATTTTTGTCTACTTTTTAGCAAAGGTTAGCACACAGCAGTTGAATAACCCTCACCAAAGAGTACATAAGAAGCCGTTTTGTGAAAAAGATACATAGGCATTCTCACAGGACACTTGGGCATTTTATAAGCTTCTAATTTCATTTGCTTCATGACAATCAATAAAATTGTTAAAAGCCCATGTTGGGTTCATTTGATCATTTATTAAGTACACTTCACTGGGGAATTAGTGTCACATAATGTAACCTGTGGTCTCTAGAGATATTGGCAAGTTCTGTATCCAAATACATGACTCTCCCTTGGAACCAGAGCCCTTCCCTGGATGGAGTGGTGGATGCGTACACTTTGGGCTGACTAGAACAAAAGCATGCTTCTTTTGGTCTTGTCAGATGCTGCCAGCTGTAGGACCTAGGGCTGACCATAACATTTATTGTCTCAACCAGTCTATCTTTAAGAGTGAAAGGAAAGGCTTTTCCAAATCATAGGATAATAGACATAAACAGGGCAAACTGTGTTGTTCTTAATGAAACTGGGCCTTGTGGTCATCCACAATAGGTGATGGCATGGGACTAGAGCTTACTCTTTCCCTGGACTTTTCTTTAAACTCTATCTAAGCAAAGAGTGCCTTTTTTTTCTTGTAGATTCAGAGCTGTCAGATTGTGAACTTGAAGTTGTCTTAGACTTTGTCACTCACCATGTGTGGAATTTAATCTCAGCAATTAAGATATAACACAAATAAAAGGGAACATAAAAAATAAGAAGAAAGAATTCTGATTTTTCTTTGGTTTCTGATTCTTACTGCTCAGATCCATTTTGCTCTCATTGGTTGCTTATGCAAGCAATAATAAACCCCTTTTATGCTTATTTATTCATGTTGGGCTTGTTACTTGCAAACAGAAGTATCCCAATGCACATGCATGGATTTTAAGATATTCATGAATACAGGAACTTTCTCTGGGACAAGAAAAGGCATAATAATTTAGCATGGGGGCATAAATTCTCTTTGTTCCCTTTTTTCCTTGCCTGGGCAATTTTGGAATTCACTCTCTATTTGACTTGCCTGTTTGGATAATATGAGTATGGTTGCTCCTTATAGGAAGGATCACTGTGCTAGGCAAAAGGAGGCTGTAGGCCTGTCTCTGCATTAAAGAATAATCCCCGTAGTTTCATATGAGCCAACTTAGTTCACCCAGGAACTTAATTAGTTTTTGTGGCAAGTACTTCTTTAGTAATAACACAGTTATATTTGCCCAGAGTAATTTTCTGCATATTTATCAATAACAAACTAATCAACACTTCCTGCTTATAAAAATTCCTGAAATTCCTTGGTGTCTCTCTGTCCCAGGCCTGTCTCTTCAACTTTCCCTTTAATAGCGAGTGTTCCTTCATATCCTTCGAGTAAATTTCTTTTACATCAGACAAAGGAAGTCACTATATACTACTCACAACCAAAACACAAAGGCAAAACAAAAAAAAATTGATACAGGAAATTGAATCAGAAAGTAAGTTGCCAGCCAAAAACACTCAGAGAAATGTAGGATATTGGAAATTGGTTATCTGGTCAATTGACTCATATTCCACAGTGGTAACCGAGATGCCCATAGCATACCGTGGTGAAAGGCCTAATTCAATTATTACCTAATGTAACTAGAACTGCAGTCCTATTGAGAGCAGGACTCTGGGATTCTGAGTTCACTAGGATAAGAATTGAAGGGATGAGGACTTACAGGACTGAAGAGATTGCTTTTGTGGTCTTAGATAATTTTTTAAATGCCAAGATTAAATTTCTGTCTTCTTGTCTTGAGGCAAAAAAAAAAAAAAAAAAAAAGAGGGCTACTGATAGTGAAGGATAGATGGTAGTATTTACAACATAAAGATGCCTAGCATATTGGAAAAGAGTTTTGTATTGAAATTAATATAGTTTAAAAAACTAATGGGAGAATATTACATATTTTTCCACTACTACTCCATTAACATATGTGATTTATCTTATACAGGCATGCATCATTTTATTGCACTTTGCAGATATTGCATTTTTACAAATTGAATGTTTCTGGCAACGCTGCCTCAAGCAAGTCTATTAGATTCATTCTTCTAACAGCATTTGTTCACTTTGTGTCTCTGGGTCACATTTTGGTAATTCGCACACTATTTCAAAGTTTTTCATTATTATTATATCTGTTATGATGATCTGTGATCAGTTACCTTTGATGCTACTACTATAATTCACTGAAGGCTCAGATGATGGTTAGCATTTTTTAGCAATAAAGCACTTTTAACTAAAGTGTATGCATTGTTTTTTTAGACATAATGCTACTGCACACTTAATAGTCTACAGTATAGTGTAAACATAACTTTTATATGCACTGGGAAACCAGAAAATTAGTGGGACTTGCTTGTAATATTTGCTTTATTGCAGTGGTCTGGAACTGAACCTGCAATATCTCTGAGATATTCCTGTCTCTACATAATAGACAATCAGGCAGTATGTGTTGAATTAATAAATTAAAAAAAAATTTCTTAAGCAGAATATACAATAGTAAATCTACTGTCATCTGGGATAGTAGAACAGAATACATAAATAAGTAAAGGAGTATATTTAGAGAACTCTGAATGGGTAAGATACCAGTAAACAACAATCCTTATGTGTTACTGTTGATGGAATAGATGGAAACTCAGCTGGGAATGTGGGAGCCCGGATGATCATCAATATTATCCAGAGAAGGGGATTTCTTAATTTTATAAACAAAAACAAAATCAATCATAAAATAAATATATTTTACAATAAATAAAAATAATTGAACTTTATCATGGTAATGAAAAATTATTTATAAAAACACCAACATCTCCTTATAGCTTGGTGTTTGGCACTATTACAGCATTAATCAAGTGAATCAGAATACTATGAATAGCAAGATATGAAGCAGATGTGTGATGTCTGCTATAAAATCCCAGAACAGAAATATCTAGATAGAATGTTATAGTCCATCCTCTGTATTTCAACATTATAATGCCAATCATTTCAGGCAAGAAAACAAATCCAAATGAAACAACTTAAAGCAAAGTTAATCTTATTAATAGTCAACACTAGAGCAACTTCTAAGAATTATCAGTTTGACAGTTATTGTCATTTACCTTTGTATATTTTTATACATGTTCTTTATGAGTAATAGTTTTATACCTACAAAATGCAGATAATATTCTTACTCCTCAGAATTTCTGTTCTTTATTGACTCCAGCCCGTAATGACAGTATGAAATCCACTCTTCAGATTGCTTCCTGGGCATATCTAGTAAATTTGCTTTTACTCTGTGTGTGTCTATAAAATTGAATCTATAACAAAGTTACCAAGATAGTGACTTTGCTTGAGGTACTAAATTCCACAGGCAGGATTAATGATGTAACTACTCCACTCCAGTTTAAATCTCAACTAATGAACAACGAGGAACAAGCAGTGCAGGACTTCAACAAGTTGCAAAACTTAATATTAATGCCTGTTCCTGAAAGGTTACAGCTATCACCACATTAATGGAATGAATAACCTAAGAGAAAAGAAGCTTTACTGACCAATTAGCTCTGCTGAGACATCCCCAGCAGGAGAGAAAAGGCTCCAGCACGTCCTCATAAGCAGAACAGTGTGCAAGTCCTCCTTGTGAGAGATGAGGCGAAGCAGATAATCTTTGAAATCATTTGCTCCAGTTGCTCTGTTACAGACACAATAAGGTTTGTTAGACTTACCTCCAGTTGAAATGTCTGCATTTCATTTCTTTCAAAATTCTGAGATACGTAGAAATTACAAAAGTACTGAGTAGTTTTTTCATGAGGACACGTTTGGATTATTTTCTCCTGTTTCTAAGGAAAAATAAATATAATATACTTTTAAATTAAATAAGCAAAAAACTAAAAGAAAATAGTTTGAAGCACTAATGATCTCACGTTTCTCTACCAGCCTACACACAGTGTTTCAGAAAAGACAAACAGAAAACCAAAACAACACAGACCATCTGTTTACTTTGCACATCTATGACACAATAACTATATGTACTACACTTCTTCAGTGTCAATATAAAGCACCCTGTTCCTCTCTTCCTTCACAATAAATGTGGGCTAATCACATATAAAGTACTAGACTACATACATATAGAGAGAATTTTAAATACTGTTTTTGGTCTAAGAGTTAGAGTTGTCTAGTACTTTAATAAACGCACAAATACCTTAAAGGCATTTTTCCCAATGGTATCCAGAAATTATGTATGTAGTATATTTATTCAGTAGTATATCCTTATAGCATATTCATTACCATTTTGATTTTCTTCTTTTATTTCAGCAATGTATTCTCACTTGATTTGTTTGCCCTGCAAAGGTCCTTTGGTATGTGCACTGGGGGGACGGTGTTTTCATTTTCATGTGTTTTCTTCTTTATTATTTTTTTAAATGCCTTATATATGATAGTTTTCTCTGGGTAATTTGATACATATTTTTAGTTTCATGAAATGCTGGGTTTGGTCAGCTCACCACTACCTGTTACTACAAACTCACATACCACATCATCATCAAATTACTGATTTTTTATTTTAAATAAAATTTTAAATTAGCATTACTTTGATAAGTCAACATGTATGTACTAAGCAATACACCTAAAAATGTATACTTAGTGCTTGGTGATTTTCAAATGTTTTAATAATATCCATTGGTTCTCAGATCTGTAGTACTCTGTCCCTTCATATACACATCTAAGTGAACTGATGTATAGTTGCTAATTTTACCTAAGGAATAGTTATACATGCTAAAGATATAATTAAATCGCAATCATATTTAGATAAGTACTAATAATTTAAATAAACTTCAGATGAAAAGGGAAAATTTAACAAAGAAAGCTTTATTTAATGATTGAAAAACTGTATTCTTTATAATCTTCAGTTTGAAAGATTGTACTAATTTTACATGCATGCCTTGATTTGTTATTCCCCATTCACTTAATATATATGCATTAAGCACCATCTATATGCAGAACTATAATATCACTGAGAAAGATTTAAATGTGGTGGCAAAGAGTGCTTGAAAATGCATTTCACACTTATTTTGATACAGCAAATAAGTACACTGATCTGTTGGAATCAATTTGCAATATTTGGAATGTTACATTATAATATTATTTTTAAATATGAGGTGGATATCTGAGAAGGGACAATCGTTGATTTTACTAGTAAAAATATAGATAACCACAACCACATCAGGAGGGTGGGGGAAAAAAATACTGACTCAAATCTTATTGCTAAACAGGGTGAGATTCTATTTAGAAATAGTCATCTAAAGCTTTAATATGCAGGTCAGATACTGAGAATTCACTTGACCAAATTAATTTGCTGATAAATATTAAATTAAACTCATTATAAAGAAATCTTCAGAAAAATGTCAGTAGAGATACTTCATTTTTCTTCTAACTATACCCTTTCATATTTGGGATAAAATTCATTGTTTATGGCAGTAGCTACAAGTAAGTGGGTTCTGTTGAAGCTCCTGAGAATTTGTGACACTTAAATAATACATGCATGTATTAGATTAATATATTTGAAATAATGGAGTGGAGTAAAAATAATCCAGAATTTTAGGGGCTCAATTATTTTGTGGCATATCTTTATATGGAGTTATGCATGTGATGAAAAAGAAAATGAGTAATTAAAGACAATCGGCAATATTACCACATATATTTTGTATAAGAAAATCAATAAAAACAGTTTAAAAAGAATAAATTACCAGAAAAATTAATCTTTGAAAGACCAAGAAAGCAAAACATAAATAATATAGAAGATGAGAATAAAATAGACAGATTACTTAAAAAGGTGCTGAACTTTATGTATTATTAAGTGAATATATTCATGGGACAAACCATTCGCTATAGTAGGCAACAAATAATATACCTTCACTTCTCCAAAGGAATAATTCTACTGACTACTTTTCTTAAAAGACTAAAAATGGGTATTATATTCTAATAAAATTGTAAATAAAATAAATATTTCAACATACATACGTATACATTGTATATATATACATATATATATATACAATTCCTAAATAATGAAAATAGTTTTTAACGAGACTAATGCATTGTTGTTATATAACTAAAGCCACACTTATAGGAAAGAGTTCATCATTAAATACAGCAGAATTAAAGCAAACTTAAATCATATACAACTTGAGGTCTTAAAGAATACAAAAATAGACCTAAGAATAAATGCATAAATTATTTTAAACATGAAAATGGAAAAATTATTAGAAAAAAATAGAAAAGTATATAAGTCAGGAAGCTTTTAGTCACAAGTAAACTCTGTCTCAACTGACATCATCATTGAGAAAATGTATTCTCTCACAGGACAAGAAGTTCAAATATAATGCTGATCCATGTATAGTATAGTAAGGGATCCAGTAATGGTCTCCAGTCTTCCCTTCTCTTTATATTGGATTTCATCAAAGGACAGCTCTCCTTATGTGTACAACATGGCTACAGCATTCCTAGGGGTCCCTTCCAGACATGAGGACATCTAAATGTGTACTCTTTGTATCTTTTTTGAAGCATAGGAAAATTAATCCCAGGAACTTCACAATATAGTTCCCTTCATATCTTTCAGCCATAATTATATCCCCTGCTTTGGCCTAAATCAATTAATGGAAAGATGAATGGAACAAAGATGAGTGGCTTTAACCATCACGATTCAAGTCTCTGAACTAGGTCAGAAGTGCCTCACCTGAAACACACAGCTCTTCAGAGGAGGCTGGATCTTTAAACCACATACTGAATGTTTCTGCTAAAAGAGCAAATTGATGATGATAACTAAATTCTACTTATTTGAAAAAATCTGAATACACAATTTTTAAGCATATATCACGTTTAACCAGCTAAAATACTCAAATGTATAGTATATCAAATGCAATGAATAATACAGAAAGGATAAAACATTAGAATGGCACATAACTTGAATAAAGTGGATGAAATGGATAATTTTTAAAAAAAATACTGTACCGCAAAAAAAAAAAAAAAAAAATACTAATTGCTAACACGGGGAGAAGAAAAATATCTAAACCAGGAAAAAACTGTCCTAAAATATTTCTAAAACTATGCCTGACTATTGCAGGTAAATGCTTAATCTGTTTCAGAATTAAGGAAAAGATTGAGAGCATCGTGATTACTTTTCAAAATTAGCATATCTTGTATCAAAAACATTAGATAGATTTTTAAAAAGTAGAAAACTGTAGACTGATCTCACTTATGACTATGGATGAACCTAAACCACTAGGAGTAGGTTCAGGTGAAGCAGCAGAAAATGCATAATTACAGCCACTTAAGATAGAAGTTTATTTCTCAGATAAATGAAGTACAAATATAGGTAGGTTGGGGATGGTATGCCAGCTGCAGAAACATCAGAGACCCAGGTTTCTGGTGTCTTTCTTTTCCACTCTCCTCATACGAGGGTTTATTTTCAGATCATGGTCTAGAATGACTGCTGGAGCTCCAACCATAACATCGAAATTCGCGGTTAAAAAAGGAGAAAGGAAAAAGATGAAAGGGTAAATTAGATCCTTTTAAGAAGACTTCCTAGAAGTGACACACAACACTTCTGCTTGTTATACCTAAGCATAACTTTTTATTTGGCCACGTCTAGATTCAAGAAAGGCTGAACGGTGTAATCATTTATCTGAGCACACTACCACTCAAACCAAGCCCTTGTAACAAAGAAAGCATGGGAGTTTCTGCTGTGTATGCAAAAACCCTTAATAGGAAAGTAACAAATCTAATCCACAAATGTATTAAAAGAAAATTAAAACATGATCTCGTTGAGTTTACCCCCCAATGCAAAAAGAGCTTAATGTTCTAAAGTCTATTTGTTCTATTCATCACATCACTAAATCAAAGGAGAAAGATTATCTCAATAGCTTGCAAAAGATTATTTGGCAAAATTAAACATCAATTCCTGAAGAAAAGAAGGTCTAATTAAAATGACTATTTAACATGACAAATAAAAGCTCTAAAAATAAATAACTAATGCAACACTTAAAAAAAGAATAATTTGTTTTACGTCTGAAATAACTCAGACATGTTTAATTTCACTAATATTATATCACTCTTCTGTTAGTGCTTTTTATTTAATACTTCCTCAGTCTTTTCATATTCTCAACACAAATAAATGTCGTGGTCCAAACGCGGTTTGGAAAAGAATTTCCAGGCACAAGGCAGAATGTAAAGAAGATGGAACTTATTAGAGGGGAGGGTCGCTGCCAGAACAGCGGGCTGACTTCCTAGCAGTCTGGGAGAGTCGAGCCGGAACATGTGCTGTTGATCAGTTTTTATAGCCAGAAAACAAAGGAATGGTCCGAGGTGAAAATTTCATTTACTGATTGGTCGAGGCACATATACCTTCCTCTATAGGGTGGGAGTGAAACAGGGCAGATGCCTTTCCTTATTTGGGATAGGTCCCCGTTGCCCAGGTGGGCGTCGAATTTCGAAACCATCTCAACATGGTGGGGAGGTGATTAAGAGTCCGGTGGGGGGGGGGGTGTCTAACGCTGACACTTTTTCAGGCAGGGTCATCCTTTTTCCTTGAAGCACCATTGTCCTTGGAGCACCACATTCCCCCCTCTCTTTATTTATAGGGCCAATTCCTTTGCCCTATTGGGTACCCTGCTCATATCTACCTAACTGCCTAATTCCCTCTCAAGGAAATTATACAGGAGATTGTGTGTTTAGGAAAAAGCCCTTCTTGGGGTTCTTGCTTACTCCCACCTAAACGCTATAGATGTACCCCTCCAATTTAGAATTAACTCTAATTGACTTTTCCTGTGCAAAATTCAAAACTAAAAAAAAATCAAACTAGAGCTAATATTGGTGTTGTATAAAGTGGACTATTACCAAAAGTTACAGAAAATATCATTACTTTCCTTACATCCACAAAGAAAGAAAATTAAAAAACAATTCCAGGGAAAATAATAGAAGACATAAAATTTCTAGGAATAAATTTAACTCATATACCTAATTAAAATACCTAATAATAAGTGTATAGAATGTATATAGAAAAAACTATACATTTTAATGAGACATCAAAGAATATTTGAATATAAGGTAAAGGATAGCATTTTCTTGCTTGGGAAGGATTGCTTAATTCATTCACTTAACAATTATTTATTGACATTCTCTTATTTGCCTGATATTATTCTAAGCACTGGGGATAGAGTAGATAACATATTTGCTATGATCTCAATGGTTTTGTCCCCTCCGTCCAAATTCATATGTTGAAAACCTAATGCCCAGTGTGATAGTATCAGGAGGGGGGCACTTTGAGAAATGATTCAATCATCTCTTGGAGCCCTCATAAATGAGATTAATGTCCTTATAGAAAAGGCCCCACAGAGCTAGTTCATCCCTTCCATGACCTAAGGATACAACAGGAAGTCTGAAATCCAGAAGAGGGACCTCATCCAACTGTCCTGATAATCTGATCTCGGACTTCCAGCCTATAGAACTGTGAGAAATAAATTTCTCTTGTTTATAAGCCTGAATGGACTAAGACAATATTTAACATCATTATGTTTTCTTGGAAGCATTCTATTAAGGGGCAATAATTAAAATTTTCAAATACGAAGGTAAAACCAGATAATAACAAACTCTGTTACATAATATCTAGTGGGCAACTTGAATTTGAATGGTCAGCAAAATTCTTTTTGTGGGGACATTCCAGCTGAGGCTTGAATGACAAGGAAGCAGATGTACTAATATCTGGCTTAATAACATTCTAGCAGAAGAAATAGTAAGTAAAAACAGTCTCAGGTCAAAACAATTTGAGTTAAAAGAGAGAGAAGATTAACTTTTTCTTACAGGAGTGCACAAGAGGGAAAGTTTTATGAAGATATGAAAATTACAAAGCAAGAAAATAAAACCATTGCCAAGAGAACAAACAATTGACAGAAGAGATTTAGATATGAAGCAGATATTGGGGTTATCAGACAAAGACTTTAAGATAACTATGATTAATATGCTAAAAGATCGAGTGGAAAGGGTGGGAAACATTTGTGAACAAATGTGGAAATTCAGCAGAATAAAGAAACATTAGGTACGAATCAAATGGAAAAGCTAGAAACAAACACCAGCAACACAGTATTAGAGATAAGTTATTCCTTTAATTGGCTCATCAGTAGACGCAGCACAGCTGAGAAGCATTCAGTTTCAAAAAAAAATCCCAACTGGATTTTATATAGAAATCAATAAGCTGATTCTAAAGTTGTATAGAATGCCTGAGGAAATAGAATAGCCAAACAATTTTGAGAAAATAGGAACAAAGTTAGAGACATTACATTACCCTATCTGAAGACTTAGTGTAAAGATATCATAATCAAAATGACACTGTATTCATAAAATGATAGTCATATCAATCAGTGGAACAGAATAGAGTGCCCAGAAATAGACACACATGTGGCTGATGCATTTTGACAAATTTTGCAAAGGTATAAAGTTAATTCCATGAAGGAAGATAGTCTTGTAAACAAATGGAGCTGCAACATTTACACAACTGTATATAAAAATAAACTTGAATCCATACCTCACACAATATCAAAATTAACTCAAATGCATCATAGAACTCCTGTAGAAATCATAAGAGAAAATGTTCATTACAATATGTTAAACAAAGATTTCTTAACTAGAATACCCTTCACTTAAATAATTTAAAAAATGTCAAAATTGGACTGCATCAAAATTAACAACTTATATTCTTCAAAATATACTGTAAAAAAAAAATAAAAGGGCAATCCAGTGTCTGGGAGGAAATATATGCAAATCATGTACCTTACAAAGAACTTTTATCCAGAATGCATAAGGAACTCTTACAGCTCAATAATAAGAAAAAAAACAATTTAAAAGAGAGGTAGTGGTAGAGGTTTTGAAATGATACTTCACCAAGAAACAATATAAAAATGACAAATAAATATGTGAGAAGATGATGAATATCTTTAGTTTTCAGTAAATGCAAATTAAAACCACAGTGAGATTCTACTACACAACCATTAGAATGACTACAGTTAGAAAGGAAAATTGACAATACCAAGTATTGGTGATGACCGAGAACAACTAGATTATTCATATATTGCAGATGGTAATGAAAAATTGTAGAGCCACTTTGAAAAACAACATGATAGTTTCTTGTGTGAAGTTATGTACACTTAAACATACATGTACCATATGATATACAAACACAGTGCTAGGTGTTTAACCAAGAGAAATGAAATTTATGTTCATACATACAAAGACCTGCAATACTGTTAATAGCAGCTTTATTTGATATAGCCCCAAACTGTGAAGACCCCAAATATCTATCCTCTGGTAAAGGAATAAACAAATTATGTCCCATTCATGGAGTAGAATACTCAGTATTGGATAAATCTAAAAACATTTTGCTAAAAATAAAAGCCTGACACAAAATGATAGGGCATGATTTCATTTATATAACATTTTTAAACAGATAAAGCTATAAAGATGAAATCAGATCAGTGTCTTTTAGAGGCAGGGAGTTGGTGAAAGAGTGACGATAAAGAAGCACAAGGAAAATTTTCAGAGTGCTGGAATTCTATATCCTTATGGCAGTGATGTTTATACAACTCTGTACAATTTATCAAAATTCATAGAACTGTACTCCGAAAATGGATTTTACTGTATGTATATTATACCTCATATACTTGACCTAAAAAAGAACCTCAAAAAACAAAAAGCAGTGTCATATGACAAGTGTGGTTCCAAATGCCATGATCACCTCCCTGGATGCCCACATTCTTCATTTTTGCCTACTGTTTCCTTTCTGTCTTGTTTATGCTTTTTAAAAGTTGTACATATTTTGTCCCATTGTTTAGTTGTCCAAAGCAGCCATTATTGGAGGCTAAAGTCAAAACCTGTTTGTTCTACATTTTCACAATAAACTAAAAAAACTATTTTAGGCATATTCAAAGCAATTCCATTAGCCAAACCAAATTATATATAAAGAGACTGCATAAGAGACAGGGAATTGCCTATAGAGGTGAGGTTTTCCTCAATCATATTCTTGGCTTGTTGTACATGATTAAAATGAAACCATTTTATTGCAATCTCAGAAGGAGTCTGATGGGATCTACCTGCTCATCTTCCTAGAATGTTATTAAGACTTCAGAAATAAGTGCACCTGCAAATCAATTAACGGTGGCAGATTTATCATCAGAAGCAGGATTCCATGTACAACAAAGGATGCATCTGTACCTTTGATCTGTTGATTTTGTCACTTGATTAGAATGTTTTATGATATTTTTGTTATAAATGCCAAGGATATGAAAAAGAAGCGAAGAGGTAACACATTTATTTCTGTAATCAAGTCTGCATTTGTATTACATTTTCTCACATACATATATAATTGCTATTTTCTGTACCTTCATAAATAAAACCAAATATTAATTGATGCCCTCTCTATGTCATCCAGCGTGATGGATACTAGAAATAAAAAGATTTTATAAAAATGAAAAGGTTCCTGCCCACAAGGAGCTTAAAAAATCCAATGAGGAAACTTCCACACATGCGTATAATTCTAAAACAACATGAAAAATGATGAAAATATATTGTAAGAGTTCTGTTTAAACTGCTGAAATAAAAGAAAGGTGTTTGGTGAACTTCACTGGTAATACTTTTTTTCCTGGCATAAAATAACCCTCTCAGTCATCCCCTGGAAGATTATATAGAAGAGATCCAGGTCCCCAAGAGATCACTTGGGACAACTCAAAAGGAAGTGCTGCTAGGACAGCAAGGTCCTTCCTATCCATTCAACAAAAGTGTTATTAAATGACTCATGGACTCCACCAAACCCAATGTTTACATGCTGTGCTTAATATTTTCTAATCTTACCACTCAGCACTCAAGGCAAATCACTTTCAACTGTGGTCTGAACAGAGAAATTGCAAATGACAACTTGCAATCCAGCTAGAAAGTTGACTAAAACAGTCCTTACTAGCTTTTGTTTCTTTATCTTTTTTGTCTGTGGGTACAAATACAGACCCAGGCCAGTGGGTGCTGGAGCCAGGTTGCAACAGCTTGTGAAAGCTGATTATACATTTCTCACCCTGGCACCATGTTCAGTGATGTCATGCTGGCAGCACAGGAAAGGTGACAGTCTAGAAAGGCAAAGGTTGAAAAAGTTGAAAGATCATTAGAAATGTTTAAAATGGTGAATTTTCTCAAAACAAGACATATTCTACTTAACTCCATTCAGACTGCCCATTATGTAAATATACCTGAAATGAACATAAAAACACTAACATAGTTTTTCCAAGTTATAATATTTTCCTGGAAAACCTTCAAATACCACTTATAGAGGCCATATGTAAGAAAAACAGGTGGATTATTCCATGGCATGCAAAACACTTTGAACTCTGAAATAAGATGAGTTAGCTCTATGAAAATAAAAATGTGCAGGTCAAAAACTTTTAATCCTCATAGATATCTTTGTATAATCTATACGTGTTTTATATGAATATGTACACATATGCAGGTATATAAAATTTAAACTATATGTAGTGAACTTTGAATGATCATTATCTTGGAACAACTTCTAGGGGACAAGGACACACGTAAGAATCCTGTATGGCAGGGGTCTGCAAACCAGGGGCTCTTGGTCCAGATCTGGCCTATGGCCTGTTTCTGTATAGCTCCCAACTAAGAATTTTTTTTAATTGTTAAAAAAAAAAAAAAAAAAGAAAGGACACAAAGAGGAATATGTGACAGAGACCACACGTGACTTGTAAAGCCTAAAATATTTACTATTTGGCCCTTGGTAGAAAAAGTTTGTCACTCCTTGTTTTAGGGCAAAGAAAGTAAAAGGCAGGCAATTAATTATCTAACTAGAGAAGGCAGGTTTTCCTAGTAATATAAGGACTTCAGGATCTAATTGATCCATTACAGAATTGTTTGGCAGGGAGATAAATTTACTTCTTCAAAACTAGCGCTTTTCTGAGAGGTAATGTTTTCTCAGCTTTACTAAATCAGTTACTAGGGCTTTTCTGTCCTCATAATATCTAAAAGGTGAACAATTTGACTTCTACCAATCAAGTCAAAGGAAATCTTATCTATTAATGTAAACAGACCTGAAAATGAATAGCTATTATTTGTTTACAAAATGCACCTTCTAAAAATTCATGAAATATTAGTTCTCAAAAAACACTTTATAAAACCTTCCTGCAAGGAATAAACCAAGTTAACTAAAGCAGCCAGGATTTGAGTTCCATTTTATGGCTGTATGACCTTGGACAATGTAGTAGACAGTTTCTGTCCTTCAGTTCTTTTCCTGATCTATACAAAGTGGAACAAAATAAAATCTATACTTTTGGGCTATAATCAGAGTTAAATAATATGATGGTAAAACACAGTCACAGATGCAGTGCTCAGTAACTGTTTGTTATTAATATTATTATTGCAGATAAATGTTATCTCTAATCTAGGCTTTCCATTTGTAGTTTTTGGTACATTGGAGTCTATCTCTATCGACTGAAAGATCTAGCTAGCCAGCTAGCTATACATGTGTTCCTGAGCCAGGAGTATTTTTCTTCCTTTATTTGCAATTTATTTTTTTTAAATTCAGGACATGGCTAGTTTTGATTTTCAGTGAAATAATACACATAACTTTAGAATGAGCACTTGAATTTGATTAAGTTATACATTTAGGAATCAACCCCTAAAACAATTCCTGCCTTCAAAGAGTTAAGAAATGACTAACCCTTTCAGGCTTCATTCCATAACGTCAGAAATTGTGGAATTCACCACCACTTAATGTATTCTGTTTTCTCTCTCTATGATGTTTGAATATCCATGATTTCCTTTTGTGATATAGCTAAATGCTTAAATTATTTGATGTACACTCTCTCCAAAGCTTCCGACAGTGCATGAAAACCGGAGACTAAGACACCGTTATCAGTCTTCCAGAGCTTTCCAAATAACTTAATGCGTAAGAGAATTAGATTGGAAAAATAACTCAGTCTGAAGCAGTCTGCTTATCTCAGATATACCCCAGTATGACTCATTCAGGAGATAATTCAATAAGTCCCACATACTAAAGACAATGTCACCTTGTAACAAATGACCGTAATTGAAGCTTGAGGAAAGCTTCACAAAGAAGCATGTCCTTGCTTGGCCAGATTCTGCAGTTATAGGAATACAAGAGTCCAAGGCCCTTTCTTTGTGTATCCAAGTAGAGTAAACATCATCAGTCCAGAGTAAAGGAGTCATAGATTCTTGCATTTCTATGGAGGTTTGACCATTTGAAATGAGAAACCTGTCAGGTGATGTTGAGTATTCTGAATTTCAAACTCAGTTAGATTTCAAGGGGAGCACAGTAATAAGTAGTTTTAAGTTCAGCAGTGGAAGGCAGTGCCACGTGGCTTGGATTCTGTTAACATAAGAGTGATCTAGTTAGATGGAATGCTCCCTGCGATGAAATTTTAGTTTTCCCTCTTGGAGTTGAAAATAAAAATAATGCCATTTTCTCTCTCACTGAGGTGCTCTTACATAGGCTTTTCCGGTGAAGTTACAATAAACCCATATGGATGAAATAAACAAGTTTCCCATTTAGATCCCCTGTGTATAATCCACATCAACTTAATGTATCCAATTGACTTAAAATAAAATTCAGATGCTTGAAATCTATAACCATAGGAGGAAGGGAAATGGGAAAAGTTTACAGAATGCATAGAGGACACAGAAAGCATGTAAAATTCCATACTGCATTTTCACACTTTGTGACAACTTGTTATCAAATAATATCTTAATTCTGTACATTGAAATCTGGTGGTTAAAACAACATGACCTTAGACCAAGTATACTCCTAGGGGGATAATAAACAAGATTTGATTAAACATCTAGTCTTGGTTTTCCCAGAAACAATAGAAATCCAAAGAAAGTATCATAAGAATAGAGTTTGAGAACAGGAAGTGACTAAGAGACGCCCTATTCCGACTCCAGCATGATACAATCAAGGCAGAGAGCCCTCCGTGATTCTGATTTGCCTGAAGTTCACTTTTAAGATCTTTTCAACTTTCAAACATATAATAGTTTTAAAATTTGAACAAAAGTGCAGGCATTTGCACTAGGGTTCAAAAATTCATTTATAATTTTAACTTAACTTTGAAATGTGGTACATGAACTTTGCATAATTTTGTACTTATTTAATAAATGTAGTCTTTTGTAGCACTTGGGTAAAGTTAATTGATATTGGAGACTCTCTTAATATATTGTTTTTTATCAGGTTATATACTATGCAGATGAGGCTACCTTTTTTTGGCACTGAGTGGGCAATTCCCAGACATATGTAATTTATTGTTGTATAAACTAAGTTATTAGCTTTGTTATTTATTACTCTGTTGAATCTGCTTTTTAAATCTTTATTTTAAAATCCAGCTTTGTAGGAAAAACTAGTTCTCTCTTTAAAATAGACAAGTACATTGAAAACATATACTCTGGATTACATTAGAATATTCTAATTAAACTATTTATTTTGGTAAGTGTTTGTCAAATATTTGTCAACAAATGTCTCAAATAATTGATAAGCTGGACTTCAATAAGATAAAAATAAATTCTGTTCTGAGAAAGACAATGACAAGAGAATTAGAAGACAAGACACTGACTGGAAGAAAATATTTGCAAAAGACACATCTGTTAAAGGGCTATTATCAAAACTATACAAAGAACTCTTAGAACTCAACAAGAAAAAAACCAAGCAACCCAATTAAAAATGGGCCAAGACTTTAACAGACACTCCCCAAAGAAGATATACAACATGGCAAATAAGCAAATAAAAAGATGGAAATAAAACAGGGAAATGTAAATTAAAACAATGAGATGAACACTACACGCCTATTAGAATGGCTAAAATCCAAAACACTGACAATGCCAAATGCAGGTGAGGATGTGGAGCTACAGGAATTGTCATTAGTTGCTGATAAGAATGCAAAATAGTACAGATACTATGGAAGACAGTTTGGCAGTGACTTACAAAACTAAACATACTCTAACCATGCAACCCAGCAATTGTGCTCCTCGGTATTTATGCAAAGAGGTTGAAAAATTATGTCCACACAAAAACTACACACAGATGTTTATAGCAGCTGTATGCCTAATTACCAAAACTTGGGAGCAACAGAGATGTCCTTCAGTAAGTGAATGGTTAAACTATGACACATCCAGATAGTGGAATATGATTCAGCACTAAAAAAGAAATGAGCTGTCAAGCCATGAAAAGACATGGGGGAAACTGGATACATATTACTAAGTGAAAGAAGCCAATCTGAAAAGGCTATACACTATACGATTCCAATTCCATCACATTCCAGGAAAGGCAACATTATGGAGACAGTAAAAAGATTAGTGGTTGCCAGGGTTGGAGATGGGGAGGGATGAACTAATGGAGCACAGAGGATTTTCAGGGCAATGAAAATACTTTGTATGATACCATAATGATGAATACATGTCACTATACATTTGTCCAAAGCCAGAGAATATACAACACTAAGAATTGACCCTAAGTTAAACCACAAAGTTTGGGTGACTATGATAATGTCAACTTAGGTTCACCAACGATAGCTGTTAACATACCACTCTGGTGTGGGATATTGATAACAAGGGAGGCTGTACATGCATGGGGACAGGGAATGTATGGGAAGTCTCTGTACCTTTCACTCAATTTTGCTGTGAACCTAAAACTTTTTCAAAAGTTAAAGTCTCAATAAGAATATTAAAAAGTCTCATCTAAATTTTCTAGATTTTTTAAAATTTTCAAATAATGTTTTTGTCTCAGATAATGAAGGAAGAGTCAGAATCTCTTCAACGGTGGCAAAAACAAGCAAACAAACATAAAACTATTATTTTCATTGTTAGTAACTGAAATACTAGAGTCACAAAGATGATTTGTCAATTTCATTCTCTACCATAAGTTATCTACAAGATAAAATCAGAGTTTATATGCTTGGGTTATTGGCATGTAGTACCTGCTCCAGCATTTAGGTCACTATCTCTTTCTGCCAAATACATAAATAATTTAAATGAGCATTTAGAGGTCAAGTTTACAGATCAAGTATAATAAAGATAGTCTAGTGCTCAGTGAAGTTTGAGATCAAATAAAGTAAGGGTAGCAAGGGCCCTTCTGTTTTCCATAGAAGGTTTATATTTTCCCTATTTCAAAGTATAGAAAAGAATGTGTATTCTATTGCTTAAATGGATATAACAGCACACGGGGAGTGCGGGTAATAGTGAATGCTTACTGTAGTTCCAGTATCCAGAACCTAAGATAGAGTCAATGATTTATATACTATACCACTTAGTATATTACAGTAACTAATATCAATAGTTTCATTTTCCTTGCTCTGAGTCTTCAAAATCACTCAGATCCTCTTAGCACAATTTTCAGTATGATTTTGTTTAATACTGAATACTATATGCCAATATTTGGGTCATCATTATTCATATAGCCAAGAAGTAGAAACAATCAAAATGTCCAACTGATTAATAGATAAATAAAATGTGATTTATCTAGATAATAGATATTATTTGGCCATGAAAAAGAGTGGAGTACTGATCTATGCTACTACCAGATGAACCTAGAAAACCTTGTACTGTGTGAAAGAAACCACTCAAAAATTCCCTTTTGTGTCTGATTCTTTTTATGGGAAATGTTCAGAGTAGACAGAAAAAAGACCAGAGTTGGCCTGGGTATAGGGGTGGGGAAGGGGAATGAACAATAATGAGTATGGGGTTGCTTTTTGGAGGTGATGAAATGTTCTAGAATTATAGAGCAGTTATAGTTGCAAAATTCTGAGACTATACTAAAAATCCATTGAATTATACCCTTTAAGTGGTGGAATTATATGGCATATGAAGTACATTGCAATAAAGCTGTTCTAAAAAATGTAGCCTGATAATTTTAAAAGATTACAAACAATGGGATTTAATTAAGTTTTGGTGTTTAATTGCTAATAAGCAACAGGATAAAAACAAAGCTTAGCAAAGGCTATCTCTGCAAAATTTTCTAATATCTGTAAAGAAAAAATTGAGGTCAATTCTCTAATTTTTTAGTATTCTTGACAAACATTATCTGGAAAATTTGATAATTTGTGTTTTGATTTTCACAGTTTTCAGAGAAATACAATTCAAGAACTGTATGTTGGTCCCCAAATATGCTAGGTGCAGTGATATTTTTCAATTTTAATGAACTTAATTTGTTAAACTTGATCTAAATATGAATATTGATACTCAAGTTTAAACTAGTTTAAAATTTTTATATACTTGTTAAAACTAGTTCAATAACCTTCTAAGTAGCCCCTAACCCATGTATCCATACTAGGTCTGCTCTTAAATGTAAAGTTGATGGGTTTCATTGAGATTAATTTCTGCATATCCTAGAAAGGAGCAGAATATAGTGAAACACTTTCCTTTACACTTGTCAGGAAAAATATAAAATTATCTATATGTTATATAAAATCTCATTTTGACAGAAAGTGTTCATTGCTCTCATGTAGGAAAATTAATGAGTAAAAATTGTCCTGTCTTTTCTGTTACCTGCACTGTAGCAAAAATATTAAAAAGTAGAAAAATGAACTTCTTACATAGTAAGAATATTTTAAATAGTGAATTAATATCAGACAGTATAAGAAAGAAAGAAAGAGAAAGAAAGAAAGAAAGAAAGAGAAAGAAAGAAAGAATGAAAGAAAGAAAGAAAGGAATTTTTTATTTGCAGTAAACTAAATAATGTCCCCAAAGATAATCAGATGCTAGCACCTGGGACCCACAAATGTTATCTTATTTGGAAAAGATGTCTTTGCAGATGTGATTAAATTTAGGATCTGAAGATGGGGAAACTATCCTGATTGTCTGAGTGGGCGCTAGATGCAATGGCAAATGCCTTTACAACGCGGGGGGAGAAGGAGTTTTAACACAGATGGTGGAGGAGAGGCAATCTGATCAGGGAGGCAGAGACTGGAACGATGCAGACATAAACAAAAGAGCTGGACAAAGTAAAGAATGGATTCTGCCCTGGAGCCTCCAAAGACTGATTGTGGACTTCTGGCTGCCAGAACCCTGAGAGAATAAATTTGTTATCTTAAGTTACCAAGTTTGTGTTAATTTTTTACAGCAGCCACAGGAAACTAATGCACCATTCATGACTGATCAGTCAGCAAATGACAAATGTTTTAGATACCTTCTTGCTTGGAGACAGTAATTCAGATAGATCATTTTAAGAAATTCCTTAGAATCACAAGCTCAGGATTCAGAGAAATCCCCAGCACCACACAGTGCCAAATTCTTACTCAGTCTTTGAATCTGCCTTTGTCCTAGACCTTCAACTTGAACATCTCCAGCAACAAAGAACTCTTATTCCCCAGTCCATATATTCCACCTTTGGACTGCTCTGTCTACTAGAATATATACAATGGAATATTACTCAGCCATAAAAAGAAATGAAATTGAGTTATTGTAATGAGGTGGATGGACCTAGATTCTGTCATACAGAGTGAAGTAAGTCAGAAAGAGAAAAATGAATACTGTATGCTAACACATATATATGGAATCTAAAAAAAAAAAGGTTCTGAAGAACCTAGGGGCAGGACAGGAATAAAGACACAGATGTAGAGAATGGACTTGAGGATATGGGGAGGGGGAAGAGTAAGCTGGACGAAGTGAGAGAGTGGCATGGACATATACACACTACCAAATGTAAAATAGAAAGCTAGTGGGAAGCAGCCGCATAGCACAGGGAGATCAGTTCTGTGCTTTGTGACTACCTAGAGGGGTGGGATAGGGAGGGTGGGAGGGAGACACAAGAGGGATGAGATATGGGGATATATGTATATGTATAGCTGATACACTTTGTTATAATGCAGAAACACACACACACAAAATAAATAAATAAATAAATAAATAAATAAATAAATAAATAAAACCTGAGTTGAAACCTAGCTTTTCACTCATTGATTAAACCTCAAGAGACATATTTAACATGTCTAGTCCTTTCCCCAATTTGTGGTCCTTCAAAAAATTGAAAACAGCTTCCTAAATCTTCCTTTTTTGAGACTAAATATTTGCAGTTAATTATCAGTGTATCATATGATATGAACATTTAAGCCAGGCTTTCTTCAAGTGACTTTCCTGGACCTGCAATATCAGTATCCCCTGGAAACACATTAGAAAAGTGAATTCTTAGGTCCTACCTCAGACCTACTGGACCAGAAACTGGTGGGCTGGGCCCAGCAATCTATTTTAACAAGATTTCCAGTTAATTGGTACTTGCTAAAGTTTGAGAATCATTACTTTTACCTAACCTACAGTACTAGCTTTACTGTAAATGAGAGTCCTGAAGTAATCAGAACTATTATTATTTTTCTAGGTAGAATTAGAAAATGTTCAAGTTCTTCTGTCACATTTTTGGAGATTAATTTTAAAAGACATGTAAAAGCCTTAAAATGGTATCACCAAAATCCTTAGTGTTATTTATTTCCATTATACTTCAATTGAATTTCACTGTGTGATTTTAGGGTATATTTAAATGCATGCAATTCTCTGTCCAGGAAAACATCACCGTCTGTTCATAAAGGTAATGATCAAGTCAATAAGCAACACAGAAAGGGGTACTTTTAAATTTGTAGTGTGGGTAGCAGATGTACCAATAATATCACATCGATATATTAACTTAGACACTTAGTGGGTTAATGAACTGACAGCTGTGAAATTTGTAGTGATAATCTGATCATACTCAAGTCAGAAGAGGAATGTGTTACAGAGAGGCAAAGTCAGCCCATCCAGCTCATTCAGAGACAACGAACATGGTTTCATTGTGTGTGTATGTGTGTGTGTGTGTGTGTGTGTGTGACATATAGTCATATTCCATTGTTGAATTCCATCAACAAGCATTCATTGAATTCCAATTCTGTTCCAGACTTGTAAGCACCAGAAATAAAGCAGAAAATAATATGGGCAATAATGTCTGCCCTTGCAAATTTTGTGTTCTAGTGAAAGAATATACAATAAATACTTATATTTACTAAGCAAATACTATGTGCCAGACATTGTCTTGAACACCTTACAACCTATCATAAACGCTCTGACACAAAGTTTGGCAGACTCTGCCTTTCAAATATTCTGGAAGACCCAAGGATGAGGGATTCTTTGCCAAACATTTGCTGGATGAATGATGCCCCAAAGTCTATGATTAATAGATATTCCTTTGATTCAAGTCAACTGTAACATTTGGACTTTCTCATTGGAAAAACACTAGTATGTTCAAAATACATTACAGGTTTTTGTTTTGTTTTTAAGAAGGGATCTTGTAGATAGCTTCTTTTTGGAGGGACTTCACCCTTAGAAGGAGAATGACCTAAGTGACCAAATCATAAAAGCAGGTTATTCCAAAATGAAGTACCTAGATGATTCTTGAACATAATCTAGCAAACCCTAGTTTTTAGCAACAAATCATATTTAAGATAATGATTAATGGCTAATGATCCTCAAAGGATAGGTGGGAGATTAAAAGGATAGACATAAAGGAGAAACAGTTTGCAAAATCCCATACTTATTCCTAGGTACCCTTTTGGGGGACCTCTGATGCTGCGGCCAATTCTCTCCTACACTCTGTGTTGACTCAACAAGGTCAGTGTTGAGTTTCAAAGTTAAAAAAGATATTTTGTCCTACTGAGATGACAAGGTTGAGCTAGAGAGAGTAAGAAAAATTGAGAAGAGACAAATGAGAACTTCCCAGAATTGTAGGAGGTGATTTAAAGTGGTGGATGAATAAGTTCTTAAATATTAATAATAGATTCAGTTTAATGGAAAGAAAAAATGATAACATTGAGCCTCTCACTCTACCTCTTCAGCGATGGCAGTTACTTTTCTCTAGGTAATACCAAGAATACACAGAGACCACAAACTCAAGCCACCTGTATCTGTGAACAGCCTTGTTTATTTCGGGCCCCCAAGTTGCTAACACTGGTATCGCGAGCTCTTCCCAAACAAGGATAGACTAAATTACAGCTTTGCTCATTCCGATTTAAACATTTCATTCATCCTCCTCCAGTGGCCTCCCTGATATTACCACTCTCAGCAACAACCCTCCCTTTTGTACTTCTTATACAACTTACCTCTGACGCAATGCATCATAGCAGAGTGGCTTATCTCTTAAGCACAGTGTCACACAGACTGGCCTCCTCCTTCATTCTCTGCTCCTGACCTTATCCCTCTTTCCTCACTGTGCTGTACACCAGCCCAGCACATCTTATCTTCCACTGACAACTACCCTGATTTTCTGTTCATCTGTGCTCCCTCATTCCCATAATCCTTAAAGTAGCCTTCCCTGGCAGCCTCAGACTTCAGTGTTGCTTCCCCATCGTGCTTCCCGAGCATAGTGACATAAAACTATTAGGCACGCAATAGACATTTATGGAATAAAGGAACAAACTCGCTTACCTATATCTACTGAGGAAAACTGGAGAGTATTTCCAGACAAAGAAAGCAAACGTGGGTGAGGAGCTTTGTAACTCCAGCCACTCAGAGAGGGAATGCTTGCCTAGCAACCAGATCAGGTGCAATCACTTTTGGCTCCGGGTGCATCCATTTTAGGTCCTTTCTGCATAGCAGGTTTCTATAGGTCATGAGAAGAAATGCCGTGAGAACACTGAGCCTCTCAGGGGACAGGAAGCCAAAGGCAATCTTTCCCTATTTCACATTGTTATGGGAGCCGGACCTGTTTCAAAGTTAAAGTTGTTCGGTTCTTAGCATCCACAGGAGGAGAAAGGGACTGTTCCTAGGGAAAAGACTAAAAGACTTCAGCTAGCCTCAATGCCCCTAAATGCGAAAAAAAAAAAAAAAAAAAAAAGGTGAAATACAGAATAGTTCCTTAGAATCTATACTCCTATATTAGGTCATAGATAATAAATTTAAAGTATTTATTGTAGGGCTTAATCCCCCTCCGAGAGAACTGACACAGAATCTATCAGTTGTAACTACTCCAGAGTAGGCACCTGGTCAACTAAATTCAATGGCTTAGACGTGAGTCAACCCAACTTTCTCTGAAGGCGCATGGTGCCCCTGTTCATTTTCAAAGCATTTTTAGGTTACCATACAAACACAGGTAACACATCAATTAAGATCAAATAGTTTCTTGAGCTATGCTCAAGTTATAAGTAATTTATAGTCTCCTTTTGAATACAACTTAAAATAAGTAATGAAAGAAAATATGTCTCAAATCATTGGAGACATTTTGGGGGATTTTCAAATTTGGCACTATTAATATACTGAGCTGGATAATTCTTTGTTGTGGGCAGCTGTCTTGTGCCCTGTAGGATATTTAGCAGGAGCCCTGGCTGCTATAACTAGATTCTAGTAATATCCCTCCAGTTGTGAGAATGAAAAATGTCCCAAGTCATTGCCAAATTCTCCTAATTCAGAACTACTGGACTGTGGGTACTAAGCTAGAGAAAGTATGGGCTATCATACAACCTTAAGATCCTACAGAAAACAGTGTGGATATTCAAAAAAAAATTAAGAATGGAACTACCATATGACTAGCTATTCCACTTCTGGGTATTTATCTGAAGAATACAAAAAGACTAATTTGAAAAGATATGTGTACCTCCATGTTCATTGCAGCATTATTTATAATAGCTACCATATCAAAGCAACCTAAGTGTCCATAGGTGGATCAATGGATAAAGGAACTGTGGTTTATATGTACAATGAAATATTATTTCGCTGTAAAAATGAATGAAGTCTTACCATTTGTTACAACATGGATGGACTTTGAAAACATTATGCTAGATGAAATAAGTCAGAGAAAGACAAATACTCTATGATCTCTCTTATATGTAGAATCTAAAAAACAAAAACAAAATAAAACAAAACAACAAGCTTATAGATACAGAGAACAGATTGGTGGTTGCCAGAGGTGGGAAGTGGGGGAGAGAGAAATGGGTAAAAATAAACAAATAAGCAAATAAACAAATAAATAAAATTACCTTACATCAAAAGAAAATTTCAAAGGATATAAGGATATAGCATTTAACCAGAAGAATAAGAAGTACTCATAGCTTTTAATTTGTAAATTATCTCAGTAATATTAAATAAGAACTTTGGAAGGGATAGAAATCAATAAGTATAAATAAATGAATTAGGTAAGTAGAAGAAACAAAACAAATGATGGAAAAAAAATCCAGATTTGCATTAAGCATTCAAAAATACTTGAAGTATTACTTGGAAAAAAAAAGGTAGGCAGAAAGTATTAAATACCTAAATTTTTCTTTTATGGCTAATGCAGTAAGGGCAGTCACACTCTTATATGCCATAACATAGGCTGGTATCATTTCCAGTTCTCAGTGTTTTGTCCGGAGTACTTAATCTTTATTGTGAAGGTGATCTGAGTCATGTAGCCAAGAGAGGTGCATGTAAGGAGAGGTGAGGCTTGTAGCTAAGGATTATATGGAAGGATGATGTCTTATGCCAATGTTTTTCTACACTCTGCTCCATTTTGCATGTGTTCACTCTTAACAGAACACTATGCACTGTTTCAAAAGGAGTAGGAAGGGAGGAGGAGGAGGAAAGTCCTTGCCCTGTTAGTACTCAGGGCTATCTAGAAATTCTCAACATTGTTCACCTCTGGCACTGTTCTACCTCCCAGTGATTTTGCTTTGATGGTTTAACTTCAGACACTCTCGATATCTTGTAAAGAATTATTAGTGATTAGTTGAAATGATGGTACATGAAAAGGGCAGATGGTACAATAGTAATAGAGATAATTACTATTCAGATACTTCATGTTGGCTTATACTCTATGTACCATACTTTGCTTAATTTTTGTAATGACAGAACAATAACTGATCACAGAAGGTAAAATTATCTCCACTTTATACAAGAATGAAGATATCTGTTCATAGATTTATATAAATTCCATAATGTCTGCTAAGCCATATTCTGACTTTCATTACCCAAGACAAATCCCATTATCTTCAACAAGATGGGCATGCAAGTATGTAAGGGCAGAATGTGTTTCTAAATGAATGAAGTGTGAGCAACTATAAGAATGATATGCTTTTATTTTATTGAGGTTTTCTGGTTAGCATAAGCTATAAAGACAAGCTCAGATGGTTTGCACATGCCATCCAAGCCCCAGATAAGCTTACTGGAATCAGTGCACTGTGCTCATATTTGTTATTCAAGTAAATGGACCCTGAAAACCATAAGATAAGTAATAAAACTAATAGTGCATTCATCATTTAGCACTACCTAACCTATTCCTAAATGTACAAACATTGAACTTTTAACGTGACATTTCTGTATTGTACTATTAAAAAAAAGTTATTGTTTTGAAGACATTTTACTATTGTCAGCTAATTCTATTTTGGCATTTTACCTCCATGCCATTCATATCTGTGGTCTATAGAAGAACCCCAAGTAACCTCAATATCTAGGAATTTAGGAAAACCAGATGCTTGTTGGGTAACACTAACACATTCCAGAAACTTCCATTTGCCCCACTAGTCATTTTTATAATCATGCTGTCTCCTCTAGATATACTCATTATATTGGCAAGAGAGACATAAGGAAGCAGGAGCCACAGAAAAAGAGCGATTTGAAACTCTAAAACCAACAATTCCTTTATAACAACGTCTATCTGGGTTCCAGGAAAACACAGACTTTTAGTTGTGTAGACAACTGACACTAATTTATAACTGGTATTTGTTTAACTTAGATTTTAATAGAATTTAATATAAGTTTTACTCAAAGGAAGCCAAAACCCATTGGGGTCTAATAAAGAGGAGGAGCAACCACCGAACAAATGCGGGTTCCAATTTGCCTCAGTCGTCGACACTCCTCTCTAGTCTATGGCAGTATTTCTCAGAATTTAGTGTGCAGAAGAATAAACCAAAAAGTTTATTACAAATGTAGATTCCTGATCCCACCAAGAGATTTTAATTTATATCTTCTGGAAAAAAGCCTAGGGTGCCACATTTTAAAATAAATGCCTCAAGATTCTAGTGCAAATAAGTTACAGATGTAGGTCAACATTGGTCAACTGACTTGTTTAGAATATAAACAAAACTTCCCAGCGCTCAACACCAGTTCTGCGGGAGAGCATCAGAAATGCCCGCTGGACTAGACAAATGCTTGACCAGAGCACAGATTGTGACTTTTTTCACATCTTACAATAACCCTGCATTAGATTACATCTCTGTGCATGCATGTGTGTGTGTGTACAAGTCTGTGAACACTTTGTTTATGGAATTGTGAGACTGTTGATGTCAACATCATCATGTAGAATTAAGGGAATGGTATTTATGACAGGAGCAATTTTTTGGTATACCATTTAATAGGTTTTTATGGTTTCTGAATTTCTGTAGTTGAATATTGGGGGATGGGGGTTGAAGCTTGGATTAACCTGTGGCATTTTTCCCAAAAAAAGGGGTTCTTGGCTAAGATATGCTGAGCTGAGAGCAAAAATAATTTAGATACTCCCTTTTGATTTTTAATATAAGGAATAGACAGAAGTTTTAAAAATTCAAAAAATGAATCATGTTCCTTAAAATCCAATTATCCTTTCTTCCCCACCAAACCCTCTTCCCCTAGTTCCTACTCACTGCAAACCCACTTCTTCGCCTCTTTTCTTTCCACAAATTCCAGCATTCATAAGTGATCCTTCTCCTTAACTCCACTTACCTACTTTATTGAATAAATATGTTTTCCAGATCTCTAGCTTTTTTGAAACTCTTCTGGCAAAGAAAACAGGAAAATGTTAATTATGAGATCCAATCATCTCCTTGTAGCATTCATACTATTTGATCTTTCTTCGTTATTTATAACTTTTCATAATCCACTCCTATTTGTAGACTCCTGCTGCAGTTTTATTCAAATACCATTCTTAACTAGTTCTCTTGTGCTGCGATTACACTTTTCTTATCTTTTCTCTAAACAGTCTTTCTTTGGCTTTTTCTACACATTCTACTTGCTGCACTTGGTTAACCAAAATGATGCTCCTGGCTCTAACTAGAACTACATGCCATGCTTCCGAAATCTAGGGTGCAGATCCAGCCTCTCTCCTGAAATCCAGTTCTATATTTGTAAAACTACATTCCTCCACCTAGATGGCACACTATATCTTTCAGGATCTTGGCAGGAAGCAAAAGGAACACAGAAATGCGATTCTAAAGAGAAATTGATGATGTATAGGAAAGGTGAAAGAAAGATGTTAAGACATTGAGAAACCAGCTAGAGCTGGAGGATGTTACCAACTACTCCTGAGGGGACAGAAGAGGAAGAGTGGTATAGAAGTTCAGCCAGTGCTAGAGTCCTGGATGAGAAGCTGATGAGCCATGAAGGAAGAGGGACAGAAATTTACATAGATAGTCAATACTGTGGTTAGTGACATCATAATTATTATATCTCCACATGAAATGTGTTTTGCAGACACAGCCCTAGTCTGATACTAAGGAAAATTAATCTGGGCCAATTAACTTTCCTTCTGCTAGATAAGTTCAAACTGTGCATAGTAAAAATTGTTAAATCCTGAATTTATCTCAAGGCAGTATATCTGGCATTTGATATTTGGCTTTCTAAAGATAACGATAGATGTACTGTGATAACCATTTTTATATGAGGGATGCTGCTACCTTTAAATAAATAACATCAATGCTATTATCAAATTTTCTCAATCAGAAAATATTTTCTCAAGGAAGCTTCATATTGAATATTATGAAAATATTCTTTAAACATTTGAATAAACATATAAAACTTTATACAATAAGAAAATGACTGAATATTATAGAATTGCTAAATTTCTCTGCAAGTCCAAATGGAAAGATAATTCTAGGTTTTGATGCTGTAAATCCAATTAAAAGTATATTAATATCTTGCTTAAGCTCTTTAAAGGTAGTTTTAGGGTATATGAAGCAAAATATCTGATAACTTGCTTCTCTGTACTTTCAGTCAATCTGGAATATTTAGAAAATATTCTACACCTGTATTTAATTTGCATATTAATATCATGGTGATTCCTGTTTAAAATAAATCAAATCAATCTCTCTTTTTTGCACTTAATATATATTGTACAGATTCTTAACAAATAAACTTTTGCTATGTGCTACACTTGGTAAACACCCACAATAATGGGTTTTATTATTATTGTCCTTCATACTACGTCCCTTTTTACAGATCTTTCTTCATTTTTCAGTATTTATGCATTTTTTAAAACATAGGATGGGATGCACTTACAGAATACTTGATTGCGAGGACGATATTTTCTCAGACTTTACCATCCTTAGAGAAAAGGAAAAGAAATCTTCTTCATTCCTCTAGTTTTGGATTAAAAGTAAATAAAAATGGGATTCTTTTTCATAAAAATGTAAATTATAAAAAAGTATGTTTTCATTCAAATTTACTCAGAACCATAACAGTGAACAAAGACATAATGATTGTCCAAATAAATTTTTTTGTACAGTTGTTTGTCTTCCTCTGGGATTAACTCTCTTTGAGATTATTCAGCCTGGAAAATGTGGTAATAGCACTTAAAAGACCTTACTCGGTAAACCAAAAGCACAATTCTGCAGCTGCCTGCAGAACAAGCATCATCATTACCTTTCTTCTTAGTTGGTGGGTTTACTTGGCCTTGGCTCTGCTTCCAGAGGCTGGGGGACTGCATGTTTCTCATTAAAATGGAACTATGAAGAATTAAAAGCCAAACATGAGACACAATTTATTTTCCTATGTTATATTACAGTGTTTAATCAGGAAACTTTAACTCATATACGGTATGGTGTGTAATACCCATGAATTAGTCAAATGGGTGGTCCAGGGCACAGAAGAAAAAACATGTTTATTGGAGTCCCATAGAATTTTTTAATCTCATGTGTTGTGACAGATGGAGAACCTAATCACAAGAATTTAACTAACTTGTCCACGGTATCACACAGCTGTTTGGTAGAACAGCTGGGAGTAGAAGGCATGTCTTCTGGCTGCTCCATGTAGAATGTAACTGAGAAGAACATGTCATTGCCTATCTGTCTCTCAATCTGCCCGTGTTTCTCTCACGTATGTGCAAGGCAGAAATTGCGTTCAATGAGGTCAGAACTTCCAAAGACACCATTTTTAGAGATAGAAACCTGTTAATCATAATTCCTCGTACTGCCTAGTTGCCCACGTGTTTTCCCTTCTGAGACTAAAATATTTGGGTGCAAGTAATACCCAAGTCTCAGAAGTCACTGATGATAATATAACGAGGCACTTTTTGATGTGTGCGGTGTTTCATGGTTCATAAAACATTTTCATTTGCATGGATTCAATCATTCTCAACATCTCAACAGGATGACCCTTTTTAATGTAAAATAAATGTAAATATAACAGCTGTATGATACTATCAGTTGATTTTTTAAATAAATTACAAATGAACTATAAACCATGTTACATAAATTTTTATTTAATGAATCACAATGTTGTGAATTTTCTTAAACTTAAAAAACCATAGTATGTTAATACATTGTTTATTCAATCTATATAGAATGCATTGTTTGTTTTCAGATTTACAGATTCCCCTTAATATATCTGAGTCCATGTGGAATTCACCACCAGTAGTTTAGGAATCTCTGAGTAATTTGTTATGAACTTGCTGAGTTGTTGAGATTAGGGTGGCGCTGCCTTCACTTTTAAATTCTGTGAAGGATATATAATTAAGATATAATTCAGTACACAGTTATTAAGAGTTGAAGTCAGTGAATGTTGACAATTGTATAGGCTTCTGTAACCAAGATCCAAAACAAAGCATGGAGTATTTCTATCTGCAGAGAATCTCCTTACATCTCCCACCCCACCTCCTACCAAGAGGCAACCACTTATTTGACTTTTATCATTAAACATTAGTATTGCCTGTTATAGAACTTCAGCTAAACGAATGATACAGTATATACTCTTTTTCCTCTGCCTCCTTTCACTCAGCATAGTGTTTTTGAGATTTATCCATGTTGCTACATGTATCAGTATTTCATACATTTTTGTTTCTGAGGAACATTCCACATGTATATTTAAACCACAGTTTGTTTATTTATTTTCATTTGATATTTAGGTTGTTGCCAGTTCTGAGCTTCTCAGAACTGCTATGGAAATTCATGTACAATTTTGTTAATGGGCATATGCTTTCACTTCTCTTGAGAAAATACCTAGAATTGGAAGTATATGGTCACAAACATGCTTTACTTTATAATAAATTGTCAATTTGTTTTCTAAAATGTTTATACTACTTTACACTTACACCAGAAGTTGACAGTCCCACATATTCAAAATTCTTGTCAGCATTTGGATATGTCTGCTGTTTTCATTTTAGCCACTCCAGTGGATGAGAAATGGTACCTCAATTTAGATTTAGTTTGTATACCTTTGATGACTAATGACTTTTCACATACTTAGCTATTTGTATGTTTTTTGTGATATGCCTGTTCCAGTCTTTAGTCCCCTTTTTAATTTGGTTGCTTACCTTTGTTATTATGGATCTGTTGAGTCAACTATGTCCATACTGATTTTTTGCCTGTAAAATGTCCATTTCTGGTAAAGGGGTGTTGAAATCTCCAACTGTGATAATGAATTCATCTGATTCTCTTTGCAATTCTATTAGTTTTTGCTTCACATAGTTTGATGTTCTGTTGTTAGGTTCTGCACATTAAGCATTGTTATGTCTTCTTGGAGAATCGACCCCTTCATCATTATGTAATGCCTTTATTTATCTCTGAAAACTTTCCTTGCTTTAAAGCCTGTACTGTCTGAAATTAGTATAGCTACTTTTGCTTTCTTTTGATTAGTGTTAGCATGGTATATTTTTCTCCATTCATTTACTTATAATTTATATATGTCTTTATATTTAAAGTAGGTTTCTTAGAGACAACATATAGTTGGTTATTGTTTTCTGATCCACTCTGAATCTATTTTTTAATTGGTGAATTTAGACAGTTGATGTTCAAAGTGAGTATTGATGTAGTTGAATTAATATCTACCATACTCGTTACTGTTTTCTATTTGTTGTCCTTTTTCTTTGTCCCTAATTTTGTCTTCTACTTATTTTTTCTGCCTTGTGGTTTTAATTGCACATTTTATATAATTCCATTTTCTCTCTATTAGTGACATATCAGATGGATAAATTTTCTTTTTCAACTTCCTTTTTCACAAGAAATTTATCCATTTCATATAAATTGTCAAATTTATTCACACGAAGTTGCTCATAACATCCCCCTTTTTGGAATCTTTGTAGGATATGTATTAATATGCCTCTTTTCATTACTAATGTTGGTCATTTGTATCTCCTCTCTTTTTAAATGTTTTTGAAAAGTTTTACTAGAGGTTGATTTAAAGTAATTTTTAAAAGAGAGATTTTGGCTTTATCAATTTTCTCTATTATTTCCCTTTTTGTATTTCTTCGATTTTTGCTTTTGAATATTTTCCTTTAGGTTCAGTTTGCTCTTATTTTTCTGTCTTAAAGTAAAAACTTTAGATAATCAATTTTAAACATTTCTTATTTGTAAATGTAGGGTTTTAAAGTTATGGATAACTCTCTAAGCATAGATTTAACTGCATCCCACAAGTCACAAGTTTTAATATGTTGTACTCATTATACTCGCTCAAACTCAAATTTTATTTTCCCTCTGATTTCTTTATTGGCCAACAGGTTATAGAGGATGTGCTGATTCATTTTTAGATAACTTAAATTTCTGGATCTTATTTTATTAATTTATAATTTAAAGTCATTAGTCAGACAAAATGCTGTGAATTATTTTAAACCAATAATAGATATTGAGACTTGCTTTGTAGTCCAGAATGTGTTTACCTAAAGGATTTTATTTTTGCCTACAGTTATTGTATGTAGTATTTTATTAATGTAAATAAATTCAAGTAAGTTAACAATAGTCAGATTTTTTTATATCCTTACTGTTTTGTTTTTTATTGCCCCAGTTATTTTTTTCAACCAGTAAGGGTGTCGTATGAAAATCTTCAACTATAGTTTTTTTGGGTTTTTTTTGCAGTACGCGGGCTTCTCACTGTTGTGGCCTCTCCCGTTGCGGAGCACAGGCTCCGGACGCGCAGGCTCAGCGGCCATGGCTCACGGGCCCAGCCGCTCCGCGGCATGTGGGATCCTCCCGGACTGGCGCACGAACCCACGTCCCCTGCATCGGCAGGCGGACTCTCAACCACTGCGCCACCAGGGAAGCCCAACTATAGTTACTGATGTCCCTTTTGTCTAACATATATTTCATGTATTTTGAAGCTCTGTTATTAGGTGAGTACACATTTAAGATTACGAATAGTTTTCTTAGTCAAAATTTATTATATGTATCAATATAGTCAAAATGTATGGTCAATGGGGTCTGCAGAGTGAAAAAGAGTGACAGATAACTTTAAGTCTTGTCTAAAATTTACATATTGTCTCTCACTGAAAATATCTAGGAAAAGTTAGTAACAAAGTTTGAAAATCACAAATGCTATTCTCAGACTCCCTGGTATGTCCCTTGACTGAAAAAACATAAAGAAAAATTAGTTATCAGGAATCAGTCTTAGGGAACTCTAGAACCAAATAAAGTGTAGTGAAATTACCATTTTCAGAATAAACCAATATCTAGATTCAAAAATCCGTATCTTCTTAATAGTCTCTTCCAAAAAACACTGTGTCTCTGATACTCCGTAGGTGTCCAAACCTCTTACTTCTTCCATGGAGCCAAATATATTCTAAAATGTGTTTATAAATCAATATTTAGGGATCAATCCTAGAATGAGAAAAAACAGTATTTTAAAATATTTTTATGGTTAAATGGTCTTATGTTTGTATCTGTGAGAATGAGTATTCTTTAATCAAATAAACTTCTCCTGGAATAAAATAAAACCCTAAAATAAATATCTCACAGATATGAATTTATTTTAGTTATACTATTGGTTGCATGCATAAAACTACCTACTAAGAATAAACATCTCAAGAAATGAGAATTAAATTTAATTTTACTATTGATCTCTCTTTATTCAGGATAATTGTTCATTTTGTATGCTTCAGAATATTATAGTTAACTCAAGGTGTGCTTCTTGACTACTAGTAATTACCACTCAATATCAGCACCTGTGAAGTCAAGGTAATTTCAGAAATGAAGAGTTTACAAAGTTCTTCCTTTTTAAGAAATGTTCATTTGTATTTTTGCATATCCTTTCGATCACTAATTTCCAATATGTTCAAAAGACACTGCTACCTGTTTTAGAAGAGCAACTTAAAATCGGCATTATTTCCTTAGGTAGTTATTAGTTTTTGAAAAACATTAGTTGTTGGTGAACACTATAAAACGTTTCCCAAAAGCCACAGGAAGCCTCGAGGAGACATAGTCTCTGTTCCAACTAGAATATTTCTAAGTCAAAGAAGCTAAATGATAACTTAAAAGATAATGCATACTTAAAAAAATAATAACACGTGCTTAAGAGGTTCTTTAACGTGATTCATTGTTATGAGGTTATGATAAATAATGAAATGAATTAAATATAAATAAGTAAAAATAGTGACATAGCTTTTGTAAATTGCAATTAGTGTCCTTAAATTTGAAAGAATGTATGAGATTCACACCTGCAAGAAATCAGGCAGTAATCAAATAATACTACAAACGGGTGATGCTAAAAATCCATTCCAGTTGTACGAATTTTTTTGAGTGTCCTAACAGTAATCCTTCTATCGTTCCCCAAAATTTCATTTTCAGTTAGTTTTTTCATGCATAAAACAAGTTGCACTCCATGATGCAGGTGGGATTCTTGGTCACCCCATTCCTTCTAGTGAACCTGATTCAATCTCAAGGTACAATTGTAAATTTCATCTTTACATGAAGTATTCCCTAAGTTTCCAAGCTCTTACCAAACTCTGTTTTTCCAGAATCTGCAGTATTAACATTTATATATTGTCCCTTAGCATAAATGTTATGCCAGTCAGTGTTAGGTGTAAATATGTAATATTTCACAACTCAGTTTGACTTCATAGACAAATACTCTGAGATTTCAGTAGCCACATTTCCGAGCACAATGTTGCAATATCTGTCGTTTGACCAGAAGCAGCATTACTACTGTAGTAACTTAGACAATATTTTCAATATCAGTAGTTGCAAGTATTATTCTTTTTATTAAGTGAGGAGATATATTCTTATTCTTTGTGGTTTCTGAAAACAAATACAGAAAACTGTATTCCTCTTTTAAATAGCAATCCTTCCAATCTATAAAGATAGTTATCCAGTCATTTCTAGGCTATCTTCCTGTTATCTCTAAGATTCTCTTTCTTCTGGTTTTTAGACTATCATCCTACTCCAGGTATACTACTCTTTTCAATTCTCTCATAAAATATGCCTGGGAAAACTGAACATATATTCTAAATGTGGTTGCCAAGAATTGTGAAGGGTGAGGTTTCATCCTAAATACAAACTAGGAAGTAACCTGCCATAGTTTCATGGATGCTAACAGAAGATGTGAGATCCCTACATCAGAGACAGTAGGCTTTATTACTCAAAGAGTAGCAGACAGAAACTGATTTATGTTTTCATCAGTCCCCCTTGCTCTCAAAGTCAAAATAGGTTGACAGGGAGTAGCCCAGACGGATGCTGAGCAGACAGTGAGTTCGTGTTATAGCCGAGGAACACCAAACCTAGGAAACCCCAAACTTCATATTGGGCTACAAACAAACTTTACTCCAGGGGCAAACATTGTCTTTGTTACACTGAGCAGAGAACAGACTTGCTCTATGCTCCAGAAAAAGACACTAATTCTTTCCGCCAAGGCTGTTAGTTATGCAAACATCCTTGAAAATATAGTTCAGAACAAAAGCTGTTAGGTACTCTGCTCTCAATACATGAGACATTTGATTTCGAGTGCGATGGAATTGTGGATACCTTCTAAAATATGAGATAAGTGCTGATGATTCTCAGACAGGAGATATTCTCCTACATGTTTGAATAATATAGTGCTCAATTCTGATTCTTCATTTATCCCCCTTGCTCTTTCATACACATGACAGTGACACCTGGTATATGAATACAATAGTATCCTGTCTAAACTTTGGTTGCCAAAACGGAAATTCAAGAGTGCAATTCCAATACAGATCCAATGGGATGATTTCCCATTCAATCCATGCAATTACACAACCATGTTTCACAAGTTCAGTTTTTCAAGAACTTCTGTCTTAGCTAGAGTAAATGTGAATAGGGCTTGCATTCTAGCACATATCACAGCATTCAAGAGTTCATCAAAATTCTAATTAGCCCTGTAGCATTGATAAAAATGATGCATGTTATCTGACCAAGAAGACACCTTGGAACCACCATCGGACATTTGATTCATCATGTGAGAAGAATTTTATTTTTCAAATTTTTGACAAAGATTATACATGATTTTAATTATTTTTCTTTGCTTTGTCTTGATTCCTTCAGAACTCTGGCAGCACAAAGAATATTTTAACACTTGAAAGTAATAAAAATGAATTATATGTATAATCATTTTCTGTTTAAGCTCTTAAATCAGCAAGGTTAATAGAAGGCTCTAGAGATGGAAAACACATGCCTCTAGGGTGTTAAGCAGGCTGTTCCAAAGCAGGATTATTTCTAGTTTGGAAGATTTAAAGCAGTGTTTTAAGTCTCAAAAACTTTCACAGTATGCTTTGGACCTGATTGCTTTGTCAAATGTCTCCAATCTTGTGAAAATATTACCCGATATTTAATTAACTGAAACGTTCTTGTCTTCAGATATAACCTCAACTGTAATTAGAAATGCATGTGTCAACATTTCTAATTAGTGGTGGTAATTAATATTTATTGAGGGTGCACAGAGAAGGTGGTAATGTTCTAGACCCTTGAGTACAATGAGAAGAATTTCAGAGAAAAAAACATCATGGCAAAGCACACTCACAGCGTTTGGAAACGAAAGGATGAGAAGTCAGTTTGTTGATTGTCATGTCGCTCCAATATGTCATAATTGACAGTGGAGAAGCAAGCCAGGACAAAAATGGTTCGCCCAGTGTTGCTGTTGTTTTTTCCCTTCAGATTTGAACTTCACTTCTCACAAGTTGATTATCTAAAGGCTGGAACTAATCAGGGTTTATAATAAACTCATTGAGGCAGCCGTTTAGAAAGGAAAATGATGATTCTGGAAAAGTGACAAATACAAATAAGATTGTTTATTTTTGAAAAATCAACAAACACCATGGACATAGAAAATGTCAAATGTAATAAGTCATAGCAGCAAAGTGTAGGTTCAATATGATATGCTCACACTGAATTTTAATTTCTGAAGATTGTTATCTGACATTTCACCCTGTAGATGTTTATAACATGAAGTACTTTGAGATTTCTTGCATGAAGAACTATTCTGATGCTGTATAATTTTATTAAAAATTTGAATGGATATCAGAACAAAACGGAGCCAAGAGCAATGACTATTAATATAAACCACATAATATTCAAAACAAAGGTAGATTATAATATAGCACTAAATTCAACAAGATAAATCTAATGGCATAAGGTCAATATTTTATTTAGATCCAAAGATCAAATACACAATACTATAAATAGAAGTTTAATAAACCACTTAGGTGTACATATGAAAAGCATAAAAGTACTGAAAGTATAAGAAAATGGTTTTATATAATCTATAATAGAAGGGATAGAAAGATAATTTTAAAATGGCACCAAAATCAATAGCACTAAGGAAAATATGAATATCTTAACCACTTTAAAATACTACATGTTATGCATGTATACATACAAATAATATTTATATTTTAAAAGTACTGTGTGACAAGCAGAAAAATATTTGCAAAGTATATGGAGATATAGGATTATCCTTAAATTACAAAATGCAATTAATTTTAAAAAAACCCAGTAACACTGAAACAGGAAAAATATTAAACAAATGGAATGTATTCACAAGAGAAAAAGTGCAAATGCACAGTAAGCATACAAAGATGAACGTCTAGTAATTTGAAATTAAAGAATCACATAATTTAAATTAGAATAACCATGAGGATTTTTTTAACCTTTTAGATTAGTACAGGTTAAAAATGTTTGAAATATTGTTGTCAAATGTTGAGAACCGGACGTGGTTACATGCCATTGGTGGGAGGGTGAAAACTGGTACCATCCTTCTGGATGGACATTTGATTCTATGTATCAGTTCCACTTCTAAGGGTTTGTCTGAAGAGATAATAAACAACTGGCCAAAGAGGAATTGACAAAGACTGGAGTAGTGCTTCTAGCAGTAAAAACTAAAAACAACCCAAATGTTAGTCACAAGTAAATTTAATAAATACATTATGAAGTGTCCATACACTGAATAATATGCAGCCATATTAAAGGTTGAGAAAACAATGCACTGGTATAAAAACAACACCAGTGATATATTAAGTCTGAAAAGTAGATTACAGAAGAATATATATAATATAATCTAAGCAGTGTTTTTCAAAGTGTGCTAATGGAATATTAGTTCCACAAAAAGGGTTATGTGATCTGTATAATCAAATTGTTTGGGAAATGGTGCATATTTATCCTTTTTTTTGTTTGTTTTGAGATTTGCAAGGCACATGAGTGTATTATAGGCTCTGAAAAATCTGTCCACTAGGGCTTCCCTGGTGGCGCAGTGGTTGAGAGTCCGCCTGCCGATGCAGGGGACACGGGTTCGTGCCCCGGTCCGCGAAGATCCCACATGCTGCGCAGCGGCTGGGCCCGTGAGCCATGGCCGCTGAGCCTGCGCGTCCGGAGCCTGTGCTCCGCAACCGGAGAGGCCACAACAGTGAAAGGCTCGCATACCGCATACCACACACACACACACACACACACACACACACACACACACACACACACACACATCTGTCCACTAAATAATTTTGTTTAGTCCAACTTACTTGCTAAAATTATTTGATAATTTTTTTGCACAGTTCCAGTCTAGTACTTTGTATTTCACTTTAGAACATGTTACTGTGCATGCATAGGATTAAAAATTTTCAAAAGAGATGCAAATTAACAATGGCCATCCTGGAGAAAGGGAGATTTAGAAATTTTAATGTTCTACGTTATACATTTTCCACATACATCATACTTGATTTTTTAAAAACTTGAATACTCAGAAAACTATGTTTTATGGAGAATTTGAGAGGGAAAATGATCACAATCACAGACTTCTGGTTTAAATAACACCTTTAACATGATCTTGTAGACTTCCCTATTTAATAGCTATAGACTTTTTGAAAGCTCACCAATTCGTAGAACAGCCGAAACTATACCTTATAGAAAAATTATAACTTGAATCATCAGGGAATTCACCCTAAACATAAAGTCACTGTACCTGAATTGAGAAAATACATCTGTGTCCTATTTTATGAAACGTAACAGTACTGTCAGCCTCCAAAAAGGTATACATTTTGTTTCTTTCCCATCGCATCCTTTCTGTCCCATGGTTCCAGTTTTGATACCAGACCAAACTCTGCCATTTCCTATAGCATGCTGTTGGAGGGGCAGAGCAAGAAGCCTATACTGCACCCACCCCTCACATTTTTAAAAGCCATTTGGACACTGCAAATTCCTGGAGACAAAAGTCAAGCATGAAGTCAGCCAGTGGTACTTACATCCTGTTTAAGGTGTTATTTCCACAAGTAAAAGGTGGAGGTTCCAAAAGGACACCAGGGCATTGTGTGAATTGAAGAATATCATGAATGCCAATTGTCCAGAGAATCCAAGAACCCAATAGTGTGGATAGTAGAAAAGACCAACTCTGTTTAGCAGAGGCCCAAAAGAAACCACAAATTCAGCTGGTTGTTATATGAATCTACCATGACCCATTCCTCCCACTAATGGTTAACTAAAGAGAGACACAAGTCAGGTAAAAGAGCAGCCATACTCTTTCAATTTGCCAAACATGGTATCTATGAGTGGGAAAACAAACAAACATGGGCCTTTGAAAAGGGAAAAGGGAATAACATCCTTGTGTTGCCCTCCTATTTGCTCTTTAGGATGGTGTAGAAACAAGAAAAAAAATGGACAAATGTTTGTCATCGTGAAGTGAAGAAAGCCAACCATAATGAGGAAAGAAGGATAAGGTGAACATATCAAAATGCTGTCCCAATTATAGGAAAATAAAAAACACGGATGAAAATGAAGCTGGTTAAGATGATGTAGAATTGGAAAGAAGCTGAAATTGTGAGGATGAGAGACTACATTGGATGTGGTAAAGGGCACACATGACACTGCATACGGTCATTCATTAGGCATTTGTATCCTGACTCTAAGACAATGCCAGGGCCTGTTCTGAAAGCTGAGGACACAATGGTCAACAAGATGAAGTCTGTCTAAATCTACAATGTTGAGGATATGAAGATATTCTAAATTGCAGAAGAAAATCACGGAGATGAAAGACATTATATATAGGTGGGCAGAGAAGGGGGAACCAAAATAACAATGATAGCACTCTAAATGTGGAGTGGGGGCAGATGGCTGTTGTCCCTGGAAAAGGAAAACTCATAAACATATATATTTTAATCTTTTGTCATATAAATGTTTTGTAAATACATAAAATATGTTCACAGAAAAAATGATCATTTGTACTGTCTTGGATTCATTTTTATATTTCTTAACATTAATAATGTTCTATTTTGGAATAAAATGTGTTATTTTTATTTTATTTTATTTTTTTAACATCTTTATTTGAGTACAACTGTTTTACAATAGTGTGTTAGTTTCTCCTTTACAACAAAGTGAATCAGTTATACATATACATATGTTCCCATATCTCTTCCCTCTTGCGTCACCCTCCCTCCCACCCCTCTAGGTGGTCACAAAGCACAGAGGTGAACTCCCTGTGCTATGAGGCTGCTTCCCACTAGCTATCTAATTTACATTTGGTAGTGTGTATATGTCCCTGCCACTCTCTCACATCGTCACCGCTTACCCTTCCCCCTCCCCATATCCTCAAGTCCATGCTCTAGTAGGTCTGTGTTTTATTCCCGTCCTACCACTAATCTCTTCATGACATTTTTTTTTTCTTAGATTCCATATATATGTGTTAGCATACGGTATTTGTTTTTCTCCTTCTGACTTACTTCACTCTGTATGACAGACTCCAGGTCTATCCACCTCATTACAAATAACTCAGTTTCATTTCTTTTTATGGTTGAGTAATATTCCATTGTATATATGTGCCACATATTCTTTATCCATTCATCTGTTGATGGACACTTAGGTTGCTTCCATGTCCTGGCTATCGTAAATGGAGCTGCAATAAACATTTTGGTACATGACTCTTTTTGAATTATGGTTTTCTCGGGGTAAAATGTGTTATTTTTAAAGATAAAGTTTAAGGACTTCCCTGGCAGTCCAGTGGTTAAGACTGCGCTTCCACTGTAGGCGGCACGGGTTGGATCCCTGGTCGGGGAACTAAGATCCCGCATGCCTTGGGATCCCGCATGCTCGATTCTGCACGCCTCGAGCCAAAAAAACAAAACAAAAAAACAACCAGATAAAGTTTATAACTCTAAGGGTGGAAGAAATGTGACTTAGGGTGAGGTAGCTAACCACCATAGCCAACAATCAGTCAATAGCTAATAGTCTGTTGTGGCCCTGTTAAAATTAGCATAATTTTGGAACACATTAATTGGGAAATACTTGTAGTGATCATAATATAAAGTCATAACTCCAGTAACTTTGCTCTGGTTGCAGAGTTGTGGAGTGCCACAGTCTGCACATCACAGGATGAGTCATTCTGACAAATGAATGTATGTCTACAGAAGGCTTGGATGGATAATAAGCATATGGAAATCATGTTTTTGAAGGAATAACTGATGAGACTGTACACAGTATTTTACCCCCCAAAAAGAAAAATGTTAAGAAATATCAAAGGAACTAGTAGTTGGAAAAATTTAAAGAGTATAAAAAAATCAGAGAAGAGCAAATTAATTCACTATTGCCTACATTTTCTTTTTTGTTATTTATCTTTATTTTGCCTGAATTTGCTTATATTTTCCTCTAGGACTTAGCTAACTCAATAATTAAGGAAAAGTACCAGGGTTTAAAACCAAGTTCTGGAACCATAAAACTAGAAAGACAGAGATATCAACAATTTATATTCCAGAGCAATTCTCCTCAAGACATAGGGGAAAACTGAAATACAAAACTATCCTCTTCTTGATGCATAAAATGATGATGTATCTGTATGTAATTATTTAATTTATTATATGCTAAATAATTCCAAACTTAGGCATAAATACCTTCAAGTTTAATTCAGCCGTTTGGGTATCTTTAAATACATCAAAATTCCCATCTAAAGAAGCAATATCAATTCTGGGTTATTTGCGTTAGGATAGGATGGTTTTATGAGGTTTTCACTTAATAGCACATATACCCTACGTATATATTCAGCTCCTTATCCCTCTTTTCACATCTTTGTTATGTATCTTAATATCTGTTCTTCTTCCTGTATGGCATTAATGGTAGATCAAAATCTTTTAAGAACTGTGCAATAAAAGTTAACCCACCTTAGGTTATCCCCAGTCTAAAGCCATAAAAAGATTAATTGTATTTAAAAATTTTGTAAGGGTTTTACTCTTAAAATATATACCTTAGTCAGGTATCACTCACTATATATAAAATTACCTGCTAAACATAAAAAGAATATATAAAATAAGAACACATAAACTTCTTCCCAATAAAAATATAGTTTGTGACAAAAAACCCAATAAACTTATCATCTACTTAAAACCCATATGTGCAAATTGCATTAATCATGAAATATAACATTACATTTGATCCCACTTTACTAATCCTAGATTTTAGAAATATTTTTATAAAGTCTATAACTGCTAGTAATTATTTTCCAAAGTCAAAATTACCAACATTTTGAATTAATATAAAAAGAAATATTCCATCTTTTTTTAATATAAAGTTATTTACTTACTCATTTATTTATTTTTGGCTGCATTGGGTCTTCGTTGCGGAGCATGGGCTTTCTCTAGTTGCGGTGAGTGTGGGCCACTCTTCGTAGTGGTGCACGGGCTTCTCATTGCACTGGCTTCTCTTGTTGCAGAGCACGGGCTCTAGGCACGCAGGCTTCAGTAGTTGTGGAGCATGGGCTCAGTAGTTGTGTCTCATGGGCTCTAGAGCGCAGGCTCAGTAGTTGTGGTGCACAGGCTTAGTTGCTCTGCGGCATGCGTTATCTTCCCGGACCAGGGCTTGAACCCATGTCCCCTTCTTTGGCAGGCAGGTTCTTAACCACTGCGCCACCAGGGAAGTCCCAAAATATTCCATCTTAAGAAATCCAAACAACAATCCATTTTAGCTCTATGTTTCCTTGAGGATTTAGGGAAATTGTCCTAGATAATTCACTCCATGGTGTCTGTGATAATAATGTGATAGACCATGTTTATTAAATACTGGTTTACCTTTAATACTTCAACTGATTTGTCTTTCATATTTTTTCATAAAATATTCTATAGTAGATTAAATTCAAAAAATATTTTAACACATATTTCAATAATCATTTTTAAGGCAACAGGAGACAGGAGTGGAATGAGCCATTCAAATTTAGAGGATTCTAATTTGGGAGGTACCAGGGGGCAGCATATTATATAAATTATTTAGCATGCACTAACCTAACAGCCTGGATGATGGCAAAATCAGAATGGACACAAAATCTAGACCACCTGTACACATAAACCGTGGAACTGGTAGAACACCAGACCTTCTTTTAGGCAATATTTTTATGTCTTTAGTCACCAAACTCTCTTCATAGCAACAGATAATACAGCAAAACTAATCAATTTGAAGTTCATAAAGTATTAGATGAGACTATTTTTTTAAATTAATTTTTGTTGGAGTATAATTGCTTTACAATGTTGTGTTAGTTTCCACTGTACAACAAAGTGAATCAGCTATACGTATACATATATCCCCTCTTTTGGGGATTTCCTTCATATTTAGGTCACCACAGAGCACTGAGTAGCATTCCCTGAGCTATACAGTAGGTTCTCATTAGTTATCTATTTTATACATTATATCAATAGTGTATATATGTCAATCTCCATCTCCCATTCCTCCCCCCTCCCCCGCCACTTTCCACGCTTGGTGTCCATGCATTTGTTCTCTATGTCTGAGACTATTATATGGAAGGTGGGATCAGAAAGGGGAAATTAAGGGGCTGCTGACTAGGTGTGAATGCCCAAAGGGCACAGCTTCTTCCAGAGTTCAACATTAAAACATCTTGTAATTTTGACATTCTTTAATTTTACCATTCTCTTTCTTTCATTTTTTTCTGCCTTCTACTTGTTTGGTCTGAATTTTCAATAAAATGTTCTTATAGAATATTTTTTCCTTTGTTTTGCTCTCCATGGTTTCTACAAAGCTATAGTAAACCCCTGTTACCCCTGAAGAAAAAAAAATTCAATGTAGCTATTGTTAAATCTGAAATAAATAGATCTGTTTAATAGAATCTGAATTTTAACAGGATCCACAAGAAATTCATATGCTCATTAAATTGAAAAGAACTAAATTTAGAAAAAGTGTTCAACAACAATACTAATTAAATTTTCATAGGCAAGTCAAAAACACCTAAATACTGCCACTTTGGGGGTTACGTTCAAATTGCATTTCTGCAGAATAAAGGAGTATTCCTTAAGTAGCAGGGAGAAATTTAACTGTAAAAATCTACTCTTAACATTTCAGTACCCATAAATGGAGGTCTCTGCCCATGACCCTTTCTTTTCCAACACCTGGCTCTGTTCTGTAACAGGAGGGTTCTCTACGCATCCTCAAGGTCTCACCAGTCTGAATGTCCAAGCTCCATGCACCCACTGCTACAAATAACCACCCAATGGCCACTGTCACACTCCAAGGGCAGTGACAAGATGCAGACCTGGAGGATGGCACCGGTTGCTCTTTCTAGACTTGGAAAAAGGTTCCACATAGGTGCGAGACCTCAGAGAACATGCTCTTGGCTTCAAAGACTGAAGCAAAGCACAGTTAAAGGAGGACCAGAACCAAGCCTTGGAATATATGGGACCCAGATCAGGGGTTCCTGTTTTCTGGCTCTGTGGGTAGCACTCTCTTTGTGAAGATCATATAAGATTTTGGAACAATATCTTAAGATTTATGTAAATATTCTTCTCTATCTAAAACTGCTTTGGGAAAAAGACACCCAAATTAATGTTGTAATTAATTTTATATATCATTTTTCTAAGAGAACAAAATAAAATTCTCTTTAATGTAGAACAGTAAGCGTCTGTGAGCTTTGGACAGAAGTCAGAAACCTCCTCCCACCCCTGTTAATTTAGGTAACTTGAAAAGAATCTTAAATTCAATTTTCTTTCAGTCTAAGTTTCCTTTTCCACAAACACCCTGGCCTATTATGTATTGCACATTTATATTATCAGATATCACTCAAACTACGGTATGCATGAATACACTTTTAATCTAAAGTTTTGTAGTTGAACACTGAAATAGAAGAATTGGGGAAGAGATCGGTGGGAAAAATAAATCACGTTTCATAAAAGAACAATAACAGGACAGCAAAAACCTCTTCTCTCTTAAGTAGGCTATTTTACTTCTGAGCTCAACATTTATCATTTCTTTCCTAGACCTTTAGGAAAAACACACACATCTAGATCTGAATATTAACATTCAGTAAATATTTAAATTAGTGCTGAAGAGAGGGTATTTTGCAAGCCCAATAGATTGTGCTCATTCACTCATAACTTCCTTCAGCTCTTCGTCTTGCATCTTATGTCTAAACAGTGATTTCTATAACTCTTAATATATTTACAGTAAATGGAAAAACTGGTTAAATAATTTTCTTTTCCTACAGGGCTAAAATTAATCTCAGTTTGCCATGAGGAATGTGAAACTACTGTAGACTTTTTTGAAAAAGCATGTAAAGCACAATGCTTATGAAAAGTTTAACTGAATCAAAACACAAAACAGCTACTTTGATAATGTATTCAATCGCTAATTGAAATTCATTGTTATTAAAAAATTAAAAATTTTAGATGCCGTAATTTCCTAAATAACCTTTTGTTCATTACATGTTAAATATCTGACTGCGTTAAAAAAAATATTCAACTGCTTGGTGTTAAATCACTTCGGCACACTCTTAGCAAATAGTTTCATAAACCAAAGAAGACGGTGTTATAAATATTGTGCCAGCAGGTAAAAACTATCAATGTTTTTGCAGGTATCATCACCTACCCACTTAAAAAAAATCAATAACTCAAATATTTTGTTGAATGTTTTACATTCTCCTTTCCTGTCTCCTTCAAGAATTGGGTTCTTGCTATAAGCCTCTCCCTATACTGGAAACCTTTAAAGAATATTTGCCATTGAGTCACTTTGTGCCCTTTCTGCCTTCCAATTTATGCTTTAAATGTTTGGACAATGCTGTCTTTGAATTTAGGTCATGTCCTTGAGTCCCCAAGGGTCAAGTTATGGCTGATAACAGTTCCTTGCAAGCATGTTAGCCATATTGGTATGGGATTATAAGAGGTTCTTTTCACAGTATTATGTCACACATTCATTCTGAACATGTTATAGTTTAATAAACTATTTCTTTTAGAAGAGCTGCAGATTTACAGACAAATAACAAAGCTATTACAGACTTTCCATATACTTTAGACTCAATTTCCTCTATTTTTATCATTTTACATTAGTACGGTCCATTTATTTTAATTAATGAACCAATACTGATACATTAGTAAATAAAATCAATATTGTTCAGAGTTCCTTGCTTCTTACCTTTGTCCTGTTCCAGAATTTCATGCAGGATACCACATTCTTTAGTTTAGTTATGTCTCCTTAGGCTTCTCTTAGCTGAGGCAATTTCTCAGACTTTGCTTGCTTTCGATGCCTTTAACTATTTTGGGAAGTAATAGTCAAGTACTTTGTAGAATGTCTCAATTGGAATTTGTATTGTAGTTTTCTCATGATTAGACTGGGATTATGTGTTTTGGGGGAGAAAGACAACAGAGGTAAAGTGCTATTTTCATCACATTATATCAAGTGTACATACTATCAACATGAATTATCACCGTTTCTGTTGACCTTGGTCAGCTGGTCGAGATACTGTTTGTCAGATTTCTCCACTGCAAAGCTACCCCTTCCACTTTTTTCATAAAGTGCTCTTTGGAAGAAAGTTGCTATGCACAGCCCACACTTAAGAAGCAGAGATTTATGCTCCACCACCTTGAGGACAAAGTATGTATATAATTATCTGGAATTCCGCACAGGAGATTTGTGCCTTCTCCACCATCATTCAATCATTTATTTATATCAATATAGACTCATGGATACTTAAATTAATCTTTGGCCTATAATCTAATGCTGCTTTATTTTATTGTTCAAAGTGTTCTAGCTATAGTCTTTGAGAATTCTTTCACTTGGATCCTGTGTCACTTTCACATACCCGCATCAATGTATGACAGTCGGTTTGTCTGAGCATGTCCTTACTTTCTGGCACTTCGCTATGATCCAGGCCTATCTTGTATATTTTCTGTCCCATCTTAGTATCAGCCATTTCTCCAAGGAGCCTTGGTTCCTTTTACTGGGGAATGGCATTATAAACCAAAAATCTAGGAGCTGGGTGTACTCATTGCCACTTGGGTATGTATCATTGACTCTAGGCTCTCTCAACTGACAGAGCAAGGAAATATATGTGTGTATACCAACCCATGTACACACACGCATCTATAAACATTTCTTTACGCAACCATCTCCATCTATATTAAACTAAATATGAGTTCATAGCGATATTTCCAACTTTAATCCATTGACACATGGATCATTTTCGTCCCATTCTTTTCCTTATCTCTAAACTCTCCAGCAGTGGGAAAAATGTGGTTCCCACCATCTGCCATGCATTTACGTAATTGTTCAATTTCAGTATATGTGATTAGAAGGACTGAATTTTTAACCTCTACCCCTGTGGGAAACAACCTTACTGTTTCCCAAAACTCGAGTACCGTGTTTACACGCAGTTCATTTTGCCTTTTGCTCTGCATCCTCATTCCGATCAGCCCAAAAGAAAAGTCACTGATTTTTAGTTTGTTCAGTTTTTTCTTGTTTTAAAGAAGAGAATGACAACCTGCAAGATCTTTACACACTGGAGCTGAAAAGACCATGCTTTTTTTTATACTTACATTTAATTAACTTCCTACCAGAACAAATGTTTCAAAGAACAAAAGATTTCAAGGGAAATTTTCTATTTTGTAGTATGTGCATTTAACAAGCATTTGTTCCCAGGTATAGAGAATGAAGCTACAGTGTGATTTTTAGGTGCATACAATTTTCTAGCAGAATTTCTGAACAGCCTACTGCAAGCCTGGAAATCATTTCCATTAACCTGTGTCTAGGATAGTAGAACAAAATGTTTGGAACATATTGTTTCAATTATTCATTGATCAATTATTCATTATGTATTAAATGCCTAGTAACTGCCCCAAACTCTTGAACTGAGATATAGAGTTTTCCTGTGAACTTGTTCCTTCTTTAGTTTTTCTGTTTTGAAAGAGGTTACTTTAGATGATGTTCCTGTTTGCAGATCAGTACACATAGTTTTCATAGAAACACTCCTCTTTAGGAAAAAAAGAATATTTTTTATGACATGAGAGTCCAGGGCTAAGGGTTAGGGTTAGGGGCTAAGGTTTCTAGGTCTTCAAGGACAAACTTTATTTCAGGCAATTCATATTTAAATCATTCAAAGTAATTTATAGAAAATATAAAGAGTAAAATATGCTTTGGGTAAAACCACACTGCAAAATATGGATATTATCTATGAAGATAACACTTTTAGAATATTTCTTATTACATAACAGGTTCCCCCTATGTGCAGGTACATGTGTGCATGTGTGTGTTTAATTGCATTAAATCCTGTGCCTCAAACTTAAAGACAATTTAGAATGATTTTAAATATGGACCATGTTCATGATATGCCAGTATTTCTGGTTCATAAGCAAGAACAGACATTGTCCAGAACCATCATGTTGATGACTAGGTGGTTACTGAGTTCTGACTAGTAAAACCAAGTGCATAAGACCTAAGATAGTCCATAGCACACTCCACCATGGTCAGTTTTTAAATTTCACAAATACTTGTAAAGCTTAAACTCCATACTCCATGGCTTGTATTGCAAGAGTCTTAAAGAATGAAAACAGTTTGAACGTGATGGATATTTCAGTCAAATTGATTCTGCTGTGGTACACAAACCAATAAACATGGAGCCCTCCAAAAGGGCTCGGAGAGAATGTGATGACCGATTTTCTCATACTGATATGGTTTTAGTTTTTTATTCTCCTTCACTTTTCTTCAGTCTACAAATACTAGCCTTTCAAGTTATGGCATTTTTTTTACTATTATTATTGCAGGAGTATTTGAGGTAAAGTGTCATTGAACTGAATATCTTAAAATATTTAATGAAATTAAATGGATTTTTAAAGATTAGAAAAGGTCTAGCTAAGTTCAAAGGTTACACTTTGGTGATAGAATATACTCCTTCAAAGTGAAAGTAATAGGCTTTTAATTTATGGAGGTATTAGAGGTTTCATTCTTTTCAAACATGGTTCCATTTAATTTAGAAAAGTAGGAAACAGAGAGTTGGAGAAAGAGGTAAAAGTTTCTTCATAATGTGACAAGAAATTTGGTCTTTGGTACTGTTTATGAAAGAGCTGAGAGATTTTGTCCTTTTTTTTAACTTCAGGGAATTTAGCTTTAAGTTAAAAGCCTTTTCCAATGGTGAAATTGATTTTTTTTCTTAATCTAGAGGAAGCAGACTCTGTGTAGCCCAGCAGAGGAGGAAGAGGAGGTCAAGGGATAAACAGTTTGGTGCCGCACATCTTGGGTTCAATCCTGGGCATGTGATCTCCAACCCTCCTGTCCTCCCAACAGGGAGAATCCAGTGGTGGCTGAAGCTTAAAATGCTTGAGAAACACTTCTAAAAAATATCTGAGAGAGTCCCTAGATCATTTAGACTTTTCTGTCACAGTCTTTGCTGTTCAATTATTTTTCTTTTTAACAGGACAGAGGATACTGGCACCACAGCCGCAATTTCCTTGAAGGGAGCTCTTTCTTTCTGTAGTGAGCAGTCTTTAATTAAGCTCTGAATGTGATCAAGTCACACTTTTGCATTTAAGAGGACACCAAATACCAAGTGGAGAAAACTTCCTTTCCATTTATTTTATTCTTGTTCAAAGAGTGAAATGAGCAACATGTTCTACAAGCTCTAACAGCCCTTAAGAGCTAAAAGTTCATTTTTCAAACTGGTTGCTTTGAGAATCCATACACATGGTCTAGGAGTAGAGTCCTTCTACACAATTTCAGTATTGAGAAATGACCTATGGGCACCATCTCTAAGATTTAGAATTTTTAAATAGGCTGAAAAATGTGTCTTTGGTTTTCTCCAATATATTGCTATTCTAGTACTATGTTATAATTCTGGAGGCACCTCAAATTAGGCACAATTCTGAAACTGAGGCGACGTTAATGTTGATTAAAAATGTTATTACATTTTGTTAAAATACTCACATTTATTATTTTAAAGCTGGATGTTTCTTAACTAGCTATTTTCCACTTCAGTTCATCAAAGTTAACATTTGCCAGAAAAAAAGACAGAGCTCTGCTATCTACCTCTGACTACAAACAAACAAACAAATCAAGCAATAAACAACTCTTCTACGTGACATCCATCCTCTGGATTTTCTAAAGTACTAGGTTGTCAGAAGAAAATTCTAATTTTCATCCATATGTTTTGCACTCTTTTGCGCATAGCTGAGGGTTAGAAGCGTGATCTACTAACATTTACTTCCAAATTTAGAGCACTGAATCTTTAAGCAGGAAGTTGCCATAAACACTTTAATCAGAAGGCCCCTTGAAGTAAAGTTTTTTTCATTAAAAAAGACTCTGGGACAATATGCATCTTAAGTTTAATCTCTGTAAATTACTGTAAGTCAACAGACGTTCATCCACAGTTTTTCACTCTTGCTTTTGTTTTTTCCTTAAGTCTATTAATTCACATATTCATGGTTTAAACTATGCCTGAAGAATATCTTGTCTTCTCCCTCAAACCATTATTTTTCCCAGTATATCCTTTTTTGACTCTCCTCACCTCCTTTCACATTTTTGATAATAACTTTTTCTTCTTCATTAAACAATTTTTGTGTATTCATCTATGCTTCTACACTACTATAGAATCAGAGTTCATTTTATAGAAATCACGTAGTGCAGAGGTGTTAAATAGAGAGGCAAATGGCCAATATGTCTGAGTTTGCATAGACTGTGCCTCCAGGTAGCCTAAGCATCAGTTGGCTCAGTCTCATTGTGTTTGTCTATCACTAATCTAAGGAGTTATAACACGATTCTCCTTACCCCCTTTACTATTTTAGCATTTTGGGGTCTAGAAGTACAGATGGAAATGAATGTAAAAAGGATTCCATAAAGCATAAATATTCATTATTGTTTCCAATATGCTGCTTATTTTTCAGATCCTGCTGGGTCCTGCCAGAAAAACAGAGGGTGTTCACTGAGGGAGCACACTTAATGGAAAATCCGTTGCATTTTTCCTAATGCTCAAATTGGCAGTCTGTGTGTCATATGCTGAACACATAGAAATTCATGTACGTGCACAGGGCAGTTCAACACAATCTGGGAAATGTCCATAAACATGATTTTCATATGTATTTAATATCTGATAGGAGAGAACAAAGGGAATACATCTTTTATAAATAATGAGATCCAGTATGATTAATGATGTGTGCATGGTATGTATTTATATGTACACACACATACATATGTATTTATGTATTGTATGAATATATCTCATTTGTTTAACAAGACTTATTTAGCTAGAATCTAAAAATAAGGTGAAGCAGATCTTAATAAGCAAATCCATTTTAAAGATTTCTTTTCAACACATAATTACATTTTAAATAGACTAAGTATGTTTGATCAACCTCCTATTCTCATAATACAGGTTTGACTGTTGTTCTCTATTAATAATAAAAACTATCAGAAACATTTTACTTCTCCTTTATAATTGGTCTCAATTATGCTAAACTATATGTTCAAACTCCCTTACAAAACCAAAAGACGAATCATTTGTGAAAAAGAAAACTTACACTTCTTTCTGGGAAAATTATGTTATTACTATACAATTAAAGAACTAAAATAATGTTACCAAGACTATGAGTTCAGCTCCATTAAATATCTTTCCTAGTTGCATAATACGTTAGCTCTTTTATTATGTTTCAAAAATCCATCTCACATACTACATTATTCCACTTACTGAAAGATAGAAATGAGAAAGGTAAACTGCCGCTTCATTCTGAATACCTCATTTTTTGCTAGTGTTGATCAGCTAGTAATCAAGTGTGTATAAAATTCTTAATTCAGAGTTTCCTCTTGAATCTCATCTTAGGTAAAGATCTATAAATGTGTAAAAATTACAGGAAGATAACAAAAACACATATTCTAAGTACAAAATAAAATGTGACATTTAAAAGAAGTGGACAAATATCAAAATAAAAGGAAACTGGTAGGTTCTTGTTATACATGAAGTGTCTGGCAAACTTATGGTTAAAGCAGTAATTATTAACAGGGGGAGAATTTCTTCTCAGGGAACGTTTGGCAATGTCTGGAGACACATTTAGTTGTTGAACCTGGAAGGAGAAGAGTGCTGTGGGCATTTAGGGGGCAGAGGCAATGGCAGCCACTAAATATTCTATAATGCAGACCTTAGCAAGGAATTCTTTGGACCAAAATGACAAAACTACATGGACATTGGGAAAGTCTAGTTTAGGGTAACAGATATGACTGTTGAGATTAAAATGTGACATTGTAATTGGGATGGAGGTTTTGATATCGTTAAACAGAAGAGGGTTATATATTTGTTAGTCCAAGGAGTTTGAATGTGGTTTGATAGTTATGACATATAGGAAATTCTTAATTATGGGAACAAATACCTGAAAATATCTATTTAGAAAAAACTCCTTTAATCACTAAGTGCCAGTTGGATTATTGCATGAGAAACCAAGGTTAAGAAGGGAAAAATGAAATTGATGTAAAAAACTAGTGCAGAGTGAAGGATAAATTTTGGCTAAAGTATGTAGAAAACATAAATATGGGATTCAAGGAAAGGAAGGAAGTAATAGGTTTAGTAACTAAAAATAAAGAGATACTCAATGCACAAAAATTGTTGAATTTTTTGGTTGTTTTCGTGAATGATGGTTGGGCCGATCATCACCCCAAGCATGTTGGTAATGATGACTAATTTTAGCAAGCAGTAATACATGTTTGGACTCTCAAAACCTTCCAAGTGGAGAACCAGAACTAAATCAGAAAAGGATTCACAGGGAATGACTAAAAGACTACAAGAGATTTAAAAAATAAATAAATAAATAACAGAAGTTTCAGCAAAGCAAAGCAAAGCAGATCAACAGAATCCAATTCAGATGGAGTCAGAGAAGTTAATGAAAAAGAAAGGGTCTTTCAGAAGGTGGGACTGAAGGCCAAGGAGAGCCATGGATGGGATGCCCTCCTAGAGAACAAGAAGGGGCCCAACTCCTTACGTGCATGATAATGCACCTTCATTCACCTGTACAGCTGGATTTCAGAATTGCTATGGAACAGTGACTCTTGTCACTTGTCATTCTTTTCCTTTTTTTAAAAAAAAAAAATTTATTTATTTATTTATGGCTGCATTGGGTCTTCGTTGCTGCGCGTGGGCTTTCTCTCTAGTTGAGGCAAGTGGGGGCTACTCTTTGTTGTGGTGCGCAGCCTTCTCATTGCGGTGGCTTCTCCTGTTGTGGAACATGGGCTCTAGGTGCACGGACTTCAGTAGTTGTGGCATGCGGGCTCAGTAGTTGTGGCACCCCGGCTTAGTTGCTCTGCAGCATGTGGGATCTTCCCGGACCAGGGATCGAACCCGTGTCCCCTGCATTGGCAGGCTGACTCTTAACCACTGCGCCACCAGGGAAGCCCTCTTTTCCTTTTAAACAACAAAAAAATTGTGGTTATCTTGATAAGTTTTACCATTATCCATTAGATTTTTAGTTCATAGATTTCCAAACTAAAACTGATCATTTTACTTCATAGATTTCCGATTAAAATGAATCACATTTGAGTCTGAGCATCACCCAGAGATTGAGAACTTTGAATTTGATCCTGTAACTGAATGAGGGCACATTGGATGTCTCCCTTGGGGAATGGGTGAATAACTTATCACATGGTAATGAGATTAATGGAATGTTTAGTTAGCAGAAGAGTGGACTTTATCAGTAATCACTGCAGCTTACCCAAACTTTCAATTTAGAATATGACATTATTCTCAGAATATGACTTCATTTAGCTTTTTGGCTCCCTTTGTATTGATTGACCCATGTAACTAGTTATATTCCATGGAGTAAAGCCTTTCCATTATCCCTTGTTAGCATAGCATGGTAATTTTGGCTGTGTCCTACCTTTGTTTCCTTACTGTAATACAATGTATTCTTCCAACAGTTGAATGAAAGATGTGAAATGAGTATCAATACACTTTTGAGAGGAGGGACAAATCCTTACCTATTCTTTCCAGAAAATTGAAGCTGTCCTTCTTTAGTCATCAGCTGTATTTCTGCTTCAAGTGAGTTATAGGAGATTTTCATAAAGTTTTTGTTTGCACAACTGCAGTTAGCACTACCTCCTGGCAATTATGATGACTATGTCACACTTAAGTATCAGCAGCTCAACATGTCAAGGTTGTATGAATTAGTCCACCTTGATTTTACAACTCAACCTGTTTTGAGGAGCAATCCAAAATTTGCAGATAAAGAAATTGTGGGTTAAAAGTGAAGTTGGAGGGCTTCTCTGGTGGCGCAGTGGTTGAGAGCCCGCCTGCCGATGCAGGGGATGCGGGTTCATGCCCCGGTCCGGGAAGATCCCACATGCCGCGGAGCGGCTGGGCCCGTGAGCCGTGGCCGCTGGGCCTGCGCGTCCGGAGCCTGTGCTCCGCAACGGGAGAGGCCACAACAGTGAGAGGCCCGCATACCGCAAAAAAAAAAAAAAAAAAAAAAAAAAAAAGTGAAGTTGGAGAGATTATAGGATGAAATGATTCATCTGGGAGAGGTTTCACTCTAATAGTAAACCTTTTAAGAAATAGGAGCAAGAAAGGATAAACAGATAGGGATATGGGATCCAAGAGAAAGAGATATCAGAATGTCTGACAGATACGGACTCAGTCAAAGAAATTATGTAAAGGCCATAGACTTTTGTCTGGATTGGTTTATACCATAGAAAGACAATCCAAATTGTATCTTAAGAGTAGGACCTCTGTGCTAGAAAAGTGCACAAAAACAGCTTCACTAAGTGCTTTAAATCTAAGCCAAAAGTAGTACAGTACTTTGTCCTTATACAGTTTGTGTTCCTCAGAATCCAGTTCACTGAAATCACAATGAGATGCCCACCTGCATTGTCTGTGGGACTAACATACGGTGCTCGAAAGTGAGATGGTTGACAAGAAAGACAAGGAAGTATTTGGAAGTTATATCCTTCGGGTCTTAATTTCCGGAAGGAAACCTTCTTCTTCCCACACACCGTTGTCTGGTTGATGGTAATACAATGATTTTTGCAGCAATAGAAAGTTCCTTAGGATTATTTTCTATTTGGGGAAATCCATTTAATATATGTCCTGTTTTTATCATAGTTGTTCAGATAGCTAGACTTTATTGATAGATGATTAATAAGGAGAGAGGGAGAGAGAAAGAGCCAGAGCCAGAGACATCTGTATAGCGGAAATTCCATTTGGTCCCTGGGAAAGAGAGAAGGCAAAAATCTATCATGAAAGACAAGAAGCTGGTGTACTGACTATGTGCAATACCAGTTCTTTAACTTGAACTTAAAAGATGTAGAGGTGTGTGTGTGTGTGTGTGTTTGGCAATTGATGAGACTTAGACTAGTTTAACGTTTTAAAAATTCAGCAGTAAATTAAATCAAAAGAATTAACAAACTCAATTGGTTCCATTTATAAACAAAAGAAGTTGCAATTTATGTTACAGGAGTTTTACACTAAATCTTTGAGTCTGTTGCTAAATGCACACTTTATATTAATATTACACACTTGGAATCATTTCACACATTGTCTGAGTACTCTTGCACTAATCACCACCCCCTTCTATGGGAAGAAGACTGCTATAAGAGATACTCAAACCCATGTCTCCTGATGCTCAGTCCATTGCTTCACCCAACAGGCTTACAATTATGAGGATTAAGGAGTATTTATGAGCAAAACTATAATGAATAATTTTATACTGCCCTTGAACAAAAACATTCATCAATACTAGGGTGAAACAGGCTCATTTTGTAGTTCAGTTAAACATTGGGTCAAACAGCGATAGGATCATTCTGGTTTAATACACTTTTAAGTTATTTAGAAAAATAAGTGAGTATCTGTACCTTAAGAAACATTTTGTCTTAATATGCTGTAGAGGAAACATTCTCTCTGTGCACAGTTGCAGGGAATTCACAAGAAGGCTCATCCATCGTTTCTTTCTCTTTTCTTCCACAATGCACCCTGCCTTGCCTGCTTCTCATTAAGCAGCTTGTGTATATGAACAAAGCCATTCTGGTGGCTGATAATGAAAAAAACAAAGATGTGTAAAATGGTTTATACGATTTGTCAACCATAACGTAAAAACATGTTTCTGCTTTTAAATAAAATTAAACAATTTGCACATGATTAAGTTTTCTTCACTTTTATATGGAAATATTGCAAAGACATTCTTTAGGTAAACATTGTAATTTCTCTTCCTATCTCATTTTTACAATACTTTTTTTTTCTTTTACTTTCTACCCACAAGAAACTCTCGACGAATATTTACAGCAGCTGCAGCACCATCTCTCCCATGGGAATGTACACACTTTACTTATATCTAGTGAGGTGTTTTGAGGAAGCAATTTAGTCAGTAGGACTTCCCATTATACTAGGAATTGAGAAAGAATAACTTAGAAAGGATATATATTCCTTGATCTGTAAAATCTATTTTATTAATATAAATGCTTGGGCACAAATTAGCCTCCTCTTGTAATTTGGTCCTCTGCCCATTAATGTAAGCTCTAGAGAGAGCAGTGATTTGCCATATTAAAAACTATGAAAAAAAAAGCCATTGAAGTTTAAATTGCAAAGCAAAACAAACAAAGAAGAATTAGGTGGTCTCCCCCTTTAATTTTGCTGATGGAACAATTCTTGTACGTTATCCCCATGATGGTTTCTAGTGCTATTAGGAAATCTAATTAGCTATTTAAGGCTGTATTTGCAAAGAAATAATTTACTTAATAAAGAAAAGTAAACAATTGACATTGTGCATTTTCAATTTGTGGCAAGAAACCTGTGAATTTTATATTTAAAAAGAAAATGTGGCTTTTGCTGTTAATAATAAAAATTATAGTGTGACACTAGAAGAAAGTGTAATAGTAAAAATAACTTTTTTGTTATTTTATAGAGATAAGTTCTTCTATTTTACCTTATAGAAATATTCAGCAACTTAAATATGAACATAAAGTACAGTATGGGAAGATTGTTAATCTAATATATTGCCGTTAATCACTGTGCCTACTTTATATTCATAGAGACTTCTAATATTTTTATTGGAATTTTAAATATTTAGAATCTTTATTTTTATTAGCTATTTTGGATATGCCCTGTGTAAATAAACCATGACTGATTCTGGGTGAAAAATATTTTTCACATATAAGCTTTTTCTTGTTTAAGTCTGAAAAAAATAAATAATTTAATCCTAAAATGAATTTATAATTTTTGTGGCACAGTTGTGGTGCCATTTTGTGGATTATCGCACATACACCAGTATGTATAACTACTACCCCATGTCTCCAAAACTTTGGAGGAACAGGAAAAGAGGGTGCCCAAGATAAAAGACAGTAAATGAAGTGTGATGGCAGATCCAACAGGTTCAAAGACTAAATATTATCAAATATGTGAGCGAGTTTCTTGTTGAGAGATTTCTGTAATACTTACCAATCCTATCCTACAGCAGTAGAAGGTCACCTCTGAGATAAATTTAGGGGATAGAGAGATAAATATATCACCATATGTAGTAAATATATCACCATATTTTGAGAGCAGAGCTCTCAAATTAGATATAGTGTCAGTACAAATGAGAAGTAGAGTTACTTGAGCACATAGAAGCAAAATTATTTTTATCGAAAAAATATATATTCATATATATATGAAATATTTATACATATAATATATATATATGATAGAACTAATTCTTAGTTCTGTATAGCATTCCATTGCAAAAATATACCACAGTTTATTTATTTATTCTACTGTCGAGAGAAAATACTTTGAAATTTGTTGAGACTTGTTTTATGGCTCAGAATATTTTCAGTTTTGGTAAGTGTACCACGTATACTGGAAAGGAAAAAGTTTTATGTTGTTGTTAAGTGGGATGTTCTATGTATCAAATAGACCAGTTTGTCTGATATAATTAACTGAATTTATTTTTAATCAGTTACTGAGAGAGGCCTATTGGAATACCCCTTTCTAATTGTGAATTTATCTGTATCCCTTTATTTTTGTTAATTTTCACACTATATAAATTGAATCCAAATTGTTAGGTGTCCCTTTTACAATAGCTGATCTTCATAATGGATTGATCATTTTGTGCTTATTGTCTTTAGCAATGCTTATAGCTTGAAGCATGTAATATCAGATTTAAGACATGTACACTACCCTTTATGAGGTAATTATTTGCATGAAAAGTCATTTTTCATCTTTTACTTTCAATCTTTCTGTGACCTTATATTCAAAGTAAATCTCTTGTAAACAACATATGGAGTTTTGGTTTGTTTGTTTTCCTTGTATGACAATCTTAGACTTTTCTTTGGCTATTTAGTCCATTTCTATTTAATAAAATTACCAATATATATGTATTCATATCTACCATCTAAATATTTGTTTCTTGTTTTTTCTATCTCATTCAAGTTTCTTTTATTCTCTTTTCTTGTCTTCTTTTGTATTAATATTTTTATTATCCATTTGTCTCCTCCACTTGTTGTTAGTTTTAAATGCTTTTATTAGCTTTTCGTAGTTGCCTTAACGTGTATCTGATTTATTAGAATATAATATTAAGTAACTTGCATTATAAATTACTAACTGCTACTACCCAGGCAGTGTTAGGTCCTTTGAGAACATGTATGCACTATTTACCAGCTCTTGACTTTTGTATTATTATTGTCATGCATTTAAATTGCACCACGATATTATTGTACTGTTCTGTGTAATAAGTATTAATATGTATTTACCCACATATTTCCTAATTTTGTTGTTCTTGTTGTCTTCTTCCATTTGCCTGTTTCCCTCTTGGATCATGTTCCTTCTTCCTGCTGAGTCCTCTTTAATATTTATTTTGATTTGGGTTTGCTGGTGGTAAAGTCTATCAGTTTTTGGTGATTTGGAATTTTTTAAATTTCACTTCACAGTTGAAAATGTTTTACTTGAGTTTTGAATTCTGCTTGACTTTTTTTTTTCTTTCAATATTGTAAAGATGCCATTCCATTCTTTTCTGGCTCTGTTCTTTCTATTGAAAAGTCATCTTGACGTGTTATATTGTTCCTTGGAAATACTGTCTTTTTAATTTTCCTTTTGATGTTTTTAAGATTTTCTCTTTGTCTTTTATTTTCAGTGTATCTAATTGTGTTTTCATGTTAGGTCTCATTTGTGCTTCTTAAATCCAGGGCTTGATACATTTCTGCAGATTTGGAAAATTTTAGCCATTATCTTCAAGCTTTAATTCTGCCCCATTTTTTTTTAACATCTTTATTGGAGTATAATTGTTTTACAATGGTGTGTTAGTTTCTGCTTTATAACAAAGTGAATCAGTTATATATATATATATATATATATATATATATATATATATATATTCCCATATCTCTTCCCTCTTGCATCTCTCTCCCTCCCACCCTTCCTATCCCACCCCTCTAGGTGGACACAAAGCACCGAGCTGATCTCCCTGTGCTATGCAGCTGCTTCCTACTAGCTATGTATTTTACGTTTGGTAGTGTATATATGTCCATGCCGCTCTCTCACTTTGTCACAGCTTACCCTTCACCCTCCCCATATCCTCAAGTCCAGTCTCTAGTAGGTCTGTGTCTTTATTCCCGTCTTACCCCTAGGTTCTTCATAACATTTTTTTCTTAGGTTCCATATATATGTGTTCACATACACCATACACAAAAATAAGCTCAAAATGGATTAAAGACCTAAATGTAAGGCCAGAAACTATCAAACTCTTAGAGGAAAACATAGGCAGAACACTCTATGACATAAATCACAGCAAGATCCTTTTTGACCCACCTCCTAGAGAAATGGAAATAAAAACAAAAATCAACAAATGGGACCTAATGAAACTTAAAAGCTTTTGAACAGCAAAGCATACCATAAACAAGACCAAAAGACAACCCTCAGAATGGGAGAAAATAGTTGCAAATGAAGCAACTGACAAAGGATTAATCTCCAAAATTTACAAGCAGCTCATGCAGTTCAATAACAAAAAAACAAACAACCCAATCCAAAAATGGGCAGAAGACCTAAATAGACTTTTCTCCAAAGAAGATATACAGATTGCCAACAAACACATGAAACAATGCTCAACATCATTAATCATTAGAGAAATGCAAGTCAAAACTACAATGAGATATCATCTCACACTGGTCAGAATGGCCATCATCAAAAAATCTAGAAACAATAAATGCTGGAGAGGGTGTGGAGAAAAGGGAACACTCCTGCACTGCTGGTGGGAATGTGAATTGGTACAGCCACTATGGAGAACAATATGGAGGTTCCTTAAAAAACTACAAATAGAACTATCATATGACCCAGCAATCCTACTACTGGGCATATACCCTGAGAAAACCATAATTCAAAAAGAGTCATGTACCAAAATGTTCATTGCATCTCTATTTACAGTAACCAGGAGATGGAAGCAACCTAAGTGTCCATCATTGGATGAATGGATAAAGAAGATGTGGCACATATATACAATGGAATATTACTCAGCCATAAAAGAAACGAAATTGAGTTATGTGTAGTGAGGTGGATGGACCTACAGTCTGTCATACAGAGTGAAGTAAGTCAGAAAGAGAAAAACAAATACCATCTGCTCCATTCTTTCTCTCCTTACTTCCAGAGTCTACCAGTTACACACATGATACCTTTAACTATTTTCTCTCTCTTTATGTTTTTCTTTTTTTCTGTGCTTTTATTAGAATATTTTCATACAATGTAATATCTTTGCTCCGTGTGTTCAACTTTCTTTTAAATTCACATATTTCTAATTCCTCTTATTGTATTTTTTAATTCTTAGAATTTCCATATAACTTTTTAAATGAATGAACATTTTCTGATGAAATTCTCTTTTTGCTATCAGTTTTTCCTGATTATATAAATTATATTTATTTTAATTTCCTTGTCTCATGATTCTGAAAACTGTATCTCCTATGGGTCTGTTTCAGTTTTCGGCCTTTTTCTTCATCCCATTTCACGTTACACCTGGCAGTCATTTATTAAACACCCTGTATATTGTAAGAAAAATTGTTGAGGTTGTGGATGGCAGTCATTTATTAAACACCCTGTATATTGTAAGAAAAATTGTTGAGGTTGTGGATCGTGTTCTCTCTCTACAAAAAGGCATAACTTGTCCAGCCTCTGGCAGTTCCCAGGGGGCAGTTCACCTCAATCCAATTTAAGACTTAAATAGCTAAAGGCTGGATTATAGACTATGTAAATTTAACTTGACATCAAATTAGCCATATTCCTTAAATGTAGCTGTGTAAGGTTCCCAATCGAGGACAACAGTCTGTTAGAATCTGGTTCACTTCTTTTGCAGGTCTTGAACTCCAATTTTTGTATTCCCAACCTGGTAAGACTACAGAAAACTCTGCTCTGCTTTTAAACTACTACTGCTACCCTATGGAACTGAAAAAGCAGCAAATTCAAGTGGAATTCCACACGAGATCTTGGCTCACATATCCTGGCTTTCTAGACAGTCCCAAAGTTAAGCTTTTGATCTACAAAAAGTCTGCTGACTGGTTTCTATGGCTGCTAACACTTGCCCTTTGTCTGGCTTCTCTGTCTCTTGCCCAGAAGCAATAGCTGGTAAACACTTGAAAGGAAAACAAGACATGTAGAAATCTGAGTTCATCTCAGTGAGTTTTTTTTCTTTGGGGATCTTGGTCCCTCATGTCCTGGCTGCCTCACAGCTCTCTAATGTTAACAACTTCAAACTTTTTTAAAAAAAATTGTATTTTATCTAGATTGTTTAGATTGAAGGATTTTTGTGTTTTACCTGGCTTTTATTGATAGGAGGTTTGTTGTCATATAAAATTTCCAATATTGTAATAGGAAATTCCATTATAGGAATACTATTCTTTTTTTTTTTTTTTTTTTTTTTTTTTTGCGGTATGCGGGCCTCTCACTGTTGTGGCCTCTCCCATTGCGGAGCACAGGCTCCGGACGCGCAGGCCCAGCGGGCATGGCTCACGGGCTTAGTTGCTCCGCGGCATGTGGGATCTTCCCGGACCAGGGCACGAACCCGTGTCTCCTGCATCGGCAGGCGGATTCTCAACCACTGCGCCACCAGGGAAGCCCAGGAATACTATTCTTAAACCCTTAAATAATTCTACAAAGTGTTATGTCTTTCCTTTAAACACTCACAGATTTATGTGACTTCTTTGACCCCAAAGCAACTTATACAACTCTCTTTCTATGGCTATAAAGTCATCCTTTAAAAATAAAGATTAGGGCTTCCCTGGGGGCGCAGTGGTTGGGAGCCCGTCTGCCGGTGCAGGGGACGCGAGTTCGTGCCTTGGTCCGGGAGGATCCCACATGCCGCGGAGCGGCTGGGCCCGTGGGCCATGGCCGCTGGGCCTGTGCGTCCGGAGCCTGTGCTCCGCAACGGGAGAGGCCACAACAGTGAGAGGCCCGCGTACCGCAAAAAACAAAAAATAATAAAAAAATAAAATAAAAAAAATAAAGATTAATACTGTTAACAGAGACTGTAACGAAAAATGACTGGGGTTAGTAAGGGATGCTTATAAATCAATAATATTCAACATCCCTTCATAATAAACATGCAAGTTAAAACTGGTGTTTTGTTATTATGTAATCATAACTTCAGGACATACTTCTTACCCTTTGTCATGTAGACCTGCCTCTCACTGTTTAACTTATTATTTTAATACAAAAAACCCTTGCAGTGTTATTGAATCCATCTTTGATTTAAATGCTCATTTTTTTGCATTGATAAAATATTATTTGTTACTGAAAATTTCTGCCATATCTTCTTTCAAATGAGTCCTGCATAAAGCCCACATCACATATTATATGAATAGGAATTATACATAAAGGCAAAATTAGAGTTTTGTAAATATCTTGACTATTTAAATAGGTGGTAAACCCTTTGCCTTTGACAGTTTATGGTTCTATTTCATGAAGAATCATAAAACTCTTTCATAAGTTTTCTTGTCTATATGCTAGTGGGATTAGGCTTTAATTAACTACTGAGAGAGGAATATTTATAAGAACCATTTGTACATAACAGTACCATAACAACTATCTAGGTGGTAGCAAAAATCATAAAAAAATCACTCTTTAAGGCTTTTTATAATATCCTTATTGTAGAAATTAAATTGGATATATTTTAAGACTTTAGAGCCTTGAAAGGAAGAATATAGGGGACTAATTCTTCTATTACAGTGTGGAATATTGTTAATATTTTATTTTTGTAGGTTCTTTCTAATAATATTAGTAGCCTTTACATAGCTCATGATTAATTTCTCATTCCCTAGTTGATTCAGTTCAATTCCCTATGCTATTAATATTGGTTATCTCCTCAATGCCCTTTATTTTAAATATGCCAAAAGGTTGATACAACTGTTGACTCATACCTCCTCTTTGTGGAAAAGGGACTAGCATTTTTTCTCAATCCTTCAAATAACTGTAGGGATAGGTTCTGATACCTGAAACTGGTTGGCTTCTATTGTGGAAGGGGTTTATAAAAAGGATTGATTAGGTTCACATAAGATAAACAGTAATATAAATACGTAGGATCAGAGATTGCAATAAGAAGGCAGAATTTACCAATCTATTAACATAGCATGCTAATAATGATGGCAACTAATTATCAAGTAGTACTATTTCAATATTCTCTTGTATAAATTCAATGTTAACATAGGGGAAAAAATAAGGAAAGCATAATTGCATCCTGTTTTTTACAACGTGGAAATTGAGTTTCCATGAAATGTTTATTCAATTTCACTAGCAAAATATGGGACCAGAAATGAACTACACTGAGTCCCAAGTTTATTTCTTTCCACTACTTTATACAAATCAAATCTTCAGTAGAATATCAACAATATCCCTATAGCCACAAACACTTAAAAATAACTCAAACACTAAAAGGTACAAATGGAACAAAAGGCAAACACATTACTCCTTTGATTTCTGCCAGAGTACAAACTGATTTTTCAGTCTAAGTATGTCCTTGTAATTCAGATACCTACGGGGACCAAAGAAGTAATATAAATTAGTAAAATAAGTCACACATAACAAATAGGGAGTGGTCAGGACTGTAGAAATAATAGATCTCATGTCCGTGCAAATTCAATTTAAAAAATGTTAACCAGAGTGTGGGTAGCGTGCAACTGCAGACAGCTGGTAAAGGGTAGTCTAAGAAGGCAGTCAGGAGATGGTTAATAGAGAAATGTGCTTGTCTTGTGGTTTAAGGCTATAAGTCAGTAGATTCCTGATGAGATAGATGATGATTATTATCTTTGAGAAATTCTTAAGTGGCAAGAAATACTGTAAAAATTAACTAATCTACTAGGTGAAATCAATGCTGATTGCCACCTTTCTATAAGGGTTTGGAAAGGATTGAATAAGAGCATATATTTAAAGGTGAGCTGAAATAAATACTGTTAAAGGCAAGGAGTAGTAAGGTTTTGAAGGGCAGATATGATAGTTACTGTTTTTGCGAAAGAGACAAAGAAACATGGTCAAATTCAGAAGAACTTAGAAACAGTTTTGTAAGAGTTTTTCTGAGATTGTCTTCTGGTTCAAACCACAATGTTTTATATTTCTATAAAATATTCCTACCAACTGGTAATATGACAGGGAACATATTATCTACTGATGTATTATATTTCCTTTTAAAAAGATCTAATTCTTGGAAATATCTTTTATATGACTAGCATAATATTTATCACTTCTTATTAATCAGTTTTGGTTTGATTTTACTCTTTAAATTTACATAGACTAAATTCAATCTCATATCACATGAACTCATTGACTTATGTGAAAGGAATTGGTTAGATTCCCAGCAATCTTCACATCCCTGTGTTAAAAAGTCTGAGTTCATAAAATAAATTATGAATCTTCTCCCTTTCTGTTTCTTCTTTACACTTTTCAGATGTTCACAAGCAAGACTGAGATTTTTGAAATGTGAAGTACAGTCTAGGAATGGGAGGGTGGAGAATTATGACCAGAAAATGAATTCAATTAACTATCTTGAAATCAATCATGAAATTTACCTAAGATGTTAATAATGAATAGGTAAGATATTTAAGACTATAGATTGACAATATAACTATTTAATCAACAAATAGTTATTGAAGACATATTATACCACATAAATGTGTTAGGTCCCAGGGATAGAGCAGTTTTGTTTACTACTCTTTAAAAAAATATAAAAGGAAATAGTAAAAAATGAAAAAGAAAGTGCTGTAGCCAAGTATCAAAGTAGGCAAATGAAAAGAGGGGAAAAGTCAAGGAACTCAAATTCCAGAATATTGGTGACCTAATCTGAGAAATCTGAATGTGTTTACATCCCACAAATGCAAAATTTTAAATATCTTGTCAGTTTTTGGCCATCTGATGGAAGGAGCCAAAATTCACCCTACTAATGTTCATCAAAATATAACTCTTTTTAAGTAAACTGAGTTAAGTATGTATTCCTTGGTTGTATATAATTAGAAATACCAAAGCTGAACATGAATTTAAAAGTAAAGGTGTTGCTGTCACCTTAAGGAATTCTTTAGATTGAATCCACAACCAATCTAATCAATTTTCAACAAAGTGGACATTTAAGTAGAAAAGAAAATATCATGACCACGGGAAATTTCGTGGCTGATGTGCCTTGGAGGTTGAGTTGTAAACAAACAGAATATGTAAATAGCATCTGCTTTCATAAACCTGGGGAAAATCTTTCAGAAATACAGTGTACTGAAATACACAGTAGCATGGCCACATATAATAAGAAAAAGATGTATATTCTATATATGCAGATAGATATAAAATTGAATTTCTGGATATATATACATATATACATGCATATGGTATATGTATTCACACACAGTATATGGATTTTTTTTCCACAGTTCTGTCAAAAGCTCTGCTAGGGAGGGAATAAGATTGTTCAGTTAGCTGTTTATTTGCTATTCTGCTTATCTGCTACCACTAACATGTGCATTGATGAAAACATGCTTGTCTATACACTGGTAACTAAGGTGTTTGGTTTTATTACTAACGGAATATAACACAAAACACTTTAATATTGTTTTAATATTGCTATGATGTTGATTATTTTACTGTCATCATGTTATATAAATAAAAACTCGATAGACTGCAAAATAAAAATAAAAACTTGATAGACTGCTATATAAGGTACTTGGGACTTGTAATTTTTTGTTTTTACCACCTTCATATGCTATTTCAGATAATTGTCAATTGCAGTAAGATGTCTAAGAAATGTCAACCTGTCTTCAATATTTCCAGATTCATGAATTTATAAAAGATGTTCAGCTTTTTAATGTCTCTTATGTTTTCATGCAACAGGGAAACATTAATGCATATAGTCTGAAAGTAGATTTGTTTTTGCAGAATCCTGAATTATAGCCTCCTTTGTTAGCAAGCATGTGTGTTGTAAGTAAGTGACGATAAGATACTCTAACCTGGCTCTATGAGCAAAGGTAAGTATCTGTGGATACTAGAGTAAAACAACTGGTTTTGTGCCATCTCTGTATGCATGCACCAATGGGTGTATTTTCCAGACTAAAGCAGAAATAGTGGTTCTAATTCCAGCCGCAATAAAAATAATCAATTAGATCATAACAGAGGTATTGTTAGTAAAATACATTCATTAATGATTTTAGAAATAAGTATAAAATCTCCAGTCTTTCTATTTTCTAAGCAATTTTCTAGGCACCATTAAAAATAAAATAAAAACAGAAAGAAAATACCTACATCATAGTAGGTTTCTATAAAAGTTAAGCATCTTTAACTTTCACAGTAGTACTGTGAATAAGAACTTTGTTCATAAAGTGGTGATTTCTCATAGCTTATGTTATATATACCGTGTTTGTGCTCACTTCTTTATTAGCTTCACAGGTATTTGTCATTGTGTATTTTGTTTTCTTAGGATGGGAGAAAAGCACCTATTTCACCTCTTGTCAAAAGGAGTACATTTTAACCTCTAGGTCAAGAAGGAATCATTTTAGATTGTCTAAAGATACCAATATTCTTATCAGGATGCTGTTATCAAGGGACAAATAGAAATTAGTAATGCCATATTTTGCTAGGGCTATTTCTAGTTTTGTTATCATTCATGAATGTTACTTTAGGAAATAAATTCTCTTTTCTAAAAAAGACTGAGTAAAAGTCATAAATAACATTAATTCTGATAATTTGCTTTTAGAATTTAATTTTCCTTTCTGAGGAAATACAATTAAAAAACAAAACAAAAAACCTTCACCACCAGAGTTCCTGGAAAGTAAGGTGAAATGTCTATTTTTGTTCGTGACACTGATGGCTGACATTTTCAGCATCTTCATGCAATTTTGTACAAACTTTATGACTACCTTAGAATGGATTACAGAACATATACAAGTTGGTTTAAGGGATATAAAGAAATCCATTGATCTCACTACTAATTCCAACTCATCAAATAAGCACTGTTCTTTTTTTCTTCAAAATCTGTGCCCCTTTCAAAAAAAAAAAAAAGAACTCACTTAAATATGCAAATTTATATCAGGTTTTGGGCGAATGTAGTGGAAGAGTCAAATTATTACAGTGTAGTTTTAAGTCCTGGGACATTTCAAAGAGATGCTCCTGCTTACAGCATCCTTTCTATGAACATTTATTCAAGTCCTTCCCAAACCCTATCATCCCAAAACATTAAAATAATAAAACCTCTCCCTTAACACTGTTTCTTCTGCTGCTACTACCTCCTCTCTCTTCCTCATTACAGATAAACTTTTAAATGAAGGAGATTTCTAAACACATCTCCATTTTTTCAATCCCTCAACTTATCAGAGTTTGGGATCTCTGGTGATGTGGTGATGTTCACTTCGAAAGAACTGACATTCTGAACTATCTGCTGACTGCACGTCCCTCAAAGAGGGGTCTGGACAGCAGTTCCTCCTGTCTACCACATTATTCCATTATGGCTTTTACATGTTTTCTGCATAGCTTCTCTAGCAAAGGTCACCAATGACCATCTTTCTAAATTTAATAAACAATTTTCAGTTTTATGTAATTTGACCTCTGTTTCAAGCACAAGCATTGTACTATATTCAGTCTGTCTTGGCTATTCAAGTTCATCACAGGGAAGAGCTTAGTTTACATTGTCAAAGTCTGCTCTTCAAGACACTGATGCATTTCTATATGTGCAATTCGGGATATAGAAACATTTATAACATCCTCTGCAATTTTCCTTCAGTCAAAATGATAAATTTTTCTTCTTTACTTTTTTCAGTTTCTAAAATGTATACTCCATCTAGGAAAAAGTTAGCCATTCTGTATAGGATGCAGTTAAGGAGAACAATGTTTGTACTGCAATCACACCACAATCAATAGAAAGATTCTGCTAACCCTGATCTGCAGTAAACTCTGGGTTTAAATCCAGTGACATTTCTTGCATTGTTCATTTGGCTGCTTTTATTGAACTATTGCAAGAATTCTGAAAAAAAAATTTCCTTAGAACATTTAGAATATTTTAGCAATTATGGATGTTGCTTCTGGTCTGTTTGTTTCTGCCTTGTTCAATTAGTGGAGGTTGATACAGAGCATCTAGTTTCATGGATATTGCTTATTGCTAAACACAGCCATCCCATTAAACTTTTCATTAAGTAGGGAAACTAAAATACATGATAAATAACCCAGCATTAAACCAAATCTGATCTTAGCAATAGCCTGAACAAAAAGGATTTTAATAATTACTGCTACTTCCAAAGTGTCTAATATTATATAAAAGGCATATGTTACTCACTTCACAGACAAAATGTACTTCTCAAAATAACAAGGAAGGTGCTATAATACTTTAAAGATGAGAAACTTGAGGCCTAATGAGGTGTTTTTAAATGCCAAATATAGAGAGGTCAAGAATCAAACTTAAGACCACTGCAGATTTGATTCCTTTAACAACTTCTATCTCTGTTCTCACTTTGAAACCAAGAAGTTTCTTATGGTGTCCTCTCATTTCATCATCTCATTCACACCCCTCCCACCGTGTGCCATCCATCTTTTTATTTGCTTATTGTCATTTGTATATCTTCTTTGGTAAGATGTCTGTTCAGGTCTTTGGTCTGTTTTCAATAAAGTTGTGCTCTTGTTGGGTTTAAAGTGTTTTTATATTTTGGGTCACAGTACTTTATCAGATCTGTCTTATGCAGATATTTTCTCCTAGTCTGTGGCTTGCCTTTTTATTCCCTTGGCATTCACTTTCACAAAATAGAAGTTTTTAATATTAATGAAGTTCAGCTTATCAATTATTTCTTTCATGGATTGTGCCTTTGTTGTATCTAAGAAGTCATCTTCATACCCAAGGTCATCTAGGTTTTCTTCTGTGTTGTATTCTAGGAGTTTTAATAGTTTTGCATTTTACATTTAGGTTTAAAATTCATTTTGAGTTAATATTTGTGAAGGCTGTAAGGTCTGTGTATTCAAGCTTTTTTTTTTTACATGGCTGTCCAGTAGTTCCAACACAATTTGTTTAAAAGTCCATCTTTGCTCCATTATATTGCCTTTGCTCCTTTGTCAAAGATCAGTTGACTATATTTATGGGGGACCTATTTCTGGGCTGTCTTCTCTGTGCCATTGATCTTTTTTTTTCTTGTACTGATATCACAATGTCTTGACTACTGTAGCTTTACAGTGAGTCTTGAAGTTGGGTAGTGTCACTCTTCCAACTTTGTTCTTCAATATTGTGTAGGCTGTTCTGGGACTTTGCTTCTCCATATAAACTTTAGAATCAGTTTGTTGATATCCACAAAATAACTGGCTGGAATTTTAACTGGGATTGCATTGAATCTGTACATCAAGATGTGAACAACTGGGCTTCCCTGGTGGCACAGTGGTTGAGAATCCGCCTGCCGATGCAGGGGACACGGGTTCGTGCCCCGGTCAGGGAAGATCCCACATGCCGTGGAGCGGCTGGGCCCGTGAGCCATGGCCGCTGAGCCTGCGCATCCGGAGCCTGTGCTCCGCAACGGGAGAGGCCACAACAGTGAGGCCCACGTACCACAAAAAAAAATAAAAATAAAAAAAATAAAAATAAAAAAATAAAAATAAAAAAAAAGATGTGAACTGATCTTCACAGTTGTTCACCGGGCTTCACAGCGCTCCTTTCTGTCCAAGAACATGCAATATCTCACCATTTATGTCGTTCTTTGATTTTATTCATCAGTTTTATAGTTTTTCTCATTTATATCTTGTACAAAGTTTGTTAAATTTATAACTATTCCATTTTTTGTGGTGTTAATGTAAATAGTATGGTGTTTTTAATTTCAAATTTTACTTGTTTTTGTATTACTGTGTGTATAAGAAAGTGACTGACTTTATATTAACCTTGTATCCTGCAACTTTGCTATAATTTTATTAGTTCCAGGAGTATTTTTTTGTCTATCTTCTCAGATTTTCTACTTAGAAGACCATGGCATCTATGAACAAAGACAGTTTTATTTCTTCTTTCCCGATCTGTATACCTTTTATTTATTTTCCTGTATTATTACATTAGTTATAACTTCCAGTATGATGTTACAAAGTAGCAGTGAAAGGGGATCTTATTGTATCTGATCTTAATGGAAAAGCTTTGAGTTTTTCACCATTAAGTATGATTTTAGCATTGGATTTTGTTGTAGGTATTCTTTATTAATTTTAGGAAGTTCCCCTTTGTTCCTAATTCACTGAGAGTTTTTATCTTAAATGGGTGTTGGATTTCATTGAGTGATTTTTCTGCAGTTATTGATATGGTCATGTTATTTTTTCTTTTTTAACTTACTGAAGTGATGGAATACATTAATTGGTATCCATATCTTGGCAAGACTTACATACTTGGGATAAATCCCGCTTGGTATGGTGTAATTCCTTTTTATACAATGTTGGATTCAATTTTCTAATAATTTGATGAAGATTTTTACGTCTATGCTCATGAAAAATATTGTTTTCTAGTTGTATAGTTCTTTTTTTTCTTTATCTTTTGTATTTTTTTTTTTTTTGAACCCAGGCCCTTGGCAATGAGAGCTTGGAGTCCTAACCACTGGACCACCAGGGAATTTCCATATAGTTCTTTTAAAAATATTTTTATTGTCCATTTGGATAGATTTTTCTATAAATAATCTGTTCCTTTTACTTAGTCCTTTCTCTCTAAATTTAAAAAGTATTTTATATAAAATGTCATGTTCCCCTTTATAGTTATCAGATTGGTCAGTCTTGGTTTAGAGTCCTCTTCCATTTCAAGATTTTGCAAATTGTCTCATCTTTTTTAAAAAAACCTTTCGTATCTCATGTTTGGTTACTTGTTTATGTCTAGATCTGTTTTTTGTATTCTGTTTTGGCTGACAGAATGGCCTGTCTTCTTTAAAATGTTTCCAGTGGTAAGAACACTATCTAATGTGAGGAAGTTCTAATAAATTATCTATGTGATTAATTAATCTGTCTTCTTATCAGCTAAATAGTGACACATACATCACTCTCATATTCATTTTGGAATATATATGAGTAAAATTATGAAATTATTTTGTCTGTACTGCTGTGCCATAGTTCTCTTACTTTCCAGTTTTTTCAGCTGTCCTCTTTTCCGTTTGATTCTGGTAGCTGTCATACTTCCGTTGACAATGGTACCCACCCTTGAGCTTCTGTCTATTGTGCCACAAACATTTCTCTCATCATCCAGAAGGACCTTCCAGATCAGTTGTCTCACACTGAGATGCATGGTTTCTAGTGAAGTTTCTGACTTTTCCACAAAATACTTTGTAATCTTACCACTCTTTCCAGCAACTGCCTATTCCGCAATTAACTCCCATGTTCAAACTTCATGAATAATCACATATTCCATATTTTTGAGACAAAATATATCTAGGACTTAAGACATTCTTTTCTTTCTCAAACTATGTGTCCTAATTTTCATTAGAAATGTATGCTCACTGCAAACATCTGCTCAGTTGGCTCCCTCTTCTCTCCTCCTAGAATTGCACTTGCCTTCCGATATTACACTGATATCTTTACCTCAAAAGAAGAGGCAGATTTATTGAAGAGCCAATGAAAAATAAACTTCAGGGCTCCTAATCACAAGGTCTCCTTTCAACCTTGTACCTAATTTGTACTTAAAATTTTAATTTTTCTGCTTAAGGGCTTCTCCCTCAAACTGTATAAGCTTCAGGCTCTACCTAACCTTCCGCCCCTAAATTCACTCATTGTTTTATTTTTATTTACTTATTTACTTATTAACATCTTTATTGGAGTATAATTGCTTTATAATGGTGTGTTAGTTTCTGTTTTATAACAACGTGAATCAAGCTATATATATACATATATCCCCATATCACCTTCCTCTTGCATCTCCCTCCCACCCTCCCCATCCCACCCCTCTAGGTGGTCACAAAGCGGAATTGGGCACTGGAGAATGTGTTTCCTGGAGAGACTGAGCAGCTTTCTCAGCATGCTTTCAGTAAATCAATCTCTTCTCCCGGAGCTATTTTCCAACTGAAAATATTTACTGGGTGCTATATTAATTCATTCAGAAGTTTAATAGTGGGTGTGACAGCCATATTCTTTATTTGATCTTTGCCACACGGTGAGTTCTAATAAGATTTTGTTACTCAACCGCCATTTCCATTGCACTTTTATTGGGTTGGTCTAAGAAGTAACTGCTTAGAAAATTATGAATTTCTGAATGCTGTTTTCTTTCTTTTCTGCTTGCACACCAGGTGCTGCTTTATATGACCACTCATCACTCCTAAAGCACTTTGTCAATACCACCAACATTAACCAATACATACTACTAACCTGTTTTCCCACCTCTTCTTCTATAATGTATCATTATGTTTGAGTGTGACTATGTGTGTGAACAGTGTAAAAGCATATTTAGCATTAGATGAATTGTCTGCCTTGCAAGTTATAGCAGGCAACAGTTCACCAAATGTTTTGCCACTGCATAGTACAATAACATACATTTTCATTATTTAGCCATTCAAAATCAGTTTCTCTACCACCTATAGCCTGACTTCTAAGACAATGGCACACATTTTAGTTGTGTGTATAAAGCACTTCATTTCTATGTACCCATTTATGTACAGATCAGCATAAGATAGCTTACACTGCAAAAATAAACAACTCCTAAATATCACTGTTCTAAAATAGTACTCTTTTCTTGCTTATGCTACATGTCTATCCAAGTCAGTTGGAGTGAACACTCTACATAGTACTAGACGTATCCAGACTAGTAAAACAATAACCATGTCATATGTCCCCAGTCTCTGTGTCAAAGCAGAAATACAGCTTTGGAGATCTCATACAAGCAACTGAATGCTCTAATCTAGAAGTGCTATTAGAAGCCCATCAGCCAGAACTGGTTACAAGGGCTCACCCAACTACAAGAAGACTAGAAAGTGCAAATCTACCAGATGCCCAGAAATAGGAAAAACTGAGAATATTTACCAAACAGCTCAGCTTCTTTGAGTTTAAACAATGGTAAATTCTGTTTATGTAGATACTATTTTTTCCCAGATCACTTTCACAAATAAATTTCTTCATTAGTCTAATAATAGGTACTTCCCTATTTCGTATTCAACCTTACAATTCCATATTTTCAACTGCAAGGGGGATAACAATCTTATCTCAATCCAAATCCAACACAACGAAGCCCCAAGTTTAAATATTTTAACAGCAAACGTGACACTGTATTTAGACTGAAGTTAGACTAGGTTAAATTTGTAGAGTATTATGACACTTAGGCCTTTGGAGCACAATATGGTTATTATCTCATATCTAGAGTACAAAACAAATGATAGCTCAATTAACTACTTCATGAATAGAAATTACAGATACATTCTTTTTAACTACGAGAAACATCATGTCTTTACTGACTGATATTATTGCCGACATATTTGTCAATCATGTTTCAGATGTAGTCCTGGCTTTTTTACGACCTAAGGCTATTGAATTTAGTTCATACAACATCCAGCCCCATCTGCTGAAGCCTAACATTATTTCCCTAGTTGCTATTTCATACAACATGACAAAATTAAATATAGTTTATAAAATCCTCATAACTTATCAATTAAATGAAAACTAAGGAAACAGAATAAAAATAGATGAAAGATGGTCAGTGAGCCATTGGCATTGCAAATTATTCCAAATTGACCTCAAAGATTGTACTTAGATTTTACATTGAGTTTCTGGACAATTGTTTTTGGTCCAAAAAGTTAGTAAATCATTGATAAACAGACACAATAGAGATGAATTCTAAAAATCGGCAGAAGAAAACTTGTGATAGTTAGCATTTTTGAGAAACTTATTACAAGAACATATATGTATAACCCATGATACAGTTGAAACTACTTCATTTTTTTCTTGGTTATCTCCCAGTGCTGCTTTCAGGGAGCTGCCCATTTATTGAAATTAGAAGGGAATAGCATTGGTTTTGTTCTAAAATCGGTTGCCTTAATAAGAGTAGTTTAGAGTAATGCTTTCTTAAGTTCAATTAAACGTGCTAGAACAATCACACAAGGCATCTTAAACATTCCTATTAAATATAGCATTTTCCCACAGAATAAATTTATACCACGTATAAGCTGAGAGGAGGGTGAACACACATGTGGTTTTAAAATATCAGACACTCTTTCCTTTATAGTTGAAAAAGGCAACATTTTTTTTTTACTGGAAAATCAGTGAGGCACTTTGGAAAATTCTGGATCTCATCTCAACCTTCAATCAGAATGGAGAGAATTGTAAGGCTTGAACTGAAAAACACAAAAGTTAAAAATGAACAAGAAATGTAGAGACAGGAAGAAATGGTCTAGCTGTTAACTAGTTGGGTGACCCAGAGATACAAATAGGTCTGAACCTCAGTTATTTCACTGTAAGTTAAGTATAACAACACTAACCCGAAGAGTTTTATAAGGCCTGTTACTTGCTACTACATGCAAAAACGTTGGGTAAAGTGCAAACAACATATTATGCACACAAATGTTATTCCATCCTCTTCCTTTACATGTTTTCACCTATAGCTACAAATGAATACAGTGGATGATTCCTTATATTACATCAATATTATATAAGCTAATATAAAGTATTGGGAAGAGCAGTAGAACCTGCTTGCATTATAAGTTTTTTTCTTAAGTAATCATTGTTATAGCTTTTAAAAATTTTATTTAGCAGATTCAAATAGTATTCAGGTCCATGAAGTTTTTAGTCATATAGCTTGATTTAGATTATAATACAATGCTTGAAAAAGTTACAAACATACTTTAAAATGGTTACAAGTGTGTATGTACATATATTAAGTGTATTTTTACACAACTAAAGAATCTACATATGTGTGTGGATATACACATGCATATACACACAGTGATTGTAGCAGCATAATGTAGTAGGGAATTAAAAGCAGCAACTCTGGAGTAAAATGGCTGGGTTTGAATGTCTGCTCTTTAGGAGTTATGTGACCTCAAAGAAATTATTTAGCCTGTCCATTCTTCAATGTGTTTATTGGTACAATGGGAAAAAGAATAATATCTTCTTCAGTGGGTGTTAGAAAGATTTAAGATTGAGTGAGTTAATATATGTAAAGTGCTTAGAACAGTATTTAACATAGTAAGAGTATGTTAAATGAATAAAATCCTTTAAAATTAGGCTATAATATTAGATAAGCTGTTGTTAACTTTTTCACCTAATATATCATAACATGGAAATAGCATTGCTTTTTTTCCACAACATTTTGATGATTGAGTTATATTCAACTGGACTAGAGAGTACCTAACAATGCTTTCTACTTGAATACATATGCTTTAAAAAATTATTTAAGTAATGGGATCCTTGTAGCTCACTTTTTGCATATATCTGTCATAGTTTTCTTAAGGTAAATTTCCAGAATTTCTGGATCAAATGATATACACATTTAAAAAAACTAATATATTGCCAAATATCCCTTTCTAAAGATAGTACCAATTTGTACCCCCATCAACTGCATGAGAGTATTTTTGCATAGAAACTACACATACTAGATTTGGATTTTAAGTACTGAGTATATTCTGGGCTGTGTTAAATATTTAAAAAGTTACAAAGTAAGGGCTTGGAAATTATATTCCACGTAAATATATAGAGAGAAAACTACTGAAAGAATAGATGCTGAAATTTTAGCAGTCATTATCCTTGGATGGTGTGATGAAAAGTCTAGTATTTTTTTCCTCTGTTTTCTACTTTTTAAAGTTGTGTTGAGGGCTTCCCTGGTGGCACAGTGGTTAAGAATCCCCTGCCAATGGGGATCCAGGAAGACCCCACATGCCGTGGAACAACTAAGTCTGTGCGTCACAACTGCTGAGCCTGTGCTCTGGAGCCCACGCACCTAGAGCTCTGCAACAGGAGAAGCCACCGCAATAAGAGGCCTGCACACTGCAGCAAAGAGTGGCCCCCGCTCACCTCAACTAGAGAAAAGCGCGAGTGCAGCAACAAAGACCCAGGGCAGCCAAATATAAAGTTCTATCGAGATTGGTTCAAGATGGCACAGTAGAAGGACATGTGCTCACTCCTTCTTGCAAGAGCACCGGAATCACAACTAACTGCTGAACAATCATCGACAGGAAGACACTGGAACTCACCAAAAAAAGATACCCCACATCCAAAGACAACAGAGAAGCCGCAGTGAGATGGTAGGAGGGGCACGATCATAATAAAATCAAATCTCATAATCTCTGGGTGGGTGACTCACAAACTGGAGCACAATTATGCCACAGAAGTCCACCCACTGGAGTGAAGGTTCTGAGCCCCATGTCAGGCTTCACAACCTGGGTTTCTGGCAATGGGAGGAGGAATTCCTAGAGAATCAAACTTTGAAGGCTAGTGGGATTTGACTGCAGGACTTTGACAGGACTGGGGAAAACAGAGATTCTACTCCTGGAGGGCACACACAGAGTAGTGTGTGCATCGAGACCCACGGGAAGGAGCAGTGACCCCATAGAAGACTGAACCAGACCTACCTGCTAGTATTGGAGGGTCTCCTGCAGAGGCAGGGGGTATCTATGGCTCACGGCAGGGACAAGGACACTGGCAGCAGAAATTCTGGGAAGTACTCCTTGGCATGAGCCCTCCTGGAATCTGCCATTAGCACCCCCAAACAGCAAGATACGCTCCAGTCCTGGGTCACCTCAGGCCAAGCAACCAACAGGGGGGGAACGCAGCACCACACATCAGCAGACAATCAGATTAAAGTTTTACTGAGCTATGACCACCAGAGCAACACCCAGCTCTACCCACCACCAGTCCCTCCCATCAGGAAGCTTGTACAAGCCTCTTAGATAGCCTCATCCACCAGAGGGCACACAGCAGAAGCAAGAAGAACTACAATCCTGCAGCCTGTGGAATGAAACATTCACAGAAAGATAGACAAAATGAAAAGGCAGAGGACTATGTACCAGATGAAGGAACAAGATAAAACCCCAGAAAAACAACTAAATGAAGTGGAGATAGGCAACCTTCCAGAAAAAGAATTCAGAATAATGATAGTAAAGATGATCCAGGACCTCAGAAAAAGAATGGAGGCAAAGATTGAGAAGATGCAAGAAATGTTTAACAAAGACCTAGAAGAATTAAAGAACAAACAAACAGATGAACAATATAATAACTGAAATGAAAAATACACTAGAAGGAATCAGTAGCAGAATAACTGAGGCAAAAGAACAGATAAGTGACCTGGAAGACAGAATGGTGGAATTCACTGCCACAGAACAGAATAAAGAGAAAAAGAACGAAAAGAAATGAAGACAGCCCAAGAGACCTCTGGGACAACATTAAACACATCAATATGCGCATTATAGGGGGCCCCAGAAGGAGACGAGAGAGAGAAAAGACCTGAGAAAATATTTGAAGAGATTATAGTCAAAAACTTCCCTAACATGGGAGAGGAAATAGCCACCCAAGTCCAGGAAGCACAGACAGTCCCAGGCAGGATAAAACCAAGGAGAAATACTCCAAGACACATAGTAATCAAACTGACAAAAAATAAAGACAAAGAAAAATTATTAAAAGCAACAAGGGAAAAACAACAAATAACATACAAGGGAATAAGGTTAACAGCTGATTTCTCAGCAGAAACTCTACAAGCCAGAAGGGAATGGCACAATATATTTAAAAGGATGAAAAGAAAGAACATACAATCAAGATTACCCTACCCAGCAAGGATCTCATTCAAATTCATCAGAGAAATCAAAAGCTAAACAGACAAGCAAAAAGAGAATTCAGCATCACCAAATCAGCTCTACAAAAAAAGAAAATTACAGACCAATATCATTGGTGAATATAGATGCAAAAATCCTCAGCAAAATACTAGCAAACAGAATCCAACAACACATTAAAAAGATCATACACCATGATCAAGTGGGATTTACCCTAGGAATGCAAGGATTCTTCAAAATATGCAAATCAAACAATGTGATACACCATATTAACAAATTGAAGAATAAAAAACATATGACCATCTCAATAGATGCAGAAAAAGCTTTTCACAAAATTCAGCACCCATTTATGATAAAAACTCTCCAGAAAGTGGTCATAGAAGGAACCTACCTCAACATAATAAAGCCAGATATGACAAACCCACAGCAAACATCATTCTCAATGGTGAAAAACTGAAAGCATTTCCTCTAAGATCAGGAACAAGACAAGGATGTCCACTCTCACCACTATTATTCAACATAGTTTTGGAAGTCCTACCCATGGCCATCAGCGAAGAAAAATAAATGAAAGGAATACAAATTGGAAAAGAAGAAATTAAATTGACACTGTTTGCAGATGACATGGTACTATACATAGAGAATCCTAAAGATGCCACCAGAAAACTACTACTAATTAATGAATTTGGTAAAGTAGCAGGATACAAAATTAATGCACAGAAATCTCTTACACTCCTATACACTAACAACAAAAGATCAGAAACAAAAATTAAGGAAACACTCCCATTCACTATGGCAAAAAAATAAAATAAAATACCTAGGAATAAACCTACTAAAGGAGGTAAAAGGCCTGTACTCAGAAAACTATAACACTGATGAAAGGAATCAAAGATGACACAAACAGATGGAGAGATATACCATGTTCTTGGATTGGAAGAAACAATATTTTGAAAATGACTATACTACCCAAAGCAATATACAGATTCAAATCTTAAAATTTGTATGGAGACATAGAAGACCCCAAATAGCCAAGCAATCTTGAGGGTAAAAAACGGAGCTGCAAGAATCAGACTCCCTGACTTCAGACTACACTACAAAGCTACAGTCATCAAGAAAATATGGTACTGGCACAAGAACAGAAATATAGATCAATGGAAAGGATAGAAAGCCCAGAGATAAACAGACACACCTATGGTCAACTGATCTATAACAAAGGAGGCAAGGATATACAATGGAGAAGAGACAGCCTCTTCAATAAGTGGTGCTGGGAAAACTGGACAGCTACATGTAGAAGAATGAAATTAGAACACTCCCTAACACCATACACAAAAATAAACCTAAATGTAAGACCGGACACTATAAAACTCTTAGAGGAAAACATAGGCAGAATACTCTATGACATAAATCACAGCAAATTTTTTTTGACCCACCTCCTAGAGTAATGGAAATAAAAACAAAAATAAACAAATGGGACCTAATGAAACTTAAAAGCTTTTGCACAGCAAAGGATACCATAAACAAGACCAAAAGACAACCCTCAGAATGGGAGAAAATATTTGCAAATGAAGCAACTGACAAAGGATTAATATCCAAAATTTATAAGCAACTCAGGCAGCTCAATAACAAAAAAACAAACAACCCAATCCAAAAATGGGCAGAAGAACTAAATAGACATTTCTCCAAAGAATACATACAGATTGCCAAGAGGCACATGAAAAGCTGCTCAACATCACTAATTATTAGAGAAATGCAAATCAAAACTACAGTGAGGTATCACCTCACATCAGTTAGAATGGGCATCATCAGAAAATCTACAAACAACAAATGCTGGAGAGGCTGTGGAGAAAAGGGAACACTCTTGCACTGTTGGTGGGAATGTAAATTGATACAGCCGCTATGGAGAACAGTATGGAGGTTCCTTAAAAAACTAAAAATAGAACTACCATATGACCCAGCAATCCCACTACTGGGCATACACCCTGAGAAAATCATAATTCAAAAAGACACATGCACCCCAATGTTCACTGAAGCACTATTTACAATAGTCAGGTCATGGAAGCAACCTAAATGCCCATTGACAGATGAATGGATAAAGAAGACAGAGTACATATATTACTCATCCATAAAAAGGAGTGAAATTGGGTCATTTGTAGAGACGTGGATGAACCTAGAGACTGTCATACAGAGTGAAGTAAGTCAGAAAGAGAAAAACAAATATCGTATATTAACACGTATATGTGGAATCTAGAAAAATGGTACAGATGAACTGGTTTGCAAGGCAGAAACAGAGACACAGATGTAGAGAACAAAGGTATGGACACCAAGGGGAGAAAGCAGTGGGGGGGGGGGTGGCGGGATGAATTGGGAGATTGGGATTGACATGTATACACTGATGTGTATAAAATGGATGACTAAGAACCTGTGGTATAAAAAAATAAATAAAATAAAATTCCAAAAAAATAAAAGTAACAGAAAACCCTGAAAAAATAAAATTAAAAAATAAAGTGTCATTTTGTAATAAGATTGTCACAGAAGTGCAGATCATATTTTATTTTCTGTAATGGAGGAATCTAGCGATGCATTAAAGTAGTATTTGATGGTATCATCTATGCTATCAATCTACCATTTTGATCTACTTTTGATAATTAATTACTTTTGATAATTAATTTGCAGCTTGAAGAGAGTGGAATCTTTCAAATTTATTAATTATTATAACATTTTAAGACACTGCTTAATTTTTTTGAGATTTTTGTTTAGGGTTCTTTTATTTTGTATGTACATTTTGTCCTTTGTTTTCTTATGACTTTGCTAAGCTTATTTCTTGAACATCTCTTCAGACACATCAGATTGACAGGGCATCTTGCTGTTCCTGATGCAGATGCCATGAGTTCCATTGTGTAACAAAACTTTCCTAGTTAATACATACAGGTCAGCATGTTGTGTACTGAGTTGACTTCCTTTGTTGATTTCCTTCTTTACCAGTTCTGAAGTCTCCGGTCACTATGCTGCTCCTATGCCTTCAAATATCTGAGTACTTTTCTGGTGGAAAAAGAAATTCCAGGAAACACTTCTCATTTCAGACATTTTCCCAACCTGTAATACGCACAGGGATGTGGACACTTTCTCCCATGGCAGCTGGGTTGCAAGTAAAAGCAGGAGCTGCAAGGCTTTTAGAGACCTAAGCTCAGAACTCACACAGCACCACTTGTGCCACACTCTTTATCAGTCAAGAAAGCCATAGGACCCGCCCAGATTCATGGGGTGGGGAAAGAGACTCTACCTATTGATGGGAGATACTGCAAAGAACTGTGGCCATCTTAGCAATCTGCAATCTACCATGTACCCCACTCAAGGCTCTACACTTATCTATTATTATTTTTCCAATAAAAACCATTTATGAGGTATTGTAATTCTTGGAATTTTGTCTTTCAAACCTACCTCTCTCGATTCTCTTTCTTCACAAATATAGTCTACAAGTTTGAAATCTTTTAAAATTATCTGATTTCCTTTTTATAACAAAACTGTAACAATTTTTATCAATAATTATGTCTATTTGTTAAGCTGATAAGCAGCAATTCATTTCTCATTAGTAGCTGATTATTTAATTTACTTATCTAAATATCTAAAAGACCTCTAATAATCAGTGAAAACAAATGGATTGTACATTTCTTCTTTAAAAGAGTATAACTGATTCACTTCATTATAAAGCAGAAACTGACACAACACTGTAAATCAATTATACTCTAATAAAGATGTTAAAAAATAAAAAAATAAAAATAAAATAAAATAAAATAAAAGAGTACCTCTCAGGTATGTGAAACCTGCAAATAAAATCTTGAGCTAATGAACTTTCTGAGACCACAAATCTGAGAGGCTCTCCTTGAATTCGAATATGAATGAGAAATGACTGGGTTTAATAGTTGATGATTTTATGCAAGTTTGTTCTATTGTTTCTTAGGAAGTGATTACTGTCAAAGATAATTCCAAGTCTGGTCTGACTCCAGTTATTTTGACTGTTATATTGCAATAATGATAAAATCTCGCTATATAGTTATATGTTTAAAGCCATATGTATTTCCTGTTGACGCTCTTGTAGTTGTAAATTGTAGAATTTATTATGAGATGATTTTTTGCCAATACTATCATACAATGTCTTAGTGTTTATTTCTGCTAACTCACATGTCGTTTTGATGCTATGTGTTTAATTGGTCTTAGGAATAATAACGTATTAATAATTAACTTCTCTATTGCAAGCTTTAATGCTCTAGAATTTTCAGCCTCTTACCTAGAGCTTAGAGATGACAGACTTGGCCCGGTGGTCGTGTGACAAGTCACATTAACATATATTGTTGCAGAAAGGTTTTTAAATATATATTAGTTTGTAGCCATTATAATGTTTTTTGTTTCAGTGTCTCTGCTCATGCTGCCTTCTTCCTGTACATAAATATGCCTGTCTCTGATTTCACTGAGTTGTTTGTATCTCTCTCAATCTCCCCCTCTTCCTCTGTGTGTGTATTTACACAGGATCTGGCTTGACTCCAGTACTTGACCACCATGTACTCACTTGACTTAAGGCGATATATTTAAAACACCTTCCCAACTAGCCCCTTTCTGTTACTGATGTGCGGCCCTAACAGGAAGTAGTCTGCTCATTTCTGACTTATAATATGTACTTGTTTCCATGTTAGGCATTTTGGTTATGTTCTCTATGTTATGGTGTCATCAGGAATGCTATCTTGGAAAAAAAAATCCATCATGTTACAGTTTCCTTTGCACAGCAATGTCATTTGACAACTCTATTATTCTCCTCCAGTTTAACTTCGGTGAAATTAAGTGTCAGCAGAAAAATATTTTGTTGGTTTGTATTTCCCAAAGTACATATTAAGTTTGTTTTTAAGAAGCTGTAGCATGATATTTCTATTCATCCATAAAACAAATGACTCTCAAACATTCCATAAGATAAAGTGAAAAGCAATATCTGTTTTGTTTTGTGTTTCTTTGGAGTTTTTTTCCCCCTATCATCATAGGACAGTTTACTACATAAACAGCAGAATGATGTTTTATATTCACAGGATGGTGAAAACCCTTCTGAAATAATTATCTTTTATGGATTTAATTTCTTAGGTGATATGGCTTGTGTATCTCAATAAATGTACATGTGTCTAGCTGTGATTAACAAGAAAAACTTGCAGGTAAAACCCAGTAAGGTGATATATGCTCATTAAGGATGAACACTGTAATATCCTGTAGGATCATTTTGGCTCTGACTTCATCACTTGACATGAATTGTCAACATACAGAAGAGCTTAAATATAAATATTAGTATATTTGAAACTTCCACTTGGCTCTGCTGGCCAAAAGTTTGGTTCACTTATCATGACTGTCACATCTGTGAAGCCATTTCCTTAGATATCTTAGATAAAGAATTTAATTTCTATACTGGCCTATTTACACATAGGATAATAACACTTGGTAAAATTTTATGAGGCAGCATGGCTAATCAAAAAGTACACAGTTTTGAGTCAGTCATATCTGGTTGCAATTCTGTATCCTCTTTTTTACTTTTCATATATTAGACTCTTTAACCTTGAGTTTGCTGTTCTGTGAAATGGGGTTATCAATATCTAAAATACAGGAATGTTGAGACACATAAGTGGATGTATGTAGAATGCCTTAGACTTGGAAGCCGCTAAATCATATTAGTTTCCATTTTGTCTTTCACTATCCTCAGCTATCAAAACATTTTTATATAGTCATTGTTATCGCAACATACTAGTGCAGTGAGTTTTATTTCATGTTCAAAGGTGAGGTATGGAGAAATTTTCAAGCCTTTTCCTCTTATGATACACGGTTACATAAAAGAATATTAAAGGAATATTAGCCAAAAATCTTGTCAAAGAGAAACTGAGTAAATCACATATTGAAATTGCACATAGAAAGTTAGGTTTTGGACTTCCCTGGTGGTGCAGTGGTTAAAAATCTGCCTGCCAATGCAGGGGACATGGGTTCGAGCCCTGGTCTGGGATGATTCCACATGCCAGAGAAAAACTAAACCTGTGCATCACAACTACTGAGCCTGTGCTCTAGAGCCCGCGAGCCACAAATACTGAGTCCGTGGGCCGCAACTACTGCAGCCCACACGCCTAGAACCCATGCTCTGCAACAAAGACAAGCCACCACAATGAGAAGCCCACACACCGCAACGAAGAGTAGCTAGCCCCTGATTGCCACAACTAGAGAAAACCCACGCACAGCAACAAAGACCCAATGCAGCCAAAATTAATTAATTAAATAAATAAAAAGAAAGGTTTTGTGTCAAAATAATCTTTAGGTTTTTTTTAACAGAAAAATGAACTTGGAACTAGATAATATTTGAAAATGTTTTTAAATTAATGTATTTTTTTCATGCACCAAATTTTATTATTAAATACTGATATCATGCTAGGCATTGATCTGGGTATTGCTGTGTAAACTGAAAAGTATACATCCATGTCCAAAGACATATTGGAGTGTAATTTCTTCACCTGTCAATACATATATGAGAGTTGCATTATATAATGCTACTACTAAGAATATAAATTACTTTTTAAAGAATATATAGAATACGGAAAAAGAAACCTGGTGTCATAAGCATTTTTATATGTCAGGTAACACAGCTGGAGGCCAATTTGGCTCTCTAGCCCTTTAAGTGTTTTCTCTGTAGTTATTTATGCAATGAAGCTGGCTTAAGATGTTCAGTATTTCTGATTTGCCAAATGAATATCATCCATATGTATCTTAAACTGGCATTTAAGAATTTTCTTCACGTTGCCTCAGCTTTCTGTTCCAGATTTTTCTCTAAGGTCTTTCCTATGTATATGGTTCCTCTAAATAATTTGATCTTTGTGCTTTGGGACCTGTCCTGCCCTTTTCTGCAACTATGATTTTATTCACACATACCTCTTTGTAGATTATCCTACTCCATGTTATTTTTTAACAAAATCAACTCCTCCCTTTTTGAGGAAAAGCCCAGTTTCTGTGTATGAAATCTCAGAACCCCTTAATACAAAAGTAACAACAAATTTTGTACCTACTAAATACTTAGATCTTTAAATAAACTCAGTTAGTCCTTAAACAGTTCTATAGAATACAGGTTCTCCTAATTTTATTGATAGAAACAATATACCTCAGAGATTTAAGAAAATTGACAAGTAACAGAGGTATAGAGTGGTAAAACTTGATAGTGACCAAATTTTATAAGATCCAATTTTCTGTTTTCTCTCCCTTATTTTCTTTTTTTACAGGAAATCCTACCTAACAATGCTTTTCTAGGCACTTATTTATATTTCAGTCTACCAATTATAATGCCTATATTATCCCACTAAGATATCAATGTTTTAAAGGCAGCTATTGTATATTACTCATCCAGAGGAGCTAAATAAAATACTTTGAAAAAATAAAGAAACCTAAAAATTATCACAGATTTTGAGACAGCCCCAGGCAAAAAAAAAAAAAAAGATAATAGGCCATTTTCTTGTCAGATTTCTGCAAGCTAGACAACAACCAATAATCAAGAATTGCTGATGTATTAAAAAAAAACAAAGAAATATTCTAAAAATAAAATCATGGAATGTAGTTTAAAAATGTGTCAGCATCATTTCAACAAACAAGTCTGTAAATAAGCATCCAGATGCTAAACATATCAGAGAATAATAACAGGAAAAGGTCAACTAACTACAAAGCTGAAAGTACAAAGCAGAACAGAGAGAGAAAGGCTGTTTGATTCAAAAGACATTAATACAAGTTATAGTTTTGTTGTTATTGTTTGATTTAGAGAAGTATGAAGATCTGAAAGTTTTCCTTCTGTTTTTATTGCTTAGTTTGTCATGGGTTGTAATCTTTTACAAGATTTAAGGGTGATTCTCTATTGCTATTTGCCTGGAGCTAATATGTGACCTTTGGGAAGTGCTCTGTTAGCAGATCTTACATCTTTGACTTTTTTCTCTATTGTTTTTTTGCGGAAATGTTTCTCCTGTTTCTCTGCTGGCTCTGACTTTAATCTTTGTATGTGTTCTTTTAATTATTTTGATGATTTCATTAAAAGCCTGAGAACCTTTTTAAGGACTCACTTGAAGAAAATAGAAGATTTAAGCAGAATAAATGTATTCTTTGAAGAAAGAAACTATTACTACAATTTTCAAAAATCTTTATTTCATGTTGTAGATCTCAAAAAAAACCCTCATATGTTATCCAACATAAGTTGGATACATAAATTATAATTTTGTTTCAAGCTTCTATACCACTGATTAATAACTAAACCTTGTCTGAGGCCAGAAATCATTCTCCTCAATTCTAGTATAACTTGAATAACCATACCTGACTATAAATGGGCAAATGACTGTGATTGATTAGATCTACTCCAATTCATATACTTCAGGTTAAAATATCCAAAATATTTTTGTCAGTTTGTTTGTTGTTTCCACAAAGAATCAGAGAAAATTAGGTGAGAAGAATCTAAATGCTATGGGTATCTATTTAGGTTTTTCTAAATAGCTATCTTTCTCTCTCTCTCTCTCTCTTTCTCTCTCTCTCTCTCTCTCTCTCTCTCTATCTATACATCTAATCAATTAAAGTTGTTTTCCTGAATTGTGTCCCAGACTTCAGACCTCTGTTGGACTCTGGATTTTTATGGAGTTTTCAACTCATGTGTCAAGAATTATCTGTAGATAAATAAACATTTAGATAAATAAATGCATAGCTCATCTTTTTCATATAGTTATGTAACCGAGAAGAACAAACCTGACTCCATATTGAATCTATTCCTTTAGCTCTAACCTTTGTGCTCTGTTGCCTATGCTTAGTCATGCTGGCTCTGCACCTTCCCTAAAAGAGTGTTGCCTATAGCCTGAAATATACAGGGTAGCCCATTCTAAAGGCTCTGACCTTTAAAGGTATAACACTTTTCCATTCATATAGAGAAAAAAGTTACAAATAGAGAATAATGTTACTCTTGTAGGAGGCTTATAGGAACACCATGATGGGAGCTATGTGAACAGCTGCCAGACCAAAGGATTCTGGCACCAAGAAGTGTGCAACAACCAGCCACAACTCCTCCCCTTTTAGCAAAAAAGAAGCCTGAATTCTAACTCTAGTGAGATGGTTCTTTGGGACACTAGTCCACCGTCTTCTCAGTCCGCTGGCTTTCCAAATAAAGTCACTATTGCCTGCCCCAACACCTCATCTGTCTATTTATTGACCTGTCGTGTGTCAAGCAATACAAGCTTGGACTTGGTGACAGACAGATGCTAGTATGCTCAACAAAGTAGAAGAAATTGAATGTTACTAAATTCACAGTCATCTTTAGTCATTTTGTAATTGCTAAATCAACAAAGACTACAACTACTGTCATGTGGAGACCACACTATTTTTTTGAGATCAAATTTAAAAGGGCTTCCCTAACTGGAAATGACTGGGAAGTATAGTTAGAGAGAAATGTATATTTATTTAACTACATACCTCTTCTGTAGGTATATGTGGCTTTGTAACCCAGTTTCAAGAGTCAGCATCTATGTTAATATGTCTGCTTTCAGTTCAAAATGCCTTCTGTCTTTCTGCCCTGTTTTCACATAGGCTTCACTTGGAATTCCTTGTCTGTCATTTGCTGGTATTCTCTCAGAAGCTCTCTGTGCTGACTGCTACAAAAATTCTATTCAATTAGTATATATTTTAAGGAGTCAACAGAAGATTCTAAGTATGCTTGGAGAGATTATCTGACAAACTTAATTCTTTACAGTACCAAGAGTTAAAATTCAAACTTCTGCTTTATCCAAAGATGAAGTAAAAAGGACCAGATTTACCCTTTTTCTTAAACAACCAAACATTAGAAGGAAATGTATGGAACAATAGTTTAAACCATTGGACATAAGGCAACAACAGACAGTGATCCATGAGAAATGGGAAGCAGAAGAGGTGAGCCCTATGACTAGGGCAGCTTATTTCCTTGATAAGAGTTTTTAGGCTGCAGCATAAATGAGAAGAAGCCAGACAAAGTTCAACAGACTTTCTGAGTTTAATGAGGTAAGGCGGAGAGTGTGGGGAAATTGAAGTGAATGGAATACATTAAACAGAGTACAGGGGAGAAAACTTTACGGGGAAAGAACACCTGAGATCTGTTTATGTGACCCTCGGGAATTCCCTGGTGGTCCAGTGGTTAGGACTCCATGCTTCCACTGCCATGGGCCCAGGTTCGATCCCTGGTCTGGGAACTAAGATCCTGCAAGACACATGGCATGGCCAAAAAACCCAAACAACAACACCTGTTTATGTAACCCTCAAACATTCAGTCAAGTACTGATTATCACAGGACTGTGAAGAAACTACCTGAAACTGGAAAAAGAACCACCCAGAAGAATTAGAGAGCATAGCACCTAGTACATACATAGGGTCAGGAATAATGTCTGGGCCCACCAGCCAGACTGAAAAATTATCATAATTCATAGTTATTGAATGGAGTATGCAGAGAAATCTTGCCTCAGTTGTAGGGCAAACACTAGACTAAACACTGCTCTGGCTTCATTAGCACATCTTAAAAGTGAGATCTGAAAGAATCAAATGCCCCAGAGATTTAACTGTGACCCAGAACAAAGCTCATGAATATTTATAGGAAAACAAAAACATCTATTGCCCAACAAGGTAAATTCACAATGACTGGCATCCAACCAAAAAAAAAAAAAAAAAATGGCAGACATGTAAAGAAGAAGGAAAATATAATCTATAATGAGGAAATAGGTCAATCACTTGATACAAACCCAGAATGACATAAATGTTAAAATTAGCAGATAAGGATGTTAAAAGAGTTATCATAAATGTTTTAGTATGTAGTGAATGTATGCATGTATTCCATATTTTCAAAAAGACACATGAAAGGTATATTAAAGAAGATTAATTAAACTCTTAGAAATTAAAATGTCTGAGATGGAAAAAAAAAAAACACACCCTGGATTGTATTACCTGAGTAGATATTTTAGAAGAAAAGATTAGTGAACTTGAAATTAAGACAGAGAAAAAAGTATTTTTAAATGAACAAAGCAATCTGTGGGAAAACTTTAAGCAGCCAAATACACATGTATTAGGGTCCCCTAAAGAGAGAGAGTTGGAAGAGAAAAAAAAAAATGGGAAGAAACAATACTCTAAATATTTGCAAATTTGAAGAAAAAATAAAAAACCAGAAGTCCAAGAAGTACAATGTACCCCGAGTATTAGAAACCTACAAAACAACAGCAAGGAATATTGTAATCAGATTGCTCAAAACCAGTGATAAAAATAAAATCCTAAAAGGAGCCAGCAGAAAGAAAGCACAATTTGTACAGAAGAACAAACATACAGATGATGACAGATTTCCCATTGGAAAGGGTCAAAGGGAGGAAATGGTAGAGCAATGTCTTTAAAGTGCTGAAAGAAAAAAAAAAAAAAACTGACAATCTAGAACTCGATATTCTATAAAATATCATTTCAAAACAAAACAATAAAGATTTTTTCAAATCTACGAAAGTTGAAAGAACTTATCAGAACAGACCTGCACTAAAAAATGTAAAGTTAGTCCTTCAGGCAGAAGAAAATGCATGCCAGATGGAAATGTGGATATACACAAAGGAATTGAGGTCACTAGGAACTGAGACGACATAGAAATATGTATAAGATTTGTTCTTATTATTTAAATATATGTAAAGTGTAATTGAGTGTTGAAACAAAAATAAAAATGTATACTGTAGTGTAATGTTGTAAGGGATTTATGGAATATGTATTAGCAAAATGTGTGAAAACAATAAAAGGTAATGAGGGGAGAGAGGAAATCTATCATTGTGAGGTTTCTATACTATATGTTAGGTTCTTATAGACATATATCTTGAAGGTCGACTGTGATAAGATAAAAATGCATAACATAAATCCTAAAGCAATCAACAAAGGAAATAAAAATGGATTCAAAAAATATTTAGTTAATCCAAAATAATGCAGAAACCACCAAAGCAAACTTACACAATTATGTATATTGTGATAACAGTTTTATAGGCACAGAACCATGAAGGACAGTAACTTGCCTGAGGTCCCTCAGCTAAGTGTCAGAGTCAGAGACTGACTTCAGAGCTCAGGCTCTAGGCCATTATGTTGATAGAAGACATACTTCAGTTGAGAATGGTATACATCTTCCCACTAGAGAAGTAAAATCACCCCTACATCTCTGTCTCACACTGACTCTGAATCCAGGATTAATAGTCAAAAGAGACTTAAGCTTCTGTCAAGGAAAATTATGAAAGACTTTAAAGTGGGCAAAAGAATGATTATTAGGTATCCTATCTGCAGTACCTTTCAGGGTCCACTTCTACCTTTCATAATCTTGGAGCTATGTTAACACTTTGTATTTTATAGAAGTTTGATAACAATGCAAGTGAGCCTTGTCCATAGCAATGCAAAATGAACTGTGTCTGGTGAAATGCAACTGACTATTGGCCTGTGGGTACTGATCTGTTCTTCCTGTATTCTTAAATTCATTTCAGCATTCCTGATGGCCTATATATATCTGGAACTTGCAATTCTCCTTTGAAACTATTATAATATCCCATTGGTTTTCTCTCTCTCTCTCTCTCTCTCTCTCTTTTGGGGGGGGGCTGCATTGGGTCTTTGTTGCTGTGCAGGGGCTTTTTCTAGGTGCGGGGGCTACTCTTCATTGGCGGTGCGTGGGTTTCTCATTGCGGTGGCTTCTCTTGTTGCAGAGCGCAGGCTTTAAGTGTGCGGGCTTCAGTAGTTGTGGCTCACAGGCTCTAGAGCACAGGCTCAGTAGTTGTGGCGCACATGGGCTTAGTTGCTCCGCAGCATGTGGGATCTTCCTGGACCAGGGATCAAACCCATGTCCCCTGAATTGGCAGGAGGATTCTTAACCACTGCGCCACTAGGGAAGTCCCTCTCTTTTAAATTAATTAAGTAATTGACACATATTCATTCTGTATTTTTATGAATTATGATATCTTTTTAAAAAATTATACTTTAGCATTGTATAACTACTAGATAAAAAAATTGAAGTAAACAAGAGAGTTGACTCTCAGATGGATGTCGAGCAGGAATTATGAAGAGTTTTATCTTCCCCATACAGATACTGGTTGCTTTTAAGTAAAACTGACATTCGCTGCAGTTGATGATTGTTTTTTTAACTTGATATGGTCTTTGATAACCAGGGCCTTCAGATTATGTCATTGATAAAATTCTTCATCCATAATGGCACACTTGGTTGGCCAAGCTCTACTTGGCTGCTGTCTTTAACACCAGCCCCTTCCCTAACACACACATAAAACTTGACATCTACAAGTAATTAAGGCCGTAGAGACCCCCTCCTGTGACTGAAAAACCTTACAAATATAGTAGTTCAGCCTGAATGACCTTTTCAAAAACTAACTCCCCATAACATAGCTCCCCACAAAGGATGCAGGATCAGAACTCACTTTGTATAAAAATGGCAGTGGGCTCCAACACCTATCAAAGACATACCTAATGTTCCAGTGTGATGCCAATCACACTGGAAATTGTTTAAGTAAGTACTCCTCAAAACTTACTGGGTACTCATGTTAAAATACCCACAGTTTTGGAGAAGACGAATAGATAAGCCAATAGCTTATCTTTGCATTTCATAAGACTTCTTCCCCTTGTAAAATAAGTCACTGAAATCCCATTAAGTGATAAGTCCTCCAGTGTATTAATGGTTTTTGAAAAAAATTATTTGATGATGAGTTAAGAAGAGAAATTTTAAACTCATATGTATGGAGTATGTATGTATTTAACCGAGGGTCAATAAAAATGAAAAGAAATCATTGGGGAAATTATAATGTAAATCAATGGAAAAATTATTCAATTTGAAATGCTATCCAAAAAAATAATAATAATAAGCAAAGAAGGAAGGGAGGGGAAAAGAGATTCGATATGAACTCTGAGATGTGTGAGAGTTTTGCAACAGTTAAGAAGTTCCAAGATCCTAAACCTTAGAAAAAGTCTGATTTATTGGGTTTATGTTCTATCCCCAGGTATGTTATAGATTTCAGAGACTTTTCTTGGCTCCCTTGTAAACTCAAATCCATGTTAAACCCCATATGTCTAAAAAAATACATTCTAAGCTCCAATCAGATAGCTCACGTATAAATATTTAAAGCACAATTCACTCCTAAGTTGCTAAATGCCTTTATTACTTTCGTTGAAGGGGAAAAGTTTATTAGCCATTTATCTTCCTTCATCTTAATGATGTCAGACAAGTTTCTTTTCATTCCATAAATCAAAATTTAGCAACTTTTAGCATGAGTTCTTTATCAGACATTATTCTATTATTCTCTCATAAATATAACTAGTTCTGGGGTTTAGCGGTCTGATTTTGATAACATGATAATACGGTAGTAACAGTTCTTATAGTTTTAAACTACAGTGATTTATTAAGGTGACAAATTAAGATGTCCTAACAGGATAAGTTTTAATAGCCAAGTTCAGGTATAAGGAGGCCTTGTCTATGGAGGTGCAGGACCCAGAACATATCATTAAGTCATCTATTCTATAAGCTTAATACCTCTGTGCAGATTAAATTTGGAAGTTGTGTTATGGTGAGTATTTTAACCAATAGTTAGTAACCGCTGACAACACGAATAGCAATTCGTTGGCAGGTAGATGATTTGAGGGAAGAGGTATCACAGATGACCAGAGACAGCTACGGCAGGCCTAGGGAACAGGTTGCATGCTGATGCTAATCGTATTTTACATATTGACACTAATTATATTTTAACCACCAGCTGCTGGCTGCCTTTTTTTTTTTTCCCCTCCTCTCATAGATCCTGAGGGTCTGTGGGCAATTGCATCAATTTGCCTTTCCAGGAGGACAACCCTGCATAGAATTAAAGTCACAAGTAATCAAGAAAAGGAATCACTTGTAACTGAAAATGGACATGTACCCTATGTAAAATCCATACATTAAACCAACCTTTGACATTCTTAAATGAACTTGTATAAAGAACTAACTAAAAGACAGACTTAAAGCTTTCTCCTCCTAAGGCAAAACAAGTTGAAAAGTGACTGATTCCGCCAATGGTTGGCTGGCTGTTTTATTACGTGCAATTAAAAATCAGAACTGATTTGACTGGCTGTTTTCACATTATGTCAACGCAATGGAAGAGGACATAATTCCAATCGCTCCCCTCTGGAGTTTTTTACGGTTAAGTGTTTCTTCTTATGATAATATATTTTCCCACTAGGAAATAATTATCTATAGCTCCCATCAGCAGTTTTTCTGTTAACCTTTATTTTCCTCATTTTATACTGCCAAAAACTACCTTTTAAATGCTTTGGTGGACAATGAATTCTGAATAATGGGTTCTGAGTAACTCTATAATTTTCACTTGCTATTTTAAATTAATTACTTTGATAGTGAAATAACTTTAAAGACGGCTTTGTAATTTTCAGCATAAAATAAAATTATTATGGTTTAATTTCTCTCTCTTTCTGCTTCATTCTCCTTTTGTCTGCAGCACTAATGAAGTTCAGAGTAAAACAAGGGTGCGAAGATATGAAACAACTCTCTCTGGTTCTTGTGTGCTAAGGTATCTTCTTTAGAACCAGTCTAATGTTACTTAGAAGCATCTTTAGAATTTCTTTCCTCTTCAATTTTTTCACTCTGCAAACGCGCATTTCATTCATCATGTGTTCTCTAGCATTTAGCACTTACAACATTGCAGGTACATCATAGGTGCTCATAAATGATCCTTGAATAAATAAATGACACTGCAAATGAATACTTTTGAAGGTTTTCATATAACTTTCAACACGTGAACTGTGGTCTTGGGGAATCTCAAGCACGTAAGAAGAGCTCATGTAACAATTAGTCAATTCTTAGCTGAATGATTGGTTTTCGTGTACATATTTTAGAGAAATATTGGTGATATTGGCTTGGCTGCTCTCTCATACAAAGACTCTCTCATCTTCATATGTCTATCTTCTAACAAATATGTAACAAAAAATCATTGATTCCCTTAGATGCTTTTCCTTGATTCAGATTTCATAACTTATCTGAACACTTAAAAATGTTCCAGGGGCCAAAGAAATCTTGGGGGAAAGAAGGAGGACAGGCTTTGCTTCATGGTTGTTTTAGACATACTGTAAGAACACAGGCTATCAGAACATGTAGAATCAAGCCATGGTTCTGAGAAACAAAATCAAAGTGTTGCCAATATCTGGATTGTTATTTCAGTGGCAGTCTCTATGAGAAATCTACTACTGGGTAAAGCATAAACTCTCTTGATATCTACATTCATGCATTCCCAATTAAATATGATAAACATCTCCAAAATTCTGAAATAGCACATGGAGAAGTCTCATTGATGATCATGAAGAAGTTATCAATATCTGTGAGTACCTGGGAGCCAGTCAACAATGAAAAATGCCTCTTGTCCTCAAATTTCCCTTTCACTATTGTCCCATGACCCTTAACCTCACACTATTAAGGTGATCACTTCCTAAAAATACCAGATCTTCATCCATCTTTTCAAAAGTGCAAATGTCTGACCAAGATGACTATCCCTTTAACAGGTGCAAAAGTACAACAGAGTTTACTGTTCTGGGAACTATAGGTTGCAGTTCATTAGTGGACTGAAAAATCAATGTATTGAGACCCACCCAGTATGTTCAGTGGGATGAAATCCTACTTAATAGGAAATGTTATATTACACAAAAGACACATAAGGTTTAGGAAAATGTTCTTCCAAATATGTGTGTGGGGGTGTGAGCACTGAATGGCAGGGTGGATTTGTATTTCTCACTTTGGTTGGTACTTAAATGTTGGAGTACCTCTATGTCAAACTGTTTGAATCATGGATGCCACCAGGTGTCTCACTGTGCTTGACAGGGCAGTGTTAAAGCACTGGTATCTGAAGTAAGGGGGAGAGATGTTACAGAAAAAAAGCAAGGAAATCACCAAGCACATATTACTCAGTAGTTTTTGCCTGGAGCAATTCCATTAGGATAATATAGGAGAAGTGTAAACTGGTAAAAAGAGAATGAGATGAAACTATAACACAGTCGGAAGTTAACTGATAACGTAATCTAGCACAAGCATCATACTTAATAGATGAAGAAAATGTGTCTGAGATACTGTAACTTGAACAGTTAACAGATTGTTTGGTTTTTAAACCCAGTGGATATCCCTTCAACTAAAATGGAAAAATTTCCTCAGAAGAAAAGTAATATTTTTGAGGGTGAGGGAAGTAAAGAGAAATAGATGAGACTGTAGTATGGCAAAGGAAGAGATGATTGTAGTAAAGTGGAAAGATAGTCTTCCCACCTTTGGGTTCCAGTTATTTCATACACATTCTCAGGTGTTAGGACTAGAAGATTGCTAAAGTGCCTGCATTTCACTTTACCTTTAATTTCGATGTATGGAAAGTCTTCCTGAACATTTCAAGCAATAATCTTTTGACCTTTAATTTACACTTACTATATTTCTCCTGTTGTGCCCTGTAATTGATAAATCTAGGGGAAAGAGGAAGTTCATGGGCTCTCCTTGAATACTTATTAAGGGCATTCGACATCAAAATAGAATTAAAAATTGTGCGAAGCACTGACATTACACTTTGCTACTCAAATATACAGACTTTATGTTCATAAGTAAGCAGATGAGGACTTCCCTTGGGCACAGTGGTTAAGAATCTGCTTGCCAATGCAGGGGGCATGGGTTCAATCCCTGCTCCGGAAGATCCCACATGACGTGGAGCAACTAAGCCCGTGTGCACCACAACTACTGAGCCTGCGCTCTAGAGCCTGTATGCCACAACTACTGAGCCTGCGTGCCACAACTACTGAAGCCCATGTGCCCTAGAGCCCGTGCTCCACAACAATAGAAGCCACCGCAATGAAAAGCCCGCACACCGCAACGAAGAGTAACTCCCACCTGTCAGAACTAGAGAAAGCCCATGCACATCAACGAAGACCCAATGCAGCCAAAAGTAAATTAATTAATTAATTAATTTTAAAAACAAGTGGATGAAAATCAATCAAAACTATTCTTTTCTTAGTAGACCAAGCCACTTTTGTCTATTACAGCTCTCAGACAGGCAACCAGCTGCAGATTTCTTTCTACCATTATCTAAGACTTTTTTTTGTCTATAGTTCTTGAAGCCCTGCACCAGTGCTTCATTTAAGCTTTTTCTTTTCCCCTACAGGAACAGGGCAGCTGGACCTTGGACAAATACAGTTCTCACTGAAGTCAACTGGAGTTTTGACTGCCTGAGGGCTGTAGCATCAGGCCCCAAGTCATCTATTATAAATATTTTTGACACATCAGATTCATGCACATTCAACTCCAGCTGAAAATGTAAAAAGGTACAGACTCTTACCAGTTATTTCATGCCTTGAAGTAAAACAACTCCACTTAAGTGATATTCTTTCTTCACCTCAGATCCACTTGGGGGTTAAGATAGTCGCCAAAGACCCTGCCTACAAATTGGAAAGAGATGAGGTATTTCTCAGTAAAAAGAAATTAGTTTTGTGCTTAGGCAGGCTGTAGTGTAGCAAGCAAATTCCCACTCTCTACCATATATTACTCACCTTATAAGAATATTTCAGGTAGTGAGTAAAGACATCCATTGTGAATATATATACTTTGATGTATTTTTAGTAATACAACTATAAAAGCTTTCCATATTTCTTGATGGTTTACAGAAAAAGAATGACAAATAAAAGAACAAAAGAAAAATACAAAACCTGAAACTACACAAGAGTTCCTCTTGTTTTTTATTTAATTGGGCTTTTTATTGCCTGAAACTTTCCTTCCTCTTTTAAATTTCTTTTGAAGCGAGTTAATGCACAACTGATTTTTCAAACTGTGTAATTTCTCATTTAAGCTTTTGTTAGAGAGGAAATTCTTTGTGGTTTTGTCTATTCTGCATTACAATTTATATAAAAAAACATCAGGAATAGTTTGGGGACAAAAGAAATGCAAAAATATTGATTCCAGTGGTAAGGCTAACTGTAATTCCTAAATAAATATGAATTAATGGGGTGCACATATTTGAATTCCCTTTAGTGACAACTTTTATTTTTGGTAATTGAATGCTCTATAAATTGCTTCTCATATATTTATATTTCTTCATTATTATTGCCCTATTTGTGTAATTCTGAAAGACAAGAATATTACAGTATCATGTTATTTAAACAAGTAATATGAGTATTTGCCTTTTAAATATTTGAAAATATTTTCACTGGCTATATTGAAAGACATAGTTAGTCTTTAGTGCAGTGAGCAAATTTCACCCTTTATTGTTTATCACACTCCTTACACGAATGTAAGAAAATTTCAGGTAATGAGTATAATTGTGTATGTGTATATATATATTTTTACATATATTAGGTACATATAAGTATGCACCATTTGGAGACTATATTATACTATGTGATATATGTAGTATCCAAAATATAATAAATAGTAAATTTTTTAAAATTCATACTGTATTTTCATGGATGAAGTACAGTTCGACACAACAAAAAAATGTTCTCACTGTTAAAATTGTCTGCAACCTAACTACACAGTCCTGTGAATGGCAGGAAACCAGAAATAATTCTGTTGCTACTTATAGTTAATGAGTCATGACAAATCTAAACAACCAAATCATTCAGTAGCATCAAATTTGACCATTCTAGGCTCTGTCTACCCAACGTCCAATTATTTGAGCAATTAAGTAAAAATGTGGCTAAACTAAATGGCTTGTACTGTGTAAACAGACCATTGGAATGAATAATTACATTTTTAATTGAATTGGCTTATTTGTGGCAAGTTGACACAACATAGGTTGTCAAACATCTGGTTAATTTCTCCACAAGATTTTAAGCAACAAGTCAAATTAAATAAATTAATTAAAAATTTTACTCAGTTTAATGAGTTTTTAAACTTAATATCTTAAGCAAATATGTATTATATACATACATAACTTGACAGCAATGCTTGTGTGCATAAACATGTAGACACAAGTTAATTATGATGATAAAACAATAGTAAATAAGCTTACTTTGTGCCAGGTACTGTTCAAGCTTGTTGGATATATTATCTAATTGATTTATCTTAATAATCCTAAGAAATTCATTCCATTATAATACCCACTTTACGTATGAGAAAACTGAGACAAAATAAGATAATACAGTTACTTCTGAAGGAGACAGGATATAAGCTGAGGTCGTCTGACTCCAGGGCCCATGTTAACTATCTTTGCTGCAGCTGGCCACATACAAGCAAATGTGCAAAAGTGACCAGTGTATTTAATCAATATACTGAAAGAAGATAAAACTCAAATTTGTTGTTGGACCAAACTGACCAGTCAATTGAATGAGAATAGTCAATCTTGTAGTTGTGTTTATACACAGCCAAAAATCTATTCCTTTTAACTCAACTGAATGACTCACCTTTGACTCTTTCTTTGTGTTCATCCTATGAGACATTACAAAGCAAGTGCCAAATCCCAAACAGCTCATTGTGGTATAAAGGAAAGCAAGAAAAGTCTATAGATTTTCCTAACTCCATAGAACTCTTTCAAGTCACGTGGCTATAGCAGATATGATGAAACCCAGCAGTCAATCATTCTGACAATTTTACTTCACCTTTAACCATAAAACCCACAAAAATTCCTAAAGATATCTCCATAGTACCAGTATTCACCTCACATTTTCTTTACAATAATATTAAGCTTTTTACAACAAATATCGGTTGACAGGAATGTCCATATAACAGATAAATATTCTCATGCTATTCTGCAACAGTCCCAGTGGTATAGCTGGGAGAACCTTTTGAACCACATGAAAAAAAATTTTTTTTGCACTTACAGAGGAGATTCAGTTCACTATTTGTGACGGATACAGATGTATAGCACTAATTTCTATTTCCTTCTACTTCTAATTAGGGAGGAAACCAACTATATGCAATACATAAATCTGTGGATATAGAATAAGATCATCAATTTAAATCTACATAACAGTTACATAAAATAGTAATTATTATTGACATTTAAATTCTTATCTCATAACTCCAAGCATTTCCAAGCTTTCACATATTTTACTAAAAATGTTGATGTCGTTTTTACTTATAAATACTCAAAATTAAGCTAAATGTTTGATTAACTGATTAACTTTATAAGGTCACACCAGAAATTGGTGAAGAAGTCAATGTTAAAATTGTCTTCTCCATATTATGAATTAGCATTTTATTCCCAGCCAAAGTTAGAAAAGATTAAGAGAAATAAGAAAGCCTAAGTTTAATCTTAGTGGAAGTGTCCCTATCTTGGTATGGAAGGAATTAGGAAAACACAGATTGAGCAGTTCTAGCTACATAACACAGCTATGGAAAGACAAAGGCTTCTTGATTAACTCAGTGACTAAGATGGATAAGCAAGTTCTTTGCTGCCCTGACTTGAGAATATTGAGCAACCATATGCTGATGAGTAGGTTCTGACTGGAGAAGGCAAGGGTAGCCTGAGAGAAGGCTTATTCCAGGGATTTAGGACAGGTAATTAACAACAAATAATCAGAGAGGCAAAAACAGACACTTTGTGGAAATGATGAAACAGATTTTTAGTTTAAATTGTGGTAAAAGAAGAATCAGAATCACATGATTCAGAAAACATATAGGCCCTTGAGCCAGTTCACTGAAATCTGGGGTATCCATTTTCTTACTAAAAAATAAGGTGGTTAATATTTGCAGGATTGTGATGTAGATTAAATGGGGACATTATTATATGTCATGTAATATGTCTGATATACAGTGAAAAATGAACCAACAGTAATTACTCATATGTCTTCAAATGCTATGATAAAGATGAGAAATCTCTTGAAAATAAGAAAGATATTATGGTGTTAAGAATTGTCTGTTTCAGATAAATGGATATTTATATCAGTGGCTGACAAACAGGTTGCTTTGTTAGCTAAGAAATTATTAGTTCATTAATTTATCAAAAATCAATTTCTTCAGGATTTCTTCAGAATAGCACTATGCTATCTACTGAAGATACATTAGTAAGACAAACAAACTCCTGGGTTTGCAGTTCAATGGAGACAGTTACAGCACAGCCTTCACGGGCTAAGAGCAAATAAGTATATATGAGCACAAAGGAGGGAAAATGTCACCTGCCTTCAGCAGTACCAAGCTACAAGTATAGTCACTGATCCAATCAAAGTCCGACTGTTTTTATTATCATTATTCCAGACACATTACTCTAGATTTTTTTTTTGACATATCACACATGGGTCTTTATATGTATTTTCCAACCTCCTATCCGAAAAACATTTGTAAATTTTATGAACAGCCAAAATAAATCAAACACCTCTCTTCTTCTTCACACATTGATATCTAAGTTTCTAGCATCTAGTCTAGCCCCCCATTTAATTTGTGAATAAATTTTACCCAGAGAAGACAGTGACTTGATCAAGGTGTCACAGTAAGAAGAAAATGACAAAACTTGAAATAGAAACAAAGTTCCTAGTTTCCTGGTCCATACAGTGCTCTTTCCATGACACCATACTGGATATGGCTCATAGAGTTAAAATCCAACAATCCCACTATTTCACGTTCTGCCCTTTCCCCTATTTCTTCAAAGTTTTATTATTTGCTTCTTTGTCTCTTTACCACCATTACACAGGAACCAAAAATATAAATTACTGTGTTTAAGAGAAAAGTGGTATTTTTCGTGTATAGCTACACAACACACACACAAAAGATCAAGTGAACATATATGTGGGTGTTCTGGTCAGGAGACATGAAATGATTCCCAGGTGCAAAGAGAGTTGACCCACCTCTCATTCTGCTCCAGGAGTCATGACAATGGCACATCTGGTGACCAGCATCCCAGACTCTGTCTCCAGCACTGCCAACAGTGTGTGCCCACACTGGGCTTTTGAGGGACAATCTCTTCCCCTCTCTCTCTTCCTACTTCCTACCCGGTTCACACATGCTTATGTACACAAACAGCTGTGATATTTTCTCTTCTCTCCCAACCTTCCTTTCCTTTCTCTACCTTTCCATTCTCTTTCATTTTTACTCTTCTTTCTCTTCCCTCTTTTCCTTCTCCTCTTTCTTCCCTAACCTGTACAGTGACAACCAATGAACTTTTTCTAGTTTATATCAATAGCCTCCTGATCTGGGTGGAAGACCTAGAAAAAAAAATTCTTCTCAATAGGCTTGTTTATGTACTAAGGCTTGAGCTTAAGGAGAAAGAGTCAAGCTTCTTGGAGTGACATTAAGGTCAAAGAAATACCCATGTCAGATTTGTTATGTTCCCAGTGGGTTGTACTTAAAATCTCTCTCACACACAAATGAAACAAGTGCAACATCTCACTTCTAATTAATTAAAAACTAGACTGCTTTTGTAGAAAATTGTGAATTTGTCAGCTATCAATTGTTATCCAGATACAGTTTGTCTAGCCTGTGGACTACTTAAACTCAGTGTAACAGAACAGAATAGCTATTGTGAAAGACCCCGTGCCAAAAACAATAAAATATTAAATTATAATATAATATTGAATATAATATATCTAATCTAAGAATATACAGCTGCTTTAAAGAAACAGATATGCAATGAACTCTAGCAAGTGCTCCAAATGGGCACTGAATCGCTTGCACCGGCTTCCTTAGGACTTTGATGAACGATTGTCCCTTCTGTCTTCTATGCCCTTAAGCTACCTTCTCCCTTGGTCCGTTCCCTTCAGCATAGAAATATACTTAACATATCTACAAATGCCCTCATACATTTCAATCAGTTATTCTCTTTTTTCCCCCCTTCTAAATAATAAATTAATATCTTTAATATATAGTCGATGATAACTGACTAATTTTTTTTCTCTTTGAATCCATCTCCATGTAGTTTCTTCTCCTATCACTCTACTGGGGGTCTTCTCCCAAGGGTCACGTGTGATCTCCTAACCACCATGTTAGCATTCTAGTTTTGGTCTTTCTAGAATTCTTAGAACAATCCAACAATGTTGAATATTAACACCTTTGTATATCTATTAAAATATACTTGAGTTTTCTGGATTATAATACCAGCTCATTTGTAGAATCAAGTTGAATTAATTACACTAATTATAATTTTACAACACCCCAAATAAGAAGTCTTGACTTTTTTCTAGGAACTTGACTTATTTGGGATTATAATTTTTATATATCACATTTTCACTTAAATTATATTGTTAGGTTTCCCTATGTCATTATAAATTCTGTAACAATATCATTTCAGTGACTACATATTAATTTAGCATAGAGATTAACCATGATTTACAGGGAATGATTATTCCCCTATTTGGGGAACCTTAGTTTGTTCTTGCCACAAGTTATGCTATGAGGAAATCTTTGTCTATAACATTTATTTCTGGAAGGGGACTCACCATGTGAAAGGATATGAGTATTTTAATGGTATTAAATATCTGCTACATTCCTTCTCCAAAAAGTGTAAATAATATATCCTCCCCAGGATTACAAGAGAAGGTTCTTCTTTCTGTATATAGATATTCCTGCCAGCTTAAAAAATTGTTGGTAAATATGATATGCTGCATATTGAGCTCTCTTTCTTTGATTTATGAGACAGCATTTTGCAACTTCTGCTCCTTTTACTACTTTTTCTGAATAGAAAGGCCCTATTCTCACCTACTGTTTCACCTGGATCCTCTTCTAGATCTGTTTTATTCTGTACCCATGAGCTATTTCATCCTCATCTATCACTTGAATTACTACCCGGATGTGACACAGCTTCCTACTTCATTCTGAAAGCCAGGCCTATATCTACAACCAGCTCTTGCTCATCTATGCCCACTAAAAAATTTCTCCGCCACTCTTAAGCTGCATTTTCCTGTGGCAGCCATACCCTAGCCAATGGGGCCTAGATCTTAGCCTTGAGGGCCTCTTCTGAGATCCTTCTCAGTTCATTAACCCTCAGACCAGAGGTAGTAACTACTTTCTGCCCTTGCAATTCTTTTATCTTACATAATTCTTTTAGTAATGTTTAACATTTTAAATGAAGAATTCCTTACATTAAATCATCTCTGTTCAAATTACTGGTGTGTTTTCTGTCTCTGCCTGGACCCTGGCTGATTCACCAGCTTTCTTTTGATTGATGTTGACATGGTATATTTTTTGTTCATCCTTTTACTTTCAACCGATTTCTAAATGTAATTCTTTGTTCACCTATGTAGGATTTGTCCTTCTTTTAAATTAGTTCAACTTACTTATGTCCATCACTCTTTGAGAATTTTTAAGAAAAGTGTGATTTTAGTTTGCTGGGTTTTTTTGTTTGTTTGTTTTTTCTGGTTGTTAAGATGAAGTCATTATCTTTTGTTACCTTCTACACCTTAACTAGGAGGGGACCTTCTCTAGTACCTTAATTGGGCATAATGCTACCTTGAAAATCTGTTAAAACCAGTCCCATATCATAATTTAAAACCTCATCATTTCTCAGTTTGAAATCAAAATAACTCATTAACTTGTCTCTCTCTCACTCTCTGCATAACTCAATTCACCACACTGCTGACAAAGTTATGTCCCTAAAAAGCAAATGTGCTGATGTCACTATTCTGTTTGATGACCTCTGATGGCTTCTTCTTGCTGAGAGGATAAAATCCACAGACAGCCTTTCACAAGGTGAGGCAAACGGCTCTCCATCCTCTCTTGTTGCTTCCTACTAAGTAGCCCTATTAGTTCACCATTCAGATTTTCTTCACATGCCTCAAATAGACTTTGCATTTCTATGAGAACTTGACATTCTTTTCGATCTTGATACTCTTTATTTCAACAAAATCCTCCTGAACTTGTAAAAGATGTGTTTTTTTAAGTTGTTTAAATTCCATATTTACTGTGAAGTCATCTTTGATACCCTTAGTTGTAGATTACTTCTTTACTCTTTCAACACAGGATCACCTGTAAGCCTTGTTAAAACACAGTGTGTCCTGGGTCCTGACTGAGTTTCTAATTCAGTAGATATGTAGGGGTGCCAGAGAATTGGAATTTTTAACAAGTTTCCAGGTGATTCTTCCACTGCTGGTCCTAGAACCATATTTAAAAAAAAAAACAAAAAAAATACACTGGTCTAATGAGTTTAGGAAACTATTTCAATAGTTCAGGTAAAAGATAACAACCTCCTCAATCAATTTGCTATAGAACTGGAAAAGGTTACACTGTTTTCCATTTAAATAATTTTATTTATTTTTATTAAAATATAACTTAAAAATTAACTTGGTAAAACAGTTGAAGATGTGGGTAAGGGCGACTAAAAGGAGAGTAACAAGGGCTTCCCTGGTGGCACAGTGGTTGAGGGTCCGCCTGCCGATGCAGGGGACACGGGTTCGTGCCCCGGTCCGGGAAGATCCCACATGCCGTGGAGCGGCTGGGCCCGTGAGCCATGGCTGCTGGGCCTGCGTGTCCGGAGCCTGTGCTCCGCAACGGGAGAGGCCACAACAGTGAGAGGCCCGTGTACCGCAAAGCCAAAGGCAGTTTCACTTTTCCAGCTATATGCCCCAGAAATATCTCCCAATAGCTAATCCTCAAAGTCTGTAACAAGAGAACATACAATTTCAAAAGGAAAGTTTAGCAAACTAAAGTTTCTTTTCAGTAATTAAGCTGCTTTCCTGTGCCAGAAACCAAGGGTATTTTACAAATTGTTCTATCATTATGACTGTGTAAAACCTTGCATATCGGTTTTGAGATAATTATGTTGGTTATCAGGAATATAAATGCTTTTCAGATAAAGCTAATCTATGGATAGATTTCAGGGTCTGTCGCATTTCAGTTGCCTAGTGTGATTCTTTGTAAACCTCAGCTTATTAGGAAAGAATGGCCCTTGCCATATGTGCAGCATTAAGAACATCTGGAAATACCATCAAAGCAAGAAATTTTTTACTTTCCACTGGCATGAAGAAGCCATTGGAAATTTCACAGATGTTTGAATCTCAGGATTCCTGGATAGCAGGAAATTGATGCAGACTGCTGGCGTTGACCAAGTAATTTCTCCTAGGAACTGCATTGTTGCTCCAATGAGAAAAATGAGAGGTTGTTCCTAATGGGAATAAGTTTCTTCCTAAATAAAATTATAAGTGAATAATCTAATTTGTCATTAAATGTCATTGTAATATATACGAGGCTAAAATCATTTACGCACCCTCAGTGGTTACAATTAGAATCATATGAATGATGGAATATTAGTGAAATGCATGCATTTCTTGGGTTTATTTCAGTTTGGCATTTATCATCATGATTTGGGGTGTTTCTCTATTTTCTAGGAAGCCTACTTCCAATTTGTCATTCTAACAAAATCAAAATTACTTACTCTACAGTCATCCCAAATTTAATAAAGTCAGTTTAAACTCAGTTAATTACAGGTTCACATCTAGGATCTGAGGATTTTGTGCATGACTGATTTCTAAGCAATGGTTCTAAACCCCCAGTGAAGACATGGCATATTAGAATCATGTGGGTATTTTTACCTATTTTGATTTTTTTTCAAAATACACATGACCAGGTCCTCATCTCTGACCTTGTTGATAAGACTTCAACTCTATTTCGAGAAGTAAGGAATGGAGGGAAGATGGGATTAGTTATGTGCTTTTAGAAATGGTTCCTCCAATAATTCTGTTAGTATCATTTGGTTAAAATCACCTGCTATAAAGCCTCAGTACTCAAAGTGAGGTCCATTGACCAGCAGTTATCAGCATTAACTGGAAACTTGTTGATAATGCAGATTCTCAAGCCCTGTTGCATAATGCATTTTAAGGAGAACCTCACATGACTTGTTTGCCCATTAAAGTTTTCAATTAAGTACTAATGTAAAAAAAAAAATTATTGCCTTTAACCTGAAGATAATTGTTTTTCATCATTTCTTTTTGGCCACCGAAAGCTAAAGCCCTTACATAAAAATAACATAAATATCCATGAGGCTCACTACTATTTGTCATACAAAATTTATAATTACAGAGAGCCCCTCTTCTAAATTTGGAGAGCATAGCATTAGTGGAACTGAAAATTTTACCTCACGCTACAACTCAGAGAAACGCAGCTCCTTTATATTGTCTATTTATGATCTACTTTATAGCACAACTGCCATCTGCCAGCTTGAAGAAAAAAAAAAAAAATCCAGTATGAGTTAGAGTAGTCCTTAGTAAATTAAAGTCCATGAAAAGGAGTTAAAGAAATTATTTCCTTGGCTATATGGTATATGCCCCCCCCCCACTTCTCTATTTAGGATGCTGCCATCCTTATTATTCATCCTTGTGGATGTTAGGAGGTGGTGGCCATTTTCACTGCAGTTCCTCTGCCTCCACAAATCTCCAGAGTGATGCTTTCACCTCCTGGAGCTGTTTACCCAGCTGGCTTTCAAGGTTAAAGTTTAAAGGTGAGAGTAACTCAATTTCTTCTAAGTTTTCTCAGAGCTTAGTTGCCTTCTTCCCTGCCTCAGATACACCTCAGCTCTCCCTGATTATAGTTTCCCGAATATTTCAATTATCTCCAAAGAACATCCTTTGGATAGATTGTTTTAACATAGAACTTAATCAAGCAAAACCTTTTAATAATGTCATGCTTTGAAAAAAATTGGAATCCATCATATTCATTTAAAAATGCTAGCAAATCCATGATATTAAAATTTGACATTTATAGCTTAAAAATAATTAGTCTCACTACTGAGTTTTTATTTTTAAAATTTTCATGTTAAATATTAGTAAAGAAAGTTAAATATTATATTAGAAATATTACCCACCATGACCAAGTAGGGTATAGCCCAAGAAATCAAAGATGATTAATATTAGCAAAATTACTTATATAAAAAACTAATTCCAAGACAAATTATCCAATTAAAAAATGGGAAGGGAGGAGAGAGAAGATAGCGGAAGAGTGAGATGCAGAGATCACCTTCCTCCCCACAGATACATGTGGAACTTCTCCTATAGAACACCCACTGAACGCTGGCAGAAGACCTCAGACCTTCCAAAAGGCAACAAACTCCCCACGTACCTGGGTAGGGCAAAAGAAAAAAGAATAAACAGAGACAAAAGAATAGGGACGGGACCTGCACCAGTGGGAGGGAGCTGTGAAGGAGGAAAGGTTCCCACACACTGGAAGCCCCTTCACGGGCGGAGACTGCAGGTGGCGGAGGGGGAAGCTTCAGAGCCGCGGAGGAGAGCGCAGCAACAGGGGTGCGGAGGGCAAAGCGGAGAGATTCCCGCAGAGGAGCGGTGCCGACCAGCACTCACCAGCCCGAGAGGCTTGTCTGCTCACCCGCTGGGGTGGGAGGGGCTGGGAGCTGAGCCTCGGGCTTCGGTCGGAAGCTGGGGGAGGACTGGGGTTGGCGGCGTGAACACCGCCTGAAGGGGTTAGTGCGCCGCGGCTGGCCGGGAGGGAGTCCGGGAAAAAGTCTGGACCTGCCGAAGAGGCAACAGACTTTTTCTTGCCTCTTTGCTTCCTGGGGCATGAGGAGAGGGGATTAAGAGCACCGCTTAAAGGATCTCCAGAGACGAGTGCGGAGCTGCCAAAGAGACAAGAGACCTTTTCTTCCCTCTTTCTTTCCTGGTGCGCGAGAAGAGGGGATTAAGCGCGCCGTGTAAAGGAGCTCCAGAAATGGGTGCGAGCTGAGGCTATCAGCGCAGACACCAGAGAAGGGCATGAGATGCTAAGGCTGCTGCTGCCGCCACCAAGAAGCCTGTGTGCGAGCACAGGTCACTATCCACACCTCCCTTCCCGGGAGCCTGTGCAGCCCGCCACTCCCAGGGTCGCAGGAAACAGGGACAACTTCCCGGGGAGAATGCACAGCGTGCCTCGGGCCAGTGCAGCGTCACGGCGGCCTCTGCCGCCGCAGGTTTGCCCCGCATCCCTACCCCTCCCCACCCCGGGCGTGAGTGAGCCAGAGCCCCCGACTCAGCTGCTCCTTTAACCCCATCCTGTCTAAGCGAAGAACAGACGCCCTCGGACGACCTACACGCAGAGGCGGGGCCAAGTCCAAAGTTGAACCCCAGGAGCTGTGCAAACAAAGAGGAGAGGGGGAGGTCTCTCCCAGCAGACTCAGAAGCAGTGGATTAAAGCTCCACAATCAACTTGAAGTGCCCTGCATCTGTGGAAAACCTGAATAGACAGAGAATCATCCCAAGTTGAGGAGGTGGACTTTGGGAGCAAGATATATTATTTCTTTTCCCCCATTTTCTCTTTTTGTGAGTGTGTATGTGTGTGCTTCTGTGTGAGATTTTGTCTGTATACCTTTGCTTTCACCATTTGTCCTAGGGTTCTGACTGTCCCGTTTTTTGTTATTTGTGTTTGTTTTGTTTTTTACTTTTTAAAATTTTTCTTCTTAATATTTTTTATTTTAATAACTATTTTTTCCTACTTTATTTTATCTTCTTTCTTTCTTTCTTCCTTTCTTCCTCCCTTTCTTCCTTCCTTCCTTCCTTTCTTTCCTTTCTATTTTTTCTCCCTTTTATTCTGAGCCGTGTGGATAAAAGGCTCTTGGTGCTCCAGCCAGGTGTCAGGGCTGTGTCTCTGAGGTGGGAGAGCCAACTTCACGACACTGCTCCACAAGAGACCTCCCAGATCCGCATAATATCAAATGGCGAAAATCTCCCAGATATCTCCATCTCAACACCAAGACCCAGCATCACTCAACAACCAGCAAGCTACAGTGCTGGACACCCTATGCCCAACAACTAGCAAGACAGGACCACAGCCCCATCCATTAGCAGACAGGCTGCCTAAACTCATAATAAGGCTACAGACACCCCAAAACACACCACCAGACGTGGACCAGCCCACCAGAAAGACAAGATCCAGCCTCATCCACCAGAACACAAGCACTAGTCCCCTCAACCAGGAAACCTACTCAACCCACTGAACCAACCTTAGCTAATGGGGACAGACACCAAAATCAACGGGAACTATGAACCTGCAGCCTGCAAGAAGGAGACCCCAAACACAGTAAGATAAGCAAAATAAAAAGACAGAAAAACACACAGCAGAAAAAGGAGCAAGGTAAAAACCCACCAGACCTAACAAATGAAGAGGAAATAGGTAGTCTACCTGAAAAAGAACTGAGAATAATGATAGTAAAGATAATCCAAATCGTGGAAATAGAATAGACAAAATGCAAGAAACATTTAACAAGGACCTAGAAGAAATAAAGAGGAAGCAAGCAATGATGAGCAACACAATAAATGAAATTAAAAATACTCTAGAAGGGATCAAAAGCAGAATAACTGAGGCAGAACAACAGATAAGTGACCTGGAAGATAAAATAGTGGAAATAACTACTGCAGAGCAGAATAAAGAAAAAACAATGAAAATAACTGAGGACAGTCTCAGAGACCTCTGGGACAACAGTAAACACACCAACATTCGAATTATAGGGGTCCCAGAAGAAGAAGAGAAAAAGAAAGGACTGAGAAAATATTTGAAGAGATTAGAGTTGAAAACTTCCCTAATATGGGAAAGGAAATAGTTAATCAAGTCCAGGAAGCACAGAGAGTCCCATACAGGATAAATCCAAGGAGAAACACACCAAGACACATATTATTCAAACTATCAAAAATTAAATACAGGGCTTCCCTGGTGGCACAGTGGTTGAGAGTCCGCCTGCTGATGCAGGGGACACGGGTTCATGCCCCGGTCCAGGAAGATCCCACATGCCACGGAGTGCCTAGGCCCATGAGCCATGGCCGCTGAGCCTGCGCGTCCGGAGCCTGTGTTCCGCAACGGGAGCAGCCACAATAGTGAGAGGCCCGTGTACCGCCAAAAAAAAAAAAAAAAAAAAAAAAAAACACACTAAATACAAAGAAAACATATTAAAAGCAGCAAGGGAAAAACAACAAATAACACACAAGGAAATCCCCATAAGGTTAACAGCTGATCTTACAGCAGAAACTCTGCAAGCCAGAAGGGAGTGGCAGGACATATTTAAAGTGATGAAGGAAAAAAACCTACAACCAAGATTACTCTACCCAGCAAGGATCTCATTCAGATTTGATGGAGAAATTAAAACCTTTACAGCCATGCAAAAGCTGAGAGAATTCAGCATCAGCAAACCAGCTTTACAACAAATGCTAAAGGAAATTCTCTAGGCAGGAAACACAAGAGAAGGAAAAACCTACAAGAACAAACTCAAAACAATTAAGTAAATGGTAATAGGAACATACATATCAATAATTACCTTAAATGTAAATGGATTAAATGCTCCCACCAAAAGACACAGACTGGCTGAATGGATACAAAAACAAGACCCATATATATGCTGTCTACAAGAGACCCACTTCAGACCTAGGGACACATACAGACTGAAAGTGAGGGGATGGAAAAAGATATTCCATGCAAATGGAAATCAGAAGAAAGCTGGAGTTGCAATTCTCATATCAGACAAAATGACCTTAAAATAAAGGCTATTACAAGAGACAAAGAAGGACACCACATAATGATCAAGGGATCGATCCATGAAGAAGATATAACAGTTGTAAATAATTATGTACCCAACATAGGAGCACCTCAATACATAAGGAAAATACTAACAGCCTTAAAAGGGGAAATCGACAGTAACACAATTATAATGGGGGACTTTAACACCCCAGTTTCACCAATGGACAGATCATCCAAAATGAAAATAAATAAGGAAACACAAGTTTTAAATGATACATTAAACAAGATGGACTTAATTGGTATTTATAGGACATTCCATCCAAAAACAACAGAATACATATTTTTCTCAAGTGCTCATGGAACATTATCCAGGACAGATCATATCTTGGGTCACATATCTAGCCTTGGCAAATTAAAGAAAATTGAAATCGTATCAAGTATCTTTTCTGACCACAACGCTATGAGACTAGATATCAATTACAGGAAAAGATCTGTAAAAAATACAAACACATGGAGGCTAAACAATACACTGCTTAATAAAGAAGTGATACTGAAGAAATCAAAGAGGAAATCAAAAAATACTTAGAAACAAATGACAATGGAGACACGACGACCTAAAACCTATGGGATGCAGCGAAAGCAGTTCTAAGAGGGAAGTTTATAGCAATACAATCCTACCTTAAGAAACAGGAAACATCTCGAATAAACAACCTAACCTTGCACCTAAAGCAATTCGAGAAAGAAGAACAAAAAAACCCCCCAAATTTAGCAGAAGGAAAGAAATCACAAAGATCAGATCAGAAAAAAATGAAAAAGAAATGAGGGAAACAATAGCAAAGATCAAGAAAACTAAAAGCTGGTTCTTTGAGAAGATAAACAAAATTGATAAACCATTAGCCAGACTCATCAAGAAAAAAAGGGAGAAGACTCAAATCAATAGAATTAGAAATGAAAAAGAAGTAACAACGGACACTGCAGAAATACAAAAGATTATTAGAGACTAGTACAAGCAACTGTATGCCAATAAAATGGACAACCTGGAAGAAATGGACAAATTCTTAGAAATACATAACCTGCCGAGATTGAACCAGGAAGAAATAGAAAATAAGAAGAGACCGATTACAAGCACTGAAATTGAAACTGTGATTAAAAATCTTCCAACAAACAAAAGCCCAGGACCAGATAGCTTCACAGGAGTATTCTATCAAACATTTAGAGAAGAGCCAACACCTATCCTCCTCAAACTCTTCCAAAATATAGCAGAGGGAGGAACACTCCCAAACTCATTCTACAGGACAATATCGCCCTGATACTGAAACCACACAAGGATGTCATAAAGAAAGAATACTACAGGCCAATATCACTGATGAACATAGATGCAAAAATCCTCAACAAAATACTAGCAAACAGAATCCAACAGCAATTAAAAGGATCATACACCATGATCAAGTGGGGTTTATTCCAGGAATGCAAGGATTCTTCAATATACGCAAATCAATCAACGTGATACACCATTTTAACAACTTGAAGGAGAAAAACCGTATGATCATCTCAATAGATGCAGAGAAGGCTTTTGACAAAATTCAACACCCATTTATGATATAAACCCTGCAGAAAGCATGCACAGAGGGAACTTCCCTCAACATAATAAAGTCCATATATGAAAAACCCACAGCCAACATCGTCCTCAATGGTGAAAAACTGAAACCATTTCCACTAAGATCAGGAACAAGACAAGGCTGCCCACTCTCACCACTCTTATTCAACATAGTTTTGGAAGTCTTAGCCACAGCAATCAGAGAAGCAAGAGAAATAAAAGGAATCCAAATCGGAAAAGAAGTAAAGCTGTCACTGTTTGCAGATGACATGATACTATACATAGAGAATCCTAAAGATGTTACCAGAAAACTACTAGAGCTAATCAATGAATTTGGTAAAGTAGCAGGATACAAAATTAATGCACAGAAATCTCTGGCATTCCTATACACAAATGATGAAAAAATCTGAGAGTGAAAATAAGAAAACACTTCCATTTACCATTGCAACAAAAAGAATAAAATATCTAGGAATAAACCTACCTAAGGAGGCAAAAGACCTGTATGCAGAAAACTATAAGACACTGATGAAAGAAATTAAAGATGATACAAATAGATGGAGAGATATACCATGTTCTTGGGTTGGAAGAATCAAAATTATGAAAATGACTCTACTACCCAAAGCAATCTACAGATTAAGTTCAATCCCTATCAAACTACCACTGGCATTTTTTACAGAAGTAGAACAAAAAATTTCACAATTTGTATGGAAACACAAAAGACCCCGAATAGCCAAAGCAATCTTGAGAACGAAAAATGGAGCTGGAGGAATCAGGCTCCCTGACTTCAGACTATACAGAAAGCTAGAGCAATCAAGACAGTATGGTACAGGCACAAAAAAACAGAAATATAGATCAATGGAACAGGATAGAAAGCCCAGAGATAAACCCACACACATATGGTCACCTTATCAATGATAAAGGAGGCAAGAATATACAGTGGAGAAAAGACAGCCTCTTCAATAAATGGTGCAGGGAAAACTGGACAGTTACCTGTAAAAGTATGAAATTAGAACACTCTCTAACACCACACACAAAAATAAACTCAAAATGGGTTAAAGACCTAAATGTAAGGCCAGACACTATAAAACTCTTAGAGGAAAACACAGGCAGAACACTCTATGACATAAATCACAGCAAGATCCTTTTTGACCCACCTACTAGAGAAATGGAAATAAAAACAACAATAAACAAATGGGACCTAATGAAACTTAAAAGCTTTTGCACAGCAAAGGAAACCATAAACAAGACCAAAAGACAGCCCTCAGAATGGGAGAAAATATTTGCAATGAAGCAACTGACAAAGGATTCATCTCCAAAATTTATAAAAACTCATGTAGCTCAATAACAAAAAAAATGAACAACCCAATCCAAAAATGGGCAGAAGACCTAAACAGACATTTCTCTAAAGAAGATATACAGCTTGCCAACAAACACATGAAAGAATGCTCAACATCATTAATCATTAGAGAAATGCAAATCAAAACTACAATTAGATATCATCTCACACAGGTCAGAATGACCATCAGCAAAAAATCTAGAAACAATAAATGCTGGAGAGGGTGTGGAGAAAAGGGAACACTCCTGCACTGCTGGTGGGAATGTAAATTGATACAGCCACTATGGAGAACAGTATGGAGGTTCCTTAAAAAACTACAAACAGAACTACCATACGACCCAGCAATCCCACTACTGGGCATATACCCTGAGAAGACCGTAATTCAAAAAGAGTCATTTACCAAAATGTTCATTGTGGCTCTATTTACAATAGCCAGGACATGGAAGCAACCTACATGTCCATCAACAGACAAATGGATAAAGAAGATGTGGCACATATATACAATGGAATATTACTCAGCCATAAAAAGAAATGAAACTGAGTTATTTGTAGTGAGGTGGATGGACCTGGAGTCTGTCATACAGAGTGAAGTAAGTCAGAAGGAGAAAAACAAATACTGTATGCTAACACATATATATGGAATCTAACAAAAAAAAATGTCATGAAAAGACTAGGTGTAGGACAGGAATAAAACACAGACCTACTAGAGCATGGACGTGAGGATATGGGGAGGAGGACGGGTAAGCTGTGATGAAGTGAGAGAGTGGCATGGACATATATACACTACCAAACGTAGGGTGGATAGCTAGTGGGAAGCAGCCACATGGCACAGGGAGATCAGCTAGGTGGTTTGTGACAACCTAGAGGGGTGGGATAGGGAGGGAGGGAGACACAAGAGGGAAGAGATATGGGAACATATGTATACGTATAACTGATTCACTTTGTTGTAAAGCAGAAACTAACACACCATTGTAAAGCAATTATACTCCAATAAAAATAAAGGGAAGGATTTGCAGAGAAACTTCTCCAAAGAAGACATATAAATGCCCAGTAAGTACATGAAAAATGATGCTCAATATAATTAGCCATCGAGGAAATACAAATCAAACCCACAATGAGCTAGTACTTCACATCCACAAATATGGTTCTAATTATATAATTAGAAAATAACAAGTGTTGGCCAGTATGTGAAGAAATCAATAGCCTAGTACACTTTCAGTATGAATGTAACATAGAAACACCACTTTGCAAAACAGTCCGACAGTTCCTCAAAAGGTTAAATATAGAGTTACCATATAACACGGCAATTCCACTCCTAGGTATTTATTCAAGAGAAATGAGAATGTGTCCACACAAAGAAGTGTAAGTGAATGTTCATAGCAGAATTATTCCTATTACCCCCCAAATGGAAAAAAACTAAATGACCAACAATTGAATATGGATGAATAAAATTGTAAGATGGAATATTAGTCAGCAATAAAAATGAATGAAGTATGATACATGGCAAATACGGATAAACCTTGAAAACATGCGACTCATGAACATTTTTTTCATAAACTTTAGGAACAAATTTAACCAAGGACATGAAAGATCTATACACTGAAAACTAAGATAATTGATTTAAAAAGTTGAAGAAGACACAAAAAATGGAAAGATATTTTGTGTTTATGGACTGTAAGAATTAATATTGTTAAAATGGCCATACTACACAAAACCGTACAGAGACTCAATGCAATCCCTATCAAAATCCCAGTGGCCTTTTTCACAGAATCCGAAAATCCATATGGAACCATAAAAGACCCAGAATAGCTAAAGCAATCTTGTGCAACAAGAGCAGAGTGGCAGACCTTACTTCCTGGTTTCAAACTATATTACATAGCTATAGTAATCAAAACAGTATGGTAGGGACTTCCCTGGTGGCGCAGTGGTTGAGAGTCTGCCTGCCGATGCAGGGGACACAGGTTCGTGCCCCGGTCCAGGAGGATCCCACATGCCGCTGAGTGGCTGGTCCCGTGAGTCATGGCCACTGAGCTTGCGCGTCCGGAGCCTGTGCTCTGTAACGGCAAAGGCCACAACAGTGAGAGGCCTACAAACCACAAAAACAAACAAACAAACAAAAACAGTATGGTATCGGCATAAAAACCGACACATAGATCAATGGAACAAAGTAGAGAATTCAGAAATAAACTGAAGCATGTACGATCAATGAATTTTTGACAAAGGTGCCAAGAATACACAATGCAGAAAGGATAGTTTTTAATAAATGGTATTGGGATAACTGGATATCCACGTGCAATATGAAATAGCCAAACTAGCATGTCCATGTTTAGACCCATAAGGATGTTTATTTCAAGATTTTTTGCAGTGGCAGCACTTTGGAAGAAATCCGAATACCTTTCATTTGGGAAGATTTGGGTAAAATGTGGTAGGTGCAAACAATGGAGTATTCTGTGGCAGTCAGAAGTAACAGACTACATGTGCACACAAAGAAACATGGATAGATCTAAAATGCGTGATGATAATTTTTTTTTAATTGGAAAGTGATATGTGATAAAAAACACTACTTGTATAAATTTAAAATATGGAATTACTAATTTTTCCCCACAATCTGTTCCTCCTTTCTTTAACAGTAACAGACTTAAGCTGGGTTGTGACCTGGTTAGGATACATTTCCCAGGCTTCCAGATACTGGATACATTTTATCAAGCTCTTGCCCACGTGACTTCACATGTACTATCTCTGGGTTGGGGCCTCTAAGCAGTGGACTGGTGACTCCTCCATACCCTCTCTCTATTTCCTATCAGCTGTAACTGCCTTCAAGTAAAAAGAAAATCTCTGAAGAGGATAGCACAGAAACAAGGTGGAAGAAACCCTGGTTCCGAAATACCGATTTGAAAACCTGAAACTTAGATCTGGAACAACTACTGGGACTGGAACATGAGAGAGAAAAATGAACCTCTATCAGCTCGAAACATTGCAGTTTTGTTTGTTTGTGTTGCTGTTGTAGAAATTAAGCCTACTCTCACCAGCACACATACAAACATAATCTAATGCATATATATAAACAAAAGGATGTATAGTAAATGTATTCAGATAGCTGCTGGCTGCTTTAAAGGGTGGAAAAAGGAGTGGAAATAAAAAGGAGTCTATATGTCACACACATTCTCAACAGTGGGCCTCTGCTTAGATGAATGATGATGATGTGCTATAGCATGTGTATATGATAACACAAACCCCTGTAACTAGGTTTAAAAAAGGATAAAAGAGAAAAAGGAAAGAAGGCAATAGAATTATAAACTATAGACAATAGTTATTTCTCTACTCAAGAAAAATCTTCATACTTTATTGTATAATACTACAGTCAATAGATTGTAATTAACGTGCATAACTGTGAAGATCAAAACACTCCAAAAATGTTGAAAGGACAAGAGAACGGGAGAGCTGGGAAGCATTGCATTGGTTAACTCAGCGGTGGCTGTAGCCTCCAACATTCTTCACAGGTGTCTAGTGCCAGAGCATCTTATTTCCCTGGACAGTATCCCATTGTACCATACTCTCCGGACCACTTTAAATTGCTTTTTTCTCCACACCCAACCACAATCATGAAAGAAACTTTGTTCAGCTGCCATAATCTTTATAACTGACCTTTTAGAAACTTCCTACTTATTGGTCCTGATAACAGCATTTTTCAGTTGATGTTTTGGTGTTTTTTAGGAACAAAATTTTAGTTGGATTTTCTTTATTCCAGTGATTAGGACTAGATATTTGTTAAATATGAGTCACTGCTGATTGATTTGGACAGATAAAGACTTAGATACTTAGCACAACTTTTTACCAAAGCTGAAAACCTCTTAACTGAAAATTCATTTACCAGAGTTTTCGTGGCCTTTCCTTCCAGGGTGCATCTGCTGCTTTGAATTCTGGGTTGTCATTCTTCCCTAAACCTCACCCATTATTCCAGCACAACAAATTCCAGTGCTGTATCCTTTAATGGGAAGGGAGAATTGTCAAGCAAAATCTGAATGGCAAATCTTTCCAGATTATAAACCCATTTTTTCAGTTATCTCACCCATACATATATCAGCAGCATTTTTTAAAGTCGTGGCCTGTTTTTTTTACTGTCTTTAGAAATAACTCAACATAACTTTCAGAAGAACATGTCTCTCTCTTTTTGCATCTATCTTTCACTGTTTTACATAATTAAATAATGCAATTATAAGAATGAGAAGAACTGGGATAAACAGACTTGTGTACAAACCAAAGCAGCACTTGTTAAGCAGAATCAAAGGTATGCAGGGTCCTAAGAGAAACCAGCTACTATTCATGAACATTAATTGTGCCTAGGACATCAATGACTTACTATAATTTTGTTTGCATCTATAATTATATATACCAGTTTATTTTTAACTGTAATTAGAGAAGAGAATGGTAGAACATTAGTTAACATAAGTTGTTTCATTAGATGAAAGTGGTTTTTTTTAACTTTCACTTAATAATAAACAATTTGCCTATACTAATTTTTAAAATTTCTTCAGAAGAAAAGATAATATTTGGGGTAGGTGAAATCCATCTTTAGCTTAGATCATAAGCCTATTTTTGAAAAGGTGGTAATCATATAAGAATTTCATAAACACATGTTAAATATTTGAAAGTACACCTTAAATGAATAGCTATTAATTATGGCACTGCCTGGCTCACCAACGACAGTTTAATGATTTTAAACTAAAATTGTGATTTTAGTTATCACAATTCAGAACAAACTTTCTTCATTGGATCTATCTACCAAGATGTTGTCTGGTTTCAAAAACTGAAAACTTGATGAGTGAATTTTAATTTTTTTTCCTTTTATTTTCCTCCTTTTAATTAGTATCTGATTTATTCATATAATCTGATATTATGCATGAAGTACACATATGTGTATGAAATATCATAATTTCCTTCCAGCTAATACTAATAATCCCAACTCTAACCCAGTTTTCTTATTTATATGTGACAAACTATACACTGCAAAGTGTTGTTGGATCTTGTAGCTGTGTGTTCTCTTCTGATAAGTGGCTTTGTGGTCCCTCCTGCCCTCTGGGTATAATCTGCTACAAGGATTTTTTAGTCTCCCTTTTTATGCCCAGAAGCATAATGAACTACATAAGTGAGTATATTACATAGGAAATCTTACATCATGTGTTTTCAAGATTATAAATTCTAGTTTTAGCAGCATATTAAAATTATTTATATTACAAAGAAATAAATGCCACAATTTTTTTTAAAAAATTACCAACATCAAAGCTCACATTCAAGAAGGATGCACTTTATATAAATAATGTTAAGCATTATTATTCATCTTAGCTTTTTTTTCTTCGTATCGAGAGTTCAGCCTAGAAATGCTACCTTTCTCATTCCTTAGCCTCAACTCTCTGCTCAACCCAACATTATTTTAAATATATAGAATTTTTGTGAAATGTATAAATTCTATACTCATAAAATTATTACTCATTTATTTGTTGCTTACTTATTTTTAATGGGGGTTTGCAGGCAAGACATTTTACTATTGACTAAAATTATTAAAGGGTAAACAAAATCACTATTAAAAATTAACATTATTAAGAAACCACTGAAAACCTCTGTGTTGAAAATGACAAAAATCATGTGAAAGGTAGAAAGAATGACACTTGGGTAGGTTAGATGAGACTATTGAAGAATTCTTCTCTGTGCTACCATTCTCACTGATGGATAAAAGGATAAATTCTGGATTAGAATCACAGACCTCTTTCAACTTCCTTTTGTTCAAGTTTTGTCAAGTATATACTTGATGCAGTATACTTGCATACAACACATAATACTAAATTCTATAGTGTGTCAGCATGCCAACTAATTATGGTAATTCCCTTTTCAGAATATTGGCAGTCAATTAACATCCACAGATATAGCTAATGATAGGTCATGCATACCTTAAAAGACCAATATTACTATGATTTGATTACATTTCAAACATTTGAGAGCTTTCTCTGTAACAGACATTGTGCTGAGTACTTTATAGTTTATGTAGGAATACCAACCATAAGAAGAGGATAAGAACAAGTTGATAAATATATCATTAAGAAATTAGTTTACCTGTGTAACCTTTTATATTATTAGTCAACTTGCAGCCAGCCAACTCAAAGTTATTTAGGAAAATGGGGAAAAGAACTTAGGTAAACAAATTTAAAGATAATTCCACAATTAACTGATGTTATGATTCACTCAAATCCATTTAAAACTTTTTCCACTAAGTAAAAAATGGCATTTAATTGATTTCTCTTTATAATCTTGGTCCTTCATTTTATGAACTTAGAATCAGAAAACCTTTGTTTCAGTCTTGCATTAGCACTTCTTAGCTGGAAGACTTTGGCCTTTTTACTTAATCTATAAAGTAGGGTTAATGATATCTGTCTACCTATTTCACAGAACTTTCATGGGGATTAAATGTAGCAACAAAAAGAAACCCATTTCTTGAATTATAAATGTCATACAAATGTAATTTATGTTATCAATCAAGTGGGAATGTAATGAAATATGTGGTAGAAGATGAAAATGGTAGATCCAAATATTCTTTGAATAATTAGTAACAAGATATCTAAAAATTATCCGCAACCTTTCTTGTAAATTGAATTCCTAAAGTAAGAGTCCTAATTTTAGGTTTTAGAAAATAGGCTTTCTTTTCATACCAGAGTAAATTCAACTACTAAATTAATAGAACTTTTGCCCTCTTTCTAGATTTCTATTATGCTGGTTCATGACGATATATTCAATCATCCACCACCTCTTTAGTTTGTATCTATAATAATCTATGCCTGCATATTAATTTTAAGGTGATGGAATAAAAGAACTCTTAAACATAAGAAGCAAATGTTTGCCAATGCAGAATTTCAGTTAACTCTCCAAAATAATGATTGAATTGATAAAAGAAGTACTTCCTTTTATGTTGCAAACAAATAGGATGCTTTCACAATTTTTTAACTGTCTTTTATTTTAGGAGGAAGACTCATATTACATACTTATCACTGTCATCTCCCCATTGTGCTCCCATTAATATTAAAGGGAGTTCTATTCAGTGCATTAACATCTCAGCGAGAATCTGTCTCATTATAATTACCACTGACCTTGTCAATTTAAAATTTTAGCTTGGGTCGAAATTAAATCTCAGCTATTAAGAACAAACTAAAAGCAGAGTGAAAAGAGTATTCCTAACTAAAGGACTGATAAATTAATATATTAACTATAGAACTAGAACATAAACATTAACTATATGTTTGTATGGATGCACATATATATATGTATTTATAATGTTGAAGTGTATGCCACTTTCATTTAAATTGCTCTCAATCTTATATATCATAATCCCTACAGAGTTTTTAACAATTAGGGATACAGTGGTAATTCCTAGAGTTTCTGATTCGGTAGATACGGGTGAATCTCATGCTTATGTGTTTCTTAAAAGTATCACAGATAATTCTGATACACCCCCCAGGGTTAAGAACGTCTGTTCTATGTCATAGATGATTTAAGTGCATCTACTTTAATATATGAATCTGAACCGTAAATCTAGTTGCAGCTCCACTAAGCCTCCCTAATTGCACTCCGAATTGTCATTTTTGGCAAGACTTTGGAGACATATTTTCCATCAACACACAAACCTTGCATTGACCTCAATGACATTTAATAAAGCTACAATTTCAACCATGGCTCCTAGACCAGATAAATAACTTCTAACCTAAAAGCTGCTGCAAAGCTACTACTGAGATAGACAACTGAATTCCCATTTTAGAAACAAGCAGAATTCAGTAATAAGTATTTTTCTCCATATCTCCTATGCAACAAATGTTTATTGATTTCATTTTTATACCAATGTATAAGAATTTGTTTTGGCCTTAGGGAGCTTCATGAGAGAGTGAAGGAATGTGGAAAGGGGAAGGAGGAAAGGAGGAAAGGGAGGCAATGAGGGAGGGCTGGAGCGAGAGAGGATGGAGAACACAGAGGGGCAATTGGGTTGAGTGTTTTGTTTTGTGTCTGTTGACTTCCTTGACTGTTTTCAATCTGAATCTTGCCAAAAACTCCACGTACAAGACAGTTAACAAGGGAGCTACCTGCTGAAGTGTGTGTGGACTGAGGCAGGGCAGGTTTGGGGTGGACGGGGGTAAAAAGAACCACCCACTAAGTCTCTTGTTCACATTGGGGACCTTTGGGACCTGCAGAAAATGATTAAAAAACCCTTGTCTTCAGAATAAAGGGATCTGTTCTAAAATCTGGACTTCACTATTTAATAATTGTATAATTTAGGTAAGTTTTCTTAAAAATCATTTTGACTCAATTTCTTTTTTTATAAGTGGTATTTGAAAACCTACTTTCAACATTTTTGTGCATAGAATTAGTGTATACAAAGTCCTAGCACACGATAGATTTTAATTAATAGTAGCTACTACTACTATTATCACTTATAGGATAAGACATACACTAAATATCTTTTAGTGTGTGTCTTCTATGAATAAACAGTGTTAGCTATTAGGGTCAGAGCATGTCATCATCTCTTTTGGCCAAATATTATTTTTGTACTTCCTTGTTCTCAGCAATATGTTCATGGGAGGGTGTTTTTAAAACACATCAAGAGTATACAGCTAGCTGGTCTTCACCAACTGGAATCTCAGCTAAATCTCACCTGTTTGGAAGAGTTGATTCATTTCCAAAAATTTATGTATAAAAAAGGTTTTACAGGCTTCCCTGGTGGCGCAGTGGTTGAGAGTCCGCCTGCCGATGCAGGGGATACGGGTTCATGCCACGGTCCGGGAAGATCCCACATGCCACAGAGTGGCTGGGCCCATGAGACATGGCCGCTGAGCCTGAGCGTCCAGAGCCTGTGCTCTGCAACGGGAGAGGCCACAACAGTGAGAGGCCCGCGTACCACAAAAAAAAAAAAAAAAGTTTTTACTATGGGTGTGCATCTATAGTTACCTGCATTTGTAAGTCTAGATATTTTCCTCTTAATATATAAAGTAAAGGCAATAACAGTAAGGGAAAGTCCATTTTGTAGATCTATTGCCTAATTTTCCTGAGGGGTACCAGTTAAAGTAGATGTTGATGTTTGCTGTGGGGTTTCAATGTAACATTTATTGTTCTCTTCTGGTTATAATGACTAGCATTTAGAAAATATAGAAAAGTAGAAAAAAGACAAATTATCTCAATCCTTAAAGCTAATTCCTAGAGGTAAACCTCTGGGGAAAAAAGTTATGAACTTTTTAACACCTCTAATAGATGATAGCAATTTGTTTTTTGGAAAGATTATGCTGATTAATATCCTTATCATTTTATGAAAGTAAATGTCTACCACTAATTTGACTAAAAAAAATTTGTTTTGTTTTAATTTTCAAATATCAGAGAACTTTATTCTGCCATGCATAGGCCTTTTAGATGTATTTTTCTGCTCATTGTTCAATCATGTCCTTTGACTATGAATGTTAGCATTTTCCTTAAAATGTGTGGATCATAATTCAATTGATTATCTGTCCTGTTGTCATATCTGGAACAACTATTCAGTTTAAGTTATTCTAAGTTTCACTATTCTATATATTTCAGAACAGAAAATGTTTGTAATTAATACTCCTAAATAAATATTTCCCTACTGTCTCTTTCTTTTTTTTTTTTTAACACCTTTATTGGAGTATAATTGCTTTACATTGTTGTGTTAGTTGCTGCTGTATAACAAAGTGAATCAGCTATACATATACATATATCTCCATATCTCCTCCCTCTTGAGCATCCCTCCCACCCTCCCTATCCCACCCCTCTAGGTGGTCACAAAGCACCGAGCTGATCTCCCTGTGCTATGCAGCTGCTTCCCACTAGCAATCTATTTTACATTTGGTAGTGTGTATATGTCAATGCCACTCTCTCACTTCATCTCAGCTTACACTTCCCCTTTCCTGTGTCCTCAAGTGCATTCTCTACGTCTGCATCTTTATTCCTGTCCTGCCTTTAGGTTCGTCAGACCTATTTTTTTAGATTCCATGTATATGTATTAGCATACGGTATTTGTTTTTCTCTTTCTGACTTACTTCACTCTGTATGACAGACTCGAGGTCCATCTACCTCACTACAAATAACTCAATTTCATTTCTCTTTATGGCTAATATTCCATTGTATGTATATGCCACATCTTCTTTATCCATTCATCTGTCGATGGACACTTAGGTGGCTTCCATGTCCTGGCTATTGGTACTGCAATGAACATTGTACTACATGACTCTTTTTGAGTAAGGTTTACTCACGGTATATGCCCAATAGTGGGATTGCTGGGTCGTATGGTAGTTCTATTTTTAGTTTTTTAAGGAACCTCCATACTGTTCTCCATAGTGGGCTGTATCAATTTACATTCCCACCAATAGTACAAGAGGGTTCCCTTTTCTCCACGCTCTCCAGCATTTATTGTTTGTAGATTTTTGATGATGGCCATTTTGACCAGTGTCAGGTGATACCTCATTGTAGTTTTGATTTGCATTTCTCTAATGATTAATGATGTTGAGCATCCTTTCACGTGTTTGTTGGCAATCTGTATATCTTCTTTGGAGAAACGTCCATTTAGCTCTTCTGCCAATTTTTGGATTGGGCTGTTTGTTTTTTTTGATATTGAGCTGCATAAGCTGCTTGTAAATTTTGGAGATGAATCCTTTGTCAGTTGCTTCATTTGCAAATATTTTCTCCCATTCTGAGGGTTGCCTTTTGGTCTTGTTTATGGCTTCCTTTGCTGTGCAAAAGTTTTTATGTTTCATAAGGTCCCATTTGTTTATTTTTGTTCTTATTTCCATTTTTCTAGGAGGTGGGTCAAAAAGGATCTTACTGTAATTTATGTCATACAGTGTTTTACTTATGTTTTCCTCTAAGAGTTTCATAGTGTCTGGCCATACATTTAGGTCTTTAATCCATTTTGAGTTTATTTTTGTGTAGGGTGTTAGGGAGTGTTCTACTTTCATTGTTTTACATGTAGCTGTCCAGTTTTCCCAGCACCACTTATTGAAGAGGCTGTCTTTTCTCCACTGTATATTCTTGCCTCCTTTATCAAGGATAAGGTGACCGTATGTGCGTGGGCTTATCTCTGGACTTTCTATCCTGTTCCATTGATCTATATTTCTGTTTTTGTGCCAGTACCATACTGTCTTAATTGCTATAGCTTTGTAGTATAGTCTGAAGTCTGGGAGCCTGATTACTCCAGCTCTGTTTTTCTTTCTCAACATTACTTTGGCTATTCGGGGTCTTTTGTGTTTCTACACAAATTGTGGAAGTTTTTGTTCTAGTTCTGTGAAAAATGCCAGTAGTAGTTTGATAGGGATTGCATTGAATCTGTATATTGCTTTGGGTAGTAGAGTCATTTTCATAATTTTGATTCTTCCAATCCAAGAATATGGTATATCTCTCCATCTATTTGTATCATCTTTAATTTCTTTAATCAGTGTCTTATAGTTTTCTGCATATTGGTATTTTGTCTCCTTAGGCAGGTTTATTCCTAGGGATTTTATTCTTTTCATTGCAATGGTAAATGGGAGTGTTTCCTTAATTTCTCTTTCAGATTTTTCATCATTAGTGTATAGGAATGCAAGAGATTTCTCTGCATTAATTTTGTATCCTGCTACTTTACCCAATTCATTGATTAGCTCTAGTAGTTTTCTGGTAGCATCTTTAGGATTCTCTATGTATAGTATCATGTCATCTGCAAACAGGGACAGTTTTACTTCTTCTTTTCTGATTTGGATTCCTTTTATTTCTTTTTCTTCTGTGATTGTTGTGGCTAAAACTTCCAAAACTATGTTGAATAACACCGGTGAGGGTGGACAACTTTATCTTAGAGTCTCAGAAGGTTGTGCTTTTCAAATAATTTCTCCATTTCTTCCACGTTGTCCATTTTATTGGCATATAGTTTCTTGTCGTAATCTCTCATGATCCTTTGTATTTCCACAGTGTCAGTTGTTACTTCTCCTTTTCCATTTCTAATTCTGTTGATTGGAGTCTTCTCCCTTTTTTCTTGATGAGTCTGGCTAATGGTTTATCAATTTTGTTTATCTACTTGAAGAACCAGCTTTTAGTTTTATTTATCTTTGCGATTGTTTCCTTCATTTCTTTTTCATTTATTTCTGATCTGATCTTTATAATTTCTTTCCTTCTACTAAATTTGGGGGGGGTTTGTTCTTCTTTCTCTAACTGCTTTAGTTCTAAGGCTAGGTTGTTTATTTGAGATTTTTCTTGTTTCTTGAGGTAGGAATCTATTGCTATAAACTTCTCTCTTAGAACTGCTTTCACTGCATCCCATAGGTTTTCATCGTGTCTCCATTGTCATTTGCTTCTAAGTATTTTTTGATTTCCTCTTTGATTTTTTCAGTGATCTCTTGGTTATTTAGTAGCATATTGTTTAGCCTCCATGTGTTTCTATTTTTTTACAGTTTTTTTTTTTTCTGTAATTGATACCTAGTCTCATAGTGTTGTGGTCAGAAAAGATACTTGATATGATTTCAATTTTCCTAAATTTACCAAGGCTTGATTTGTGACCCAAGATATGACCTATCCTGAAGAATTTTCCATGAGCACTTGAGAAGAAAGTGTATTCTGTTGTTTTTGGATGGAATGTCCTATAAATATCAATTAAGTCCATCTTGTTTAATGTGTCATTTGAAGCTTGTGTTTCCTTATTTATTTTCCTTTTGGTTGATCTGTCCATTGCTGAAAGTGGGGTTTTAAAGTCCCCTACTATTTTAGTGTTGCTGTCGATTTCCCCTTTTATGGTTGTTAGTATTTGCCTTATGTACTGAGGTGCTCCTATGTTGGGTGCATAAATATTTACAATTGTTACATCTTCTTCTTGTACTGATCCCTTGATCATTATGTAGTGACCGTCTTTGTCTCTTATAATAGTCTTTATTTTAAAGTCTTTTTTGTCTGATATAGAATTGCTACCCCAGCTTTCTTTTGATTTCCATTTGCAAGGAATAACTATTTCCATCCCCTCCCTTTCAGTCTGTATGTGTCCCTAGGTCTGAATTGGGTCTCTTGTAGACAGCACATATATGGGTCTTGTTTTTGTATCCATTCAGCCAGTCTATGCCTTTGGGTTGGAGCATTTAATCCATTTACATTTAAGGTAATTATCGATATGTATGTTCCTATTACCATTTTCTTAACTGTTTTGTTTTTGTTATTTTAGGTCTTTTCTTTCTCTTGTGTTTCCTGCCTAGAGAAGTTACTTTAGCATTTGTTGTAAAGCTGGTTTGGTGGTGTTGAATTCTCTTTGCCTTTGCTTGTCTGTAAAGGTTTTAATTTCTCCACTGAATCTGAATGAGATCCTTGCTGGCAAGAATCATCTTGGTTGTAGGTTTTTCTCTTTCATCACTTTAAATATGTCCTGCCACTCCCTTCTGGCTTGCAGAGTTTCTGCTGAAAGATCAGCTGTTAACCTTATGGGGTTTCCCTTGTATGTTATTTGTTGTTTTTCCCTTGCTGCTTTTAATATTTTTTTCTTTTTGTTTAATTTTTGATAGTTTGATTACTATGTGTCTTGGCATGCTTCTCCTTGGATTTATGCTGTATGGGACTCTCTGCACTTCCTGGATTTGATTATCTCTTTCCCATATTAGGGAAGTTTTCAACTATAATCTCTTCAAATATTTTCTCAGTCCCTTTGTTTTTCTCTTCTTTTTCTGGGACCGCTATAATTCGAATGTTGATGCATTTAATGTTGTCCCAGAGGTCTCTGTGACTGTCCTCAATTCTTTTCATTATTTTTTCTTTACTCTGCTCTGTGGTAGTTATTTCCACTATTTTATCTTCCAGGTCACTTATTCATTCTTCTGCCCCAATTATTCTGCTATTGATTCCTTCTAGAGAATTTTTAATTTCATTTATTGTGTTGTTCATCATGGTTTCCTTGCTCTTTAGTTCTTCTAGGTCCTTGTTAAGTGTTTCTTGTATTTTCTGCATGCTATTTCCAAGATTTTGGATCATCTTTACTATCGTTACTCTGAATTGTTTTTCAGGTAATCTGCCTATTTCCTCTTCGTTTTTTTTGGTCTGGCGGGTTTTTACCTTGCTCCTTCATCTGCTGTTTCTCTGTCTTCTCCTTTTGCTTAACTTACTGTGTTTGCGGTCTCCTTTTAACTGGCTACAGGTTCATAGTTCCCGTTGTTTTTGGTGTCTGTTCCCAGTGGTAAGGTTGGTTCCGTGGGTTGTGTAGGCTTCCTGGTTGAGGGGACCGGTGCCTGTGTTCTGGTGGATGAGATTGGATCTTGTCTTTCTGGTGGGCAGGACCATGTCCAGTGGTGTGTTTTGGGATGTCTATGAACTTACTATGATTTTAGGCAGCCTCTTTGCTAATGCATGGGGTTGTGCTCCTTTCTTGCTAGTTGTTTGGCATAGGGTGTCCAGCACTGGAGCTTGCTGGTTATTGAGTGGAGCTGGGTTTGGAATTGAGATGGAGCTCTCTGGGAGAGCTTTTGCCATTTGATATTATGTGGGGCTGGGAGGTCTCTGGTGGTCCAATGTCCTGAACTCGGCTCTCCCACCTCAGAGGCTCAGGCCTGACGCCTGGCTGTAGCTTCAAGACCCTGTCAGCCACAACGCTGTTCCGCCGCCGGGGCCACCACTGCTCCAGATCCCCTGGGAGTGTCGTCGGGCTGCCGCTCACAGTACAACACCTAGAGCCCCACGTTTGCAGAGAGACCAGGGCTGCCAGCACCAGTGCCACCGCCTGCAGAAGCCGTTTCTCCTTCCACCTCATCGGGCTGGTCAGCCCCGCAGCCCCCTGCTGGCCCAGCTGCACTGCACCCAGTGCCACACGTCCACCCGGCAGCGGCATTAGCTTAGCAAGGAGAAGCGACCGCGGTGCCGGCCCCGTGCCAACTCCCTTACTGTCTCTTTATATGCAACACAGGTCCCTCTTCTTTGATTTCAGTTCTTCATGATTTTATGTAAACTGGTTCCTTTCCTGCATTTGAGGGGAGGTTTTGTTTTTCAGAAAAATAAAAAGAGGAGACACATTCCCCATTTTGCCTATGATCTCTTTTCTTCCTCATATTCCCCACCTCTAGATTAAATATTCATTTGTAATTTGTAAATATTTTTTAAGATTGTCCTAATTAACCTTTATCCATCATTCTTTGACTCATATTAAGGACAATTTTGAAGCTCTTCAAAAGTGGTTATTCAATTTTCCATACGCTAATTATGATTAATCCATTTTTATGCTTCATGTATTACTAAAGATAATGATAGATAGACAAATAGAAGGAAAAAAGATGATAGATAGACAGATAGATAGGACTAGAAGTATTGACTACTCCTTCCTTTACTGAAACAGGAGACTGAAAGAGAACAAGGGATATTGGGCAAAAATATAATGCTGTGCTTTACCAGCATGGTCATTTCAATATTCATATCTTGTAATTAAAGAATAAAAGAGCCCTTTTATTATTCAAACAGGTCTAATTAGAAACAGGAAAATAGATACTATTATGTATTAACATAAACTAATGGGCTATGGAAGTTGTTGTTTGCCAAATTCTAAGTAAGGTAATCTTATGTTCATTTTGCCCTGGGGCAGTAAGGATTTACATATGTCCTTTCACTCTCATAAATGACTTGCTTTAGATGATTAGTTCATGGTTACATTATTATAATGCATTTAGAACTACAAAAAAGCAAAGCAAACTAACTAGCATCAGTTAAGACAGAGTGAAAAATAGACCTAAATGGGAGAGCCCATATATACATTGAATCAAGAGACGTGAAACTAAAAAATCCATCTTCATGCACTTTACTCTGGAGAATTTTGGATGTCCTCAGGAATTATAGACTGCCCTGGTAAAGTCCGTTGGGTGCTACCCAGACAGAGTGAACCAAACTTTGGAAATGTACTCATATAGTACAAAGGAAATCAAGAAAATGAGAACTTTACTTGTACTGAGGTTTCTTGCAGAGGAGTAAAATTTGCAAGGAGCAACTGAAGAAGTGAGGTGTGTTGGATGGGTGCTAAGTTTAGCAGTGAGTTTCAGCCCACAAAGATAATCCTTATTCCACTTAAATGTTTTCTTTTTGAATGCTGAAAAATCTCCATGTGTGGTACAGCTTCAAAAGTTGCTCTTGTTTATAAAAATTATCACGGTTTAAGTTTAAAAGAAATGTGTCTACATTGGATAGCCAATTCTGAGATCTGAAGGAGTGGGAACATCTTATCAAGGGAGATTGATTTTCTTCAGAAGCCGTCTTGTGGTTAGGGGCTTAGCAATGGAGGCAAAACTGAGGTAAGAGGACTGAGAATTAGAGAAACCAGTTCTTAATGACATTATTTGAACCTAGCATCACACTATTCATGAATCTACTCAAGCACTGAAATCGTCCATGTTTATAAGCCAATAGGTTTATGTTTTTTCTCTCTCTCTCATCTATCTATCTATCTATCTATCATCTATCTTTCTTTTAAAAGTTGTGTTTTCTATCACTTGAAACCAGAAAGACCCTAACTGATTCACTGATTCAGATGGTCAGAAACAGGGTGCTAAATATAGCATTCTAATATGTGGATTTGAGTTATCTGGAGTCAGGCAGCCATTGAAAAAGGAACTCTCTAGCCTGGGCTGAATATTGACAACCCCTTTTTATGCTGTAGAAAACTAGTTAAACAGGTGCCTCTAGTTTTTCGGAAAATCAGACTTTGGTCATTTCAATCCTCCAGCATCAGGTGATTTTGTAGGATACATTCAAATGTTGGAATAAACTGAGTACCCGTAATCATTTTCAATAACACTGTATGAGAAAAAAACTGTCCTAAACTGAAACTGTCCCATTTCAAGTAAGAGAGTAAAAATAATACAACTTTAGTAAGAGAGCATCCCCCTTCTGCCTGTTTTGTAATCTGAGATGGTTGCAAATCCATTAATTTGTGTTGGAAGAGAAGAACTCTTTATCCTAAACTAAAATTACTGTTAGCAGGGACTGGGGGGGGGGGGGGCGGGGCGGGGAATCCCTAGCAGGAGGTAGGATCAGGTCCTGGAAGAAGCCTTATGCACTAGTTAGGATGTGGCCAACACATATATCAGATTTAGTCCTGTTTGTGTACTGCCCACAACTAATAATGTGGCATTATTACATTATTTATTACATTTATTACATTACAACTTTTACATTTTTTAAAGTGTAAAATAAAACTAAGAATAAGAGATAGAGGACTTATGTGGCTAGAAAAGCCTAAAATATTTACTATCTGGCCCTTTATTTGAAAATTGTGCCAGTCTTGCCAGATCACTCTCAAGAACCTCTTGTTTGGCTTCTCTGCCAGATAAAGGCAACAATCATTCTTGCTGACAAGATGCAATTGGAATGCATACATGAGAAAAGAAATAGATCAGTAGTTGCTTCCCACTACCATCTATTTTTTGTTCCCAAAACTGTCCTAAGAGAGAGGCTAAGATTGACATCATGTAAATGAGGGCTTTGGGATGTGGAGTACTGAGGCCAAGGCTGCATTCTAAGAACTAAATATTTCTAGGAAGATTTCCATATTTAAGGCTCAACAAAGTCTTTGACTTTTCTTAATGACCTCTGAGGCTCAAAATATGAAAATTAATTGGAACCATACTATTTTTTAAAGAAGACGTAGTATGAGAAAAACTTCATGATTGAACAATAATGGCAAAATGAAATATCTGACTTCTTGAATACATGGTAAAGTGAAATGGCCTCTAAAGGAATGCAGGTTCCTAAAAAGACATTCTGATAAATGCCCATTTCCAATGTGGCCACGGAACATGATAAAGAGAGATTCTGTCAGAAATGATACCTAGGACTTGCATAAACTGGCTGGTCATGGAACTAATTCCACTGCCAGAAGAATGATCCTTCTCATTTCTGTCCAGCATGCCAAGATATGTGCTGTGCTCTGGTGACTACCATGTTGTTTCCTACACCACCGCTCCCTGCCCCCGTTTCAAATGGAGCTGACTTTATCACGTTTAGTTCTTCTCTTTCTACAATGTATGTTGGGTGTGTTGGGGTGCCTATAAAGACTACATGACGTGTTGAAATCTCTGGCATTTGGAGTTATACATAGGAATGGAATGAGACTCCTAGTTGTCTAGATTAGGAGTTAACAAATGCTTTTAGAGATGTGATCATTTTTAGGTGTATTTATGCGAAGTGTGTATATGTGTATTTCTGTAGATATGTATATTGAATATGTGTGTATGTTTGTGTGTATGAGAGAGACAATAAAAGTAGTGAACCTTATCAATAACTTCTGTTTGTTCCCACACCATCCAGGCTTCTTTTTCTCGTCCTATATGTTCCCAATGGAGTTGACCTTATCCCTGGTTACTCAGAACTAAACAACCAGAGTATTTCATATATTGATTGGATAAGGATAAGCATATTATTCATGTGCTTCTTTACCAATGAAATTAAAAAAGACTTTTGCTAGAAGTTCTGGAATAGAGAGTTTCACTCTTTCTTCACCAAATTTCAACCTAAAAGAGCAATAATTGGGAGATTGGGATTGACACATATACACTACTATATATAAAATAGATAACTAATGAGAACCTATTGTGTAGCACAGGGAACTCTGCACAATGCTTGGTGGTGACCTATATGGGAAGGGAATCTAAAAAACAGTAGATATGTGTATATGTATAACTGATACCCTTTGCTGTACAGCAGAAACTAACACAACATTGTAAAGCAACTATACTCCAACAAAAATTAACTTAAAAAAAGAACAATAGTAACAAGAGCTATATAATTCTTCTTGTGACTGCCTGAGACCTAAGAAGGGTACTGAAACAGAGTAAGTGGAAGAAAGGGAGAGACAGAGAGAGAGACAGATAGACAGACAGACTAACTAGTTTGCAGGGACAACAGTTAGGTCCTGGATCAAGTCAAACTACTGGGGTTCTTCAACCACTTGAGCAAATAAATCCATTTCAATCTTAAAAGCCAGTTTCCATTGTAGTTTTGTCACATGCAGCATATTCACTCTCTGATGAATAAAGTGAAGTTTTTTTTCATTCAGAGTGTATAAAAGTAAACAGTTAACTAACTAAATGAATAAATAAACCCAACAAGTCAGTGCTCCTCCCCTTACAGAATCCAATCTAATTTGTACTCCACATTAACTACGACACTCAAAGTCTTACTTTTCCACTATTGTAAACTCTGAGTTATTTCCAATTTTCCAACTGACCTGCTTACATCAGGCACAGTCTTTATCAGAATAAGTTACACACAGTAAGTACTAAGGAGCTCTTACATCCAAAACTATGTTTGAAATCTGGTCTAAAGCCAAGAAATCTGGTCTGAAGAAGTTAAAGCTTTCCCAATAGTTGTCAAATTGTTTTGAAAAGCGATATTCAGAGCAGTCAATAATAAAGCAGAATTGTCCCACTGAATGACTGTTTACAACTATCATGCAACCAAATCCTTGTAAAAATAAACAAACAACCAAACAAAATCTTGTGATTATCTGGCCTTTCAGAAACACCCAGAGACTGGATATGGGATTGTGGAAATTGGGAGGATGACCCTGAGAAAATTTTCTGTGCCATGTATATGGTGAGATTTCTGTGAGTGTTTTATCATGTGTGACAGCATTTCAAATCATCATTTGTATGGTTTTTCATCAGCCTGTGTATACACAGGAATAAACATGCACTGATATGTGGCTTTGTCCACCACTGTCAAGGGTCTCCTTTCTATATTTTTAATCTATACCATCTACAGTTTTACTTACCCAATTGTTATTTTTCTAATCTGTATATGCCTAGGTAGCAAGGGGAAATTTTGCTCAATAAAGATAGTCACCAGGACTTGAAAATTCTATTACCCTTTGCTCTTAAGAAGTTTAGTGGTAGCCTTAAGATCAAGTTCTATCCAAATTAAGTAAGGGGCCAACTTGATGGTATGATATGCATATACATTATGAAATGATCACACACAATTAAGCTAACTAACATATAATCAACTCACATAGTTACATTTGTTTTCTTTTTTTTTTTTTTCTTTCCTTTGTGGTAAAAACATCTGAGATCTACCCTCTTAGCAAGTTCCAAGTATTTCAATTATTTCTGTCACAGAGTGTCAAAACACCTTGGGATTTCCTGAAAAGTAGGAGTGTCTCTGTTATGGTAATGGGATGACTCATGGTGGGCTCCCTAGATAGCTCAGGAGGACTGTTCACCAGAAAGTCCAACCACATAATCAGAAAGCTATAACTTTGGTCCAGTCCAACTTCTGGTGAAGAGAAGGAGGCTAGAGATTGAATTCAATCACGTAGTCAATGTAGTTAATAAATCACGCTTAAGTAATGACCTCAATAAAAACTCTGGACACCAAGGTCCAGTGGTGCTTTATGGTCATGGAATGCAATCATGTGCCGGGAGGGTGATAGGCCCAGATTATACCACAAGAGAGCATAAAAGCTTCATGTCCACCTCTCCGCCAGACCTTGCCCTCTGCATCTCTTCAATTTGGCTGTTCCTGAGTTGTATTATTTACAATAAAAATGTAATAATAAACACAGCACTTTCTTGAATTCTATGAGTTAGAGCTGTTCTAGTGAAATATTGAATCTGAGAGATCCCTGGGCTGGTTAGTCATAAGTACAAATAGCCCCAAGACAAGCTGGTGTCTGAAGTGAGGGAAGTCTTGTGAAAGACTGAGTTCCTTAACTTGTGACTTGTGATGCTAACTCTAGGTGGTTAGCATCAGAATTGTATTGTAATCCACCTTTGTTGGGGTAGAAATGGAACATTTTGAAATTTTCAGCTTCCTGGTCAGAAGTGTGAGTTTGGTTGGGGGGTCACCAACACTTGTGACAAGTGTCTGTAGTGTGAGTAATCTTATTAAGGTCTTTGCCCTTAACTTGTATCATCTGAGCTATCTCCAGGTAGTTCATGTCAGAATTGGACTGAACTGTAGGACACCAATGGGAGTCAGAGAATTGTGTAGGAGCATTGTATGATGTTAACTGTGGATTTATTGTGGATGCCATTTATCAGGTCAAGAAAGGTCCCTTCTATCCTAGTTTGTTAGTGTTTTATCTTGAAAGGATGTTGGACTTTTAAAATGTGTTTGCTACATCTATTGAGATGGTCATGTGGCTTTTGTCCTTTATGCTACTGATACAGTGTGGTGCAACTCTGAGATAAAGGTTATGGTATATAATCCTTTCTATATGTTGCTGGATTCAGTCTGCTAGTATTTTACATATATTTTCATAAGACATAGTGGTCTATAGTTTTTCGTGTGATATCAGTGTTTGTATGGGGTATCAGAGTAATATTGGCCTCATAGAATGATTTGGAAAGTGTTCTCTTCTATTTTTTGGAAGAGCTTTTTAAGAATTAGTAATCATTCTTCTTTCAGTTTTGATAGAATTCATTATTGAAACCATCTGGGCCTTAGCTTTATTTTGCAGAAAAATTTTAAATCACTAATTGGGCTGGGTTGAATAGTATACTCTCAAAATTCATGTCCACCCACTCACAATCTGACCTTATTTGAAAATAAAGTTTTGCAGATGTAATTAGTTAAGATGAGTCCATACTGGATTAACATGGGCCCTAAATCAAATATAACTGGGATACTTATAAGAAAAGGAAAGAACACACAGAAAGACCAACACACACAGGGAAGGCTGTGTAAATGCAGCTACAAGCCAAGAAATCAGTGATGCCAGTGGCAACACAGACTAGAAGGAAACAAGGAAGATTTATTCCCTAGAGCATTCAGAGGAAGCATGGATATGCTGACACATTTATTTCAAACTTCTGGCCTCCCAAACTGTGAGAGAATAAATTTATGATGTTTTCAAACACCCAATTTGTGGTAATTTGTTTCAGCAGCTCTAGAAAATTAATACTCTGATTAAATCCTTTATTTGCTATAGATCTATTCAAATTTTCCAAAAAAAATATCAAATTTTCTATTTTGGGGAAATCAGTTTCAGTAGATTATGTCTTTCTAGGATCTGTATATTTCATCTAAGTTGCCTAACTTGTTGACATACAATTATCCATAGTGTTTATTTATGCTCCTTTCTATTTCTGTAAGATTGGTAGTAATCGCCACTCTTTAATTCTAGATTTTAGCAATTTAAGCCTTCCTATATTTTTCCTTGGTTAGTCTAGCTAGAGCCTTGTCAATTTTGTTAATTTTTTTCAAAGAACCAACTTTTGTTTTCAGTTATAGTCTTTATTATTTTTCTATTCACTATTTCATTAATATCTGTTCTATTATTTCCTTTCTCTTTTTGGATTTAGGGTTGATTTTCTCCTTTCTACAGTGCCTTAAGGTGGAAAGTTATTAATTGATTTGAAATATTTCTACATATTAAAGTATTTTAATGTGGCATTTACATGTATATATTTCCTTGTAAGCCTTGCCTTAAATCCCAGAAAATATCCCAGAAATTCTGGTACATTGTGCTTTCAATTTCTTTTACTTCAAAATATTATCTGATTTCTCTTTTGATTTCTTCCTTGACTTATTGGTTATTTAGAGTATTTTGTTTAATTTCTATGTATTTTTGAATTTCCCAAATTTCCCTAAGGTATTATACTCTAATTTCATTCCATTGTGGTCACAGAACATACTTTGTATTATTTTACTACTTTTTAATTTATTATGGTTTATTTAATGACCTATATTGAAATTTCATGGTGATTACTGTGATGATTACTGTGTTGATTACTGTGTATAATTTTATGTATTTTAAAGAAGCTGAGAGAATAAAAGAACAAGTAAACTTAAAGAGTTTGTTATATTAACCTTATTTAACATCTCTAGTTCTTTTTATTTCAAACTGTGGATTCACGTGGATTCAAGTTATCATCTCGTGTCATACCCTTACTCCAGCACAGCTCTATTCCCACTGATCCCTTTCATGCTGTTATAGTCAACATATTAAATTTTTCTACGTTACAGAAAATCTATGATACAAACCTAACAGTAAAGTTGTGTACATGATGCTTTACACAATTATTTTTTAAATCACTTAAGAAAAGAAAGGAGAATGCAATTATACTGTCCCTTTTTCATTCCCTACATAATTATATTTACTAGCACTCTAATTTTTCACAGGGATTCAAATTACTCTTTTACATCACTGGCTTCCATTCTGAAGTAATTCCTTTATTATACCTTATTTTCTCCTACTATTTGTTCTTTTATTGAAATATAGTTGATTTACAATATCATATTTATTTCAGATATATAGCATAGTGATTCTGTATTTTTACAGATTATACTTCATTAAAAGTTATTACAAGATAATGGTTATAATTCCTTGTGCTGTACAATATATCCTTGTTGCTTATCTATTTTCCTTTGTTATATCTTGTAAGGAGACTTTGCTAGCAACAAAGTTTTTCGGTTTTGCTCATCTTGGAATTACTTTATTTTACCTTCATTATTGAAGGATAGTTTTCTAGATATGATTCTTTATTGACAATTTTTTTTCTTTTAGCACTTTAAATATGACCTCTCACTGCCTTCTGACATCCACTATCTCTGATTAGGAGTAAGCTATTAATCTTATTAGAGACTTTTTTTTTTTTGTAGTTGGGTCCTTTTTATCTCACATCTTTCAAATTTTTTTTCTTTTCTTTTAACATTTCAACTGTTGAAGTATCTGAGTATGGATCTTTGTGTTTATCCTAGTTGGTGTTTGTAGTTCTTCATGGATGTTTAGAGTAATGTTTTTTGTTGTATTTTGGGAAGTTTTCAGCTATTATTTCTTCCAATACTTTTCCTGCTCTTTTTCCTCTCTCCTCTCTTTCTGATACTCCAATACATACATGTTAGTGGACTTAATGATGTCCCACATTTTTTTGAGGTTATTTCCCTCTTTCTTCATTCTTTCTTCTCTCTGTTCTTCATATTGCATATTTGTCTATCTGTCTTCCAATTCACTGATTTTTTTTTCTGCCAGATAAACTCTATTGCTGAGACCTGTTAGTGATTTTTTTCATTTCTGCTATTGTATTTTTCAACTCTAGAATTTCCATTTAGTTTTGAAAATAATTTCCTTCTTTACTGATATTCTCTATTTGATAAGCCATTGTCACTATTACTTCCTTAAACATATTTACAACAGTTCTTCGAACATATTTACAATATGTTCTTGACACCTTTGTCTGCTATTTCTGACCTCTGGGCCTTCTCAAAGGCAATTTCCGCTGCCTGCCTTTTTTCCTGTATATGAGTCACACTTCTCTGTTCTTTTTCAGGTCTCTCTCTCTCTTTTTGGTAGAAAACTAGTCATTTAAGATACTATGTTGTTGCAACTCTGGATACCCACACAGAATTTGATATTTATTTGTTTAGTGACTTAGCGGGACTATTTCAACGAAGTCTATTCCCCTGCAATGTGACGGCTGATGGCCCTCCTTATGGTGTGCAGCTGGGCCGTGCACACAGTCACTCTGACTCCCTTACCCCTTGCTACCAGGGAGCTAGTGATGTTAGCTGGCCTCTTTTTTTTTTTTTTTTTTTTGTGGTACACGGGCCTCTCACTGTTGTGGCCTCTCCCGTTGCGGAGCACAGGCTCCGGACGCACAGACTCAGCGGCCATGGCTCACAGGCCCAGCTGCTCTGCGGCATGTGGGATCTTCCCAGACCTGGGCACAAACTCGTGTCCCCTGCATCAGCAGGTGGGCTCTCAACCACTGTGCCACCAGGGAAGCCCTAACTGGCCTCTTTTTGATGCACTTTCTCTTACCTCTCTATTACAATTCAAGCTAGACTCTCTTGGGATTGCATCCAGCAGCTAGTCTCCACTAATTGTTAGCTCATTGTTCTATTGTTTTTGACACGTCCTTGAGACATAAATTGTTCCACAATTTGATCCAACTGAATTCAAGCTCAGTTGCAGGGGTAGTCTTCTAGGTATTTCTCAACACTAAGATAGCTCTTCGTAGCTGTCTCTTTCCCTAGTTCTCCCTGTGAAACTTTTACCTTGTTTAGTGTTTTCATTTGTCACTGTTGTAGAGCAACCAGCATCCTCTTAAAAAAATCTCCAAGAAAAAAGACAGGGTTGCTTGTGTGGGTGCAGAAATAGTCACTTCAACATCTACCACCCTTAAATGGCAAACCACTCTCACCTCCCCACACCCAGGGATTATGCAGATTCTTAAGGATTGCTTAGAGCATACATACTTTGATTTCTTCTACCTTCTTTATAAAAGTATTGGTATTGACATTATGATGTCTCTGGTCTATTTATGTGATTTTTATAGTGAAAGGAATAAGATACAAAAAATCTGGAGGATAGTTATATCTTGCCAAATGTTATACACATTTTCTTTTTGTAAACATTTTAAAAAACATTTAGCTTCTACACACTACAAAATCATTGGTATAATAGAATATAATTAAATATAGTTTCCATAACTGCTGAAGTATGAAAATGAATTACATATTCTGTTCGTAAAGTTTAAGAAAAAAACCTTCTCCCTCTCTTTATATATATGTGTATGTGTGTGTGTGTGTGTGTGTATTCACACTGTATTGCATTTATATGTGTTTATACATATATATATTTATTTATTTATACATTTGGGGGGGGCTATTAGATAAGGAAGTGAACATTTCCCACTAAAGTGTATTGAGAAGTTTTCTTAAGTTTTAAAATGTCATGCTTATTATAATTCCTTTAATTTTATATTACTAATTTTTTTTTTAAATTTTAGCAATTCTCCTAATTTTCCATAGACCACCTTGTCTCTTTTCCTTTATTCTGCTAATGTTACCTCCTTCTATGAGAACACAGAGGCTACCAGGCTTGAATTTACCTTATATCTCATCTGTCTACATTGTAACATCCATATTTTTCATACCTTTTGTTTTCCTTTGAACAATCTTAAAGGTAGTTTTGTCTCTATTATTTCTTTTGGTTATTTTATTGTTGTTGTTCTTTGCTCACTGCATAATTAAATTTCCTTCATAATATAAATTTTGTCCCCCTAACTTGACCTTTATACTCTGCCTAAAAATATCTTCAAGACTTTTCCATTCTAAATATAACATCAATTTCCCCAAAGTCACCAGGCTGATCAGCCATATTCCTTTTTAATGTCCAATCATAAGAACCTAAACCTCTTTATCATTGTTCTGTAAGTTTAGTGAATTATCAGAGTCTTCCCTGGGCTGTTCTACAAACCTGCCCTGGCTTACATTTGCACCCTTAGCTCGTCCTCCTCTGCCATGTGTCATCACCGCCATCTTGAATTTGGTTTCTCTCAGGCTGCCGTTACATTGTGCTCCCCTAAATGTCTTTGGCTCAAGTGTAAGCATAGATTCTTTTCTTCATTTTAGATAATGAAAGAAAAACCTAGGCTGTGCAAGGTAGTTAACAAAACCTACCTGAAATATAAAAGATTTTAAAACTTTAATGATGCTACAGATACATTTACAATTATCCAGTAGAAGTGCTTGGATTCTGTGTCGTCTGCTGGTCACCTTTTTTATTCCCCAGTGCCTAATCTCTAAAAATGGTTCAAATACTTAGGCAGTGGAGTCCCACAGGTTTAAGGCTTAAGTTGTTAGTATTTGGCAGGAAAACATCTAAGTCAGCAAAGCCAGACAGGTGAACAGAACTAAGAGCTGAACTAGAGCCAAGTCCAAAAAGGAAAGAGGATAATCCAAGGATTCTATAAACTGAAGGGACTAGAAGCTGATATCAAAACTAACGTGAACATTAGGACTCCAAGATAAAGTTTGTTGAAAGCACCACCTGATAGTGACTGACTTTAGTCAGAAGAGAAAATGAAGGAAGTTGATGCAAGAAATTGTCTCCAGCTTATGTTAAGTGTTAGCAAGGACATTTATGTAAGTAGACTGTACCACAATTCATTGTAGATCTTTCACTAAAAAACTAATTGCTCACCATATTGTAAGTGTTGTGCTAAGCACCTGATACAATTGTCAAAAAGGTAGATCTAATTATTCAATAAATATTTACTGGGTACTTACTATGTGCCAGAGATGAACGATGAATAAATTATAGCGAGTGACCTTGAGGAGCTTATACTCCACTTAAAAGATAGAGTTGTAAACAGCTCATTTCAATACAAAATGAGCAGGCACACAAACTGAAAAAAACAGCAAAAACAAACATATAAGAACAACAACATTTTTATGCACATTGAGAAACCATCGGCATGTGTTATTTCTTTTCAAGACTGCCACAAGAAGAAAAGACTAAATAGGGCAATACAAATATGTTCTTCCATGGGGGCATTTTACATAAAAGGAAATGCTTAGCTAATCATTGTTAGATTGGACATGAAAAAAAGTGTCTAAAGATTCTTAGAACCCCTCTTTCTGGTTCTCTATGCAATTGGTTAAGTGGGGACCTAACTTCTAAACATAAGGCTGTGCAAAGAATGTCACTGGCCATCAAAATAAATGACTCCAAATAACTGCTTACAGAGACAGGCAGGCATACAGAAAACTGCCGAAGCCATTATACAATTAGCTAAAGATAATTGCAAAAACAGACATAAATACATACACAAGCAAAACCCTGCAGACAAAACACAAAATAATTTCCTGCAGCCAAAACATTTCTGAATATAATTATGCAACTTCCTGGCCTCTTTAAGGACTTGGTCATTTCTCACTAACAACGTAACAATATAATCCCAACCATGGAATTCTTCAAAACAATCATGGAATTTCTCAAATATAAAACACCGGTCAGATATAATTAGTTATATGATTTCTCAAAGATCCAGGAATCTTTCAGACATAAAACACTGACAAGAAACCTATTGTTTTCAGCACCCGGCTCCCCTGCAAAGGACACCCCGCCCAATATTAAATAATTTCTGTAGATTCTTACTCCAAATTCTTAACTTGAATTGGTCTCAAATTCAATGGGACAAACATCTTTAAAATGGCCATAAAACTTTGATTAACAAGGGCTCTGGAAATGAGCCAAGTTTGCCGAGGGTTAGCAAACCCTCACTAGGTGATCTCAACATCCGAAAAACTGGAGAAACACAAAATAATCTCAGGGGTAAATCTGTTGCGATTTTTTTTCATTCAGGCATAGCTTGAATGTGTCCTCATGAAGCACGTGAATATTTATGAGACATTCACAACGGTTTTAAAACAATTTCTTTGACAAATTAATTATCTGGACCTGTCAGAGTTTTGTTCCAGCCTGCTGCAAGAGGAGAGCCCTGTGCAGTCCTGTTTCAAAATTTCTTCTTGCAAAGGAAATTTCATAAGAAAAGAAGACAATTAGATAATGACAGGTTAAAGATAAGACAAAAAATAATGTAGAAAATCACTGTCAGCTGAAAGTCAGTTGGACAGGTGAGTCATTAACTTATTAGGTCATAATATCATTTACCTCCATCAGAAAATCAAATGTTTTAACAGAAATGCTACGCTTTTCCAAGAAAGAAATTTGCTGAGTAGAGTCTGTTGAAAAGTTATATGAGAAATGAAGTTTCATGTAATTTTCCTTTCAAGGTGATAAGCATATAAGTCTTTTCTTTATTGCCTATGTATTGAATCTACAATGTGTGCCAGGTTCTGGTGCTAGGAAATGAGGATCCAGGAGGAAACCAGACAAAGGAAAATTGATGGGGGTACAAGTTGGGGAAGAGGGTGTCACATAAAGCATTTGAGAAGGTCACACTTAAGCTAAATCCTAGTGGGACAAGCTTTAAAAAAAAATTCAGGGAAGGAAAATCCACCAGTCAATGGAAAAACATGACAAAAAACCCCCTGAGATAAAAACAAATGCAGTGGGATCTGAGAACCAGAAGAAGGCCAGTCTGACTAGAGGACAGAGACCTTGGCTAGCTGTAAAAATCAATCACCAGGGTCCAAATGACCCAGTGATGCCAGCCTGGCCAGGAGACTGACTTTTTCCAAAAGCAACAGGAAGCTATGGAAAGCAACAGAGTTTTCAGCCAGAGCATGGAATAATTTGATTTTGTTTTTTAGTTGACTTATTGATCATGAAACTTTATTTTTTCTTTAATCTCCTCCTCAGTAATACTCTGGTAACTCCTTGTTTGCTGTCCTCTGGAAAAAAACAAACCAAATCAAACAAAAAAACTCTTGAGCAAGGAGTTTAGATATTAAAAGCTTTCCAGAAATTAAAAGCCTAGGTCAGTTTCAATCTTGGTTCTCAAACTTGTTTTAACTCCCCTCCCTTGATTTATGACTGAGCTGGAGCGTACTCTTGGAATGCACATAGTGAGCTGGGGGTGAGGGAAGCTGGTTTCAACTTCAGCCTTTTCTTTTCATAACCCACTTTCCTTCACTAGTCAGTTTTCGCTGCTTCTTTAGCCAACACTGATTGGCTCTCAATGCCTTCTCCAAGGCAGGACAACAAATGCTAGCCTTTTCAGGGGTGTTGTAAATTCTTCAAAGGGCTCTGTAAAGTCTGTCCATTGCAGTGTCCAGACACATGAGGAATCCGCTTCCTGCTGGACTCTTTCATCCTACTCCTCAAACTCCCAAACTCACTTGTCTTCCCTAAAGCCCCTTAAGCTGGACAAGCAACCTGGGTGAGATACCAGTCATCACGTCTCTATGATGCTGCAACGTACTCCTTCCTTTTTCCATACCACAGAAAAGTCACTCCAATTCTCGACAGGCCAACAAGTCTTAACTTGAAAGACTTGCTGAAGGGAGGCTGGTGGAGGAATTGATTTTGGTAGAGCCAGTTCTGGAGTGCTTCACTAGCCCCTGGCTAAATAAGCTCAACTGTTGGGCACTCTTTGGGGATTATAGTGCCCGTTTTTGTTTGGCTGTTTGTTAGTTTGTGGGCTTTGGATCTGGGCCATTATGCTTTTCCTAAGGCAGCAGTAAATGTCTGTATTAAATATCACGTCACAACTGCCAAGTTCATTTTGTTTGCCGCATGGAGAATGGCTTTAAAGAATATAAGAGTGGGAATGCACAAATCCTGAAAAGCAGGACGGCGACTGTGACCTGGACAGAAATATCCAATCAGTCAATAACTATTAATGAGCCTCTATTGTATGTCAGGTTTGGTTTTGTTTTTAAGCACTTACAAACTTGAAAATGAACAACACAGATAGAAGCCTTGCTCTTCAGGAGTTTGCATTCTAGTGGGAGAAATGGACAAAGTAAAATGATAATAATGATCATATAATATCAATTTTAATAAACATAACTGCTATAAAACATGACAGTGAATTTTAAAAAGTGGATAGATTTGAGATTTATCATGGACACCTAATTTTTGGATTTGCTGGTATATAGGCTTAGATGGTGATGTTCAAAGATAAATCCTAGATGTTAGACCTGATCATGCCCATGGTGTGAATGGTCCTGCCATTAACTGAGAAGGGGAAGACAGCAGTGAACAACAGGCTTTAGGAGAAATTAAAAATTAAGCTTGGGATATATTAAGCATGAGATCTGTGAGACATCCAAATGAAGATGTCCATGAGGAATTTAGAATAGAAATTCTATAATTCAGAGGACAGTCTTCATCCTACAGATGGTATTTAATGCTGTGAAAATAGAGGTGATCACACAGAGCCAGACTGGAGAGAAAGAAGAGAATTTTAACATTAATGGGAGAGCACAGGGTTCTCATGGAAGTTCCTTGATAAGACACCAGGGACAGAGATACCTTCCCCTTCGCCCTAAAGATCACGTTTGACTTTTATTCTTTCTTCAGGTTCACTCTGGATGCCATTTCCTTCAGAGAGATTTTTCTCAATGTTAATCTTGGGGAAAGCAGAATAAGGAGAATAATACCGCTTGGGAGTCTAGAAGTTGAGCTGGGGAAGAGAAAGTGGTGGAGCTAGCCTGTGGCCATGAAGCTTTGAGCAGAGTGGGAAGTTAAATGCTTCAGTGGTAGGGCTAGCTTAGCAACCACAGAGATGAGCCGGATTTTAAATCTGCTGGGCTAAGAAGAGATATAAAAATATTAAGTTCATAGTGAGTGGATTTACAAGTAAGGACAAACAACACAACAAATAATTCGAAGAGGCAATAAGAGCTGGAACTGAAAAAAATGTCCTGAGATACATACATAAAGCTCTTCTTTCCCCATTAAGAGGAGCCATAGTGAAAGGTCTAAGCGTAGGGAGTTTGATGTTGAGAGGACTGAATCAGTTAGGCAAACAGAAAGAAGAGCATGCTCAAAGGCACTGGGATTGAAATTAGATGGTGTTTTTGGTCCCTTTATCTCATGCCTTTTCCTAGTTGGGTTGTTTCTGGACATACCTCCACCATCTTTATACCTATAAACCAAATTTACCTTTGGTTCTCTTACTTGGAGAACCAAGAGCCCCAAAAGAAGTGGGAATAAAAATAAACAGTAAGATGTGAGTGGCATCAGATAAGAAGCCGAACCCAGGGAATGCAACTATGTACAAAGGAAATGTCAGTGATGGCAGGAGGAGTCCAAGAATCCCTAGATTTCAAGCACATACTACTGGGATGCCTTTGACTGTATGAAGAAAGTCAAAATGGGTTACTATTTGGGAGCGAAGAAGGAGTGTAAAACTGTTAGCTGCTTCGGGACCAAAAAGAAAACACTCCAAGATCTGACCAAAACTTCAAAAATCTTCTATTTAAAAATGTCTCTTGAGGAGAGAAATATTTATGCAGAACACTCTCATTTTTTATGGCTTCAGAAATGCATGGCTGAGTAGAGTTGAGCTGTACCTAATCAGACGTTACCTAGGCTGGCAAAAGAGCAAATGTGCCCTGATATGATCGACTGCTTGTTGAGCGTCTGTTACATTGCTCTGGATGAGTGAATTGAATCAATTATTGCCATTACATCATCAAATACTTAGAGTACATGTCTTATCCAGCACAACTGGGATCACTGGTTGGTCAGGTAAGCAAAGAAGTTGGTTAAAGCAGGGAATTTTTAAAAGAAAATATGATATAAAGTCTTAAAGCATTTTTTAGTTCTCTTGTCCATATCTAATTCAATATCATTTTTTGTTTTGTTTTGTTTTAGTCACTTGGCTTTGAGTTTTTTCCAAATCATTCACATTAATAGAAATAGCCTCTCTTTTCATACGTATATCTCATTAGTGTATTTGTTTACATAGTTTATTTATGTATTGGTTATTTATTTACCTAATTACAATAGTAAGTACATCTGGGATAAGCATCTTTTTAGATACAACTTAATGGCTAGGAGAAATGTGTAGCTATACTAATGAGCTGCCTGTTAACTGCCTTGTTGGCATCGGTTAGTATGTTTTAAATTAGGAAATGAGGGATTTGATTATCTGACAGGTTTAAATGGAATTTGAATGAGAGAGATTCTATCGTATTTACATAGTCTACAATATGTTCTAGTACATAGTAACAGTTGTAAATAATATAATTGTAGCTCCTGAGTATCCTTTTTCCTTATTCCAAACACACTTGAACGCTAGCACTACAGTCACTGAAGGTCCAAAAGGGCTAGACAATACCATGAAGGAATAAGAAAAAGGAAGGCAACTGAAGAGAGAAAAATATGCTAGAACACAAAAAATGGTTTGGAGAAGTGCAAATGGCAAATTGCATTCAAGAAGAGTAGGAAAAAATGGAGTGGCCAGTTTCCTGATCTACCCACTTCCAGAATTCCTCCATTTGATTTTCCTTTATCCTATATCTCTTCCTAGTACTGAACCTGAAAGTTCTCAGGACTAGAAAACAATGACCAACAGATCAAATATTCTTATTTCTTTTCCTGGAATCTAGATTGTTAGAACCACAGCCATACTCATGATATAAATATTCTCATTGGTGCTCATTTCATTCAATCAACATTTATCTTCCACTTCCTGCCTACTGGGCAATAAGATAATCACAATAAAATGAGTCTAAAAAGAAAAATATAAGTGAAATGAATTCTTGCAGAGAGCTGCTTCTCCCTTCCTGCTCCAACCCAAGTACAACTGTCACAAGTGGCATCTCTCATCTCAGATATTTGTTTTCCTATGAGCCTGCCCAGACTCCAAGTGTAGTGCCCACTGATTACTTGCATACCTGAGCTATCTGGATTTGGAAGTTGGTAAATTTCTCTGTAAAAATGTGTCAACGTGAATATAAGAAATAAAAAAGCCACATTTTAAGGTAGAGTTAAAAAATGCTTTGGCAAATCATGAATGGAAGCAGTAAATATGAGCTTTCGATATAAACATGATCTTAATCATTTTTTCTCAGATTTCTGCCCCTGCTGTATTATAGTCTGAATTCTCAAGGTGGGTTTTAGCCTGCCCTGCACGGTATAGGTCTAGCCACAGAACTTTTTATGTACGTATGTGTGCATTTATTCATTTATTTTTACCCTGACTCACCTAAAAGACCTTAACGATATGTCTGATTGAAACAATAATAAATTGTTAGGGAGTCAAAGTAAAAAAGAAATACATACTAGAAAAAGAAACTTAAAGACAACACATAGAAATAGAGATTACATGTTTCTTTAGAGTTGTTAAATGTTGTTTTGAAATTTACCTTTAAGCATCCTCGTACTAAAATCAGTGAAGACCACACAGTCAGCTTCAAGGTTGATAATCTCTCTAATACATAATAAAAATATATGAGTAATTTTGGCAAAATCCCCCCTCCCCCTCCAAAAGGAAAAATGAGAAAGACATTTTAAGAAATGTTTTTCTAACTGTGATATTGGGAAGGACTCAAGAGATACAAAATTAAAGATCAATGTCGGATCCATCCCAGGTACAAAGGGAATGATATGATGGGTGGAGGGAAAGGCAAGGACTGATATTGAGCACATTTAGAGATTAGTGATATTATCCACATTTTTTAAGTCATGAAATAAAGGTTAAAACACTTCTGGATCTATGTGGCCATTAAGTTAGAGTAGCATAAACTGTCTGACTTTAAAGTCTATGTTTTTCTCAATACAACATGTTTTCTCTTCATGGAAGGAGATGATTTAAAAAGGCAAAGACACCAACTTTTCAAAGTTCTCTTATCTAATGAATTATTTATAACTCTTCTTTTTTAATATGATGGAACGCTCTTCCTTCTAATGCTTTCACTAAGATGTTGCTTTTGCTTAAGAAATTGGTTTTGTAATTAAAAATTAAAATAAGCAGAAAAACATGAAAAATCATTATGTTAAAGGCTATTTTCTCAATTGAAATTTACTGCCCTTTTGGATGTTGTTCCATGTTTTAATGCTCTGAATTTTAAACCAAAGTTCAGTCTTTGGTAGTGGGATTTATAAACTGCCAAATACTTCTAAGGGGGAAAAATGCATTTTAAAGCCTAGGGGGAAAAGGAACTCACTTTGCTTTCTTGACATCAAACAGGACTTGTAAAACAACACATTGACCGGTTAAATACAAATGAACTTGAATCATATGGATATAATTCTCTTAAATTAAATTTCCTTTAAAATAGGGATGGAATTAAACATTAAAAAAGAGAGGTTCACAAAGTCAAGCTTTTTTTCATTTGACATCTGTCTTCATAGCCTTAAACCCTAAAAGACTAAATCTTAGCAATATTAAATATGTGACATGTTGTCTTATTTAATACATAACTGATATATTATTGTTCATTATATTGACCATGAGAGGATTTCATTGGAAAAATATCTCAAAGTAATTATAATTTCCCTCCTCATTTTGCTAGACAATTTGATTTTTTGTTTTCTTGTGTTTCAAGAATTAGGAGAAAATCATGGTGAATCCGGGGAGAGGAGGTAAGGATTACTCTCTCAGGCTTTTAGTTCCCAAAAGGTCAATGGAAACAAGGACTGTAAGTGTGGTGGGCATCACCAAAGCGTGGAAGGAAGCTATTTGGATATCAGGAGAAGGAGGGTTGATGCTGTCAGCTGGAAGAAAGCTAAGTCACAATAAATCTTAGTAGAAACCACAGATGCCAGAGAACTGCTTGGAACTGACCCACTTACGTGTGATGTTTGCCCATCTAGATAGACGGTGATAACAAACTAAAGGGGCCCAGAAGCTCAAGCGTCATTGATGTGGGGTCTTTTAAGTAAGTCAGTTAAAGTTAGGACTAATTAACAAAAAAAAGAACAACCTACTTGCCAATGTCAATAACAAAAGAACATATTATTGGAAAGGCAAAGGCCAAAAGGAAGGAGACCATGCTTGGGGAGGAATACAAGCCTCCTTTCCACTACTCTTTTACAAGTCTAGCCTATCCCGGAGGTAGAAATTAAAGTTTTAAAATGGAATAAATGTGATTCAGAAGTTATGGGATTTCATCATTAATGGGAGTCTACTGCTTAGAAAGATAAGGAGTTTCAACCCAACAAAGATGTGAAAAAGAAAATAGTTTCTTGCTTATACTTCAATGACGTGATACCAGATACACCTTTATTCTACTCTAAGAAAGATTATCCCTTAGTCTCATAATATCCCTCTGCAATATAATTAGAAGGAAAATATCAGACCTGAAAAATGCATTTTTAATTTAATGATTGTTTTGACTATCTATCATGTGCTTGATGCTAAGCATATGAGATGAAAAACACCCCTTAAGGAACACAAACTCAAATGGAGGTGACTGTCATATAAACAAATGTACCAGAAGTCAAAAGTGTATTATCTCAAAATTGTATCCAGAATTCCTCTTGGAAAGAAAAAATGTTTGGTACAGCACCAAAATAAGGAGCTTGGGATAGAAAGTGAGACAATGATAAATTAGGGGTTGGTAGCAAACTTTGGGAAGGAACACATTCATGCAAGCAGTGTTGGGATTCTTGATTAGCAGTGAGCAGGCAGATAGCAGGAAAGGCCAACTTAAGAAGGCTTGAGAATATCCAAAGATGAATTAGATGTGCAGGTAAGATTTTAAGAGGCCAGCAGCATCCTGGTACCAAAGCCAGATAAAGACACTACAAGAAAACAAAATTACAGACCAATATTCTTGATGAATATAGATGCAAAAATTCTCAACAAAACATTAGCAAACTGGATTCAATGCCACATTAAAAGAATCATAACACCATGATCAAGTGGGATTTATCCCTGGGATGCAAGGATGGTTCAACATATGCAAATCAACAAAAGTGATACACTATATTAGTAAAATGAAAAATCAAGTCATATGATTGCTCAACAGATGCAGAAAAACCATTTGACAAAATACAACTTTCTTTCATGATGAAAATGCTCAACAAATTGGGTATAGAAGGAAGATACCACAACACAATAAAGGCCATATGTGACAAACCTTCAGCCAACCTTATACTCAATGATGAAAGGTTGAAAATTTTCCTCTAAGATCAAGAACAAGACAAGGGTGACCACTCTCACTATTTCTATTCAACATAGTACTGGAAGTCCAAGCCAGAGCAGTCAGGCAATAAAAAGAAATAAAAGGCATCCAAATTGAAAAGGAAGAAGGAAAAGTGTTTGGAGACGACATCATATTGTATAGAGAAAATCCTAAAGACTCCACCAAAAAAAACCGTAGAACTAATCAACAAATTCAGCAAAGCTGCAGAAATCAACATACAGAAATCAGCTGCATTTCCATACACTAACAACAAAACATCTGAAAAAGAAAGAAATAAAACAATGGCATTTGCAATAGCATCAAAAAAAGTAAAATACTGAGGAGTAAGTTTAACCAAGGAGGTGAAGATCTGTACACTAAAAATTATAAGACTTGGATGAAAGAAATTGAAGAAGACACAAATAAATGAAAAAAATTACCCATGTTCATGGATCGAATGAATGAATACTGTGTTGTTAAAATGTCCATACTACCAAAAACCATCTGCACAGTCAATGTAATCTCTATCAAGATTCTAATGGCATTTTTCACAGAAATAGAAAAAACAATTCTAAATTTTGTATGAAGCCACATAGACCCTGAATATCCAAAGCAATCCTGAAAAAGAACAAAACTGGAGGCATCACACTTCCTGATTTCAAACTATAATACAAAGCTGTTATAATCAGAAATAATATGGTACTGCCTTGAAAATAGACACAAAGACCAATGGAACAGAAAAGAGACTGGTAAATAAACTCATGCATAAATGGTCATTAATTTATGACAAAGAGACCAAAAATATACAATGGGGAAAGGATAGACTCTTCAGTAAATGTTGTTGAGAAAACTGGGTAATTGCATGCAGAAAAGTGAAATAAGGCCTCTATCTCACACCATTCACAAAAATTAACTTGAAATTGTTTTAAACATAAGACCTGAAACCATTAAAATCCCAGGAAAAAGCATAATGAAAAATCTCCTTGACACTGATGTCAACAATTTATTTGGATATGATACAGAAAGTACAAGCAACAAAAGCAAAAATAAATAAATCGGACTACATCAAACTAAAATACTTCTGTATAGAAAAATAGGTCATCAACAAAATGAAAAGACGACTTTGGCAATGAGAGAAAATATTTGCAAATCATTTACAATGCTTGCTGTCAGTTTATCTCTTGTAAAAATAAAATAGTGTGTGTGTGTGGAAACAATAAAAAATAAAATATTTGCAAATCATATGTCTAATTAGCAGTTATATACAAAATATAAAAATAACTTGTAACTTAATAGCAAAACAAACAAACAAGCAGGTGATTAAAAACTGGGCAGAGGAACTGAACATTTTTCCAAAGAAAACATACACATGGCCAACAAGTACATGAAAAGATGCTCAGCATCACTAATCATCGCAGAAATGCAACTCAAAACCACAATGAGATATTACTTCACACTTGTTAAAATGGAAACATGAAAAAGAGAAGAGATAAACGTTGGAGAGTATGTAGAGAAAACGGAACCCTTGTGCACTGTTGGTGGGAATGTAAATTGGTGCAGCCACTATAGAGAACAATATGGAGGTTCCTCAAAATATTAAAAATAGAGCTACCGTATGATCCGGCAATCCCACTTCTGGGTATACATCCAAAAGAAACGAAAACAGAATCTCAAAAAAGACATCTGCATTTCCATGTTCATTGCAGCATTGTTCACAATAGCCAACATATGGAAACAACCTAAGTGTGTGTCAATCAATGAATGTATAAAGAAGATGTGGTACATATGTACAATGAAATATTATTCTGCATGAGAAAGAAGGAAATCCTGTATTTTCTACAACTTGTATGAATCTTGAGGGCATTACGCTAAGTGAAGTAGGCAGACAGAAAAAGACAAATACCGTATGATATCAGTTACACGTGGAATCTAAAAAAGCTGATCTCATAGAAATAGAGAGTAATGGGGAAAATGTGGAGATATTGGTTAAAGGGTACGAACTTCCAGTTGTAAGATAAACAAGTTACGGGGTTCTAATGTATAGTATAGTAATTATAGCTAATAAAAATACTGTATTATATAATTGGAAGTTGCTATGTTAGTAGATCTTAAATGTTCTTAAAACAAAAAAGAGATGGTAATTATGTGACACGATGGAGGTCATAGCTAAAGCTATGGTTGTAATTATTTTCAAACATATAAGTGTATCAAATCAACAGGTTGTACACCTTAAAGTTATACAATATTACATGTCAACTATATCCCAATAAAATTGTGCAGAAAAAGGGTAGATATTATTGCAATCTCCATATTAGAGATAACAAAAATAAAGAGCCAAGATGTAAATACAGGTTTGTTTCAATTCCAAAAATATTGATCTTTCCAGCCTTATGTACTAAAGTGCACATGTTGAATGAGAGTATGATCTAGCTCTTAGCAATAGATTTTATTAATGTTCCCAATTCTCCACTGATTCCTGCATATATGCATGCCCCTTGCCATGTAACTTTATAGGGCTCTCTCAGTGGGCAAAGAGTAACCCTTATATTTCAACTTGCTTTGGCCAATGGATATTAATAGGCATAATGCAATCAGAGTTTTAAAAGCATTTGCATGATTGGGCTTACTTTCTCGCACCTCTGCCAATACCATGAAAAAGACTCACTGGTCTCGGGAAGGATGAGAAACACATGAAACAAATCCACCCAGCCTGGGTCAGCTAAACCCAGGAAGTTATAGACACATGAGTAAATTTAGCCCGGACCAGCAGAACCATCTAGCCACACCCTGCCTAGTTCAGCCAGCCCCAGTCAATCTGCAGATCTGTGAAAAAAAATGTCATTATTAACATTTTTCAATGCGGAGATAAGGAAAAAGGAATGGCCTATGATAATTTCCTGCTTTGATTCACTGAATGGAAACTGGGGCCATTAATCAGAATATAAAAATTTTAGAGAAAATTTCTAATTCATATCTGATATATTTAATTTGAAGTGCCTTTTGGACATTATCTAATAATTGCAAATATTTCTCAATGGCAACATAATATCTAATCCCATCTATGCTGTCCTCACTCTAAGGAGATACTGTTCCCCATAATTCCTGGAGAAAACAAAAACTCAGTTTCTCAGAGTTAATGTAGCAAAAATATTTTCACCAAGCTAATGATCTCCACATCTTCTCCAACTCCCATCATTGCCCATTACTCTCAGTTGAATGGAATATTTCCACCCTTCAAAGCTAATTATCCTTCCTATCCTTTTGATTGAATTTTCTCCCAAATCCTCAAAAATCAATCATCAGCTGTTCCTTTCTCTTTCTCCTGCATGTATTCAATTGCTTCCTGATTATTGATTTCCTTTAAATACACCATATAAACATGATCAAGCCTTGACTTGTATATACATATACACACCAACACACATGCATACACACATACACACACACAAATAATCTAAAGCTTTTCTTACATAATGACTAGAAGTCAAAGAAATATGGAAGTAGAACAATCAATGAGTGAAGGTTTAAAGACTGAAAATTGCAAGACCTGACCATATTAAAGGAAGTTGGCTTAAATACTAGCAAAGAGAAAAATGGGAGATTCACATAAAATTAGGTCCATGGTATTCAAGGCTTTGGATGCCAGGCTAAGGCACTGAATTGATTTCATATGCAGTGGAAAGTCAATGCAGAAAAGAATTCTTGATGTTTACTTTTGTAGCCTGAATTAAAGCAGTTATCATTTCATAAATTTGTTATAAGATTAATTTATGCTTAGCTCTAGCTGAGTCACCAATTCAGTCAGTCAACCATTGTTCACTGAACATATATCTCTAATCACTATCCATCCTGGGAGAGGGAGTTATACAGAAAAGTAAATGTACATCTGAACATTAACATTTTCCCAAGGAATTAGTTCTTTAGGACCCAAGCTTTTTATGATTTGCCTCTATGCATATTTTTAAATTATTTTTATCATATTTATTTTAGTTCCCAGGCCTAGTTTCTTAATTTAATTTGAAAACTGTGTAGTTTATTCACTTGGGTGCATATCACTAAGATTATAGACCTAGGTTGAAATAAAGATTAATGAATTAGGACATAACATGACTAATTTTTCTCTTTTTTTCCTCGTCACTCTTCATATTCCTTAACATACATTCATAAGCCCATTGATTTTTGTCAGATATTGCTCATGTTTGGGTCAATCATCATTAAGGACTTGTGATAAAAGCTTTGAGTCATGTTTTGGCAGGGAAAAAGCAAAGGACATTGCCTATGTCAGAAAAAGCACGTGCAAGTGAAGAGAAAGAAAGCAAACACTTTAATCTACCTTGCTAAAGTGTTTAGTTGGTGTTTACATTTTTTTTAAGATATAGGAAAAATTATTTGGAAAGAACCATGATGATTATGGATATCTTGCAATTAAAGGACAGCTTATTGAATCTTAAAACCAGGAACAGCATAGTATGGTCAACACACAATAGAGACATGAAATGATTAGATAGATACCCAAAGTTCTTGATGATACCCTATGAAGATAAAACATCTGATTTATCCCTGGACCCCAAGCAGGAAGTTAGTGTTCCTGCTAAAACCTTAGTCTTCCCATTTCTTTTGCTAAACCATGGCAGAAACACAAAAAGATGGTTAATGTTTCAGTAGATAAATCTCACTACCTGCTCACTCATAGTTGATCCATCATGACTGTCCCTACATTGTGGCTTTAAGCCCATATATGATCTACAATCCTCCAAGAATGTCTGATGAGACTTTGTGTATATATTCCTAATTCTCAGGAATAAAGACAAAGAGACAAGTTAAGAAACTGCCCTTGAAACGATGATGCAACTCATACTAAGGTGGCTGTTCATGGGAATGACTGGGAAAAGACAGAACTCAAAATTACATAGAAGGGTGATTTTAAAATTCAAATTACCTACACTCATTACTAACATTTTTGAGCAAGTGTATCAGAATTTAGACAAGAGCAAAACCACCATGAACAATACAAGGGGTTATTAGAGGAATTAATTCTTACAAGATCCTGGGAGATGGTTAGGTAACTTATGGAAGTCTGTTGCCCCTGCATCTGGATGTGAAATGGGGGAGAGTGTGGGCAAACTGGAACCTGAAAGGACAAACTGTAACATAGGAACATGAATTGAGGCCCATATCCACCTGACCCAGCTCTATCTAAGCCTTCATCTTAGATGATGCAGATGGCCTGCAGTAGGGCTGTTTCGCTCATTACAGAGCTCCACGTGCCCCCGGCCCAGGATCCAGTGAGGTTAAAGGAGGTGATCTGGTTGGAGCTGCAGGACCTGCAGACATGGCTGCTGCCTGCCAGCAAAGTGAGTTAACAGATTCACCAGTGCCTGACTTGACCTTCTGAGTATAAATATTGGCTCCACTATTTCCATTCCCAAATCCTGTGCAAATGTCTTTTGCATCCAACTTTAACTGAAAACCATTCAGAGAAGAGAATTCTGGAATCGTTCAAGATCCTTGTTGCTGGTTAAATAGTCTATGTAAGTCTGCTTCCCTGGCATCTGGATCCAGCTTACTAAACTGACACAATATGAAGACATAGCAGATACTAGGCTTGTTGTGTGTTCTTGTGTTTCCATTACATTAAAATACATGTAATATAAATTTTAAAAAACCAATATAAATGGAAGTCTATCCCCAAATCCCAATGGATTGTTTTGATGAGGTCATATTAAAATGACTTAGAAGTCATTTATTTATTTATTCACTTATTTATTTATTTATTTAGGCTTTGGGATTTGGGGATAGGCAGTGCCATCAGAAAAATAAAGAATCTAGAAACGAGTTTTAGAAGAAATTTCATGAGATGGGTCATGAACGATTGACTCTGAGGTGAAGGCAAGATGTTCTACTGGAGTAGTTCAGTATCATATCAAATATATATACACGGAGCATAAAAGTACAATGTCACTTGGGAGACAATCTGAGGCAATCATAGCTAGTTTGAAGTAGTCATTATAGCCATGAAGGTTGATAAGAATACATAAAGTGAAAAATATTACAACACAATAAAATAATGAAGCTTAGGGCTCACTTTAAGATAAGTATACCCAGTATTCTTTTTTTTTTAAGTGATTTTTAACAAATAAAGAGTTATTGTTAAAATATACTATATGGTATTTTTAATCTTAATATTTAAAAACTCGAGATTTCATGGATTTGTGATTTTTTAATGAATTTGACACGCATGTACTTATGAAACAAAAATAAAAATTTTACTTAAAGTTCTAAGCAACACTATTTTTGCTTCAGAAATATTTTTATGGAAATTATTGAGTTTTTTTAATGTAATAATTTTCTTACACAGAAAATTATTTTTAAATGCAATTATATATTTCTTTTAATTCCCATCAACTTTTGTCAATGTTTTATTGTGACTTTTGATTTTATGTTTCTATTTAAAGTCAGTCTTTTATTTTTTCTGCTTTATAAAACCTTTGTATTTGGGGGAAACATCATTTTCTTTATCAAGGAGTTAATTTTTTGCTTTTAGGAAGGTCAATATTTGTTTTGGCTTGCCCTGTTTATACAGACATATAATTTAACCAGCTCAAATATATGGTCTTCATTTTTCATTTAGAAAATTTGCAGGACTTTGAAGAACTACTACAGGAAAAACATTTAGACCTCAATACATGCTGAGAATAACAATTAACAGAAATTTCAACATGGACATTGTATATACAGCTGTCTGGATTATGGCTGCAGTAAATCCCTATGGAGATCAGATTTATTGACTTCGATAACTGATATAAATATATATATATACATACTGTTTTTACTTTTTCTTAAAGCCAATTTTAAAAATAAGAAACTGGATTTTATTTTGCAGGTAAACCATAACACCTTGCTGATGGGCACATACAATCAATTTTAATATAACCAGGAACATATGGGAATTTTCAAGGTTATAGAACAATTAGGTCACATGAAAATAAGAGTCATCTTGATAAAATATGGGGTGGAATAAAATTGATGAAAATTACTAATTCCTTACATATATACCTTTCGTAATGACCTTTGCTATACCAATAGCTTTGATGAAGAAATACAGAACAAGTTCCAAGGGAAGCTATTCAAGAGTAAAAAGCTTAACGCTGACCCAAAATAATATTTTTACTTCTGAGCTTAAGAACAGACGTGGAATGCCCTCAGTGGCTGACTGTTTTAGGCAAAGGTAGTGGTGGTGTCAACTATTACCATTATTCAGCACTTTGGAATTGTAATTATTACAGGATCGCATTTTATACCATTGCATTCATTTGTTAGGTGTGAGTGTATTAAAGAATAACAGTATTCTAAGGCTAGGTTATTTTGGGGCTGAATAAGCCCCTTGAGCATAAAGGTCACCACAGAACATATTTTTCTTTCTCCATATTTACATTTGAATTCACTGAAACCCTAAAATTATATAATGGCTTTGGAATTTTATGGAGAATATTAAGTGGCTAAATCTGTAATTCCTTAGAAACATAGAAAACTTTTTTTTTTCAGTTTTGTAAATTTGTTTACTAAGAGAAACAAAAAAATACTACTTTTCCATTCATGAATTGTCTAAATTTTCATTTTTGCAGCTAAAATAAGAAAAAAACTTTTCCCCAAGAGTTATGCTATATTACTTGTCATATTTGGGTTGCAAAATCTAAACTATATTTCTTCTTATGAATAATATAATCATTAACTAATAATGTAAATAGATAAAATGATATCTCTTAATATTCTTGTATTGGATAACTTAGAAATATACTACTTTTTCAGAAATGATTCAATAATAACTACACTATAATTATAATTGCATTCTGGTCCATTTTAGATAACTTTTTTAGTAAGTGCTTACTGATGAAATTATCTATTAAAAGGACTTTTTGAAAGTATTACAGTTGTTAAACTACAGAGAAAATTGACTGATTCTTAGATTTAAAATATCTTAATAAATTCACAAGTTATCTTGCACAATTTGTATTTCCAATTTACAGGATCATTGATAACTGCTTATTTCATTAACTGCCTTTTTGAGTCAGTTTTTCAGTTTTTTCTCTAGCATAAAAATTGTATATATTGGTAATTGAATTTTAAAATGTTTTTCCAATTATTATTATAGGAGAATTAAAGAAAAATTCTTTAAAAAAAATATTCTCGGGCTTCCCTGGTGGCGCAGTGGTTGAGAGTACGCCTGCCGATGCAGGGGACACGGGTTCGTGCCCCGGTCTGGGAAGATCCCACATGCCGCGGAGCGGCTGGGCCCGTGAGCCATGGCCGCTGACCCTGCGCGTCCAGAACCTGTGCTCCTCCACAACAGGAGAGGCCACAACAGTGAGAGGCTCGCGTACGGCAAAAAAAAAAAAAAAAAATTATCTGTCTTCAAATAAGAACACGGTAAGTCTGCATGTTTTGATGCTCATAAAGATTACTTCCAAAGGAGAATACCAAACACTGTCAGGTAGTTAAAGGCAAATTGATCATTGTTGTAGTAGAGGAATTAAGAATTAATTTAAAGTTTACAGAGCTTTATTGGGGTTCTTCATTCTGCCAGGCTGCTCAGCACCATACTGTATATCGAAAGATGTTATATATATACTCATATATACATATACATATATGAACATATATCTTTTCTCTTCTTTTGTAATAAAAATGTAAATTGTATCCTCATCTCCTATTATGGACAGGGAACTGAAGTTCAAAGAACTAAGGAAACTGGGCCCAAATATCACAGCTAGAATGTTCCATTTATCACCAATTGGCTTTAGTGATATCATTGCCTAGAGGGTTCTGCTATAAGGCAGAGTGAGATAGTATTCATTTTGTAATGTGTGTATTTTATTTCCTTGAAAGCAGCTTCTGTGTGTGCAACTTAAATGTGTCTTTAATATAACTCAGCCAACTCTTTGATGAGCATAATTCCAAAAGGAGTAAAGATTGGAAAACCAAAAAAAAAAAAAAAAAAATTAAGGAAAACAGTTGTCCACTAATTGACTTCCCTCATGACTGAAAATTTAAGATGCTTTAGTTAACAAACTTCTTATTTAGTCATTTAAACTATATGATCTCTCTACTATGCCTCAGTGTCTCAAAGAACCTACAGTAAGAATCTATTTCTACAAAGCCAACTTTAAGAAAACAAGAAATCCAAAATATGGTACAATTTTTTCATTGTTTCTACAAAGCACCTTTTTAACGCATATAGACCTCGAATGAGCTTCTGGAAGTTCCTTTTCTGCTCTGGTCTCCCACTTCCCTGCTTTACCTTCAAATGTGTTTCTTTTTCTCCTCTCTCCTCCTGTCAGAAACCCATTTCCACTCCAGAAAAGTTCCTCTAGAAATTAAGCATTACTTCAGGCTCTACTCAGGAGGGAGAGCGTTATCTCCTTAACCATGTCACTAAAGAGATGACTTGGGTCTGTCGGATACTTCAGAAGCACCATCTGTCATATTCCTATAACAAGGAGTAACCTTTGCCAAAAGGTAAGTAAGAAGATTAGTGTGATAACCCATTGAAGCTCTCTGCTGTAGAAAATTGGTACCGACAAGAACAATTTGTAAGTTGTAAGAATCTTTAAATGTATAGTTTTCATAAATATCTAAAAACCTAATATAAATAGTTAACAACAGGAGAGCCTCCTTCAGACTGGGTACCGTTAACATGAATTCAGGAGTACACTTGCATCTCTTTATAATTACTTTGGTATCAAATACATGCCTCGAGTCCACTTGGAGACATCGGGGGTAGGGTCCATGATTTGTGCGTTTATTGGTGGTGGTAGTTTGCTGTTTTAATCTTCCAAAAGGTGTACTGCTCAAGTTTCTGACTATTACTACAAATCAAATGGTTGCAGTGTTTTTTAGGAACTTTGGAAATATTAAATAACTGAGCATTTAGTATAAGACTTTTATTTATTCTAAAATATAATTTTACTTTGCCAAGAAGCTAAAATAACTATGGAATTTGAATCCTAAAAATAACTTTGAAAAAACACGTGTAGTTCTTTCATACGACATCCTTTGGCTCAAAACCACCCATTTCTAGAATAGTACCCTGGGAACCGAATATAGCGTCTCAGATTGTTTTTCCATTGATTTAAGGGAAGTTTGCATCTGAATAGATATTTAATTCTTGCTTTAAGCTTTTTTAGAGTAATCATATTAATAATAACAGTACTCATAAATAGCACTCATAAATAGTACCCACAATTTCCTAGATTTAAGTCTTCCATGAGGCATGTACTGGTGTTAGCTGCATGTAACAAGTGGTCAAGATCACCTAATTAGCCCAAAACTGGGGCAGGATAGAAACAAAGGTCGTCATTTGCTTAAACCCTCAGTTTTTCAGGCATCATGAAAAGTTCTTTATGTGCTTTATACTTATGATTCCCTCAGTAGCTCAATTTAATGACAAATAATTCCCCCAAATCCTGTTTCCTCAAATTTTCGAAACTTTGAGAGTTGGGAAATATTCCTCTTATGATGATATTTTGAGTTCTTTTTTAGTTATTTCTTTGATCCTTTTAGGGTATATTTTTAGTGGTTTCAACCCAAAAGAAAATGGTTTCCTTAAAAAAAAAGGGGGTCAAAATGTAGCATAACCCAGCTTTCAAAAGTCCTCTTCCTAAGGCGACACTGTGTCCTGATTTAACGCCATAGTCAATGCCACCTTTATCTATAAGTAAGGCTGTAGATCCAGCAAGAGCTTTTAATTTTAAGTTAAGATTTAAGATAAATTACAAAGAAGCATTCTAGTAGAGTCTGGATAAAACCAAGATGAATTTGAGCTTTGGTTCATAACAGTTAAAATGGAAAAAAAGCATTGTATACCTAGTTATACAGTCTTTCAATATTGCTTTGTGGTTTTACACATGAAGAGCTATGTTGAGCTGTCAAAGGAAAGATAGATCAAAACAGAAATACAGGTTGAACTCCCTGTCAATGAAAAAATGTCTGCTTTAGGAAGCAGGCATGTGAGGAACATGGGATTTTACTCTTGCATCCAGGCCCTGTTCTTTAAGGGTAAAAGGACGCCAGAAACCTGCAGAAAAACAAGCTGCCCCTTGCACATGGACACATCATTAAAGTGTAAGAATCACATCCTCCCTCCCTTTTCATCTCTCATTTCAAATTACATACTGTAGCACACAATTTTACTGTTTAAAAAAAGAAACAAAAAATGAAAGCTAATAAACAATGAAGTGAATGTCCCCCCTTTATTCTTCTCCTTTCCCTTTATATTCCTCTGCTTTCACCATAAAAAACACTAATAGTTTGACTAAAATATAAATACACTTATGTGTTAAATTTCTATACAGCATTGCAGTAGTCAAATATATTGTAATTTATTTGACTATTCCCTAAGAAACATTTTTAGTTGTTTCTGGGCTTTGTTGTTGTCGCCCTTGTTTGTTTGTGATGTTTTTGTGACTAAAAGCTACACCGAATATCATTTGATAATCTTTCTGCAAATAGGCAAGAATTTTTAAAAAATATACTATTAGAACTACATTATCTAGGTCAAATATTATATATATATTTCAGGAAAACTAGATATATACATCACCAAGTCACTTACTTCTACTGTTTTGTCAATTTCCAGCCCTATAGTTCTATCAACACTAGTTAGTACCCATCTATCTTTTAAACAATCTCAGTCTAATGACAAAAATGATTATTTCTTAATTGTAACTTGCAATGTACTGGTTAAGTGAGATAGAAATTATTTTCATGTTTTTACTGGACACGTATATCTATTTTACTCAAAAATAACTAATATTATACACCAATTTTTCTATTTACTGTTTGTCTTTTCTATTAATGTGCAAGAGTAGATATGTTGATTAAATATATTGATATTAACCTTTTTTTGTTTTCAATCATTATTCTCTTTCTACTCACTTTTTATTGCTATTTGTTAGTCATATCCTTTTTAACAGCATTACTGCTGTCCTACAGATTGGGAATTTCTAGAGGTCAGTGTCTTTTTGAACTGCTTAACATAGTATCAAGCACAAATAGGTAATTGTGTGTGTGTGTGTGTGTGTGTGTGTGTGTGTGTGTGTGTGTGTGTGAAAACGATAATGAATCCCTAAGCTGTACACAAAAAAGGCAACTATAATTTACTATGCATCAGATGCATGACTAGATTTCTGTGAATAAAGTGGAATTAAACACGCCAGAATGGCGCAGGGGTGTGCAGTGTGCGTTCTGTGGGCTACGGCAGTCTAGCTGGGTCATCTGGTCATGCTCCTTTCTGCTATACACAGGTAGATCCACGTGTTAATCAGCTCAACTGTGACATATATTTATAACCTATGATTAAACTCATAATAGACTGCCCAGAACAGATCACAAGGTCGTGGAGAGAGTTGGAAATACTAAATGAAAGTGGGGATTTATGGCTCTCCAACCTGGGCAATTCTGTTCATCAAAACTAGTCTCCTCAATTAGTGGTTCAAAAAGTTCATTTCTCACGGAATTATTTAGATAGCTGCAATTATGTAAATTCAATCATATTGTCAAGCTTGTTTGAAAAGAAACAAAATGTTTCATTGGTAAATTTGCGAAGACGCCTCAAATTTTAGCATGTTTTAAGTCATAAAACCATATGGGACATGCCAGCTTTTAAAATGGAGTTGAAGATACTTATATCTAGATACCTTTAACAGTTTAAAAGAATTTATAGCATAGTGGAGGAGACTATAGAAGTAAACACCCTGTGAAATACTTACAAAGCTATTGATCATTCTAAAGGTAAAGAATAACTTACAAAATATTTTTTCACTTAGAAAATAAATATTCTAAGACAGCAAGCATACAGAAGAAATTCATACAATATTAGCTAAATGTGGTCATGACTAGATGACTGTTACAGAAATGTATAAAATTACAAACTGTAAAACAAAAATGCCTAAATTACAATACTCTTTCCATGGCAACATCCATGACATGAATGCAGATTATTTGCCCCATCTCTTATAGAGCATCTTAAAGGCTCTCATCAAATTAGAAAGACTGCTTCTCTGATGCATTTGATTCAACTCTCTTTGGAAAAGAAAGCACTTCATTAGGAGGCTTTTGCCAGTGCACATATAGCCTAGGATCACATGAAATTATTAGTTCAGAAAGGCAATCAAAGGACCATAAGTCAAAAAATCCTACTTGTGGTGTATAAACTAATGTCAGGTAAAATGGTCTATAATATAGAAGAAACTTTATTAATAAATGATATTGATAGCTTAATGTTCCACAGAGGGAAAATATTCAAGAAAAGTCAATCATAAAAGAAAGAATAATTTTTGTATTTTAGGGATCAGGGAAACAAATTAAAAGTAAGTTAATACATATATCCCAGGGTTTTTCAATCTTGACACTACTGACATTTGGGCCAGATAATTCTTTGTTGTCTCTGTTTTGGGGGGCTGTCCTGTGCATTGTAGGGTGTGTAATAGCATCTCTGGACTCTACCCACTAGATGCCAGTAGCTCACCCCTCCTGGGACAACCAAAAATGTCTCCAGACATTGTTAAAAGTCCCTTGTAGGGGCAAGAGGGCAGGATCACCTGGCTGAGAATCAATAATGCATTCCTTTAATATTACTACTGTGCTGTGAAGGAAACTCCTCTACGGAAAGGGTTGTTCTGTAGGTATGGCTCTTTTGCTTTATTAGTCAGTTTCCTTAAATATTATCTACTTGGTTGCACATGTAGAAATAATTTGAGACTGTGTTCTGCTTGCATAGAACCTTTATGACCAATAAACTGGATTGACTGAAGAATATTTAGTAATTACCCTTTAAAACTATATCATGTGAAATTATTGTTTTAAGGAAAGGCATGCCTTTCCTTCTGGAACATTACACGTGAAAGAAGTCAAACTTAAGTTTGAAACTTGTACTTTTAAAAGTTTACTTGTCCCTCTTGAAGAAATAGGTATTTTGACAACTGTAATAACTGGACATTACAAGAACAATGCTAACACCGGGGGTTAACAGCTTGCACTTGTACAAAATACTTGAAGTCAGTCAGAAAGCCATTATTATGACCTTGTGCTGACCACATTCTATGAAGTGTTACATGATCAGGGACAGGGAAGTTGGTTAATGGAAGTTATATAGTAGCTAGTTGTATCCTTGTCACACTTCATCTAAACTGATACATTGCAATGGTCCACACTGCTCAGACCTGGCAATTACTGTCCAATTCCAACCTATTCCACACTGCCACTATAATGAAAAATAATTAGGGGCCTGAAAATGAGTTTTCATGAAATGGTTTCAGTGCTTGGACACAATCGCCTTTGGCAGATGGCTTTGGGTTTGCTTTAATATAATAAAGACAGTTAATCATCTCTAAAGAGTGCACTGAATGAATAAACTTTTAACACTACTTTCTACAATGAAACTCTTATACTGATCAAATGTTTAATGCTCAGGGGTGGAGGTTGCTTTGGTAGAACTGTTTGGAATGAACACAAAAATCACTGGAAAATAAATGCATTAGAAAAGAAGAAAATTGATTTGAATTGATCATCTATTATTGATGAAGAAAAATTTTAAAAAGCTGAACACTAAAATCAACTACTCTTTCTGAACACTGTTGCTCTGATAGATTAAGGTATTTTCAGATGTCTTTATGAACACCCTGATTTTGGTAAGGCTGAAATACATCACTTTCTAACCAAAAATATACATGTGTTACATGAAGCAGAGGTATTCTCTTCAACAAATGGTGCTAGAACTGGACATCCACGTGCAAAAAAAAAAAAAAAAAAAATGAATCTAGAGGCAGACCTCGCACCATTCATAGAAATTAACTCAAAATGGATCATAGACGTAAATGTAAAACACAAAACTATAAAACATTTAGAAGGTAACACTGGAGAAAATCCTCAGTGTAGTGATGCCTTTTAGATACAACACCAAAGACATGAAGCATGAAAGACTCATGAAAGAAGGAATTGATAAGCTGGACTTCATTAAAATTAAACACTTCTGCTTTGAGAAAGACAGTCAAGAGAATTAGAAGAAAAGCCACAGAATGGGAGAAAATATTTGCAAAAGATATATTTGATAAAGGACTGTTATCCAAAATATACAAAGAACCCTTAAGACTCAACAATAAGAAAACAAACAACCCTATTTAAAAAATGGGCCAATGATCTTTATGGACACCTCACCAAAGAAGACACACAGATGTGTGTGTCTGTGTGTACAAAAGCAAATAAGTACATGAAAATATGATCTATATCTTGTCATCAGGGAAATGAAAATTAAATAGCAATGAGATAGCACTACACATTTATTAGAATAGCCAAAATCCAGAACACTGAAAACATAAAATGCTGGGCAAAAATGTGAAGCACCAGAAATTCTCATACACTTCTGGTGGGAATGCAAAATGCTACAGCCACTTCAGAAGAACAATTGGTAATTCTTACAAAATTAAATATACTCTTACCATATGATCGAGCAATCACACACCTGGATATTTACATAAAGGAGCTAAAAACTAATGTCCACACAAAAACCTGAACATAGATATTTACAGCAGTTTTATTCATACTCGCCAAAGCTTAGAGTCAACCAAGATGTCCTTCAGAAGGCGAATGGATAAGTAAACTGTAGTACATCTAGATAATTGAATACTATTCAGTGCTAAAAGAAGAAAAAAGAAGCTATCAAGGTATAAGAAGACATAAAGGGAACTTAAATGCATATTATTTCTGGAAAAGGCAAAACTATAGAGACAGTTCAAAGATGACTGATTGCCAGGAATGGGAGTGGGAGTGGGGAGATGAATAGGCACAACACAGAGGACTGTTAGGGCAGTGAAAATACTCTGTATAATATTATAATGATGAATACATGTCATTATACATTTGTCCAAACCCATAGAATGTACAGCAACAAGAGTAAATCCTAAGATAAACTATGGACTTTTGGTGATTATGATGTGACAACGTGTGTTCATCCTTGGTAACAAATGTACCATTCCGGTGAGTGATGTTTATAATGGGGGAGGCTATGCATGTGTGGGCATAGTGGGTATAAGGAAAATCTCTGCACCTTCTTCTCAATTCTGTTGCAAACCTAAAACTTCTCTAAAAAACTAAGTCTTTTAAAAAAGAGTTTGTGAGTGTGTATACCTACCTACCTAAATATATATAAATATGTATTTATATATATAACATATATGTTATAAATTATATATAACATATGTAAGGTATATGTAATTTTTAAATGAATACATAATTTCTCATGAAGGGAAAGGAATCTTTCTGTTAGAAAGATAACTCAAATTGTACTAAGCTAAGAAACAGGAAACATCTTGAATAAACAACCTAACCTTGCACCTAAAGCAATTACAGAAAGATGAACAAAAAAACCCCAAAGTTAGCAGAAGGAGAGAAATCATAAAGATCAGATCAGAAGTAAATGAAAAAGAAATGAAGGAAACAATAGCAAAGATCAATAAAATTAAAAGATGGTTCTTTGAGAAGATAAACAAAATTGATAAACCATTAGCCAGACTCATCAAGAAAAAAAGGGAGAAGACTCAAATCAATAGAATTAGAAATGAAAAAGGAGAAGTAACAACTGACACGGCAGAAATACAAAAGATCATGAGAGATTACTACAAGCAACTGTATGCCAATAAAATGGACAACCTGGAAGAAATGGACAAATTCTAAGAAATGCACAACTGCCAAGACTGAATCAGGAAGAAACAGAAAATATGAACAGACCAATCACAAGCACTGAAATTGAAACTGTGATTAAAAATCTTCCAACAAACAAAAGCCCAGGACCAGGCTTCACAGGAAAATTCTATCAAACATTTAGAGAAGAGCTAACACCTATCCTCCTCAAACTCTTCCAAAATATAGCAGAGGGAGGAACACTCCCAAACTCATTCTACAGGCCACCATCACCCTGATACCAAAACCAGACAAGGATGTCACAAAGAAAGAAAACTACAATCCAATATCACTGATGAACATAGATGCAAAAATCCTCAACAAAATATTAGCAAACAGAATCCAACAGCACATTAAAAGGATCATACACCATGATCAAGTGGGGTTTATTCCAGGAATGCAAGGATTCTTCCATATATGCAAATCAATCAACATGATACACCATATTAACAACTTGAAGGAGAAAAACCGTATCATCATCTCAATAGATGCAAAGAAAGCTTTTGACAGAATTCAACACCCATTTATAATAAAAACCCTGCAGAAAGTAGGCATAGAGGGAACTTTCCTCAACATAATAAAGGCCATATATGACAAACCCACAGCCAACATCATCCTCAATGGTGAAAAACTGAAGCCATTTCCACTAAGATCAGGAACAAGAAAAGGTTGCCCACTCTCACCACTCTTACTCAACATAGTTTTGAAAATTTTAGCCACAGCAATCAGAGAAGAAAAGGAAATAAAAGGAATCCAAATCAGAAAAGAAGTAAAGGGGTCACTGTTTGCAGATGACATGATACTATACATAGAGAATCCTAAAGATGCTACCAGAAAACTACTAGAGCTAATCAATAAATTTCGTAAAGTAGCAGAATAAAAAAATTAATGCAGAGAAATCTCTTGCATTCCTATAAACTAATGATGAAAAATCTGAAAGTGAAATTAAGAAAACACTGCCATTTACCATTGCAACAAAAAGAATAAAATATCTAGGAATAAACCTACCTAAGGAGGCAAAAGACCTGTATGTAGAAAATTATAAGACACTGATGAAAGAAATTAAAGATGACACAAATAGATGGAGAGATATACCATGTTCTTGGATTGGAAGAATCAACATTGTGAAAATGACTCTACTACCCAAAGCAATCTACAGATTAAATTCAATCCCTATCAAACTACCACAGGCTCTTTTCACAGAACTGGAACAAAAAATTTCACAATTTGTATGGAAACACAAAAGACCCCGAATAGCCAAAGCAATCTTGAGAACGAAAAACGGAGCTGGAGGAAGCAGGATCCCTGACTTCAGATTATACTACAAAGCTACAGTAATCAAGACAGTATGGTACTGGCACAAAAACAGAAATATAGATCAATGGAACAGGATAGAAAGCCCAGAGATAAACCCAAACACATATGGTCACCTTATCTTTGATAAAAGGAGGCAGGAATGTACAGTGGAGAAAGGACAGCCTCTTCAATAAGTGGTGCTGGGAAAACTGGACAGGTACATGTAACAGTATGAGATTAGAACACTCCCTAATGCCATACACAAAAATAAGCTCAAAATGGATTAAAGACCTAAACGTAAGGCCAGAAACTATCAAACTCTTAGAGGAAAATATAGGCAGAACACTCTATGACATAAATCACAGAAATATCCTTTTTGACCCACTTCCTAGAGAAATGGAAATAAAAACAAAAATAAACAAATGGGACCTAATGAACCTTAAAAGCTTTTGCATAGCAAAGGAAACCATAAACAAGACCAAAAGACAACCCTCAGAATGGGAGAAAATAGTTGCAAATGAAGCAACTGACGAAGGATTAATCTCCAAAATTTACAAGCAGCTCATGCAGCTCAATAACAAAAAGACAAACAACCCAATCCAAAAATGGGCAGACGATCTAAACAGACATTTCTCTAAAGAAGATATACAGATTGCCAACAAACACATGAAAGAATGCTCAACATCATTAATCATTAGAAAAATGCAAATCAAAACTACAATGAGATATCATCTCACACCAGTCAGAATGGCCATCATCAAAAAATCTACAAACAATAAATGCTGGAGAGGGTGTGGAGTAAAGGGAACACTCTTGCACTGCCAGTGGGAAGGTGAATTGGTACAGCCACTATGGAGAACAGTATGGAGGTTCCTTAAAAAACTACAAATAGAACTACCATATGACCCAGCAATCCCACTACCTGGCATATACCCTGAGAAAACCATAATTCAAGAAGAGTCATGTACCAAAATGTTCACTGCAGTTCTATTTACAATAGCCAGGAGATGGAAGCAACCTAAGTGTCCATCATCGGATGAATGGATAAAGAAGATGTGGCACATATATACGATGGAATATTACTCAGCCATAAAAAGAAATGAAATTGAGTTATTTGTAGTGAGGTGGATGGACCTAGAGTCTGTCATACAGAGTGAAGTAAGTCAGAAAGAGAAAGACAAATACTGTATGCTAACACATATATATGGAAACTAAGAAAAAAAAATGTCATAAAGAACCTAGGAGTAAGATGGGAATAAAGACACAGACTTACTAGAGAATGGACTTAAGGATATGGGGAGGGGGAAGGGTAAGCTGTGACAAAGTGAGAGAGTGGCATGGACATATATACACTACCAAAAGTAAAATAGATAGCTAGTGGGAAGCAGCCGCATAGCACAGGGAGATCAGCTCTCGGTGATTTGTGACCACCTAGAGGGGTGGGATCGGGAGGGTAGGAGGGAGGGAGATGCAAGAGGGAAGAGATATGGGAACATATGTATATGTATAACTGATTCACTTTGTTATAAAGCAGAAACTAACACACCATTGTAAGGCAATTATATTCCAATAAAGATGTAAACAAAATTGTACTAAGCTGTATATCATTTATCAACCTTTTCTGAGAACAAATGATAAGTGAACTTAAATTCACATTTCTCAATTGGAAAAAAATATTTTACTAGAAAAGTAGAAAAGGTTGTGTGCTTAATCAATATTGAATTCCACTGTGAAGAACCTATATTCAGAAATGAACTGAGCCATGTTCTGAAAGTATTTTTCATAAATAAGATTGTCATTTTCAGTGACTTGGTGGCTTTATTAGAGATTCTATTTCATAAACTGAGAGCATTTAAAGGTACTCAGCTAGGGGTAATTTTTCTTCTTTAAATGACTTAATTTTGTAAATTCTGAAAATTTTGATCCTAATAGTTTCCAAACTAAATAATAATTTGAGTATTTATATTCAGCAGCACTATTGATAGCACAACTTTTAACTTTACAGATGTGCTTAGATCAAATCTCTTTATTGTCCTTTCTGGTTATATAAATATGTTACATAATAATCAGCGTTTGAGGTGCTGATTTGTTTTCCTTTACCTGCCTTTCTCTGAAGGGTAAGTAGTACTTTCTGAAATATACATACTTTAAAAGAAATGGCAATACAGGTCTAGAATGGAATTATTGTTTTCATCTCTGGTTACTCAAAATGCTTTATTAGAATCAATGTTTATAAATTTTGAAATGTGTTTAGGAGTATATCTGTAAATAGCATTGCAAAGCTAGACATGCCACTCTTTATTTAGTATTGGCTGTTCACTTTTATATTCTATTTAGAGATTTGACTGGTAGTTTTCTGCTGTCCCAGTTTTCCATGAAACATCTTTTGCTGTTCTGGGTACAGAACTTTTTTGTTTGTTGGTTTCTTTAAGTCTTGATGTGCATACATCCACAACCCATGTTTCATTCCTGCATTTCAGGTACTATTAATTGTTATTTTGATTAATAATTAACATGCCAGTTTAAGAAGTACCACTGGTTATATTTAAGGAGCACTCTTCTTTGAACCTTATCATAAGATTAAACCTGGTTAGTATTGATGAATAATATCATTATTATGTTATTATGCTTATAATATAATAATAATTATATTATTATTATTAACTTTTGTAGAAAGGATATTACAATGAAAAACATTCTGAAAATGTAGTTACTTTTTTACTGTTTAAAGCAGCATGACATGAGTCAGTTTATTTCCTGCAGGCAAAGTGGGTGTAGGTTGCCCTTGTCACTGTCCCCAGCTAAGTCAACTTAGGCTGCAGCTTTAGACTTGCATTCGGATTCTTTGTGGCTGGGTTGAGCTAATCTGAAAAGCCTACCTTTTGGGAGAATAATCAGGGCAGTGCTTCCTCCACTTGGCCACTCTACTCTCCCATTCCTGAGAGATCACAACTAAAATCAAGACTTATCCTCACATGGAGGAGGAGTCAGAACAATTAAGGCTGTTGCCATAATTAGCACTGGTTCATCAACTCCTCCTTGGACCAAAATCTCTGATGGAATGTAATTTTTTCTTGTTATGTAACTGAGATTACCACCTCAGTGTTCTAGAGGGCGCTTATGTGAATGGATAACCTAACAGAATTAATCAATGACATGTATGAGAAAAAGTATAAGCTCTGAAATCAGGTAGACAGGCGTGTGAATCCAGGATGCACTACTTAGTAGCTGTGTGACCGGGAACAGAGGCAGGAAAAAATAGCCCATGGGGTTTGCTAGAGTAGCAAATGCTCTAATGCATGCGCATAGCAAGTAGAAGCAGATCTATGGCAAAGTAAATCTAAACAAATTCTAATATGGTAATTATTCTGTAATTTGAAAACATCTTTTCTTTGTGCCATGTACTTCCTGGAATTTGATAGAGAAAATGAAGCACATCTAATGACTTGTGTATTTGTTTGTTCAAAAAAAAAAGTTTGGCTTATTTTTCTCTATATGCACTACCAATAAGCAAATATCAAGTTAGTTCAACGGACTATGTATACATAGAAAAGATAAAGTGGAAGGTTGAGAGAAGTTTATACTGAGCAAACATTCTAGATGAAAAAGAAGACAGAATTACTAAATTTGCTTTTTTCAGAAAAAACTGACATAACAATATACATTATACAAATTCAAAATTGATTTCAATTAAACTAAGACATAAAATTATAGTATATTATGAATTAAATGTAAAGAATACAAAGGAGGGAATTACTTAAATTTTAGTACTCACTTTTTGAAGAACTTTATTTTTTATTTTTATTTTGAAGAACTTTATTTTTCAGTCTTTTTCTTAGTTGAAAAAACTTCTGGAATTTAGGCCTAGATTTTATCAGCTCAGAAGTAATGATTCTTTATTTTATAAGGGTAAATTCTAGATAAGATCAAAAGGAATTTAGTTTCTATCAGTTTCTTTTTCTGTTTTATTCAATACACATGTAATCTACCAAAAAAATTAAAAATTCAGCCACAGTCAAATAAATTAAAGGATTCCTCTTTTTTAGCAGAGGATTTTGCTATTAGATAATTTAAATATTAAATCTCCTATTGTACTAAAATGTAATGCAATTATGTATTAATTACTGACAAAATTATACAGAGTATAAAATGTATACACATTTTATACATTTATACATTGAAACATAACGTATTTCAACAATGAATTCCCAACGAAGACTAATTCATCGAAATTATGTCAACAAAGGATAGGGAAATGTAGGAACTTCATCCACATGCTACCTATAAATTTTTTAATTTGTTTTTAATTTGAGTGCTTTTGTGGTCTGAAGTTAGAGATTAAAGGTTTTTTTCCAGTTTTTCTGAACCCAACATCTAATATACTCAATTTCTATTTGTGCTTTACATAGATTACATAGACAACTGACTAACAAGGAAAGTTAATATTGATACTTAGAGACTTATTTAGGGTCTATTCCTTTAAGATTTTTGTCATAGTTTTATATGCATACACACACACACACACACACACACACACACACACACATATCTTTCCTTCTTTCAACAACATCTTTACTCCAATATATAGCAACTGAGCTGTGAAATTTGACATCATTTGTTTATCAAAATATCCACTTTGAGCTGCCTTACATTCATTTAAGAACTCTCTAAAGCTGCTCCCTATGGTAGTCCAACATGAGGCTCTTTTTAACTTGGTATGTTGCCATTTATCATCATCTTATGTTTATATTTGTTCAGCCAACTTACTATCCATGTGACAGCACTCAGATCCAGGTCAATTTGAATTCATTTTGCAAGTCAACATCCATGAGATATGTCATTGAATGTGTTTCTTTACTTCAGCCAGAAAATTTGTATTTTAGCTCCCCAAACTAATTAAATTTATGTGATAAAGATGTTTTTCACAAGTTAAAAGCAATAAAACTATGAAAAAAGATAAGTTCCTTCCCCAAAATAAAACCTTTGTTTTTCAGATGCATTAATAAGGATTTTTCTCTAAGTGCAATCAATCAAATGTTCATTTTTCAAAATGACAAATCTATTTTATCTCTGTGGAATTTCACCTAAAACCAGATAATATTTTTATTAAAAAATAACCTGAAACATTGCATCTGTTGCAGTATGAGGAAACATGAAAGTTTGAAACTAAATAATATGTTTAATAATTAACTCTCAATGCTGTTGAAAGATACTTACGTGAAAGGGACTGTGGAAAATATGATTGGGCAGTTCAGAAAGTCCATCTTCAAAATAAGCTTGTGCCTTACATCCTAAGGCACTTAAACTTGAACCTTTAGGAACTACTTTCTAGAATGGGAGAAATGAACAGTCCTATAATCTAGAAGGTTCACCTTGTCATCAAGGAAGGGGATAGGTTTAAGGAGGGCAGAATTGAAGCAGGTATACTAAAGTTGCAATTTTAATAGTTCAGGCAAGGGGTGATTAAGGTAATCCAAAATAAATACGAGGTGGACTAAATATTTAAAACCAAATACATTAAAAATAATAAAAAGAAAATACAGGCAAATATTTAACTCATATTTAGAATTAAAAGAGTTTCTAAGTACACACATATTTAAAGAAATCTTAAATTGAAAATAGATAAATTTGGCAAAAAATGTATACATGGATTCATGTGAAAATATTTAAACTAAGTTAATAATAAAATTAGTATCAGTTTCTCCAAACTGAGTAAAAGTCTGCTAAAAAAAGTTAAAACAATTAAACTTTTAATTGTGTAGAGACAACATGAAATTTAAAAAGAAGTATTACCAACAACTTCTTAGGAAAAAAACTAGCAAAGATTAGTATAAGTAATCCCCATAAAAGAAAGCAAACTGATAATACACATGAAGTTTATTCACATTATTGATCAAAAATATACAAATTAAATTCAAAATAATACATTGCTTAAACCCAGAGTACAATGTTCTCTCACCAGTTTGCTTAAGGCAGTGCTCAATGGTGAGCCCTTCTAATTTTCATCAGTTTATCAATCTTCATAGACTTTAAGGTTGGTACATTTGTTATCTTTTCAATACTTATTCATTGATTGCCTATTATGGTTTGGGAATGAAATATGCATTAAGAATATAGTGGTAAACAGGGTAACCATGACCCCCATGATCAGGAAATACATAATCCTGCATGGAAGAATTATTTAATGGGAAAAATTTTATTTCTAGATAATGAAAATCCTATTAATGTATCTTAATTTACTTCTAAGTCTGAGCCTGCTACTTCTTGATACATTTTTACTTGCATATCTGGGTCAATATTTTACTTGAGGAGTGGACAAAATTAAGCCATAGTATCTCATCTGAACATTTCCATTTTTTCCAAAACCTTGTGTAGAGAGCCTTGACGGCATTGGTGAACTTTCTGAGGACTTCAAAGCTGTGGCCACAAAATTGGTTAGGAGCTTTAGCCCAGTTCTAACTTATGTCTCTTAATGCTTATAAAAGAGCTGTGGTTTAAATATCAGGATAAGAGTCAAGACCAGTAGGATGGTCATATAACACTATCACAGGAATACTTTTGGATGCTCTGTTTTTTCTCACTCCAAGATTTAGGTTAAAGTATTATTTTAACAACAACAAAAACTACTATGTTTCTGAAACTAGTCAGGGAATGGGTGACACAGTGAAGAACATGAGAAGCAAGACTCTTCCTCTCAGGGACCTAGGGGCCTGGTTTCACCATGCTCTTGATGAACTTGGGGCTTTCCTTCCTGACTTTAAAAACAGAAGGATAAGTTTTGTTTGTGCTGGGGATATAGCTTTATTGTGGGCACAATGAGAATCCTCAAATCCATTCTAACTAGAGTCAAACCTAAACCACTAAAGAGCTCCACATTCTTCTATCAAGGGGAAGCGAGGTCTCTTATTAAATTGCTTTATATAGATTTTTATCCCTATGAATTTCTCCATGGTCCAAGGTTTTACAATGAATATGTATTAATTTTGTAATAAGTTGTAAAAGATTATAATTTTTTTCACAAAAAGTGTAAGACTATCTCAGTACAATGAAAACAGAGAGAAATATATGCAACTGAATGCCTTCCACGAAGAAACATACATAGGAAATTACCAATACGATATGGTGGGGGCAGGTTAGGCGGAAGTACAGTGAAATATAGGAGACACAGAGTTCTAATAATAACTACATAAATTAGGAGAAAAAGGAGACAGATGAAAGAATAAAACTTCACTTTTGGACTTGGCAGTTTAATATGACACTGGGATAACCATGTGGAGGGATCCAGTGGGAAGTTATATATTAATATAAGATCTGAAACTTGGGAACTTTTTGAAATATTTGGTGGATATTGGGGAAATTTTCAAACATTCCAGTCTTTAATATTAGGAGTGAACCTTCCGAGTTGCAGAATTGGATGTGATATTGTTATAAGAAACATGTGCCTGATTTTATCCTACTATATCAGGAAATAGATTACAGCATAAGATTTTTAAATTTAAAAATTAATAATTAAAACTATTTGCCTTACATTTGAATATACTTGCATCCTTTCATCTGGGCTCCTAGCATACAGCTCAGGGTTTACATGGCTTCCGAAGAACATTCATTGGGAGTCAATGCCATCTCCACTATTAGTTTTGCTCGCTTTTCCAGGGCCTCTAACAAGAAGGGTAGATGCTCTTTCTTCTCAGTTGAGCCGTGCTTTCCCTTTAGAAACCTGCCTACCAGAATTAACACCGGATGCTTGCTTCTCCATTGTTCATGAACACAACTATTACCAAAGATGGGAAAGCTTGGGGAGAATTAAAAATATTTCTTTCTCAAGAAAATAAAAGTCAGCAACTTCTGACTTACTTAGAAAATATTGAAGTGGTTAAACTGGGAAGTTTTCGCTTAGCTTTCTTTTTCTCTGACAATAATCATGCACATACATATGATTTATGATTTATATAAAGTTAAAATACGCCTTGATTGTGTATAAGTTAGCCAAGACTGTCAAGCTTGTTTAAGAAGAACAGAAGGTGGGTATTAACTTTTTTTTCAGTGGGTATTTGGATGAAGATTGAAAATAACTGTTTTTCTTTCAATCAATGCATTGCATTTTATAGGACATAATAACCTGCAGTGGAGTCACGTTTCTTTGCTTGTCACTTCACATACAGAATCCCACCATAACACCACCCAGCAAGCAATGTTATATTTGTAAAGGCAGCAATATGATATTTTTCCTGAAGTTTAAAAGGCAACGTAATTTCACATTTTGTACCTTCAATTTCAATTCAAAAATATGGCTTGAGTGGGAAAAGGTTGAATATCAGATCTTGATTATTTTTTGTCACGGGGCCAAAGCTTGGAAACCATCTCAAGTTGACCTGTACTTTTATCTGCAGTCCCAAAGCATAATTGAACTGCTTGCTCAGGATGCTGTGCTCCACGCAATAAGGGGGCAAAATGAACAACCGACTTCATAATTTAGCAGGTATGCACAACTTCTCTGTGACTATAGTTAATTAATTTATAAATAACTGCTCAAAGTCAGACATTAGGTCACGGTTTTGTGTAGAAGAATGCTATATACAGGGAAAAGCAACATCCTTTTATAAATTATTTCATTCTGATGAGTAAGACATACTGAATAATTGTTATTGCAGTTTTAGAAAAAATCTGAAAATTAACATTTTTATCAGTCATCTTTAAAAATGTCCTCTATTTTCTTGATTCTTTGTTTATTAAGAATAGCTAAGAAAAAAAAATAGCTAAGAAATGATTCTAATTTTATAGTTAAGATATAAATGTACACAAATATTTTTGTAAAAACTTGTTCATATAACTTAAATATATTTAGTTCTGTTTTAACATCTGATAAATAGTTAAAGCAGGAGTGAGTTTTTCAAGGGAGAGAGGAATAAATACAATGAAAAATCACATATATTTCCTTACACTTTCATGAAGCAACCATCAGCTGATTTCCATTGCTGTAGTAAAAAGGCCAATTTCTATCCTGTCCATTCGCCACCTTGTATTTAGCTCAGAAGTGTTTCAAGACAAAACTGGTTGACAATTCACATATTTTAATAGGTCTGCATCCAAACTGGTGCAATAAAAAAGAACCTCGTGCATGGCTTAGGATTCACACTGACAGCACTGTACGATTATGTATTGTTGAACAAATTAATTTGCCGGTGAATCTGACTAGTGTGAAGCAGGACTTTGTTGTCATTGTGTGAGTTCTCTTGTCCTGGTTCTTTATCAGCCATCTTAACAAGTATAACACTCCTTGTTTTAAGCCTGTTGGTTTATTGTAATTTTTACAGTGGACATATCATTCCCATTGTTGGAAAATGTACACATTCTCTATTTGAAAATAATTTTACCAAGTTCTCACAGTCAAAAAATAAACTACTGCAAACTTAATGGGCTCCTGGAACAATGAAGCAATTATGCGCAGAATAAACATAAGAACAGAGGCGATCATGGAACATAAATGCTGCCCCTGATGTTTCAGCTCTTATGGCAACGAACTCTCCATGTTCTGAGTTGTCAAACATAACAGAGTCATGTATATCAGTAGGAACTCTGGTGACTGAAAAATATTGCTAAGGTATTTGGAGTTCTTAACAAACATTCTAAAACACCTGGTAACTTTTGGGGAGCACCCAGGAACTGAGGGAAAAGTAGGTCTGCTTTCCAGATTAGTTACGATAGCTGACTCAGCTTAACAAGGTGCTAACAGTGTAACCAACCAGATGAAACTGCTCCAGGACACTTGGTTTAAGAACTATAGTTTATTCGGTTTGTTTTTTCAAAAATCAAATGAAATCTGGCTTTAAGTTTCCACTGAGGAGAGTTAGAAGTCTGATGTCAATTCTGACCTCTCCCTTTTCCCACCCATCCTGTCCGGTGTGCCCCAGAGCCCACCTTGGTCACCCACAACGGCTCATGGGGCTCCCATTCTTCTTCTCCCAGACAGAGCGGCGCCCCCTGCTGGCCCTTCACCACACTGCAGGCGCTGCTCCTCTACAGAAGGTAGTAAGCGATCACCTCTTCCAAAGTCCTGTCTTCTGAGTCCGAGTGGGGGCAGGATCCTGGCCTCCACCACCTGCCGGATCCCTCAAATCCAGGCGGAAGTCCTCTCCACAGAAGGCTATGGATTTGATCACTCAAAACGAAAAGCTAACTGTCCTTACGGTGGGCTAGAGGGAAAATGGTCTTTTCATCCATTTTTGCTGAGACTGTAGCAGCATAAAAAGACAAAACACCAATTAATTCACCACCAGCTCCTTCCAGTATAAAAGGTGAGTGACTGCTACTGTCACCTTCCCTTTGCTCTTCTCATTTTCCCTGCGGAGCTGGGGCTGTGCAGATGAGAATGTTCCCCTTTCCTCCTTGCCTTGAAACAAGTGTCATATCAAACAGTTCAGTCCTGAGTTCTTAGTTTTCACCACTGCTTTGCCAAAGTTCAGGTGACAATATGGGGAAGACAGAGCAATAATAATTGTATAGATAACCAAAGCTAAAGATTGTGTTAGACAAGTAGCGGTAAAGGTCTGAGTCAAGGCTTTCACTAACTAGGCAGCAGACTTATAATGGAGAAACTGGGTTGGAAAAGGTTTTGTTCATTTTCAACAAAATATAATATTTTTAAAATATTCCCTTTAATAGAAAAATGAAAGTTTTTCCAATTCGTTTGAAGAACAGATTTAATTGTTTCTTATCAAAGGAAAGCTTGTCAGGTTGCACGTGCAATTCATCTCAACATGGTTTACCTGCTTTGAAAACCAAAGTTAAGAATTATGTACTCTTAGTTTGCTTATTAAGAACACATTAAAATTTAGGCTTGAACATGTTAGGTGGAAATGAATGAATAGAACATCTTCACCAAGTGTGTTATTGGGCTGAGTTATTAGCAGACTCTTTATAAATTCTAAACTTGGTTATAGCAGTAAAACAATTTTTTTGTTTCTTGGTCTAAACCTAATGCTGAATAAATTTTAATTTGAAAATACACCTATTTTAGTATTAAACTAACACATTAAGATCCCACAGGATTTAGGTAGGAATTTATGAAATGCTATCCGATTGCTCTCAAATGTTGCCTTAAAGTAAGTAACAGTGGGTTCACCTGAGATCAAGTCCAATTTTTCTCCACATTTACCTTTAAATCTTAATTCAAAACATCTTTGAATTTTCAAGATTTGGTTATCGTAACAGATAAAATAAAATATATTCATTTCTTCAACTCAATGACTTGGATTCAGTTTGGTTGGAAAAACATATGACACAATTTTAAAAGTATAACTCCTCTGCCTCTGATGTAATTAGAAAAGTAGCATTCCAGGTGGTCTGAAAATAGAAAAATGTGGCAAAGAAGCCTGTAGCATGGCAGTCTTGAATTAGGGAGATTATTAATGATGTATATATAGACTGAGTCACAGAGACTTCAAGTATAGGTAATAAATGATAGAGTCGTAAGAAGGGCTGAGTATGAATTGCTAATGTTACTCATTTTCTTTATCCATTATAAAGAAAAGATTGCCTCGCTTCCTCCAGACTAAGGTTTAGTTTTGTCTCTGTGTAATACCCAAGTGCAAAAATTTTCTTTTGACTATGACACAGTTATGAACTAAACTGATTTATAGCCAGTTCAGAAGCCAAGCGATTAGCGCCAAAATAGTGGTGAGATAATAAAATACTGAACTTGGACAGAATCCAGATCGCTCAAATATGAGTTGGGAAGAAACTGCTGATCAGCTAAGATTGACCACAAAGGCTTGTCTCTGGATCCACTATTAGTAAGAATGATGATTCAGACCCATTTGAGGGTTGCTTTCACTCAAGTTTTCTGTCTGCTTGTTCAAGTGGTATACCCCAAAATGAGAATACACAAAGAGTTCCCATGCCTGGTGTCCCCTTATTTCTTAGGAAGGATGTTTTAAGTTCAGTTGTCAATCCACAGCTATGAAGAGCAGAGAATTATTTTAGACTTACTATCTGTAGGCTGGAGAAGGCAGCTTTAGCACTCAGGATAGGCCTTATTTCCATTTAAGAAGATCCTTGCTTCCTTAAGGTTATAAATTTCCATGTTCATTTTCTACTGCTTCACTGGGCATACAAATAGTCTGACGATGGTTCCCTATGGCTGTTTCTCATAATAAAACAAAATTCAAATATTTCCATATTAAGAGACACAAGGGGGGGGGTAAATGGACTTTAGAATGCCAACTCTCATCCCACGAGGTTTGACTTCTTTTGACACTTTCTGATGATCAATTACGTCCCCACCATCGCTGGCTTCATTTGTCAGCCCTACCAACCCAAGCATACAATGTGGCTTTCCCCTTCATTTCCTAGTTCATTGTTGAAACAAAACTGAAATATTGAAAGCTTAGTTATGTAGAAAAGGGAATAAATAGAGAATACATAGTTCAATAATGTGCTTTGCAAAGACTGGTTACCACTGTCACTTTGGGGTTCACTTGGAGGGCACTGTTACATCAATCCCAGCCTGCTCCATGTGGCAGCAACCGTCTTCCCCCACGGCCAAGAGGTTCTTCAAGCGCAGCACGTGTTCAAAGTCCAGACTTCAAAAGGGAAGCTGAGACAAATTATGGTTTGTTTGAAAAAAAATCCCTTGATCCCTCAGTGCTTCGATTGCCTCCCCAGAAAATGACATGGAATTAAATAAACACACTCTTCAAAAAGAAAGAAGAGTTTCATGACTAAATAAAGGTCTGGGATGGTATAAGCAGATTCTGTTTAACATCAGGGTCTTGCCACATTCATCCCTGAAAATAATGCTAGTAATTATTTTATGTACACTTGAATTCAAAATATATATGCTTAATGTAGCAATTTTAAGTTTAATTTCAAAAGGTGAAACAAATATGTATACAGAAATGCATACAAGTCTTTTTTTTTTTTTTTTTTTTTTTTTAGCGGTACGCGGGCCTCTCACTGTTGTGGCCTCTCCCGTCGCGGAGCACAGGCTCCGGACGCGCAGGCTCAGCGGCCATGGCTCATGGGCCCAGCCGCTCCGCGGCATGTGGGATCCTCCTGGACCGGGGCACGAACCCGTGTCCCCTGCATCGGCAGGCGGACTCTCAACCACTTCACCACCAGGGAAGCCCACAAGTCTTTAAATAGACATTACCTGCCCGTCAGCAGCTATATTCACAGGCAGAGATGTCCAATGACAACTGGAAGCTTGTGTACCCAGTAACTGGTGTGGCCAAGAGAAAACCATGCCCAGCTGAACTTTGGGGAAAAGCTTAAACTTTTTATACATAGAAGTTAAGATGGCTGTAAGCTGGGCATTCAGTCTAACATTGTCAGCATATATAGACTATGGTGTTGGGTGATCTGAATGTTGGACATGCCTTTGAATCGCTGGTCATAGATGAAGACTTTATTTGGATTAGAGCTGGGAGTGGGGGCCGTGGGCTTTCTGGCTTCTGCTGGGAGTTAGACATCCGTGGTCTCTGCCATGTCACTGTAGCCCACTGACTTGAGCACTTGAAGTGGTATGTTCCTAGCCCCTAGTAGTATAAATTGATTCCATCTCCCTATGCCTACCTCCTTCCCTCCATCCCAAATATTCTGCAAAAGTTGACGTCTGCTGCAAGGGCTGATGTCATTGTCTGGGCAGAACTTCGTCCCAACATTCACCCTCTTGTCCCTCTGGAATTCTATTCAGGAAGTGCTGGTATGAGCAAGCAAAGCCAGTTAGTTCTGAGCAAACGCGTGATGTGTATGGAGTTCGTCCTCATTTTGCCACTTACTGGCTCTGTTACCTAGAGCATCATTTGACCTCTATGGACTCAAATTTCATCATCTGTAAAACACAGATAGTAATAGTACCTACCTAATAGTGTTTTGCAGATGAAATAATGTCATGCACATAAGATGCTTGTATCCTGTCTAGCAGAGAGGAAGTTCTCAATAAACTGTAGCTAACATCTTCCAGCAGAATAAAAAGCCCTACCTAGGAGGTTCTCCTCTGTACTGTATGTCCACACTTGACTTTCTTCAGTCCAATGATCAGGTACATAATGTTTCCATGTTTTGTTCTACAAAATGAGTTGAAAAACAAGGAGCAGAGTTGTTTTCTAACCTCAGGATAGTTATACTGGGGAAATGTTTTTTAAAAATACTGTTAATGGGTATTAACAGTATTAATGTATTTCTGTTAATATTTAACAGAATAACTGTTAATAATAATTGTTAATATTTAACAGTATTTTAAAATACTGTTAAAAATACTGTTAATGGGCTTACCCTGGTCTGCCTGCCAATGCAAGGGACACGGGTTCGAGCCCTGGTCTGGGAAGATCCCACATGCCATGGAGCAACTAGGCCCATGTGCCACAACTACTGAGCCTGCGCTCTACAGCCCATGAGCCACAACTGCTGAGCCCATGTGCCACAACTACTGAAGCCTGCGAGCCCTAGAACCTGTGCTCTGCAACAACAGAAGCCACAACAATAAGAAGCCCACGCACCACAATGAAGAGTAGCCCCCACTCGCCACAACGAGAAAGCCCAGGTGTTGTAAGACCCAACGAAGAATGAAGATGCACCACAGCTATAAATAGATAAATACATTTATAAAAAAATAAAAGAAAATACTGTTAGTTTTTGTTCATTTCTTTCCAAAGATGAAACATGCCTCTTATTCTCTTTCACTAAAAGAAAACATAAGCTACAATCAGAGCCTGTCTGGCATTTTTTTAAATGCATAAACATGTGTTTACTATTGTGTAGAACAGCTGTAATTTGACTGCAGTTGACTGATTCTGATTATGTTTGGTTTATGTCCTTCAAAAGCAGTCACAGAGAATTTACTTATTTGTGTTTTATATCATTTTAAAAATTATCTTCACAGAGCCATCATGTGTGGAAATGTTCTCCTTCCTTTTACCTTCATTATTGTTTAGAAAAGCAATTGTATCATTCAAAGTGGCTATTGAGTCTATAATCTACCAAATTCATGGGGATGGTATTACAATGTCTTAGAATATATCAAAATTCAGAAGTAAAAGAACTGCTTTGAATCATCATCTCATAACTATTTTAGGGCATTTATAAAGATCTACTAATGTTTCTGATGCTATGAATATATAATGTGACAAATATTATTTCAACATTAAAAGAAAATTAAAGAACTTAGTAAATCAGAATGAATCACTAGAGACTGCTAAGAAAAGAATATATGCAAGCATCATTTTAGGACTTCTTTTTTTACTCTAACGTCTTCTCCCTCATTCTTTTCCTCCCTCGGATTTTTTTATTCCTACATCTTTTTTATTTGTTTTTTTAATCCTTATAAAGCTCAGGAATTAAAAAAAAATAAAACACAGGTCAGTTGCCATTTTAATAGGGATTTAAGAACAACAAAAAGATAAATGTACACAATGTTATTTTAATGCCTTTTATGTTTATTTTCTATTAGAGAAATACATTTTTCATAAAGAATGCATTGTGTTGATCAGGCTACTGATGAACTCCTGGTGGGCTTCTGGGAAGAGAGCAGCAAAGAGAAAAAGAAGAGAGAATTGTGGGATGTATACCACGACTTAGGGTACACAGAGTCAATTACGAGGGGATAAAAGATGATACTTCAATGTTACTCATGAAAGTAAGATTCTTGGGTAGCTTTCAAATTAATATGCCAGCCCAGATTTTTTTGGCATAATGAGAACATCTTTTATGTGTCAGAACAGATTTTGATTATAACTAAGTGAAAGCTCAGATATGCTGATAAGGTGACCTTTATCATAAAGTTTAAGAGTAATTGTCTAAAGTACTTTTAGAGAAGGCAAAAGATGAATAGGAATAAAGTATGTGAGTCATAGGGCTACCTGACCATATAATTCATGTTTATGTTTGAATAAAAATTGCAATTTCAAATACAAATAAAACAAAAGTCCACTTAAATTATATGCTTATGTCATTGCTTAATGTTTTTTCCCCCTCTACCAAGAATAATCAAGATTACTCTTTGGCTAAGTCAGACCTTATGCCCACAAATACTTTTGCCCCATAAGAATTTAGAACATTTGGACACACTGTTGTTAAGATGGCTTATAGCTATCTTATAGAAAGCATTCTTTCTTTTATTGCTTATAGCCTTATTTTTATGAAATCGCTCTTTTAAAAGTATACTGTTTTATTTTGCAAATTCCATCTAAACATGAAATCAAAATGGATTTATTTGTATATTTTGGTCAGATTTGGGGAATTGCCTTCAGTGTTTGGTGCCATATTTACAGTGGGGTGTTTTCAAAGTAGGCTGTGTCCTGGAGACATTGTACTTGTGCTCCTTTCAAAGGGCAAGAAATGGCCCTAGGAAGCAGTTCTATTTAAAAATTACCTATTGAAAACTCCCTTATCTGCCTATTGTATTTAGTTTAGTGGATGATACAGTGAAGTATCTGGCACTGACCTCATAACTTTTTTTTGGAAAAGTGCTTCTACAATTCTTTTGTTATATTTTCATGTTTTTTTCTACCCAGTATGCTTTTTCCCTCCAACTCTTCCCTCATCATTTCTCTCCCCTTCTCCAAATTCTTTCATTCTTTAAAGCCAAATTCCAATGTCATCTCTCTTGTAAAAACTTACTTGAACCTACTTCAGTCATATATATTTTTTTTAATTTTTCACAGGAATTTTTCCATAACCATCTTAGAGCACCTATCACTCTCAAATGAGCCATTTGAGTGGCTAAGATTATAAACTCTCATTGGAGTGTGATGTCCAGGGACGGGTAATAATCTGGTACATTGCATATGGTAAGTACTCAATCCATACATGTTCTAGAGGTGTTGCCTGAATATAGCATTTTCCTAATATGTAATAATAAACTAATAACAAAAACTAATTGCCTGCATGTATGCATGTATTTATACAACAGTTACAACACTAACAAGTGCATATTGATGACAGGGTCAGCTGGGTAGTTATTTAATTTGGTCACTGAAACTGATAAATTTACTAATCGGCACTATTTGGTCATTTTATTCATAATAATATGAATAGTTTGCATAATGGTCAAGTTTGCTTAAGAAGGACAAACATGATCAATATTAAAATCCAATCTTGTCAAGTCACTGAACATCAGAAAGATGGTGCCAAACAACCTGTGACAAACTAAATCGTCATCAAGCAGATCTTATTTTTGGTCTTATATTTAGTATATTATGTGGCCTGACCCAAAATTTCCAAAGGTTCCACAGGACTAGAAATGGAAAAAAATAAAACAAAAAGCATGCATGTGAAGTACCAGAATTTTAAAAATTCTAGTACTAGTACACAACCATACTTACTGAAAGTTATGGATCTTTAGTCAAGGAAAATCTACTTTAACCTTACATAAAAGTGTGGAAATTTCAACATCAAGTCTTCAGAAATTACATTGAAATGAGACATTGAGGTCCCTTCTTTGGGCACAGTCTCTATTGCTACAGCAATAGTTTAATCATATAGAGTCACAGAATAGAATTTTATACCTGTGGACACATTTTCCATTCCTTCCAAGTATTCAAAGACAATACCCAACCATAATGAGAGGATGTTAATGAAAGAACATAATGCAAGAACACAGGCTACTCATTTCTACAGGATTCCATAGTTATCTGAAGTCACAGAGTAGTAGAAATTCTGTAACATGCAGAAGCTGAAATGCCACTGAGAATGTTTCATGTTACCAACATAAAATAGGAAAATGGAAACCAGCATGCATACTTCCTCTATATCATCTGCACTCAATAAATCCTGAGTTAAATTCTTACTTTATTTTTTCCTTATGACAAATATACTTAAGTAATTGGATGTTTCCATCTTATGGAACGGGGGATTTTACTCATATTGAAATTCACAATCATGGCTTTTCATATGGAAATGTCTATTCCTCAAGTATACCAGGAAAAAAAATCTAGTTTTTATTACTTCAAACTTTGTAAAGTAAGACAAAATCTTGGTGTCACATAACGTATAGTGCATCGTTTACAAGCATTTCAGATTATAAGGAAAATTTATTTACCACAAATATGATGATGGTTCCTTTGAAAACAAGCACATTTTAAAAACTGAATCATAATGGATCTAAATATTTGCAAAGGATATCTTAAGTAATATACTGAGTGCCTACAGGACATATTGCGTATAAGTACATATTGCGTATAAGTACATATTTAGGGAATAATGTTTGTGTTCTGTGAATTTTGTATCTTCTTACTCATTTTCTTAATTTATCTCCTGACATATAAGCAAATTTAGGCTAAGCCTCTTTTATCCTGGATAGCGCATTTTTCCACACTGTCTCAAAACTCTGTTAACTACTTATACTTTTGAAATGAGGAGCTAATAAATAATAAATGGAGAATAACAAGCCTACCTTTTTAATTGCTTTGTAACTTTATATTTTCACATTGCACACTGAATCACAGACACTCAAAATCATATCATAGAATTATTGGGGTGAAAGGGCATTTAAAAGGTCATCTAACCCAATGAGTTATAACTATTTTACCAAAAGAACTCTTTTTTTCTAAAGAGCTTTGTATATGGAACCCCCAAATTTGAAACAGATGCATAGTGTAGCAGCTCTGGTTTAAGAGAAGCATGCTTGGCCTCATTCCCTGAAGCAGAACTCTGAAGTCCCCCAAAGCACGGTTTGATGACCACTGATCTCGGTGATCGGCTCAGGATCTTTTCTAAAACACTTTTTGCCAGATAATCATACTGTCACTTCTGTAATAGTTCCAGGGACAGGATACACTTTTTTTGGAAATGTATCAATCATTATGAAATAAAACTATCCCCTATATTAAACCTCCAAGTAACATTTCCCATTATCTAATTCTTGTTCTCTTTGATTATTTTATATAATGACCCTTCAGACATTTGAAGGCAGTGTAGCCCTATATCAATCTGGGCAGAAATAAACTTGGCTAAAAGTGTTTACATTTCCTATCTAAAGGAGTGAAGTATGTTCTGGCCTCTACTTTGATCTCCTTGGGTTATGCTTTGTCCAGGAGACAGAGTGGCTCTGCCCTTTGGTTGTAGTCATGAGCAAAAAGGAATCATATAATGAAATCTAGATGAAGTTTGGGTTCTGATTAAAGGAGCCCCAGGAAGATATAAAGAGTCTAATATTTTCAAGACCTTGGGATCAGGCAGGTATTAAAAACCAGTCTCAAAGCAAGGGGGACTATAATGGTAATTAGACAAGACAGATGAAAACAGTTTGGGAAACAGAAAATAGATTGAAAGTTGAAACCTTATGTTGAAGGCAAAGAACATTTTATGGAGGACTTTATCTCATATACGGGGAATGCACTAATTAAATATGATAAATGTTTATGTGTTTCACCTACTCTGAGAGCCATCAATTTAACTATAAAAGTCTAATGGAATCTTCCAGGTCCATATTGTTATCAATAGCTATAACTGTCATCCATTTGTTTGGGGTAGTAACTCTGACATCTGAATTCTCAGCCCAGTATTTTTCAGTTGTTCTTTTCAATCTGCAGTAGTAACACCGCTGCAAGCTGAATACTTCCCTTCTATCTCCTTCTGGCCCTCACTTCTCATGGATTTTTCAATCAGTTAGTGAGTTCAAGTTCTGTTCTATTTACTTTCCATTATGCCATCATTGTTTTCTTAGGAAGTGAGGTTGGAGGTTACCCCAGTTGGGAGCTAGATTTTCAATGTTTAAGAATGAGTAAACAGAAAAAAAGTCAACAACAGGAAATCCAGGAGCAACATCAGGCCGCTGAGATACACTGGGACAGAGAAGTACAAACAAAGCACCGAGGAGGGTGTAGAAGAGCATCCTCATCATCAGTGTCACCATCAGTATCACACGAGTTAACATTATGGAGCACCTACTGTCTGCCTGGCTTGGCTCTGACTTATGATACCTAGTATAACAATTAGTATTTTATTTATTTTATGTACAAGTAAATAAGCGCAAAGTAATTAAGTTAGAAGTCCAGTATTAAATAGCTAGTAAGTGATAAAGCAAAGATTTGAAAATAAACATTCTGACTTTAGAAGTCAAACTTTTTATTAAACAGCTTTACTGAGGTATAATTTATACACAAAGAACTACACAAATTTCTTGCGTACAGTTGGATGAGTTTAGACATATGAAAACAGTTGTGATACCATCACAACAATCAAGGTAATAGACATATCCAACACCTTCCAGAGTTTCTTGTGTTTCTTAATTTGTGTATGTGTGGTAAGAACACTTAATATGAGATCTCCCCTCTCAACAAACTCTGAAGTACAGAATACCATATTGTTAACTACAGGCACTATAGTGCTGAGAAACCTGGATATCCACATGCAAAAAATTAAATTTGAACTCTCACCTTAGACCATACAGAAAATCAACTCAAAGTGGATTAAAGACATAAACATAAACCCTGAAACTGTATAACTCCTAGAACAAAACGTAAGGGAAAATTTCTTGACATTGGTCTTGGCAATGACTTCATGGATATGACACCAAAAACACAGGCAACAAAAGCAAAAATAGACAGGAGGGACTATATCAAACTAAAATGCTTCTGCACAGCAAAAGAAAATATCGACATAATGAAAAGGCAGCCAACCTACAGAATAGGAGGAAATATTTGCAAACCACATATATGAAATCAGGTTAATTTCCTAAATGCATAAGGAACTCCTTTAACTCAACAGCAGAACAAACAACCCAATCTAAAAATGGGCAAAAGACTTAGACATTTCTCCAAAATAGCAAAAACGTACTATATGAAAAGAAGTTCAACATTAATGATCCAGGGAATAAAAATCAAAACCACAATGAGATATCACCTCACACTGGTTAGAATGATTACCATCAAAAAGTCAAAAGACTTAAAGTGTTGCAGAGGATGTGGAGAAAAAGAAGGGCTTTGTACACCATTAGCAGGAATGTAAACTGGTACAGCTACCATGGAAAACAGTACGAAATTTCTTCCAACAATTAAAAACAGAACTATCATATGATCCAACAATCCCACCTCTGGATATACACCCAAAATAGCTGAAATTAGGATCTCAAAGAGATATCTGCACTCCCATGTTCATTGCAGCACTACTCACAAGAGCCAAGCTATGGTTAAAAAAAAAAAACGCTCTTAGAGAAAATGGGAGCTGAAGAAGAGACAGGAAGGAAAAATGAAGGAGAAAATATAAGTATAGGACAGAAAAAGCTCAATTACTGACTTGTCAACTGCATTAGGGATTGTTAAATCAGAACTGGCATGCATAAATTTACATACATGATGAAGAGAGCTGGGAGGATATCCCAGGATATGAGAGACGGTGAAAAGCTGGAAAAATCAAAGATGAGGAGGAGACAGTACAGAGATCAATCAACATTCGTATAATTGCTATACTTGACAAGAACAAACAGAACAGAAATGATAATCAAGAATATTACAGGAGGGTTCTTCCCTGAAATGAAAGGAAATTGAGTGATCAGATACACATGCTTCACTATATATCATCAAATGAAATTAAATGAGATAGGAATTTAGACACCCAGAGCGAAATATTTTAATCAAGTCATTCTGAAAAGTACAGAAATCTGATTGACTTTCACTTAAAAATGAAAAAGTTTTGAGATCCAAGAGTTATATAACAAACATTAATTGTCATTCATGTAGGAAAGCAAAGAATGACAAAGGTAGATGTATAAGAGCTGAAAAAAAGTAAACTTTAACCATAGAGGTTTCTTGAAACTTTTTAGTCAGAATTAAAGTGAAGGCATCAGGAGCAGGCAAGTCACAGTACACAGGATCAAATAATGAGGACTGAAATAATTTAATGTAAAATTGAAGGTAGTTTTATTAAAAAAACAGATGAAAGCAGAATATCATTTGTCAAAAGTAATTACAGTTACTGAATAAATATATGAATATAATGAGAATTAGAGTATACTTTTCCAGATTTGGGCTAAAACATCTGAAATTCAGAAAATCTGTTCTATCCAAAGGACAACTATATTCTCAGATTTGCTAGGAGAAAATAAGCAGAGTGTTTACATTTTGAGATTGATATTTTTTAAAATATAGATGTAAGTATGATGTGTTTTAAAACTCTATTAAGGAGGACAATAATTGAATTAAATATCTAAGCATGTATACCTCTCCTAATCACTAAAAAAAGAAAAGAAAAGAAAAAAGGAAAGAAGATTGAGAACAAATGCCATGTAATACATGATTTAATTAGCAATAATCGCGCCTCGGATAAACCTCATTGGCTACGATACTGCCACTGCGCAAAGCTAATACACGATTTTTAAAAAGGAAAGAAAAGCACACTGGCATAAAAATCAAAATATATAAATGAAATTCCATAAACTACATCCAAGTTTAAAAAATAGAGCCTCAGATCTGGTTAAAAAGGTAAATTGGAAAGAATTATAAACTAGAGGTTTAACAGTAGAAAGATGGTTAATGACAAGCCAAGCAAATATTTTGTTTTAAAATGTTAATGTCCAATATTGGCAAAAGTGTTACAAAATGAACACTGTAGTATAATCTTTGTGTATTGGTCAGCTTTTTTCTTGTCTATGCTAGGGTTACATCAAAATGTCAATGGATTACAAAATTCATATTATATGTGAATTATGGTTCTGTTCTCCACTTGGTTCCTTCATTCTGGGATACAGGATGAAGTAGCAGATATTGTCTGGGACTTATTCATGTTCTAGAAGGAACAAGTAACAAAGGAGCCAGGCAATGACTTGTCAAGCTATTGCTCAGCACTAACGTTCACATTTCATTGGCCAAAGCAAGTTACACATCTAAGTCTGAGGTCAATGGGTTGGAAATTATATACTTCCCACTGAAGGGGCACTGCACATGAAAAAATAAGAATCAATCAAAATATAACTATCCATTGGTAAGCACAAAAATCATGGTGATACTCAAAATACATGCACACTTTTAATAATGGAGATCATGGCACACTTCACTGCATAGAGCATGACAATGTCAAAGGGTATAGAATCTTCTCACCTGAGAGGCTGAATTTGGGGTAGCAATGAAATCTCCCACACTAGTAAGAATGTAAATAACGTCAAACTTTAAAAATGTTCAGTTATAAATATAAACCAAAGTCCTTCCAATGGCTTAGTCTCTTTCCCTAATACACAATTATTTTCCTAGAACTTTATCCTAAAAATATTGCACAGATAGTTCATACATAAAATTTCATCATCATTTAGGGATACATCAAAATATTATTCATAGTAATACGTCCTTAATTAAATAAATTACATCTTTATAGGCCTATATAGCCTTTAAAGTTATGTAAAATTATGTTATCATATATGATAAAAACCTACAATGTGCCCTGATTTCCATTATTAAAACGTGTTTGTGTGTGTGTATCACCATGATTTCAGGGTTTACCAATGTACAGTTGAATTTTGGGTGATCCTTGTTTTCTCATGTATGATCTTCCTAGTGGACTACTATTTGCTTTGAGATTTAGAGTTAGCAAATAAGGGGCACATAGTAGTCATTCAATAAGTACTTGAATAAATGAAGGAAAAAATAAATGAAAATGCAATGACATAGTATTGTATTTAAGAATCATCTGAGTTCATATTTAAAATGAAAAAAATTCTGCTTACCACAGAATATCATGAAACAGAATGTGATTCAGACATCAAAGGTCAAAGGACTACACTGGGATATAGTAGACTATACTAGCTATAGCGTCAGACAGTGTAATATAACAATAGTTACTGATCTTTATTAAGTGCTTTCCATTTGCCTGGAATTGTGTTAGTATCTTACAGACAATATCTCATTGAAGCTTCTTACCAATCCTGTATGTTAGGTATTTCTATTATAACCCTCTTAAGAGCCAAACTGAGGGAGCTCAGAGAGATAATAATAGTCTCCCAAAATTTCACATTTAGTAAGTGACAAAGCAAGGATTTGAAACCAGGCAGTCTGACTCCAAAGAGTCACTGTTAGCAACACCTTATAGTTTACTCGTATTCTCTTAAGGGAAGATTCCCAATTTACTGATCTTTGTGTTGTTTAAAACTCTACAGACACATTTTCTGTGGTAGCTTCTTACAAGTGAATAATCTCATCAATAAGATATAACTTTTTTCTAATTTTATACTTTAAAGGTATTTTTAACATTTTAAGTTTAAGAGGGTCTTGCTGTCAGACATGTATATGTGACCCACACATTAATTCATCAGTCCTCACCTCTTACACCCTACTTGTGACTATTGCTTTAATTTAAAAATGCTCTTCACTCATACTTAGAAATCAAAGTATTAGTGGAAAGGTTAGAGAGAAGACACAAACAGCTTTGTATTTTACCTCAAGATTCCAGTTTCTTTTTCCTCTCATAACTTCAGTTTCTAAGTTTCTGATGGTTAATACAACGTGAAAGAATTGGGAATGAATTCACTAAGCCTCCATCCTACAGAAACATATACATGGTTTAACAAAACCATTACTTCTGGGGAGCTTGGCTGGCTACACACACAAAAAAAAAACCCCACCGTGCCTTCTTTTTTAAATTTAGTTATGCTGGGGGTTGAAATATCTTCATTATGGTACCCAGTGATTTTTTTTTTAAAGCTTTACTTATACAGCGGAAATAAAAGCAATGAGTTGAGTCAACCAATTCAACAGGTAGTTTGAGTTCATACACATGAAACAACTAGTTAATTAGCTATATCATTCATTTTCATCCAATTGTTTTGGCATTGAAAAGTCAGAGCCTGGGCTTTTCAAAAGCGACATATGCCTTCCTATGTTATGAGTGAACTTTTATCTTTCAAATTAGAAACAAAAACAACAACAAAGAGAAAACACATTTCTTTTGGTCTACTCCATATGGGTAACTGACATTATCACAGCTAGAGTTGAGCACAGCCTAGAATATGTAATTTCTTTTTGTAAAATATTATTTTCATTTTGGGAAAAAGCAATATTTGGCACTGCATCAATTCTGCTGCTTTTGTTCATCATTTGTTTGAACAAAAGTAATTAAGTTTACAACAAAATTAAGCATCAGAATTTTTCTTTTGTTTTTTTTTGGTAGTATATTTTACATTCAACTACCAGTTACATCACTAAATGTGTCTGGTTTTCATTATTTTCATGAAAAAAGCAATATTCATTTTTTAAAATTTAGGTACAGCATGTCCATAGTTTTGGGGTTTATTCATGAAAACTAATAATTATTATATTGAAAAAGTCTATACAAATGCCTCAAAAACAAATTATTAAATACCCATGACTACTGATTTGGGGTAAATTTTAAATGAGTAAACCTTTAATGAATACTGAGTAAAATTTAATTTAATATATTAAATGTAGCAAAATTATTTCTTTGTCACCATACTTTAGCACCAAATTGAACTTAACATATTCCAAATAACAGATGCCATTTATGAGAGTCTTATGATCCCTGAAAAATTCAAGTGTTTCTCAGGCATGACCTGTGGCTAAAATATGTGATACAGGATGTGGAGATTCTTGGGGCTTCCCTGGTGGCACAGTGGTTGAGAATCTCCCTGCCAATCCAGGGGACACGGGTTCGAGCCCTGGTCTGGGAAGATCCCACATGCCGCAGAGCAACTAGGCCCGTGAGCCACAATTACGGAGCTTGCGCGTCTGGAGCCTGTGCTCCACAACAAGAGAGGCCATGATAGTGAGAGGCCCGTGCACTGCGATGAAGAGCGGCCCCCACTTGCTGCAACTAGAGAAAGCCCTCGCACAGAAACGAAGACCCAACACAACCAAAAATAAATAAATAAATAAATTTTTAAAAATACAGGAGTCCATGTATTTAAATTTTTTAAAAAATATTCTTTAAAAAAATTAATTAACTTGATTCTTCAGAGCTGTTGAGCAGAAAGTACAGAGTTCCCATATACCCTCAGTCCCCACATACAAACAACTTTCCCCACTATTCACATCTTACACTACAGCAGTACATTTGTTACAGTCAACCTACACTGACACATTGTTGTCGTCCAAAGTTCATAGTTGATATAAGGATTCACTTTTGGTCTTGTATATTCTGAGTTTTAACAAATATATAATGACATGTATCTAATATTGTAGTGTAATACAAAATACTATATTGCCCTAAATATCCTCTGTTTTCATCCCTCCCTTCTCCCCAGTCCCTGATAACCACAGTCTTTTTCCGGTCTCCATAGTTTTGTCTTTTCCAGAATGTCATTTTGTTGGAATCATACAGTGTGTAACAATTTTAGATTGGCTTCTTTCACTTGTAATATACATTTAAGTTCTGCCAAGTCTTTTCATGGCTGGATAGCTCATTTCATTTTAGCACTGAATAATATTACATTATCTAGTGTACCATAGTTTATTTTTCATTCACCTACTTGAAGCACATCTTGGATGCTTCCAGCTATTGGTAATTATGAATAAAGCTGCTGTAAATAATTGTGTGCAGGTTTTTATGTAGACATGTTTTCAACTCCTTTGAGTAAATTCCAAGGAGTGTGATTACTGGATCATATGCTGAGAATATTTATATTTGTAAGAAACCACCAAATTGTCTTCGAAAGTATCTGTGCCATTTTGCATTCCCATCAGCAGTGAAAGAGAATTCCTGTTGCTCTACAGTCTTGCCAACATTTGGTGTTGTCAGTGTGCTAATTTTGGCCATTCTAATAGGTGGGTATTGGCATCTCATTTCAATTTGCATTTTTCTGATGACCTATGATATGTAATATTTTCACATGCTTACATGCCATCTACATATCTTCTCTGGTGAGGTATCTGTTAAGATTTTTGGCTCATTTATTAATTGGGTTGTTTGTTTTCTTATTCAGTTTTAAGGTTTTTATATATTTTGGATAACAGTCCTTTATCAGATGTGTCTTTTGCAAATGTTTTCTTCCAGTCTGGCCTGCCTTATTTTCTTGACATTCTCTCTCACAGAGCATAAGTCTTTAATCTTTATAAATTTCTTTCTTTCGTGGATCATGCTTTTGGTGTTGTATCTAAAATGTCACCACCATACACAACATCATCTAAGTTTTCTCCTATGTTATCTTCTGACACTTAAGTCTATGATCACTTGATTTATTTTGCAAAGTGTACAATGTCTGTTTACAGATTTCATTTTATTTTTTTGCATGTAGATGTCTAGTAGTTCCAGCACCATTTGTTGAAAAGATTATCTTTACTCCACTGTGTTGTCTTTATAACTTTGTCAAAAATTATTTGACTGTATTTATGTGGGTACATTTCCGGGCTCTATTATGTTTCATTTATATATTTGTGCATTCTTTCACCAATACCATCCTGTCTTGATCACAGTAGATTTACACTAATCATTAAATTGGGTAGTATCAGTCTTCTGACTTTGTTCTTGTCTTTCAAAATTCTGTTGGCTATCTGGGTCTTTTGCTTCTCCATATAAACTTTAGAACTTTGTCAATATCCACCATATAACTTGCTGGGATTTTGATTAGGATTGTGTTAAATCTGTAGGTCAATTTGGAAAAAAATGACATCGTGACAATACTGTCATCCTATCTGTGAACATGAAGTATCACTCCTTTTATTGAGTTTTTCACTTCATTCATCAAAATTTTATAGCTTTTCCCATATAGATCTTGAATATATTTTGTTAGATTTACACTTAAGTACTGATTTCTGAATGTTGAACCAACCTTGCATACCTAGGATAAATTCTTCTTGGTTGTGTTGTAAAATTCTTTTTTATGTTGCTGGATTTCCTTTGCTAATATTTTGGTAAGGATTTTTATATCTATGTTCATGAGATATACTGGTCTATAGTTTCCTTTCTTGAAATGACTTTGTTTTTGGTAGTCATACCTCATTTTATTGTGCTTTGTTTTATTGTGCTTTCAGATACTGTGTTTATTACAATTTGAAGACTTGCAGCAACATGAATTGAGCAAGTCTATTGCCATTTTTCAAGCCACATTTGCTCACTTTGTGTCTTTGTGTCAGTTTGGTAATTCACTCAATATTTCAAACTTTTTGAGTACAATTCTTTCATTTGTTTGGTTTTTTTGTGGTACACGGGCCTCTCACTGCCATGGCCTCTCCCGTTGTGGAGCACAGGCTCCGGACGCGCAGGCTCAGCGGCCATGGCTCACGGGCCCAGCCACTCCGCAGCATGTGGGATCTTCCCAGACTGGGGAACGAAACCGTGTCCCCTGCATCGACAGGCGGACTCTCAACTACTGCGCCACTAGGGAAGCCCGAACATAACTTTTATACGCACTAGGAAACCAAAAACTTTGTGACTCACTTTACTGTCATATTCACTTTATTGTGGTGGTCTGGAACCAATGCACAATATCTCCAAAGTATGCCTTTATCTGGGTAATTCTGGCCTCATAAAATGAGTTAGGTAGTATTCTCTCTGCTTTTATCTTTTTGATTAGTATTATCATATATTTTTCTCCATCTATTTACTTGTAAATCTATATATGTCTTTATATTTAAAGTAGAACTCTTGTAAACAATCTACAGTTGGGTCATGTTTTTTCATCCACTCTGACAATCTCTGTCTTTTAATAGGTATGTTTAGGTAATTGACATTTAAAGTGATTAGGGATATAGCTGGATTAATATCTACCATATTTGTTACTATTGATATTTTCTATATATTGCTCTCGATCTTTGTTCCTATTTTCGTCTTCTACGCTTTTTCTTACTTATTTACTTTTAAATGAGCATTAAATATGCTTTCATTTTCTCTCCTTCCTTAGCATATAAATTATACTTCTGTAATATTTTTACTTTTTTCACTGGTTGCCCTAGAGTTTGCATCATACATTTACAACTAATCCAAGTCCACTTTCACATAACACTATATCATTTCATGGGTTGTGCTAATACCTTATAGAAACAAAGTAACCTTAATTCCTCTCTGCCATCCTTTGTATCCTTTATTTCACTTATACATAAACATACATATATACTTAGGCATACATACACAAATGTGTATATATGTAAAAAGAAGCATACATAATTAAATACATTGTTGCCATTATTATTTTTGAATAGTTAATTATTTCTTGGATCATTTAAGAATACGAAAAGTAAAAACTCATATTTAATATTCACTCATTTCTTTTCTGATGCTCCTGTTTTTTTATGTAGATCTGATTTTTTGACCTATATCAACTTCCTTCTCTCTAAAGAACTTTTACATTTCTTGAAGGTCAAGTCTAATGGCAAGAAATTATCTTGATGTTTGTTTAGCTCCATAAAATCTTTATTCCTCCTTCTGTTTTGAAGACTAATTTCATAGGGTACACAATTCTAGGTTAATCCTTTTTTTTCTTCTCTCAATACTTTATTTCAGTTGGCTCACTTGCTTACATGATTTCTGAGGAAAAATTAGGTGTAACTCTATTTTTGCTCCTGTATAGGTTCCTCTGGCTTATTTCAAGATTTTTTCTTTATGTTTGATTGTCTCAAGTTTGAATATGATATGCGTAGGTGTCATTTTTCTCCATATTTATCTTGTTTGCCATACTCTGACCTTCCTGAGTCTGTAGTTTAGTGTCATTAATTTGGGAAATTTTTCAGTCATTATTGTTTCAAATATTACTTCTGTTCCTTTCTCTTGCTCTTCTGGTATTCCCATTACATGTATGTTACATCTTTTGTAATTATCCTGCACTTCTTGGATATTCTGGGGGTTTTGGTGGGGGGGGGTCCAGTCTTTTTTCTCTTTGTTTTTCTATTTAGGAAGTTTCTATTGAGTTATCCTCAAGCTAGACATTCTTTCTTCAGTGATGCTTCCTCTAGCAATGAGCGTATCAAAGGTATTCTTCACTTCTGTTACAATGTTTTGGACCTTAAGCATTTCTTTTCATTCTTTTTTAGAATTTCCATCTCTGTGCTTCCATTGTCCATCTGTTCTTCATGCTGTCTACTTTATCCATTTGAGCCCTTAGCATATTAAACACAGTTGTTTTAAATTCCTGGTCTGGTAATTCCAACATATTTGCTATATCAGAGTCTTTCTTTGCTCTGACTTTCCAAACTATTCTATGCCTTGTAGTATTTTATTCTTGAAAGCCAGATCTGATGTACTGGGTAAAAGGAACCTGGCAAGGGCTCCTGCAGAGGATTCTGCTCATGGGTTTCTGTTGAGTTATGATGTCCTATATTCTCCTGTATGTCTCTCCAATTTGGGGGGGCAATAGTTTGCCCTATGACCTAACTTCTCTTATAGATCTAAGAAGAGTTGTTCATTTTTCAGTCTGTTCAGCTTTTCTTACTTTCTGTTTACTTTCTAGAGTGACAACTTTCAGGCTGTTTACTTGCTGCACTATAAGAAGTTCATATTTGATAGTTAATGAAGGAATTTTTTTTTTTTTTTGTAATGAAGGAAATTTTAAGACAACCCTTCACAGTCTGGTTTAGAAAGTGATACCTAGATAAGAACCATGTGTAGACAACTCAGTAGGAATTTATTAAAATCACCTCACATCACACTTACTAAAAAATATTTTTAGTTTTGGTTCTACAACTTAGTTAAAATGCTAACAACCAAGGCTCTCTGAATAATTACATTCCTATCCTTAAAAACAAAGCAATAAAACACATGGAAAAATAAGTTTTTTATATTCACTTACTCTATTTTAAGGCATTTGAAGACATGGAAAATGCTTTGAAAAAGTTCTTTTATTCATAAAAGCAAAGTAGTTAAGACTACTTATGTAGTGTGCAAAATGTGTGCAAAACACACATTTGTTATGATCTCACATCCTTATATACTGTTGTTTATTACATCACTTATTTCAGTGGAATTTGTAGAAATTAATTTTTAAGATAATTTAAATTAATCCTTACATACTTCAGTGAAAAAAATAACAGTATATAACCCAATCAAAAAATGGGCAGAAAACCTAAACAGACATTTCTCCAAAGAAGACACATGGCCAATAGGCACATGAAAAGATGCTCATCATCACCAATTATTAGAGAAATGCAAATCAAAACTTCAATGAAGTACCACCTCATACCACTTCAGAATGGCCATCATTAAAATGTCTACAAATAATAAATGCTGGAGAGGGTGTGGAGAAAAGGGAACCCTCTTACAGTGCTGGTGGGAATGTAAATTGGTGCAGCCATTATGGAAAACAGTATGGAGGTTCCTCAAAAAAACTCAAAATAGAGTTGCCATATGATCCAGCAATCTCACTCCTGGGCATATATGCAGACAAAACTATAATTTGAAAAGACACATGCACTCCTATTTTCACAGCAGCACTATTTACAATAGCCAAGACATGGAAACCACCTAAATGTCCATTGACAGATGTATGGATAAAGAAGATGTGAGATACACACACACACATACACTCACACACACAATGGAATATTGCTTGACCATTAAAAAGAATGAAATAATGCCATTTGCAGCAACAATGGATGGACCTAGAGGTTATCATACTAAGTGAAGTAAGTCAGAACGAGAAAGACAAATACCACATGGTATCGTTTATATGTGGAATCTAAAATATGACACAAATTAACATACCTACAGAACAAAAACAGATCCACAGATATAGAGAACAGACTTGTGGTTGCCAGGGGGAGAGGGAGGGGGAGGAAAGGATTGGGAGTTTGGGATTAGCAGATGCAAACTCTTATATATAGGATGGATAAACAACAAGGTCCTACTGTATAGCACAGAAAACTACATTCAACATCCTGTGATAAACCATAATGGAAAAGAATATGAAAAATTATATATATGTGATATACATATGTATAAATGAGTCACTGCTGTACAACAGAAATTAAACACAACATTGTAAATCAACTACACTTCAATAAAATTTAAAAAATTAAAATCACTTGTCATATACTCTAAGTTATTTAAAGACTTTGGTAGTGAATAATAATTATTCCCTGATAAACAATGCCAATTATGGACCTAATTTCTTTGATATTTAGTATCAACAACAATTCACATTTTCACACATTCTGTTGGCACTAGCATTACATTAACAACCAAAATCCCCAAAATTGATACATATGCTTATTATGTGCTTGCACAAATATTCATTAGAATGTTGCCTTAGATTTTCAAGTAACAATATAGGTAATATGACAACTGATGTAATAAAAAAACTAGAAATGTTTCATCAAAAATAAAAGTTCAAAACCAGAAATGTTCATCATTAAAAAATAGCAATCTGTTTGAAATTATGAGATGTTATGTCATAATATTTTCTTTGAGATAAACAGATCAGATCTACATTTTCTGAGCCATCCTCGTGGAAATGCATTCATGACTATACCTCCTCCACCACTCTGGAATTCAACTAATTAATGCAACTGTGGATGGCTCAGTTTTAGAAATGAACACAGTTACTCAGACAGAGAGAAAATTTGACTAAAGTATTATGATGTATTTTGTTCAGGTAAGTTCACTCCCTTGATAAAATACATGTTGATTTTGTGACATTCACATTCAATCCAAAGGTTATTTGGGAAAACAGGATTAAATATGAGAATCAAATATGATCCTAGGGAGTACTGTCCTCATCAAGGCTACGGGATACAACTTCCAAAAATAATTCTATTGCAAAAGAAAAAGCCAACTGTTATATATGTATAACATATAGTTTGCCATTTAGATAAAAAGTGTGAGTTACATGTGTATAACAGTGGCTTCTTTCTTATTAAAGTTATTAATACATGTGTCTACATACAGTTTTCCCTGGTTCTGTTTTATACCCTATAAATAAGGATCATGGATGTCAAAATAAAACAGAAAGTTAATGAACTCACTCCAACCTTAGTAGTGCACCCACACAGTGGATCTGTCTAGAGCAACCACCCACTGGCAATGGTGGGAGCATCATCTAGGCTTGAGATGTCTCACCCTAGTTCTGGCTAAAATGGTGAGGGACAGTGACGAGGACTTCAGGATTAACTACTATAAGTAACATGCTGAGTACTTGGTATTTTCCTTAAGTATTGGCTCTATGTAGATCAGAAGAAATCTGTCAAAAAAGGGAATATGGGAACTTATGCAAATATTAATTAATATATAAAGAGAAATGTAGCCAGAAAGTAGAAATATATTTTGAACTTCCAAACAAATGAACAAGGTCATATTGAAGTTACATATTGACAGGTATAAATATTTGTATGTATATGTAGCTACATATATGTGAGTATACAGATAGAAAGACAAATATATAGACATATTTTATATGTAATCATATATATTATACATATAATTTGATTATAATTTAAGTCATTTTCCCATTTCACTATATTGCTTGTTATTTGGATGAAAGCATGAGATGAAGAATGTGAAGGGAAATATTTCAAAACAAATATTTGTACAAAGATTTTTTGGTTTATGAGCCAAATGTCTTTTAATTCAAAATCAGCAAGCATTTCAATGACCAACAACACTCACTATGCTAATCAATTCCAATAACACATTCAAATCCATTATGGGATAAAAAGTATACCACCTACAATCCTGAGTGTAGTTGTTCTCTGTGGACATTAAATCTCTTCAATAAACAAATATTTTACAAGTAATTTTGTAAACCATATACAGCTTAATTTACAAACAATGAGGGCAGTACAATCCATCTCAAAGGTGAATTTATTCATCAGCAGCTGTGTTTCATGGCCTAGGTGGAGAGTCATACTTTGGCAGCTAGTATTGATTCTTTTATTTTTTTTTAAGAATTCTAAGGCAGAATTGTACTTCATTTTTGTTCCAATTTGAGAAGGTTAGCCATTATGTGGAATTGGAAGCACAATTTTGCCCATGATTTCATCAACTTTATATCAGTCTTTACGCCTAAGTAAACAAATTTAAATACATATCACCTTTAAAAAGTGAAATTAAGCATAAATTGCTATACATACTAGAGTTTGTGACTAAAAAGCAAAAGTATATCTCACAATTAAGCTCTACAAGAGCAAAGTGTTTATGAACATAATATCAGAATAAGTACAGCAGGAAAATGTATTGAAAATAATTATTTACTAGTGTATCAATTATTCACACAAGTAATTTTTGCTCAACCTACTATTACAATGTAGCTTGAATCTGACTAACACTCCTGCAGTGCTATCTGGAAAAAACGGAGAAGTTATACTTTTTTAGAAAAGAGAAGCACATGTTTTGAGCTCTGCATTCACCACAGCTTTTTATCTGAGGGCATTTTCCAAATCAGGTCAATAAAATAAAGCCCAAGCAAAAGCAGCAGTCTCAGTAGAAAGAGCATAGTGTTCAGGCCTGGCAAATGGTCTGGGACTTGACAGACAATATACCCCCCAAAAAACAGACCAGTAGAGAAGTAGCCCACAAATCTGCATCTAATGTTCCTAAAATCACTGGTGAGGTTCTAAATTGTACTTTCACGGGGCATGACTCCAATGACCCAATAGAAAACATTTGAAATATTAGTGAGCTGAGCAGTGATTTCAGCAGCCGTGCCTGTTGAGCAAGGATTGTGGAATTTAAACTCCAGCAAGGTGGAATGACCTTGGTAAACACCTCAGGATTTCAGTGGAAATCTTAACGGGCTAGGAATTAGGAATAAAGTTTACACCTTAGGACTAAGAACCAGAATCCAGAGTAAGGAGCATACCTTCAGAGTAAGGACAAAACTGAAATAGGTCAGCTCTAACAAAGCCTAAAAACAACTTTTTAAAAAAAATTGGCATATAATTGCTTTACAATGGTGTGTTAGTTTCTGCTGTATGACAAAGTGTATCAGCTATACATATACATATATCCCCATATCTCCTCCCTCTTGTGACTCCCTCCCATCCTCCTTATCCCACCCCTCTAGGTGGTCACAAAGCACTGAGCTGATCTCCCTGTGCTATGCGGCTGCTTCCCACTAGCTATCGATTATGCATTTAGTAGTGTATATATGTCCATGCCACTCTCTCACTTTGTCCTAGCTTCCCCTTCCCCCTCTCTCTGTCCTCAAGTCCATTCTCTATGTCTGCACATTTATTCCTGTCCTGCCCCTAGGTTCTTCAGAACCATTTTAAAAAAATATGTTCCATACATACGTGTTAGCATGTGGTATTTGTTTTTCTCTTTCTGACTTACTTGACTGTATGACAGTCTCTACATCCATCCACCTCATTACAAATACTCAATTTCATTTCTTTTTATGGCTGAGTAATATTCCATTGCATAAATGTGCCACATCTTCTTTATCCATTCATCTGTCGATGGACACTTAGGTTGCTTCCATGTCCTGACTATTGTAAATAGAGCTGCAATGAACATTTTGGTACATGACTCTTTTTGAATTATGGTTTTCTCAGGGTATATGTCCAGTAGTGGGATTGCTGGGTCACATGATAGTTCTATTTTTAGTTTTTTTAAGGAAACTCTATACTGTTCTCCATAGTGGCTGTATCAATTTACATTCCCACCAACAGTACAAGAGAGTTCCCTATTCTCCACACCCTCTCCAGCATTTATTGTTTGTAGATATTTTGATGATGGCCATTCTGACTGATGTGAGGTGATACCTCATTGCAGTTTTGATTTGCATTTCTCTAATGATTAGTGATGTTGAGCAATTAGTGATTGCAATTAGTGATGATGGCAATCTGTATATCTTCTTTGGAGAAATGTCGATTTAGATCTTCTGCCCATTTTTGTATTGGGTTGTTTGTTTTTTTGGTATTGAGTTGCATAAGCTGCTTGTATATTTTGGAGATTAATCCGTTTTCAGTTGCTTCATCTCCTGAAGAATCTAACAGCACATTAAAAGGATTACACACCATGATCAAGTGGGGTTTATCCCAGGAATGCAAGGATTCTTCAGTACATGCAAATCAATGAATGTGATACACCATATTGACAAATTGAAGGATAAAAACCATATGATCATCTCAGTAGATGCAGAAAAAGCTTCTAACAAAATTCAACACCCATTTATGATAAAAAACCCTCCAGAAAGTAGGCATAGAGGGAACATACCTCAACATAATAAAGGCCATATATGAAAAACCCACAGCCAACATCGTTCTCAATGGTGAAAAACTGAAACCATTTCCACTAAGGTCAGGAACAAGACAAGGTTGCCCACTTTCACCACTATTATTCAACACAGTTTTGGAAGTCCTAGCCACAGCAATCAGAGAAGAAAAAGAAAAAAAAAGGAATCCAAATAGGAAAAGAAGTAAAACTGTCACCGTTTGCAGACAACATGGTACTATACCTAGAGAATCCTAAAGATGCTACCAGAATACTACTAGAGCTAATCAATGAATTTGGTAAAGTAGCAGGATACAAAATTAATGCACAGAAATTTCTTGCATTCCTATACACTAATGATGAAAAATCTGAAAGAGAAATTATGGAAATACTCCCATTCACCACTCCAACGGAAAGAATAAAATACCTAGGAATAAACCTACCAAAGGAGACAAAATACCTGTATGCAGAAAACTATAAGACACTGATGAAAGAAATTAAAGACGATACAAACAGATGGAGAGATATACCATGTTCTTGGATTGGAAGAATCAATGCTGTGAAAATGACTATACTACCCAAAGCGACTACAGATTCAGTGCAATCCCTATCAAACTACCAATGGCATTTTTCACAGAACTAGAACAAAAAATTTCACAATTTGTATGGAAACACAAAAGACCCTGAATAGCCAAAGCAATCCTGAGAAAACCAACTCTTAACAGGATCAAGTTTTTCTACCAGTATTCTATCTGCCAGCCAAAAGGAAAATTAACCATCATCAAGAACCTCTTTAGATTTTATCCACAATGTCCAACAGTCAATAGAAATTTGAAAGACATGCTAAATATCAGAAATACATAACCTAAAGGAAATAAAATGAAATGAACTAAATAAAACAAAATTAAACAGAATGACTAATGTGAAATAAAACAGACACTGTAAATACATATTGCAGTTGACAGACAGGGACTTTAACCATGATTAATATACTTGAGAAAAATAAATAGAAAACATCAAGTAGATGAAAAGTTGGAAAATTTTAATGATAAATTTAACTCTATAAAAAAGAATCAAATGGACATTCTAGAAATGAAAAATGAAATATCTGAAATTAATGATTAATTGGATTGACTTAAAAACAAACTGAACACAGTAAAAGAGGATTAGTGAAGAGGAAACCAATCTAAAAATATATCAAAGCTAAAATACAGGAAGAAAAGAGAATGGTAATAACAAAAGAAATATGTGGAACACAGTTAATAGTCCTAAAATAATGATACTCTAGTCCCATGGAAAGAGGAGGAAAGAATGGGAAGAAGCAATATTTGAAGAGACAGTAGCTACAAGTTTCCCTACATTGGTGAGATGCATCAACTCAATGGTTTAAGAGACTCTGTTATCTCTAAGGAAATATGCAAAGATAACTATATCTTGCCAATTCATATTAAACTTCTGGAAAAAGAAAGTAAGACAATGAAATGAAGCCAAGCCAGACCATTAAAAAAAAAAAAAAAACTTCTCTTCAAAGAAACAGGAATAAAATGATCCTTGAGTTTTCAATGAAAACTATGGAAACCAAAAGACAAGAAATGGGATCTTTAAAATATTTTTTAAAAAGAATAAAAAAGCCCTTCTTCTCTTCTAAAAGTCAATACCTAGCAAATACCCTCAAAAATGAAGGAAATATAAGGATATTTTCGGAAACACACAATCTGCATCTTTGTCACCAGCCAGCTTGCAATAAGTGTCATAGCTAGTTCTTCAGGTTGAAGGAATATGATATTAAATAGAAGCTAGGAGTCACTGAAAAGAACTAAAAGCACCAAGAAGGGTAACGATTCAGGTAAAATAAATGCATATTGTTGTTTAAAACAATAATAATAATGTCCTGAGGGGTTTATAATATATACGAAGCAAAACAGGAAAGCATAAAATGTACTTAAATCCTTCTAAGGTGCTTGCCTTTTGTGGAAGTAGTTAAAGAGCTAAGTTAAGCTAGACTGTAATAAGTCAAGGATGCATATTGTAATCTCTAGGGTAACCATTAAAAGAATAATAAAAACGATATCTAAAACACTGATAGAGGAGAAAAAATGAATAATTATTCATACTTGATAGTTTTTCAATTTAAATAGATGAACAATGGAAATACTTCACTGGTTTAATTGAGTAATGTGTAAAATATAGTTTGTTCTTTTCTCTAATAAAAGAGCATTAAACTTCAGTAAAATTTATACCAAAATTTTAACTGAAGTTATTTAAACCTTTTAAATGAATTCATTTAAAATATTTTATTTTCTATTAGAGCAAAGTAATCACCCTAATAATTGCACATACATTTACAATTAAATAGTACATTAGGGCTTCCCTGGTGGCGCAGTGGTTGAGAGTCTGCCTGCTGATGCAGGGGACGTGGGTTCGTGCCCCGGTCCGGGAAGATCCCACATGCCGCGGAGTGGCTGGGCCCGTGAGCCATGGCCGCTGAGCCTGCGCGTCCAGAGCCTGTGCTCCACAACGGGAGTGAGTGAGAGGCCCACATAACGCAAAAAAAAAAAAAAAAAAAAAAAAAAAAAAAAGTACATTAAATGTGCATATTAAACTATATCTATATGCCTGAAAAAATATCAAATATAACTGAAAGATCTGGCATCATGTTTGTTTACACCCCTCTGAGGGGAAAAGTGGACTACAATAGCTTTAAGAGCTATTCGTTTTCTTTTTTAGTGGACTACAGATGTACCAGGATAAACAGAAGGAGATGGCAAGTTAATAATGTTCATCAGGATAAGGGAAAGCAAGGATGAATCCATTAACTAAAAAATGTTCAGTTAAGCCCAGTACTTAGTAGTAATATGAAACCATCATCAAACAAGTTTGCAATAACTAAGAAAAACATAAAATACTAAGAAGAAATAGCATGGTTCTGTGAAAAGGAAAACCAAAATTAAATGCAAGGTTTATTTCAGTGAATTGTACTTATTAATTTAATAATTCACAACTTAAAACCAAAGTTTACCAACCACAATGGTTTGAATATTGACGAAAACTCATTTTGCTGAAATAAGTGTTTTCATCCAAAATTAATGATAGGGAAAAAAAATCTCACTTTGGGGCTCTAAATAGTAGTAGGACTTGGGATTTCAACTGCAAATAACTCTAACTTCCTTAAACATTTATTTTTCAAAGATTTTAAAAATCTTTAAAAGTCTCTCCAATATCAAAGGCAGTAAAATCTTTCAATTCTGAACACAGTAGAGAATTACTGCTAATTGACCAAGCAGGAAAATGTCTATTTAAAAGTAGTCAAATGAATCTCTTTTTGGAATTGGGATGAACAGGGAAATAAGCAAAGAATATTAAATTCATAACATGAAAATGAATACTAATAAGTCTGGAAAGCAAGTCATAGGATGTTCAAATGGCTATTTATTATCAGAGAAGTTTGGCATGCAATGTATAGTTCAGAGAAACTACAGGGAAAGATTTAATACACAGGCCAGGAATGACAATAAGCCCATCTTCATAATCCTCAAAATATTATAGGGTCGTATTTCTACTACCCTCTTTTCTAATTGGGGAAATTGAGCCTTAGAGAGATTTAATTTGTTATTCCAGTATCCACAGCAAGTGAAAGCACATCTGGGATCCCACCTAGGTCTTCTGAGGTCTATCTACTATGCGACATAGCAACCTTCACTTGGCAGAAACCATCTAGTCTTTTCCCAAATATTCTATTAAAAGAGAAACAATTCTAAGTTCCATGCAGTAAGTGAAGTGAGAACAAAATTACTAAACAGCTATACCCTTCCAATTGTAAAAATATCACCTACATTCCTGGCTCCATCAATTCTGTTTCAGGTCTGTGAACAATGCATCCAATCTTTCCTATTCCACACCAATTCACTTGCTTCCTTGTTTGTTTATTGAGCAGGTGGTGATTGGAGCTTAGATTCTTTTTTATTATTATTATTTAATTTTATTTATTTCCTTTTTATGCAGCAGGCTCTTACTAGTTATCTATTTTATACATATTAGTGTACACATGTCAATCCCAATCTCCCAGTTCATCACAGCACCACCATCCTCTCCCGCCACTTTCCCACCTTGGTGTCCATATGTTTGTCCTCTACATCTGTGTCTCTATCTCTGCCTTGCAAACCAGTTCATCTGTACCGTTTTTCTAGATTCCACATATATGAGTTAATATACGGTATTTGTTTGTCTCTTTCTGACTTACTTCACTCTGTATAACAGTCTCTAGATCCATCCACATCTCTACAAATGTCCCAAATTCGTTCCTTTTTATGGCTGAGTAATATATGTACCACATCTTCTTTATACATTCGCCTGTCGATGGGCATTTAGGTTGCTTCCATGACCTCGCTATTGTAAATAGTGCTGCAATGATCACTGGGGTGCATGTGTCTTTTTTGAATTATGGTTTCTCTGGGTATATGCCCAGTAGTGGGATTGCTGGGTTATATGGTCTATTTTTAGTTTCTTAAGGAACCTTCATACTGTTCTCTATAGTAGCTGTATCAATTTACATTCCCACCAACAGTTCAAGAGGGTTCCCTTTTCTCCACACCCTCTCCAACATTTGTTGTCTGTAGATTTTCTGATGATGCCCATTCTAACTGGTATGCAGTGATACGTCATTGTAGTTTTGATTTGTATTTCTCCAATAATTAGTTATGTTGAGCAGCTTTTCATGTGCTTTGTGGCCATCTGTATGTCTTCTTCGGAGAAATGTCTATTTAGGTCTTTTGCCCATTTTTTGATGGGGTTGTTATTTTTTTAATAGTGGTCTGCTTGAGTTGTTCATATATTTTGAAGATTAATTCTTTGTCCGTTGACTCATTTGCAAATATTTTCTCCCATTCTGAGGGTTGTCTTTTCATCTTGTTTGTAGTTTCCTTTGCTGTGCAAAAGTTTTTTAAGTTTCATTAGGTCCCATTTATTTATGTTTTTATTTCCATTACTCTAGGAGGTGGGTCGAAAAAGACCTTGCTGTGATTTATGTCAAAGAGTGTTCTTCCTATGTTTTCCTCTAAGAGTTTTATAGTATCTGGTCTTATATTTGGTCTTAAAGCCATTTTGAGTTTATTTTTGTGTATGGTGTTAGGGAGTGTTCTAATTTCATTCTTTACATATAGCTTTCCAGTTTTCCCAGCACCACTTATTGAAGAGACTGTCTTTTCTCCATTGTATATCCTTGCATCCTTTGTCATAGATTAGTTGACTGTAGATGTGTGGGTTTATCTCTGGTCTTTCTATTCTGTTCCACTGATCTATATTTCTGGTTTTGTGCTAGTACTGTATTGTCTTGATTACTGTAGCTTTGTAGTACAGTCTGAAGTCAGGGAGTCTGATTCCTCCAGCTACGTTTTTTTCCCTCAAGACTGCTTTGGCTATTCAGGGTCTTTTGTGTCTCCATAAAAATTTTAAGAATTTTTGTTCTAGTTCTGTAAAAAAAAAATGCCACTGGTAATTTGATAGGGATTGCATTGAATCAGTAGACGGCTTTGGGTAGTATAATCATTTTCACAATATTGATTCTTCCAATCCAAGAACATGGTATATCTCTCCACCTGTTTATGTCATCTTTGATTTCTTTCATCAGTGTTTTACAGTTTTCTGACTACAGGACTTTTACCTCCTTTGGTAGGTTTATTCCTGGGAATTTTATTCTTTTTGTTGCAATGGTGAATGGGACTGTTTCCTTAATTTCTACTTCTGATCTTTTGTTGTTAGTGTATAGGAATGCAGGAGATTTCTGGGCAGTAATTTTGTATCCTGCAACTTTTCCAAATTCATTGATTAGCTCTAGCAGTTTCCTGGTGGCACCTTTAGGATTCCCTATGTATAGTATCATGTCATTTGCAAACAGTGACACTTTTACTTCTTCTTTTCCGATTTGGATCATTTTATTTCTTTTTCTTCTCTGATTGCTGTGGCTAGGACTTCCAAAACTATGTTGAATAACAGTGGCAAGAGTGGACATCCTTGTCTTATTCCTGATCTTAGAGGAAATGCTATCAGTTTTTAACCATTGAGAATGATGTTTGCTGTGACTTTGGCTTTTATAATATTGTGGTAGGAACCCTCTATGCCCACTTTCTGGAGAGTCTGTATCATAAATGGATGTTGAATTTTCTCAAAAGCTTTTTCTGCATCTATTGAGATGATCATAAGGTTTTTATTCTTCAATTTGTTAATATGGTGTATCACATTGACTGATTTGCGTACATTGAAGAATCCTTGAATCCCTGGGAGAAATTCCCCTTGATCATGGTGTATGATCCTTTTAATGTGTTGTTGGATTCTGTTTGCTAGTATTTTGTTGAGGATTTTTGCATCTATATTCATCAGTGATATTGATCTGTAATTTTCTTTTTTTGTATTATCTCTGTCTGGTTTTGGTATCAGGGTGATGGTGGCCTTGTAGATTGTGTTTGGCAGTATTCCTTCCTCTGCAATTTTCTGGAAGATTTTGAGAAGGACAGGTGTTAGCTCTTCTCTAAATGTTTGATAGAATTCACCTGTGAAGCCATCTGGTCCTGGACTTTTGTTTGTTGGAAGATTTTTTTTTTTTTTTTTTTTTTTGCAGTACACGGGCCTCCCACTGTTGTGGCCTTTCCCATTGCAGAGCACAGGCTCCGGACGCACAGGCTCAGCGACCATGGCTCACGGGTCCAGCTGCTCCGTGGCATGTGGGATCTTCCCAGACTGTTTGATTTCCTCTTTGATTTCTTCAGTGATCTCTTGGTTATTTAGTAGTGTATTGTTTAGCCTCCATGTATCTGTGTTTTTTATGTTTTTTCCCTGTAATTGATTTCTAATCTCATAGTGTTGTGGTCATAAAATTGCTTGATATGATTAGTTTTCTTAAATTTACTGAGGCTTGATTTGTGACCCAAGATGTGATCTATCCTGGAGAATGCTCTGTGTGCACTTCAAAAGAACGTGTAATCTGCTAGTTTTGGATGGAATTTCCTATGAATATCAATTAAATTCTTTCTGGTCTATTGTGTCATTTAAAGCTTGTGTTTCCTTATTAATTTGCTGTCTGGATGATCTGTCCATCACTGTAAGTGGGGTATTAATGTCCCCCACTATTGTGTTACTGTTGATTTTCTCTTTTATAGAGGTTAGCAGTTGCCGTATGTATTGACGTGCTCCTATGTTGGGTGCACATATATTTATAATTGTTATATCTTCTTCTTGGATTGATCCCTTGATCATTATGTAGTGTCCTTCTTTGTCTTTATTTTAAGGTATATTTTGTTTGATATTAGAATTGCTACTCCAGCTTTCTTTTGATTTCCCTTCGCATTCCATCCTGTCACTTTCAGTCTGTATGTATCCCGAGGTTTGAAATGGGTCTCTTGTAGACAGCATATATATGGGTCTTGTTTTCATATCCATTCAGCAAGCCTGTGTCTTTTGGTTGTAGCATTTAATCCATTCATGTTTAAGATAATTATCAATATGTATGTATTACCATTTTCTTAATTGTTATGGGTTTGTTTTTGTAGGTCCTTCTCTTCCCTTGTGTTTCCCACTTAGAGAAGTTCCTTTAGCATTTGTTGGAGATCTGGTTTGGTGGTGCTGAATTCTCTTAACTTTTGCCTGACTTTAAAGCTTTTGATTTCTCCATGGAATCTGAATGAGATCCTTGCCAGGTAGAGTAATCTTGCTTGTAGTTTCTTCCCTTTCATCACTTTAAATATATCATGCAACTCCCTTCTGTTAACCTTATGGGAGTTCCCTTGTATATTATTTGTTGTTTATTCCTTGTTGCTTTCAATAATTTGTCTTTAATTTTTGTCAACTTGATTACTATGCGTCTTAGTGTGTTTCTCCTTAGGTTTATCCTGTATGGGACTCTCTGTGTTTCCTTTGGCTATTTCCTTTCCCATGTTAGGGAAGTTTTCGACTATAATCTCTTCAAATTTTTTCTCGGGTCGTTTCTCTCTCTCTTCTCCTTCTGGGGTCCCTATAATGCAAATGTTGTTCTGTTTAATGTTGTCCCAGAGGTCTCTTAGAGTGTCTTCATTTTTTTTTCATTCTTTTTTCTTTATTCTGTTCTGCAGCAGTGAATTCCACCATTCTGTCTTCCAGGTCGCTTATCCATTTTTCTGTCTCAGTTATTCTGCTATTGATTCCTTCTAGTGTATTCTTCATTTCAGTTATTGTGTTGTTCATCTCTGTTTGTTTGCTCTTTAATTCTTCTAGATCTTGGTTAAACATTTCTTGCATCTTCTTGATTTTTGCCTCCATTCTTTTTCCGAGGCCCTGGATCATCTTCAATATCAATATTTTGAATTCTTTTTCAGGAAGGTTGCCTATCTCCACTTCATTTAGTTGTTTTTCTGGAGTTTTCTCTTGTTCCTTCATCTGGTACATAGTCCTCTGCCTTTTCATTTTGTCTATCTTTCTGTGAATGTGGTTTTTGTTCCACAGGCTGCAGAATGGTAGTTCTTCTTGCTTCTGCTGTCTGCCCTCTGGTGGATCTAGTGCTTAGCTTTGTGACCCAGGTTTTCAGCAGTGACCATGAAAGGCAGGAATTGAGAGAGAATGAAGGTCCATCTACCCTGCCTTTCTACTGTATTGATCACCTTCTTTTTTTCACCATTATTTTGGCAGGACTGTTTACTTTATTCTGGTCATAAACTTTTTGGTGTACTTATTTTGATTTTCATAGAATGGTGTTCAGGGTTATCAGAAGCAATGCCTTTTACTCATCAGGATGCAGTAGACTATCAGAATAAAAAGCATTCATTTCCTGTTTGCTTGCGTTTCCATCCTCTGAAGGTTTTCTGGCTGAAATTCTTGTAGTAGCGCTAGACTATTTCTCAGAGCCCATTTTCCCTTTATGCTAGTGTAATTTATAAGCTCAGCTTAGTTCCACTGTCTTTTCAGGATAATAAATGTTTTAAAAAAAGCATGGTAATTCTAGGATACTGTATAATTCTGCAAAATATTCTCTCATGAACCCCTGTGTCATTTACAGTGGCCATATCTGGCATTCTTCATAATGAGATTTCATGTCCGAGAAAATGAGATTGCTATTAGTACAAATAGACATATAACTGTGATTCACAATTTTATCTTATATACAGAGGCATTCTTTCTACTTTTTACATAATTTATTTATTTTAAAATTCATTTCCTGATGCTATCACCTTCCTAGTTTATATTTATTCACATTGGCAATGTAGTGGATGCTAAAGCAGGAGATGCCAGCCTCCCTGGCCCCTGACCCAGAGTCCCATTATAAATATTGGAAGACACTATAGGCCAAAATGTGATCAAACCTTTGAGTTTAGTAAACTGTAAGAGCAAAACTATCCAAGCACTTATTTTAAGTGAAGTACAATAGAAAATGTTTGATTAACTAGTAATTGTATAGTCATAAATTTATTATTAAAGTATTTCTAAGGATTATAATAAATAAAACATAATATTTAAGAATATGTATATTCACTTATTTTACTGAAAACAACCTTCACTCAAATGTTAATACCATTTAAAATTTCAAGATAATGGACTAAACATATAATAAAAAGCATGATCAAGTGGGGTTTATCCTAGGAATGCAAGGATTCTTCAATATATGCAAATCAATCAATATGATACACCATATTAACAAACTGGAGGAGAAAAACCATATGATCATCTCAATAGATACAGAAAAAGCTTTCGACAAAATTCAATACCCATTTATGATCAAAACCCTAGGAAAGTAGGCATAGAATTACCTCAACATAATAAAAGCCATATATGACAAACCCACAGCCAGCATCATTCTCAAAGGTGAAAAACTGAAACCATTTCCACTAAGATCAGGAACAAAACAAGGCTGCCCACTCTCACCACTATTATTCAACATAGTTTTGGAAGTTTCAGCCACAGCAATCACAGAAGAAAAACAAATAAAAGGAATCCAAATCGGAAAAAAAGTAAAGCTGTCGCTGTCTGTAGATGACATGCTACCAGAAAACTAAAGGCCTCAGATCCTAAAAATGCTACCAGAAAAATACTAGAGCTAATCAATGAATTTGGTAAAGTAGCAGGATACAAAATGAATGCACAGAAAACTCTTGCATTCCTATACACCAGTGCTGAAAAATCTGAAAGAGAAATTAAGGAAACACTCCCATTTACCACTGCAACAAAAAGAATAAAATACTTAGGAATAAACCTAGCAAAGGAGACAAAAGACCTGTATGCAGAAAACTATAAGACAGTGATGAAAGAAATTAAAGATGATACAAACAGATGGAGAGACATGTTTGTCCTTGGATTGGAAGAATCAACATTGTGAAAATGACTCTACTACCCAAAGCAATCTACAAATTCAATGCAATCCCTATCAAACTACAAATGGCATTTTTCACATAACTAGAACAAAAAATTTCACAATTTGTATGGGAACACAAAAGACCCCGAATAGCCAAAGCAATCTTGAGAAGGAAAAATGGGGCTGGAGGAATCATGCTCTGTGACTTCAGACTATATTACACATCTACAGTAACCAAGACAGTACAGTACTGGCACAAAAACAGAAATATAGATAAATGGAACAGGATAGAAAGACCAGAGATTAACCCATGCACATATGGTCACCTTATGTTTGATAAAGGAGGCAAGAATATAAAATGGAGAAAAGACAGCCTCTTCAATAAGTGGTGCTGGGAAAACTGGACAGCTACATGTAAAAGAATGAAATTAGAACACTCCCTAACACCATACACGAAAATAAACTCAAAATTGAACAAAGACCTAAATGTAAGGCCAGACACTATAAAACTCTTAGAGAAAAACATAGGGAGAACACTCTATGACATAATAGAGTCTGTCATAATAAAAATACTATTAGAAACTGAAAAAAAAAAAAAAATTGAGACGTGCCTAAAAGAATGAAGGGGAAGGAAAGCCACAATTGGAAGCCAAGATTAGAAGTATAAGCCAGTCATCATCAGAAAATCTACAAATAATAAATGCTGGAGAGGGTGTGGAGAAAAGGGAACACTCTTGCACTGTTGGTGGGAATGTAAATTGATACAGCCACTATGGAGAACAGTATGGAGGTTCCTTAGAAAACTAAAAATTGAACTACCATATGACCCAGCAATCCCACTACTGGGCATATACCCTGGGAAAACCATAATTCAAAAAGAGTCGTGTACCACAATGTTCATTGCAGCATGATTTACAATAGTCAGGACATGGAAGCAACCTAAGTGTCCATCGACAGATGAATAGATAAAGAAGATGTGGCACATATATACAATGGAATATTACTCAGCCATATAAGGAAACGAAACTGAGTTATTTGTAATGAGGGGGATTGACCTAGAATCTGTCATACAGAGTGAAGTAAGCCAGAAAGAGAAAAACAAATACCGTATGCTAACACATACATATGGAATCTAATATATATATATATGGTTCTGATGGACCTAGGGGCAGGACAGGAATAAATACGCAGATGTAGAGAATGGACTTGAGGACACGGGGAGGGGGAAGGGTAAGCTGCGACAAAGTGAGACAGCAGCATGGGCATATATACACTACCAAATGTGAAATAGATAGCTAGTGGGAAGCAGCTGCATTGCACAGGTATATCCGCTCTGTGCTTTGTGACCACCTAGAGGAGTGGAATAGGGAGGGTTGGAGAGAGACACAAGAGGGAGTGGATATGGAGATATATGTATATGTCTAGCTGATTCACTTTGTTATATAGAGGAAACTAACACACCATTGTAAAGCAATTATACTCCAATAAAGATGTTTAAAAAAATAAAAAGAAATAAAAATACTATTAGAAACAAACAAAAAAAATTGAGACGTGCCTAAAAGAATGAAGGAGAAGGAAAACCATAAATGTAAGCCAAGATTAGAAGTATAAGCCAGTCATTCTCAGAAAATCTGCAAACAACAAATGCTGGAGAGGGTGTGGAGAAAAGGGAACACTCTTGCTCTGTTGGTGGGAATGTAAATTGATACAGCCACTATGGAGAACAGTATGGAGGCTCCTTAAGAAACTAAAAATAGAATTACCATACGACCCAGCAATCCCACTGCTGGGCATATACCCAGAGAAACCATAATGTAAAAAGACACATGCATCCCAGAGTTCACTGCAGCACTATTTACAATAGCCAGGTCATGGAAGCAACCTAAATGCTCATCGACAGGTGAATGTATAAAGAAGATGTGGTACATATATTACTCAGCCATAAAAAGGAACGAATTTGGGTCATTTGTAGAGACGTGGATGGATCTATAGATGATCATACAGGGTGAAGCAAGTCAGAAAGAGAAAACCAAATATTGTATATTAACTCATATATGTAGAATCTAGAAAACCAGTACAGATGAACTGGTTTGCAAGGCAGAAATAGAGACACAGATGTAGAGAACAAACGTATGGACACAAGGAGGGAAAGTGGGGGGGGTGGTGGGATGAACTGGGAGATTGGGATTGACATGTATATGCTAATATGTATAAAACAGATAACCAATAAGAACCTGCTGTATAAAAAAATAAAATAAAATTCAAATTTAAAAAAAGAGGGCTTCCCTCGTGGCGCAGTGGTTGAGAATCCGCCTGCCGATGCAGGAGACACGGGTTCGTGCCCTGGTCCGGGAGGATCCCACATGCCGCGGAGCAACTAAGCCCGTGAGCCATGGCCGCTAGGCCTGTGCGTCCGGAGCCTGTGCTCCGCAACGGGAGAGGCCACAACAGTGAGAGGCCCGCATACCGCAAAAAAAAAAAAAAAAAAAAAAAAAAATTAAAAAAAGAAAAGTATAAGCCAGAAAGCAAAACTTACCTAGGAAAATATCAGGGAATCATTTCATAGAAGATAAACACACCATCAGAAATACTTACAAAAACAAAAGTACATAAAAGAAAGAAATTGACTCCCACTAAAAAGTTACTAGAAAATCATAAAAAGACATTCAAATAATCATTATAAATATCACAGAGATAAAGGGGTCACACGAAAGGAGAACAGTCATGAATATAAAACTCTTAGAGGTTTTGGGAAAGATACTATTGAATAAAGTCAAATAGATGGCATGAAAAGCAAAAGAGACCCTCGAAGAACGAATGGACGATGCTGAACCGAGGAATTTTTATAAGTCTGCACGAATAAAGAGAGAATAAGAGAAACGCACGACAGATGGGGTTTCCAAATCCTTCTAAAAGGGGATATAGAACGTGAAGATGCAGGTAAGATCACAGAAGAGACAAAACCTCATGAAATAACTGACTAGAATTTCTCAGAACTTACCATTCGGATCAGATATTGAAGACTCATGGACTGGGCGCAGTGGTGGCGGAGGAGTCCTGCCCTGCGGCGCCTGTCTTCCTCGCCGTGGGCCACACGGCGGGGGCCTCATCCGAGCAGGAAAAGCCGAGGCTCAGCACGTGCTGACCAGCAAGCGGACTGACAGGTACCTCAGCCGCTTCCCAGTCCCTGGCTGCCAGACCACCCATTCCAGCTGGAAGGTGCTGCAGAGCTGCTCCCTTTGCCACCAACCCAACATCCTGCCAGCCGGCCTGGCGGATGTGGCTTCCGTGGCCGCCAGGGTCTCTCGGAGCACCTGGAAGAGCTGCTGCCCTAGACCCCGCGAGTGCTGCCGTGGGGGCTCGTCCCACCTGCCCTAAGTAGCCTAGGAGGGGGCCGTGGTGGGGATGCAGGGCCGCCACTCCAGGAGCAACGAGCCCCGGCTCCTGCGGACCCTAATTGGAGGCCTGCGGGCCGGGGGAGGAGGTGCCCCAGGCCCCTGCGGACGTCCACACCCACCTCAGGAGCAGCGGCCTGGCCTCTGTGTGTGCCTCCTGAGGCCTTGGCTGAAGGTGCCATCAAGCTGGGCATGCCCAGCGGCCTGGCCCACCGCCTTGCTGCCTAGACCCTGGGGGACAGCCAAGATTCTTCTGCAGAAGCCGCATCACCCGGCTCAGCTGCAGATCCATGAGCGCACGCTGTGCGGCACCGGCATCCACGGGCTCGACGTGCCGGAGCAGGGCGGGGCGAGCAGCAGGAAGAAGGGCGCAGGCGCTGGGCGTGGGCCACAGCCCCCAAGTACCGCCCCCTCCCCTCCTCCCTCCCTGGCACCTTCCGGAGGACTCAGGTTCCCTGCAACCTGCAGGCCGGTGGAGGAGCTGCTTGAGGTCTGGGAGGATGGGCGGAGGACGGGTCCTGGACAGCGGGGAACACAGCTGGATGTGAGCCCCTTCCACAGACTCTAAGCTCCTGGTAAATGGCAGGTGGAGCTGGTCCTGATGACCCTTCCCTTAGTCAAGAGTCCTGGAGGGTCCCCTCGCCTGGCATCTGATTGACTGCAGGATTTGCTTCTTTAGCATGCCAATGAAGGGACAAACAGACCAGGAAAGCCAGGAACTTGGGGCCCTAAGCAGGAACTTGGTGGGGGGGGGCAGGCTGCCTGCAGCCCAGGGCTCACGGGGGACTCCATATCCTACGCAAGACCGAGTGCTGGAGCCCCTTCCTTCCGCCCACCATCTGTGAGGCTCGAGGCAGAGCGATCTCCCTTGTGTCAAAGGGCTAACGCACCTGTGAAGCAGCCTCCCACCCACTCCCTGCGCACCTGCAGCTCTGTGCTGCCCTCCCTGGTGGTCTGCCCGCTACCCACCCACCCAGCCCTGAGCACCCGCCCCCATGCCAGCCTTCATCGACCGGCTGGCCCTCAGCCAGCCACTGTTTGTCTGACCCTGGCCCTTATTAGAAGGGTCATCCCAAGGCCATTTCTGCATCTGCTTTTTTTACTTTTGAAATGGCAATAAAGATGCTGTCCTATTAAAAAAAAAAATTAAAAAACAAAGATTCTAGGTATAGACTTACACAAGAGACATACTTAAAGGGGCAAAAACCGCCAGTCAAATACTAATCAAAAGAAAGTTGATATAATAATATAATATTAGAAAAAAATAAAATGCAAAATGAACAATCATTGAAAGAAATAAGAAGGCTATCTCATTTTGATCAAAGGAATAATTCAGAAGAATATAAAGCAATTAATTAGATATGCGTCATCAATAAGACTTTAAAACTTATAAGAAAAAAGATAGTAATACAAGAAGAAATCGGCAAATCTACTCTCATAAGGAAAGGTTTCACACACTTCTCTCAGAAGCCAAGTGAACGAATGGAACATCTCCTAAAAATGGGATACTGAAGAGTTGAACAAAACAATAGCATTATAGAATTCTGCACTCAACAAAAAGAAAGAGCATGCTATTTTCAAGTACCTGTAGAGCATACAAAAAAATTGATGATATTTTGCCTTAATGTACAGTTCAACAAATACAAACAACAAAAACAACTAACGGGACACATTCTCTGACCATAATAGAAGACAATGGAAATTGACAACAAAAATATGGCCAAGAAACAAACAAATCACACTTCCCTAATTAGGTAATTTTGAAGATTAAATCACAACAGAAATAACAGAAAAGTGACAAAAATTGCACTAGATATGAAAAAACTTGTACATTCCAATTCAAAGAACTCACAGAGGGAAATGTATAGTCTTCTTTCACTTCCTCAACACCTCCATTTACTATAGACCATTATTTATCCAAGCCTCAAGTTGCTTATCACAAAATTATGTTAGGGCTGCCTCCATGGGCACTTGTCTAGATATTAAGCCTTCAGTCATTGTGAATGCATTTTGGATAGACTTCATGCATTTAAACAGTACTATGTTTCCCAGGAGACTGTCAACTGTGCATGTATTTAGGTGCCTTGAAGCCCCCCTCAATCAGCCCTTTTGGAGCTTCAGAGAAAGGAAACTGTAGCCACCTTATCACCCTGTATTAATTTTCTAGGGCTGCTGTAACAAATGACCGCATACTGGATGGCTTAAAGCAATAGAAGATAATTGTCCATCATTCTGGATGTTCAAAGTCTGAAATCAAGGTTTTAAGAGGTCTCTTTCCCTCTGAAGACTCTAGAGGAGAATCCTCTCTAGCCCTTCCTGCTTCTGGTATCTCTAGGCATCCCATGGCTTACGGCTGCATCACTCCAGTCGGCCTCCATCTTCACATGACCTTCTCTCTGTGTGTCTCATATATGGACACTTGTCGTTAGATTTAGGGCCCACCCATATAGTCCAGGATGAGCTCATCTCCAGATCCTTAATTACATTTGCTAAGACTCTTTTTTCCAATAAGGTAATGTACGTAGGTGCCAGGAGTCAGGACATGAGAATATATTTTTGAGGGTCACTATTCAACCCACTACACACCCTTATATGGCTCTCATTATCAACATCTTCCTTTTATTCTTTAATTTTTGAGTTCCAACCACAATCATTTCTGTTGCATTATGGAAAAAAGAACCAAAATTGACTGAATTCCAGCATATGAAGGTAAATTGTGAAAATGTCACTCCTTGCATCCAGCCAACTACCTTAACAGAATGTCGGTCTAGTTCAGTCGCACAGTGCACAGTCCTTTAATTATTGTACAATTTCTGGCCCATCTGATTCAGAAATACTCTCTGATTTCTTGCAAAAGAACCAAAGTGGTAAATTTAGCCCATGAACCGTGAAACAAATGAGAGATGTCATTTAGTTGAGTCATTAGAAGGTGCAGTGTCATATATTTTCACCAGACTACCGTTGAATTTTCAGGGAAAGCTTGAAAATTAGCTTCAACTCAATTCTCATTTTCAAAAGAAAAATATTTCTAGTCATTTCTCCCAACATTGCCCATCACTCATGCAAAAATCAGGGAAGATTAGCTAAGAATGTTAATCTGTTCCTCTAAGATGTACTTTAAAAAAACAGTATTTATATTCGTTTTTGGTAGAGTCGCTTACTCCCTGGTTTCTTTCCCTTTAGCAACCATTTATCCCTTTCTCTGGCTCATTCCTGGTTAAACCATTCTCTCCCATGGTGAGGTATAGGTAATAGAGATCCTTTTGCTGCAAAACCTCAGGGTGGCCACTCTGAGGCGCCCTAGCTTGCATACAAGGGTGCTATATTATTTAAAGATATATAAATATCCCCTTCAGCTAGGAGCTACAAATTCAACCCAGACTCCGACACTACAGGATTTGATAACCCAAAGGAAAGATTCTGAGAAATGGCAAAGTCAGATAGTTAGAGCATAAACACCACCCCCAAGAAAACTCCTTTAAAGAAGACCCCCTCTCATTTCCTTTCGTGCTCACACATTCACCAGATTATGTAAGCCAACCCCTTATTTCTTTTTCTCCCTTAATTTTGGCATTAAATATTTTAATTTCATATTTAAAGTTTCTATAAAATCACCACTCTGAGTATGATGAACAATGTGATATTTACAAGCACCGCTGCCTCTTTTTAGCCTATCCCTTCAAAGTAGTCACTCTGAAGTGGGCATCTTGAACCAAATAAACAGGGGTGAGTGTTCCAAAATGAAATATATGTTGTTCCAATCCAGTCTTTTAATAATATTCAATATCTATCAATTATCTCTGTATCTATTTTTCTATCTTGCTGGCCACTTAAAATTTGAACTGTTTCTCTTTGTAGCAATAGAGGTATCACATTGAAGTTACATTAAAGAAGAATTTATTTATTCTGCAAACATCTTTATTGTCCCTTTTCAGTTCTATGGAAGTAAAACGATGTAAACAGAGACATTCTGGAGAAGAGAGCATATCAGGTTGCTCCTTTCCTTGGAAAAAAGCATAGGATCAACTACGGGAAGTGGATACAAGAAGACAAATTCCTTTTACTCTACATCATTTTTGTATGTGCACATTTATCCTGGATGCCTCTGAGAGCATGGTGAAGACCAGTTCCCTTTGAGGCTCAGTACTTCAGAATATTTCTAAGGGAATATGGCCAAACAGGACAAGAGTTTTCTTCCACTCCCCAAGAAAACTTACCATAAAAGAGAGAAAAGTCTATCCTGGTCCTCCGGATGCAATTCTAGGGTACAGGCTTTTGTAAGTGAGAACTCCTTGTTATAAAGACTGGATCACTTTGGAACTTCTCCCAACCAAGCCGTCCTATATGAGCCTTAGGGTAAATGACTGTGTGTACATGTGGTGTAAATAGCAGGGGAGGCCAGGTTCACCTTGTGTGACAGAACTGTGTGTCACACTAAGAAGAGAGGTCATCTCCCACAGTGAATCCCAAGAAACAATTCTCATATCACTTTTCCAAATAGGGTTTCTTCTAACATCACAACATTTTTTTTCCCATTTTGTGTGTATGTGTATGTGTGTCTGTGTGTACCATGAAACTAAAGAATTGTATATTCCATGCTTTGAATTAATTAATAAGCAAGCACAAGGAAATGATATTTATCTGCAGAGGGTGCATGCTGGAAAGTTGTATAGGAAAAATTTGAATGTTTAGAATGAAGCCAAGTGATGGAGGACCTTGAAAAGAGAAGAGAAAGGCTCAGATTGGTAAAGTAGGCAACTGAAGGCAGCAGAAATTGTTAAGGTGTATAAGATATGGTTAAAGTCTGTTTAGGGAAGATTCGTTTGGTGGTGATGCTAAGATTCTTTGAAAGGAAAAAAAGTTAATTTCTGTACATTTTAATGTCCTCGCCTGTTAAAAATATGGTGAATAATAATACCTCCTATTTCACAAAGTTTGGGTGAGGAGTAAGTGAATTAATACATTTAGAACGCAAATATGTAGAGTCCTCAATAACATTATCATGACCATATGCAACCGCCATCTCCACCATCCTCACCACATCATTTTCTTCTCTTTCCAAAAAAATCACATGCAAAAAGAAAAAAATCTCTATAAATATAGAGATAATCCAGGTTTATGATTCTTAAAAAGTTTCACAGATGACGAGGCCAATTCCTGCATCCAGTGAGGAGCAGGATGTGTTGGATAGGTGACATAGTGATGCAAACTGTAATTTTGCACACACAAAAACTTGTCATATTTGTCTTTCACACAGACTTATATGTAAATATAAGCATTAAAATACAATATGAAGTTAAATTATTTTTTTAATTTTATGAGGCATCTTAACCATACTGCTTTTCTCTCACCATGTCTTGTAGAAACTTTACTTTTTCCTTTAAAATGTAGACTTTTTGAAAAATATAATTAAAGTTACTGTTAATTAATACTTCACTATTTAAATTTTATTTTTATGACATTTAGTGTTTTCTTTCTAATTTTACAAGTAACACATGTTCATTGCAGACAACTGGAAATACATAAAAGCATAAAGTAAAAATTAATCACCCATAATCCCCAGCCCCCAGAGACAACCCTCATTGCTATTGATGGTTAATACATCACTTTAATACCTAGTTCCTCCTATGCTTTTTAAATTCAAATTACATACTTTATCTGTTAACTGAGAATACAAAATAATATTGAAATAGTCAGATAGAACACCTCATGAGTATCTGTGTGTGTGTGTGTGTGTGTGTACCATACTCACCCTTGATTTCTTGAATTATAATACAAATTTACTTTGCCATAAAATAGATCAAATGTTAAAAAAATTATTTAAGAAAGATTTTATTATATATCACTTTTCTTTATAGCTAGAGTATTGGAGATTTTTATCCCTCTAAATATCCATGTACTTGCAGTAATAAAATGACTCTCCTTCAATGTATCCAAATTCTTTACACAAAATTAAATTCATAATTCCACTTTTATAACTAGTGTTAAATTAACAGAAATTAAAATACATTATCACATTTCCAGATTCTTTTTTTTATTAACTGCACAGCATACATATAACAGAAAACTGCATTATCAAGGGCGCAGAAATTAACCCCACCAGCCAATACCAGACTTCAGTCAAGCTCAACCGACCTTATTAACTAGATTTAGCTGTGTACCCTCAGGCATATTATGAACCACATGAGCAGATGACTGAATGAGAAAAAAATATCTCCATTAAGAAAAAAATTGAGATTTTGGATTCGGCTGTCTGTCCATTAGTGACATAAAGTGCTGACAAGCAGAACAAACAGTGAGCAATGTAATGTCAGGGCCTCTAGTGAAATGAAGTTTCATAACTTCACTAGGGTTGATGGATGGGTAATAATGACATTTTCAAGTGTAGGAATATACTCTATTAGGAGCATCATAGAATTATTGTGCACAAAGTAGTTGTTACAGCTTGGTTGCTCAGGGAAGATGACTCCACAGAGTAAGAAAACAGTCATGTGCTTATAAATGTTTAATCAGGTTAATATTCTGTTGCTCTTCACCATGCCAGAGAACATCGCTTATTTGGAGTGTAATAGTTTCAAATAGAATTCTCTTAGACAGTCAAAGGACGGTAGAGAATTCTACAACATCAAATACTCAAATATCTGACATTAACAACGTTGTAAATCTGACATGAACAATTTATCAATTTACTGGGAAACTTTGCAAAAATGCATTACTGAGGGTGTTATCTGAATCGTAAATAATCTTTTAGGGCTTTGCAAAATGCAACTTACCATATTCTTTATAGATTAAATCACAAATACAACTATCAACTTTCAACCAGTCAATTGCAAAGGAACTGTGTGTCACTAATTTATGTCTTATCCTTAGACAAGCTGGTTGCAGTAACATGAGGAATAAAATTGGATGATTTTTGTAGCTACGTGTTCACATTTATACCATTTGGGCTTTAAGGATAAACAAGGGAATATTGTTTTTTTTAAAAAAGGAAGACTTGCTGGCATCAAAACTCACTTCAGGGCTCACGGAATCACAATTTAAAAAAAAAAACTTTTTCTAAAAAGCATAGAGTGCCTATGTTTGAATGGTACTCAGCTACTCAAATGTCCCTGAGATTATGATTTCCAGGATCCTTAAAGACACTTCAGCCCCACCTGAATAATAAAAATCAATTGATAAGGAATTTTCATTACAGTCCTAAATTTTACAATTTTACTCTAACACTTTCAGCAGTTGATACTATGCAAGTCATGTATTATAGAAAACCAAACAACTCAGTAAAGTTTTATTGCCACAAAATAACATTTTCTAATTTATAAGCTTTTATTTTCTAAATAATTTATTTAATTATAAAATTAAAATAATTTTGTTTTAAATGTTTGTCTAAAGTGAGATTGTTCAATCACTTCACTTAGTTTATTTTTCAGCTAAAAAAAGAATAAACTTCAAAGTTGAAGAAATGAACTAGCCTAGGGCAGAAACAATAGAAAGAAAGAAAGAGAGAGAAAGAGGGAGGGAGGGAGGGAGGGAGGGAGGATATTGTGAACAAAGAATCATGAGGTCAGAGAAAGATTTATCTGAAGTCTTTCTGTAATCACCCGTCCAGAAATGAGGATATGACGATGGAAACAAAGATATTTTCCAAACATTTAACATGTGCCATGTACTGTACTAAATAGATACTCATATAATCTTCACAATAATTCCAGGAGGTGGATACTACTGTTATCTCCATTTTATTGAAAAAAGAAGAGAGAGAGGGAAGGAGGAGAGAAAGAAGGAAAGAAAGGAAGGAAGGAAATTCAAGAACTACAAAATTCTTTTCTCTCCATCTCTTTTTCTTCTTTGGTCCTGCCACCTGCCTTCCTTCCTTCTTCATTTTTTCTTTCATTCCTTCTTATTATGGGTACAGTGTACATTAGATAAAGCCCCTGATGACCTCACCACCTTGTAATAAGGGGGGGGGGAACTGTCAATGGTACCTTCGAGTTTTACTTGCACTATTATTTTTTGTATTTATGAAAGGCAGCTTCATAATTAAAGTAAAGGATCTTCTGCAATTTAAATTCATATTATATATTGATCCAGAGATGCTGTCTGACTCTGGAATGTATTTTTCTACATTACTGAACATGCCAACAATGCAGCATTTCTCAGCCTGAACTGTATCCTCAGGAGGAATTCAGGGCTGGAATTGCTTGGAGTATTACAGGCAAAGCATTCACTGAGAGGGAAATGGAGCAAAAACAGTTCCATTGCCTAAATAAATTAATTGATTTAAGACATAAGAAGGAAAAAAGGAAAAATTTTGTTGACTACCCACTATTTAACTCTATCTTGAAGAGTAAGTTTATGGTGGCAAGTGTCTGAGCGTTTCCATCAGAGGTGTCCTTGTTCATACCTCTACACAGAACAATTAGTGTGAATGGCTCTGAGGTACACAGCCCTGCTCAGGCAACCACATATTTTACAACATTTATTGCTGAAACTTCAAACTCTATTTCTTTAGCAGGATCCCTGGACTAACTTCTTAGTGTTAGCTGTACAGGCATTTCTATCAAAATAGCAATTGGATCTAGAGTTAGTTTTTGATACTACATGAAAATCACAGGCATCCCTTGGGGAAATATATCTTCTAAAAATCTACGGGTATTGACCACATGTCTGCAGATGTCTTTTATCACTGTTAGTTGCTTTTATATGTCAACTATGAAATACCTTCTAACACATTGAGCTATTCAGGTTGAAATTGCAGGGAATTGCATGGTACTGGTGAAAATCTCTCCCTTGTGAAAGGCTGGATGCAAAAATACAATGTTCCAGAACTGTTTTATATATGTCTGTGTACGTATGTACATGTTACATTAATATTCCTCATTCAAGCATTTCATTCGCTATGACAATAAATTATCATGTTAATCACTTTTTCTATATGTAAACGGGATACATGAAGATAACAGATGCAGACACAATTCTGCATTTATCAAAATAAACCCTCATATCAGTCTAAACATTAAGTTGTATTTAAAGAAAGAAAATTCAAATTGGCTCAACATGAAAATGGAAAATAACAGCTTACATAATTTAACAAGTCCAGGAATGGGTATCTGGCTTCAGGCTTAGGTGTTCATTGATATCTCTCTCTCAATTCTCTTTTTGGAATCTCTCCCAAGACGCACAGAATTTTATTTATTTAATGTTTTAGAGTCAGTCAGCTATGATTATTTATTTTTATAGATGCTAAGATTTTCATGTTTTCTCATGTGAAACATTCCTCTAGGTCAAAAGTAGAGAGTATATAAAGTTTACTCAGGGAACTATCACTTGCATCTGTGTTCTCCTGTCATCTCCTTTCATCACCATCCTAGTGTCATCCATTTCCTTCAGGCTTTTAAATTTATAAAACTATAACATTGATTTTGTGATTTTTTTTCAGTTGCTCTATTTCAAATGTTATTATTTCCTATTATTTCTCTTTTTTTGGTATTTTTTCTCTTATTTATTATTGATCATTTTAATTAGTGGTTTACTTATTTTTATTATCTTTCAAAAACTCGGCTTTTTAATTTATGTAAGTAGTTTTGTTATTTCTATGCTTCCAACCTCTCCAATCTCACATTTTAAATCCTGACTCTGCTTACTTTGTTTTTTCCTAATTTTTTGAATTATATGTTTAATCTATTTATTTCACTCCTTTATCTTTATTAATATAATTACTTAAACCTATACGTTTTGCTATGAACATTGTTCTAGCTATTCCATGAACTCTTATATATAAATGAGTGCATGACAACTATTTTCTAGCAATTTTGGAAGTTTGCTTTGTAGTTTTCCCTGACGCAAGCAATGTTTAATAGACATTAGTTTTTTTTAATTGTCAGATGGAAATATCTTTTTTTATTTTATTGCTATTAATTTCTAGTTTTAATTGCCATCAGAGTGTTGTTTGTATGATTTCTATACTGTAGACCTTATTGAACTATTCTTTTTGCCATGACATAGATGTAGGTAAATAGAATATTAAATAGGATTGACTTTCACAAATATTTCATGAGAACTTGAAAGAAGATGTGTGTGTATACCTTGCTTTCACCAGTACTACTACTACTACCAGTAGTTGTAGTACATATATGTTCATAAAAATCTCTCACTCATTATAATATTTTGATCTTCCATATGCCCCTTTACTTTTATACACTTGTTTTATTTTAGACTGAGAGAGGTATTTCAAAATTCTTAGTTTGTTTCCATTTTTCCTTGCCTCTCCTTTGGTTTCATTATTATTAAGGTGCCACTATGTTATTTGGTACATAGATAAGTCTTACATCTTCATTTTGAAATGAAGTTTTTTTCACATTATAAATAATCCTTTTTTTTTTTTTTTTTTTTTTTTGTTCCTGGTACTGAATTCTGCTATGTCAGATATGAAGATCACAAGCCCTGGTTTCGTTTAGTTTCACTATCAGGTGACTTTGACTCAACTCTTCATTTTTAGGCTGTTGAAATCACTGTTAGATGTATTTACAGTATAAAGCATACAGCTGGGTTTTGCTTTTTGACCCAATCTGAAATCCTTTTCTTAGCAGGTGTGTTAAGTCAATTATATTTATTTATATGATGCATGCTTGGTCTCACGTTTTGTTTTGTTTCGTTCTTTCATGGATTATTTACTTTGGTTCTCTCCCTATAGGCTTGTTTTCTCTGCTTCCTTTTCTTTTTTTTGGTAAATGTCTTTAGTTTTCTTTGAATTTCTTCTGGTTTTAAGAAGGTTAATATTTTCATTTTAGTGTCACCTTCACACTAATGTCATTACACAGAGCTTGTATACCTCTTTACTTAGGCTTCTCCTTCTTTTCTCAACTTTAAACTCTTTAATTTCCATCTTTTATTTCAGAGACAATCAAATATAGCTAATTCTGCTTTCCACTTCTTCTCTCTCTTCTCCTCCTATATTTTTTAGTTGCAATATTTCTCTTAGATTATACAACAAATAACATATAACTCTCCCATCCTTATACCCACATTTATTTTAGTCTTAATTCTCAATGAAACATTATCTAATGCTTATCACCAGCTCTTTTGCTGAAGTTGCCTCAACCATATCTTGGTTGAATGAAGCTCATTCTCTACTGTCCTGCTGTCCCTTTTTCGCATTTTGCTTTGCATTTGGGGGTGGGGGATGGAAGCGCTGTATTATTATTATTATTTCTTTTTGCTTTCCAGTAGTCACTGCTCTGTTCCACTGGGTCTCAAATGCGGTCCTGATACTTCCACTCAAAATTGGGTCTTTCCTTCAGGGGTAAATTCAAATGAATATTATCTAGGTTCTACCAGCACTCAGATTCTGCTGCAAGCTCTGGGCAGTCTCTAAGGAGGAAGATTATTTTAAAAGATCATCTTTTTAGTCTCCTAAATTTCAGGCTGCTCTAACCTACAAAACTCCCAACTTTAATATGAAAGAAATCTGTTATAAAGACTTCCTTTTACCATAAATAACTTGAAAAAAATTTAATTAAAACAAGAAGAAAAATGGAAAGCACTAAAACTACAGTCACATTCAAAACTGTATAAATATGGTTATTTTATAACATAAAATTTGATACATTCAACAATAATTTATTTCCAAAGTACTCTGTTTCTGGCACCATCTGCTTACCTCAGGGAAGAAAGTCCACATTTTCTTGTGTTTAAATGCATAGTACACTGATTTAAAATGTGTGTCACATAAACAACGCTGGTACCTCCCAATTTATATTTACAGATGCTTTACCCCCAAGTGTTTCTTAAATAAGTGTGAAGGGGGAAAAGCCAGAACTCAATAAAAATAACCTCAGTGCTTCTTAATAGAGACATGAATCAGAATAATTTCAGTTCCTTAAGTTTTCAAGTTTTAGCTTAATTTTCTATTACACTCATTATTCTTTGAAATATTAAAATTCTTAAAAACACTTAAAAAATCTCATATCCCCTAGGCATCTCCAGATTTGAAAGGAAATAGCAAAAATAATTCTGAAATCAGTGGCATTTAATGAAATGCATTGTGACGCCTTTGGAATAAAGAAAACTCATTTTTGTTAATGTTGGCAGGTAGAAACCACTCCTTCCCTTTTACAATTTACACTTCATTCTCTAACATGGATATTAAGGAGGTATGTATGTGTAGAGAGTGTGTTTTCCTTTTGTTTGGAAGCTTGAAGTGAGGAGAAAACAATCTTCTATGACCTGTGATGGGCATCCACTTGTCTAAGATTATTTGGGGATTGAAAAAGGTAAATGAATAAACATGTGCATTATGTAGGTAAGTACAAAGATGTCTTATGTACTTATTAATAAATAATGAGACATATAAATATCACTGGAAGAGAAATGTTTTTGAAAGTCTTTCATATTATCTTTGAAAAATAGTATTATAAGTTGAAGTAAATATGAATATTTTTCTTTAGTATAATCCTTCCTAAAATTATAGTTATTGTTTGATAAATAGTCTTTCATAACTAGCACAGGTAATAGGGTAAATTATACCAATGGACCACAAAATAAGATCACTTTAGTTTTATCACATGACAATGACTATTACTTGAAACATGTCACTTTCATTTCATATTCAGGGGTGATTTTCCAAGGTCAGAAAATTATATAAGGAAAATAATTGCAAAGGTCTTTAGCATTTTCTCCCCCTCTATACCTAATAAACGAAACAAACAAAATATAAATACAAGTAAAATGGCTAAATATGCAGAAGTCTAATTTTTATTTTAATATTGTAAAAGTAATTGTCAGGATATTAAATGCTGATAACTCATTTAGTGACCTGGGTAGAGTAGTTAATGTACAGGAGGAAGAATCATTTTCCCCCTATTCTTCTGAGTTTATAGCTGAGAACACCATAGTTAAAGATATTAACAAGAGAAAAACAAACAGAAGTTTATTAACAAATATCCTTATGTGTACATGGGTAATAGGGAAAAATGAGTATGTCCTTAAGATGGCTTAGAATTCAGAATTAAGTACCAGCTTAAGAGGAAAAGTAGGGGTTGGGGTAAGCATTTTAAGAGAGTCAGTGATTTTTAGGAAAGATGAATGGGCCCTTAGACTAGGTGGAAGGTAAGACAGCTTGTGACAAAGTTTGTCTGGGTGTGGTGTCAACTTCTACATTCCTCTCCTATGACCAGACTCTGTTGATGCAACTCCCAAGGAGAGGAATTATGACTCAGTTCCTTTTGGAGGAGCTGACTTCAGGGCAATAAGGAGAGTTCAGAGAAAGCTTCTCCCTTCATTTACTGTTTTGCAAGTGTCTATAGCTCCAAATAATAAATAAGTTAAAATATTGTGGGGTGGCATATTCTGCTACTCTTCACAATCTAAGGACATGTTCCATGTAGGAGCATGATTCATCAATCAAAAGGTTTCCTCTGAACCCAGATCAGCTCCTGCCTTGCTGCATGACCATAGGCCAGCCACCAAGTCCTCCATGTGTCAATTTCATCATCTCTGTTTTGGGGGCAATAATGAATATTCTGCGTGTCGTGGTAAAATTTAAATGGAATGGCAGCTCTGAAAAGTAATTTGAAAATTCAAAAGCCCTGCACACATGCTCAGTCACGTACGTGGAGTCCTTGGTTTTCTTTTGCAGTAGGAATTAATGGATAACACAATCCAGCCCCAGGACCTCTTGTGACATTTGTTCTTTAAGTTTTTATATACAAAGGGATGCTTGGAATAACATTCACATAATGTTAATGATAATTATCTCTGGATGGTGGGTTTGTGGATATTTTTCTGCTTTCCTTTACCTTTTCCTATACAGTTGAGTAGTTTTATATGAAATATAAATTATTTTACAAATATATATTTTTCTTAGGCAAAATTTAAGGACAAATAAAAAACACAAACAGAAAATTTCCAACATATTGCTATATCTAAGATGCATTTTAATCATCATAAAATATTCCTACATAGCAAAAATTTAAAGGGTATACAAATGATCATAGAAGTTATAAAATGGTTGCTTTTCTAGTAATCAAATAAATGCACATCTTTTTAAAAAAAGTTTGTTATGGTAAAACTGCTGAGAACCAAAGTCAAAATGAAGATCTTCAGGCAGTGGAGGTGGGGTGGGGGAGCATATTACCTACAAATTAGCAACAATAGGAGTAACAGCTGACTTCTCAACATAAACAAGAAAAGCCATAAATTAACAGGCTGATTCTAAAACTCATATGAAATACATAGAGACAACAATTACCAAGGCAATTTTAAAGAAAAAGAACAAAACTTGAAGATTTATGCTCCCAGGTATTAAGAATAATTACCAGGATATATTATCTAGGACAGTATAGTACTAGTGTAAGGTGAGAAAAATAGGCTAATGAAAGACATAAAACAGAAAAAGATCCATGTAAACAATCACCTTAGTTTCTTTTTGTTGGTTTGTTTGTTTTGTACCAAGTGAGGCTGTGATGCAGTAGGGAAAGGATGGAACTTTCTATAAATGATGACAGACCAACATTAAAAATTTAATCACCACAATATCCTCCTATGCATAAAAAATAAATAAATCTTAAGCTACTCCACACAATACATGAAAATAAATTACATATGGATTACATCTAATGTGAACAGTATTATAATCAACATTTTTGGAAATAAACATAAAGAATAACTTCATGTACTAGAAGTAAGTTAAGATTTCTTAAGAAGGACCAAAAAATAAAAAAGAAATCAAAAAGCAAGCCTTAAAAAGGGAGAGACATTTGCAATGTATGTAAACTGACACGATCTGTATGTATCTAGAGTATGCAAAAGATTCCTATAAATCAATTTAAAAAGATAGGCAGTCCAGTAGAAAAATGTGTTTGAACAGATGCTTCATAGGAAAGAATATCCAAATGTCCAATAAACATATTGAAAAGAAGCTCACCTTCATTAGTTACAGGATATACACGTTAAAACCACAATGAGATGCCGCATCACACGCACGCCAGAATGTCTATAATGAAAGCAGCAGACAATACTAAATGTTGGCAAGTATATGAAATGTGGAATTCTCATACAGTTCTTGTAGGACTTTGCGAAACTGTTAGGCTTTATTTAGTTTATGTGAACATACATGTACCCTATCACCCAGCAATCCTACTCTAAAATATATACTAGCAGAACTGTATACATATGTTCATCAAATGACATATATATGAGAATACTCACAGCATCACAATTCTTTACAGACAAAATCTAGAAACAACACAAATGTCCAGTAAAGTAGATAATTTGTATTTTTTCATACAAAGCAATTCTCTATTGCTACATGTAACAACATAGATGAATGTCATAAATATAACTCTAGGTGAAAGAAGCCAGATGCAAACAAGAGCACACTGTATGATTTCATTTCATATGACTTTAGGTTCAACAGCAATAGAAACTAATGGTGCTATAAGTCAGAATAACCATTAGTTTTCAGGGGAGTGACTAGGAAATGGAAGGAAAGGACATCCGGGATGCTAGTAATTTTCTAATTCTTGATCTGGATAGTGGTTACACACGTGTATTCACTTCATAAAAGCCATGGAGTTATAAGCATAACATATTTAAATTTAAAAAAGGAAAAACATTCAATGTGATACAGTTTTCCAGCTATCATCTTTTTTTTTTTTTCAGGACAATATCTGTAGTCAGAAATGAGGCAGGAAATATTTTATAATTCACTTAATGGAATAGATATTGATGTCAATTTTCTGGAAACAATTGGATAATATCTAAATAAAGCTTTAAAAAAGGATACCCTTTTATCAAATAACACGATTTCCAGGACTTTCACCTATAGAACTAATCAGAGATATAAAAATAACCTTATGTGAAAGAATATTTCACACAGTAATATTTCTATATCTAGACGTTAGAAACAAACTAATTATTTAGGAATTAAATGCATATATCATGATATGAATTTTGATGAAGTGCTCAAAGCCATTTAAATTCATACATTCAGACAGCATTTTCTGACCAGTACAATCTTTAAATTAAAATACTAAATGATAAGCTGGTTACAAAGCAGTATACAAAGGGATTAAAATTATACTTAATATAAGAATGTATTTTTATATATGAAGCTAAACACAGTTTTCTCTGAGTAAGGAATTGATTTTCTGTATTACTTTTTTCATATATTCTTATATTTTCCAGTTCTAAAATAAGCATATATTTCTTTTATAATAGAATTCATCAGGATTTTTTTAAAGTAATCTAATAATACAAAAGTCTAAAGCAGGCATTTACAAATATATACAACAATACTTTAGCATCATTTATTTTTTCCACTTTATATTAAAGTATGCCTTCATATTTTCAATGTTCATACTATTGTATCATAAAATTTACTAAGCTTTTCTTTATACTGTTTGTTATTCAAATTGTTTCCAATTTATTTTGCAAATTCAGATAATACTACAACGAACATCTTCCAGATATAACTTTTGCTACTGTTAAATTAGTTCCTTACTATAAGATCTGCAGTGTGAGAATCCTAAGTCAAAAAGTATAAGTGAAATATCCAACAAAAGTTAATTTGCCAAACAATATTTAACTTACTACTTTGAAAGTATTCAAGTCTCTCTTAGGCATACAGGGGAAATGAATATCTGAGTGTTAATAAAGTTGAAAGGTTATCAGTGAGGGCTATGATCAAATCTAACCATGAAAAGGTAAAATATAGTTGGTGGAACAGAATCCCATGTTTGAAAGGAAAAAAATACAAACATTTAGTGTGTGCCATCTGATTAAAGCCCATCATCACAGCCACGTTGCCCATTGCTAGATCAAGCCCTAAAAAACTATTGTTCTACCTCTTTGGATTACACACGCTTATTAGTTATTTGTCTCCAGTTGTTGGCTGAGATTTAATTCAGGTCAACATTCAAGATGTTGTGTACAGAAAGCTATTATCTTTAAATCTTGGTAGGATGTGTCTGCCTTTTGTAGCTCCAAATTGTCCTGCCTTTATTGTCACCATGTATCACGTTTGTATCAAATTTCCCATCTACTATTTTCACTGCCTCATCTATATCATTATGTATCTCCCAGCTTCAAGCCACAGTTGAGCTCTTTCCTTAGAGTAGTTTTCCCCAAGTGTATTACCTTGTGTTTTCCAGGCTGTGTCTAATTTGGTTATGTTCTTCTATATCTCACACTTGCTGATCGCTCAATAAGTGTAAAGTAATTGTTTGAAATCTACTGCTATACTTTGTTTTGGAATAGCTCCCTGTACTCTAAATACCTGAGCATGAAAATAATTAAGGTGAATTATTGAATACAATTGATTTTTTTGTACAAAATATTCAATATGCTCCTTAGATTTAGGGCACTAAAAAGGCTTCCTCTGGATGATATTAAAACCTATTCTGTTGTTAATGCATATTCTGTAAATCCTACTGTTTACACATTTATTTTCATTGACAATAGTACAAATTTATTCTACTTACTATCCAGAACTCTTTGAAGTTACAACTAAGTTACCAGTGTATTGCAAAGTGAGTTCTGATGAACACAAGAGTGAGGAATTGGGAGGAAAAATAATATTTAAACATATCACTGCAGAGGAAATTGGTATTTACAGGACCTACTAATGTAGCTGTCAAGGAGACAAATGTAACTCAACCAATTTGATGGAGTTATGTTCCTGGACCAATTTATCTATATTGCAGAGGGATGAGCAAGTCAATTTTTGATACTGAAAAAAGCAGGTAGAATGTCTGTCAATTCTAAAACAATAACATGACATTCTATATCAACTTGTGATAAGTACAAATGGCATATTTTTTATAACATATCATTTTATCCAGTCTTAATAAAGTATCTGTTCTTTAGAGATATAGTCTTGGTTTGAGACCAATCAAATATTTTAATAGTAAAGATAAAATGAGACACTGCAATAAAAGTAATGAACATTGATGAGGACCCTCTCCTTCCAGAAATGTTCATGCCCTCAGTATCCATGATAAATATGTCTTATGTTGTCTCACATTTCCCACACCCAAAGAAAACTCCTACAAGAGAAAAAGAAAAAAGCAATTATTAGGAAAGGAGATCCTTGAGCATAAAGAGAATTCTCACAAAGAACCTAACCCTCTGCTCAAGCTATTTAATCTACATCTGTATATTTCAAGTTACAGATGAGATGGGGGAACTGAGCAATTCCTGTATTTTTTTTAACCATTTGTTCTTCTTACGTACAGATTAGAGGCAAAAAAATAATAATTCTTAAACTAAAATGTGCCTGTGGTCTTTATTTCTACAACACTATAGCATTTGTTACAAGATAGATAATGTTTCCATATACAGAAGTTTAACTGCTCAAATGGAAAGAAAAACATATAATAATGAAATAGTTTCACCCAGTCTGTCATTCCATAGCAAGGAATACTAGAGAAAAAAATATTTCAACATTCACTTTCAACAGAATTAATTTCAAAAAGCTATGCTATAATTTTCTAATTTGAGTTAAAAAAATCAAATCATAAGAATTAATTTAACTGGTTTCTCTATTTGGAGCATCTGAAGCCACAAAATTGCTGTTGTATTTAGCTAGATTTCTTCTGCTCCTGAGGGAGACCGTATATTCACAGTTATGGCCTTACTTTTCATACATGTATAAGAAAACTTGGAATTGAAAACGGACAAAATTAATTTGGATGAAGTAATTTGATCTAAATGAAAGGTCACACTTCACAGAGTGAAATATACCACATTTTCTGCATCTGCACATTTTTGATTGCCATTTTGGGCACGGCCCTAAAGTAACTACTAACTTATATATATATATATATATATATATATATATATATATATATATATATATATATATATATATATATAAATTTATTTAATTTTGGCTGTGTTGGGTCTTTGTTGATGCGCAAGGGCTTTCTCTAGTTGCGGTGAACAGGGGTTACCCTTTCTTGCGGTGCCAGGCTTCTCATTGTGGTGGCTTCTCTTTGTTGCAGAGCACCAGTTCTAGGTGCACAGGCTTCAGTAGTTGTGGCACGCAGGCTCAGTAGTTGTGGCTCGTGGGCTCTAGAGCTAACTTTTGAAGTAGTATTGCTGATACTTTATATGATTTTTGTATTCTGAGGAGTCTGTGCTCAGTGATATAAATATACACTTGCTGGAAGCCTCCTCAGCATCTACTTCACACATATCTTCAACCAGCGATTGTTTTACAGCTGACCCCCCAGCAGGCTTCTTGCATCTCCCCAGCAAGTCATAGGTCATAATATTATTGGTCAGCATGTCAAGTGGCTGGCAGGGACAGCAGTGTCTAATGCTTCTCTCATCATCACCTGACATTAGCGTTGACTCTCTTTAAATACTTGTGTTCAAGGGTCACTCATTTTATCAGTGCATACCTTACAGTGTTGTCCTTGAAGAGAAAAGTTAGATATATTACATTAGGAAAGTATTGGACAGAAACAGGCTAATGCTGATTGTCTTTCAGATTTAATCATGTGTTAAAGTAAGCACTCTGTCCTTTGCACATATGTTGCACATACTAATAGAGGAGACCATAGCAGAAACTGAAAATATAAAATACCATACCAGTTTTGATATACTTCTATAACTCTAATAATAAATTTAAAAACATGATTTCAGACTTTATTCCTTTGATTTTAATGTTTTTGGATTTTAACTCAAAAGAATTTAATTTCTGAATTTTATTTTCTTCCTGGAATTAATTTGAGGACATTACATTTGAATTTGAAGCAATCTACTTTGTTAGCATTTTATTATTGAAGAGTCTTTATGCATTTGGAGTATCTTAATGTTGTCATTTAACTTCACTTTAGTGTCTCTGAGAGGTTCTATGAGATAACATGACTAGATACAATTTGTGATGAAATATATAATTGGGAATGGATTTTCAGCCTTGGGTAGTGTAATTAACATTATATTTTTGACCCATAGTGGGGGCTCCTAAGGCCAAACTCTATACAGCCTCAATAATAATGAACAAGAAATAGTTGGTATTAGGGAAGCACTTTGTGAAGGTGGGAAAAACTTTTGCTCCGTACTTTGTTGATTTTCTCCTCTTCAGGAGGAGGACACACACCTGTCATTGTCCTCAGCTTAGTGGTGCAATCCCAGTTGATAAGAGAATACAAAGCTGGGAATGTTTGAAAATACTTATTCCTCTCTCCTAATAATTCCTTCTGTGGATAGGGATATCCATTGTCACAACATCCCTGGTCTCTCCCTACCCCTTCTCCTCACTAACATTTAGTGAGTGCTGTGTACCAGGAAATTTTCTAAGTGCTTTACATGAATTAACCCATGTGAACCCTATGAGGTACATAGATGTCAACAATGGTTTGTGTCAATAATATAGAACCTTATTACTTCTATACTATAGTGAGACAATGAGATACAAGGAGGTTAAATAATGTGTCCAAGGCCACTAGTGACTGTTATATTGCCAAATCAAAACTCTAATTCTCAGTGTCCATTACACTCAGTGTTTCAAGAGCTTTCAAAACCAGTTGAACGCTTTCTTCTTCTGGAACCTTTCTTCCCCCTTGGTTTCTGTTACACACCCAACTTCTGATTGCCCTATTTTCCCAGCGGCCAGTCCCTCTCAGTCCCCTTTAGTAGGTTTTAACTTCACTGCTTAATCTGTTAATATTGGAATTCACTGGAGCTTTGTCATACACCCCACTCTTGTCTGTATCTACATTCCTTCTCTGAGTAATCTCATCTGAGACCATGACTTTATAAAGCATCCAAATGCTAAAACATAAATATTTATATCACTGGTCCTCATCTCTACTGTGAAAGCTAGAAGTGTAATCCAAATACTTTATTGCAATTTCAACATAGATTTCTAAAAGGCATTTCAAACATAGTATGTTTAAATAGAACTATTGCATCCCTTTCACACACTCCTATCCTGCTCATATCACAACAATCTAGGAGTCCTCTGTGATTTTTTCCCTTTCCATCATGTAAATGCATGTAAAATCACAGAACAAATACATACCAAAGTAACAAATGTTATTGCCTCTAGAACGTATTTTGATGGGGAGAGAATAGGAGGTTATATACGTGTACATATATATATTTTCATGTGTTTTACATGCAAGAGAAAGGGGTAAATTTGAGCTTTTGCTTTTTTCTCAACGTGCCTCTTCATTACTTAACATTTTTAAATGTATTCATATATTACTTTATAAGTCAAAATAGTTTTACAAGTCCAGTTGCATTTCCAGCCAGTTTCAGAGCCCAGGCTCCTTACTAATCCAAAATCTACATTTGGGTATGTTGATAACTTGCAGTGTTCTTCTGGGTTGAGAGATAATGCACATAAATGATATAAGATAGTAACTGACATATTAGTTGTTTCATAAATGCTAGCTATTATTAATATATTGCTATGCTTATACTCTTAGAGTTGACATTAATCTTTATGCTGTCAGTTTCACCTCCTATGAGTCATTACAAAATCTTTATTCTCATCCCTGATGTCGCCTAAGTTCTGGTTCAACATTTCCACTTGTCTCCATCATAGTTCCACATGAATCTTTTGGCTTTTAATCTACTCTTGCCATTGAGAAATGTTTCAGTGTAATGAAATTAACCCTAAAATCAGAATCAAAAGATTGTGTTAAAAAATAAGACTGTGTTCAAATCTACCTTTAGCATACATTGTGTGATTCTGGAATGCAGTTCAATTTCTTCCTTTTTAGTTATTTGAAAGGGAAAATTAGAATTTTAACTCAATGAGGTATAGAGTGCTTGCTAATCTAATTCTGCAACCAGATTGTAGATTTATGAATCATCTGTGGTCCTTCCCAACTCCTTCTTCAGACAAAACATGAAAAATAGTGGCAGTTGAGCTTCTACGCTCATGATCATTTTATGATTAATTTCCTTCTATTCTTCCTTACCCTATCTTAGCTTTATCTGGTATTGTTTAATATCTAGGCTATTACAGTATCACCCTGGCTGGCCTCTCTGACTAAAGGCTCCATAGCATCCAATTAATACTACATGATACCACCCACTTGGTTGTCCTAAAGCATTGTTTTGATTATTTTATTCCCCTCCTCAAAACCTTTTGTGACTCACCATGACTTACAGGAAGAGTAGAACTCTTGTAGTTGACATTCAAGGACAAACATGGCAGGTCTAAGTTTTAGCCTTTTTCTGACAGTTTCCCACTCCAAACATGCTATTTGAAAACCTCAGACATGGTTTGTGCTCTTTGTTTGTTTGTTTACCTCCGTGTCTTTCTTCGTACTTTTTAAAAAAAATTTCTTCAACACTACATCCCCCCCCACAATACTCTGAATATAAATTCCACCCATTTTTCAAAGTCTAGCCAAAGTGCCTCCTCCCTCTGAAGCCTTCATATATTGTTGTCTTTTATCTGCTTTTGAACTTATTTCAGTACAACGAATACATCATTTTTAACATGTTACTCTGCTTTATAATTATTTTCATATACATCCTAAGACCTCGTCACCACAGCATCTAGCATGACGCCTGGCATGCTGAATGTCATATAAATATATATGACATGAATTGATGCATTTTTCCTTGAACAAAACAAATAAGGCTTCTTTCTTTCACTTTAAGTGTTATCAAAAAGCATACGATGAGGCCATTGACATTTTGTAGCATAGATTTACCATTAAAATATATTTTGTTAAGAAATAGCAGTAATGTTGAAATGTATTCACATGTATAAATTTCAATCAAAGTGCATGATAAAATGAAAACACTGTTGTTCAAAGTTGCCTCATCAGGGAAATAAAAACTGAATAAGCAAGTATTGGTCAACTATTTCTGATAAGAATATTTTTTAAAATACCCAGCAATTAAATAATTACATAAATCTTGACTTTTTCTGCAAGCTTGAAAAGTACAAGGTAACACTGCACTCCCTTTAGTATTGACAGATAATAAAAATTCTAAAGCATAATATAGTAAAGACTCTGGAATAATCATATTAAGATAAACCTTTTGCTTGGAATTCTAGCCCTGCATAGATTGCTACTGTGGTTCATAAAGTGATATATAAATACAATAACCTTCACCTGTAAAGATAAAATGACTCTCTACTTTCGGTAAAATATATAGTTGGTGTTTATAGATATTCTGCTTGTGAGTAATGATATTGACTAATGAAGAATTTGACTTCACATGACAAACATTAGTCAAAGAAATTTTTCTGGTAAAGAGATCTGAGCACTAAGAAGTACTTGTTGACATTTAAGTATATCTTTTTTATTCACCAAATGTGGAATAAAACAAAAACATTTAATTACATTTATTTGTTAAGCAATTTGCCTTGAGCTTGATGACTGCTATCCTCTTTGTGGTGCTGTCCTTTCTTAATCACAATTCCTTCTAGCATTCATGAAAATTTCTGGTTGATACACTTTTGTGACATGGAATTCCCATGCTATTAGAGCATACTTGTTGCTTCCTGATGACAATGGCTTCCTTAAGGGCAATTTCTGGACACTGATTCCAGAAATATTTAAAAGGGCTATTGAGAAATAAATAAAATTTCAAATTCTTAGACATTGCTGTAATGTTCCTGGCATGTAGATCCACAAACAATGAACATTTTCTCTACAAATGAGTTTATGGAAGATACAGAAGTGATTTTTCCTATTGACCAATCTGACTTTGTTTTATGTCTCCCAAGCCACTCATACAATGATGCTACATAAATACTTCTAGAAGTAACATCTTCTATTCTAGTAAATTTCAGAATCCAACAAAAGCGCAACTTAAAAATTTAGATCATGAAATTAATACTTCCTGAATGATAAGATAAAATGATAAGATCTTATCATCAAAATGCTAAGATCTGACAAAATTACAATGATGGCTAAACATGTTATTGTATATACATCTTTCTGAGCTTCAAATATTTCATAATAAAAAATCAATAATGATGGTAATAATTTGCCCACGTTACAATCCTAATTAAGGGCAGAACCAAAATTTAAATTCACTTCTGTTAGACTCAAAAGTTCATGGTTTTTTCCCCACAATATTGTGCTGGTTGTCTCTCCAAAACTGGAAGTATGACATGTGCTTGAACTAGTATGTAACCAAGTTAGAAGACCTGCAAGGTAGCTTTAACTCTTCATTACATAGTTATTATCAGCAGAAATAACAATACAAATGTGGCAAATAAGTTGGATGCATATACTACCTTTTTTCCAATGTCTTTGAGATGGTTCAGTAATCCTAGACCAGGAGATTGTGAAAATTATCCCCTATTCTTAAATGGCATCTTAGGATAGAGCCCACGATCTTAGAACCAGCCTCTCTTTCTTATAGTCCAAGACGTAATTAAAAATAAGGAGCATTAAAATATTAGATCAGAAAATAGTTCTAAAGAAAGCATACACTTAAAAGATATTTACTACTTTCACATTAAAGTCGATCTTTCACATACAGGCTATAGACAGCTTTAAACTGAGAACAAAAAAACTTTAGAAAACTGCATCAAATATAGATATTAGTGTGTCATGGTTACTTAAGAATATATTTATCATTTTCTTATCCACCAGAATCCATTCTTAAATCCACAGGTTAAAATAACATAATTGTAGACATGGTTAGGGTCTAAAGATTAGATCAGACTACAAAAGAGTAGGAGAATAATTGAGATTAAGTTTTGGTTTTTTTCTAGAAAACTGTAAGCATTGCATTACTGAGAATTTAACAAGCTCTTCTCCCCACTTGTTAGTGACATGACCCAAGGCAATACAGAGACGTGAGGGAATCTTCTCCAGACAAGGGCACATAGGCTGATGTAAGGATGCATAAGAAGGCAAACCTGTTCCCCGTCTCTCTTGGTACCTGTGGCATTCCAGAAGAGGCTGGGGCCAGGTGAAAGGCACATGGATGAAATATGCTCACAGCTCAGGCAGAGGAGAGAATGGTTCCCTAACATGTCTACTTATAACAACCAAAGCTTGTATATTCATCATGTGTGAGTTCTAGTCAATCCTAAAACTGCTGACAATTGGACAACTGAGACACAGATAAATCTGAATTTCTTCTCAAAGTTTCATATTATTTGACTAAGAGAGCAATGAGATTAAAGTTTATTTTCTGATCACTGACAGTACAAAACTATTATTATACGTGGAATAAGATAAAGAAAAATTTGTAACCCAATTAACTTTTTTTAAAGCTAAAGAATATATAAAACTATGCAAGTATCGTAAAAGCTCCGACTTCCAGTTTATCTAGCCATAACTATCTCTCTAGGTATCTATCTTTTATCCATCCATCCACCTATCCATTAAAGAGATTACACAGGGCTTCCCTGTTGGCGCAGTGGTTGAGAGTCCGCCTGCCGATGCAGGGAACACAGGTTCGTGCCCCGGTCCGGGAAGATCCCACATGCCGTGAAGCGCTTGGGCCCATGAGCCATGGCCGCTGAGCCTGCGCGTCCGGAGCCTGTGCTCCGCAACGGGAGAGGCCACAACAGTGAGAGGCCCGCGTACCGAAAAAAAAAAAAAAAAAAAGAGAGAGAGAGAGATTAAGCAAAGCTAGCTTTATGGAGATATATGTGACATTCAGAATTCCATTACTGACTGTGCCTGTAATCCTAAAGAAACCATGTTCTCCTCACAATGAGTAAAAAGTGATGATTAGAATTATGCTCAGATAGATTTTTCTTTGACATTCAGCTCCAAGCATTCTATCCACTTCTCCAATCTGTATTAATATTAATATAATAACCCTACCTGACCCATAGCTGCAGGCATTCTAACTGAATCTGCATCTTCTTTGCACAATAGTACCAATTTTAGGGATGTAAAATTAGTAACAATTGAAGTGAAATGGAGACCTGCATTCCTCACTTCATCCTCTGAGCTGCTGTCACTGAAGCAAGAAAAGGGGTCAGGAGAGTGGAATGATCTCAGGACCTTTCTGAGAGCCAAGGTCAGAAAATGTGGATATAAAAGGAAAGGAAAGAACTAAGATAGTTCACACCAGGTAAGCTAAGATACCATGACATGGGATCTAAAGTTAAGCAAGGGATTATAAATAACAAGTACTGCACACTCATTTTTAATTTTTTATTGTATAACTTGAAAATGAGTATGGTTACCCATAAAGAACAAGAAATATTCAGTGAGGAAAGTATCAGTCCCTATATCTATCAACATAGATACATAGCTACTTATAGGTATAGATATTTGTAGACAGGACCAGGTATGTAATCTTTACTGGTTTGGTTGGGCTTTTGTTTTGCTCTATTGTGTCTGTGTATCTGGATTCACATTTCCTTTCTCAAATTTTTTTCCTCATCCCTCTAGGTTTCTCAACACTGAGAAAAGATATGTGCAAAACACTAATATATATCCATTTATTCTGCAGAACATTTCAAGAACAACTACCTTTCTGCTGGTGTTCAGCTGTCATAGACCTCATAGGAGAAAGTCTTCCTTACCTTGTAGAAATAACTTCTGTGCTTGCTACACTCAAATAAGTTTGTATGAAAAGTAAACATATTAAAATATAACTTATTCCCAGGAGTCTCAATAACAATTTTGAAATGAAGAAAATCAGAAGAAAGGTACAAGCATTCATATTGCTATTCAAAAGTTTAGGGGCTTCCCTGGTGGCACAGTGGTTGAGAGTCCACCTGCTGATGCAGGGCACATGAGTTCGTGCCCCGGTCCAGGAAGATCCCACATGCCACGGAGCAGCTGGGCCTGTGAGCCATGTCCGCTGGGCCTGCACGTCCAGAGCCTGTGCTCCACAACAGGAGAGGCCACAACAGTGAGAGGCCCGAGTACAGAAAAAAAAAAAAAAAAAAAAAAAATTTTTGGCTATAAAGCAAACCCCAATTACTGAACAAAAAATTTATAAGAAGTATACAAATATTCAGATTTTGGAGATTGCTAAAATGTCAATATTTTAGAAATAAATTTCCATTCTTATTCCCCTTTATATATAGGGGATAAAAACACTCAACATTATAAGAAATTTTGAAACAGAAGGAAATAAAGAATCTCTGTCCTCATAGCCAACATACTTTTCCCATCATGTCACACAGTGGTTTTCTAGCTTTATCTGCCAACTCTCCCGTCATCTACCAAAGGCAAGATTTCCTCTCACTGCGTTCCATTCAGTCGAGAATTTGGACTGCCAGCTACCTTGGCTGCAGATCTGTAGACTGCCTGTTTTGGTCTTGAACCATATATACTCTATTGGGTATGTTTGATTTCTGAAAGCTTCCAGAGATCTCCATTTACAATAGATTCACATTCGCATGTTTAATTCCTTGTTGTTTGTCAAACAAAGAAGAAAGTACTAGATATTCTGGTAGATATTTATTTTTTTCCTAAAGGAGGAATCAAAGACTCCTGAGTAAGGAAAATATATGAGTAGAGCTGATATTCCAACTGACATTCAATGATTCAAAACAAAACCCAAAAGAAAACAAAAAAAATTATCTTCACTCCAGGCTTTTATGCTTCATCTATGATTCTTCTTCATCCCATCTCCACAAATTATCAAAACATGTGAAGGCAGTCCATGAAATACAGAAGAAAATTCTCCAGTTTCATGAATCAAGTATAGTGGTAGATGTAGTAGCCTTTAGGATGATTTTTAACTCTACTCCATACATTTGGGGATCATAATATATTTCATTTGTATATTTGTGCTATTATTTGCCCTTTGATGCAATGAGTTAAGCTGAATAAATAGAGAAACACCACCATCTTATTTACAGTTCTTAAGTTCTTGACCCTCGTCACACATTTAAAAAATAATTTTATTTTATTTCTTTAATTTTTATACATCAGGTTCTTATTAGTTATCTATTTTATACACATCAGTGTATACATGTCAATCCCAATCTCCCAATTCCTCCCACCACCATCACCCCCACTTTCCCTACTTGGTGTCCATATGTTTGTTCTCTACATCTCTGTCTCTATTTCTAACTTGCAAACCAGTTCATCTGTAGCATTTTTCTAGATTCCACATGTATGCATTAATATACGATATTTGTTTTTCTCTTTCTGACTTACTTCACTCTGTATGACAGTCTCTAGGTCCATCGACTTCTCTACAAATGACCTGGTTTTGTTCCCTTTTATAATGGCCACACATCTGAATCATTTGAGAAATTAAACTCCACCCCCAGAAATTCTATTTTAAACTGACTGAGATTTTTAATACCTAGAATTGACCTGATATTGTTGAACCATAAGCCAATAAACTAGAGAGTTCATTCATAAAAGGACTGAAATGAAGCTAAATAATAAAAAGGAACTAAAAATAAAAGAATTCTCACAGGGTTAATTTTTCATGAGTTGTTACATAGAGGCTACTTCCTGACACCTATATTCCTCAAACAGGATTTTCTATTTAGTGATTGTGGTAGGCAAAATAATGGCCCCCCAAGATGGTCATGTCCTAATCCTTGGAACCTGTGAATAGGTTACATAGCAAAGGGGAATTAAGGTTGCAGATGGAATTAAGGTTGCTAATCAGCTGACCTAAAAATAGAGAGATTATCCTAGGTTACCCAGATGGGCCCAATATAATCACAAGGGTCCTGAGAAGCAGAAGACTGAGGCAGAAGAAGAGGATCAGAGAAAAAGATGTGATGACAGAAACTGGGTCAATGTTACTGGTTTTGAAGATGAAGGAAGGGTGCTATGAGTCAAGGAATGTGATGCCCCCAAGAGGTATAAAAGGTAAGGAAACAGATTTGCTCCTAGAGCTTCAAAAAGGATAACATCACTGCTAATACATGATTTTATCCCAGTAAGATTTCAGCTCAGTAAGTTTTGGATTAATAACCTACAAAACTGTAAAATAACACTTCTGTGTTCTTTTAAGCCACTGGAGTTGTAGTAATTTGGTACAGCAATATTAGAAAACACATACAACTATTTTATCATAGACCTTTAAAATCTGCTTGCTGAAATTAAAATAACAGTGTAATATAATTATGGTAAACAACTTAGAGCCACTAGTCATAAACCAGAGTTTAACATATTCATGCCAGTCAGTAATCTAATCAGTAAATTCCATTTTACCTAAAACAAATAGAAATCTCTATAATTGTGGATTACTTAATAAAAACAAAATTTTGGAATTATAAATGAGTCAAATAACATTTATTAATTTAGTATTTTACTTAAATATAGAGACATATGGCATGTAAATCATAACCTAGATTGCCACAAGATACAGATTAAGGTACTAGGCTTACCAGAAGGTGAAAAAGCTCTACATACTACTTTTGCTAAAGCTAAGAAGAGATATAATTTTCTACCTTTATTGGAAGCATTAAGTGTTCAGCAGGGAGCAGAATGATTTATGATTGTAGAGGTAGCATAATGTTCTGGAAAATAAATTAAGACAAAATTAGGGAGAGACCTTCAAGACAGCAGAGGAGTAAGATGTGGAGATCACCTTCCTTCCCACAAATAGATCAGAAATACATCTACATGTGGAACAACTCATACAGAACACCTACTGAATTCTGGCAGAAGACTTCAGACTTCCCAAAAGGCAAGAAACTCCCCATGTACCTGAGTAAGGCAAAAGAAAAGAGAAAAAACAGAGACAAAAGAATAGGGACAGGACTTGCCCCTCTGGGATGGAGCTGTGAAGGAGGAAATGTTTCCACATGCTAGGAAGCACTTTCACAGGTGGAGACAGGGTGGTGGAGAGGAAGCTTCAGAGCCACAGAAGAGAGAGCAGCAATAGGGGTGCATAGTGCAAAGCGGAGAGATTCCCGCACAGAGGATCAGTGCCGACCAGCACTCACAAGCCGGAGAGGCTTCTCTGCTCACCCACTGGGGCGAGTGGGGGCTGGGAGCTGAGTCTCAGGCTTCGGAGGTCAGATCCCAGGGAGAGGACTGGGGTTCGCTGTGTGGACACAGCTTGAAGGGGGCTAGTGCACCACAGCTAGCTGGGGGGGAGCCCAGGAAAAAGTCTGGAGCTGCCAAAGAGGCAAGAGACCATTGTTTTGGGGTGCGCGAGGAGACGGGATTCAGAGTACTGACTAAATGAGCTCCAGAGACTGGCACGAGCTGCAATTATCAGCACGGAAACTGTGACGGGCATGAAATGCTAAAGCTGCTGCTGCCTCCACCAAGAAGCCTGTGTTCAAGCCCAGGTCACTATCCACACCTCGCCTCATGGGAACCTGTGCAGCCCACCACTGGAACAACTTCCCTGGGAGAACACACGGCATGCCTCAGGCTGTTGCAATGTCATGCTGGCCTCTGCCACCACAGGCTCACCCCACATTCCGTACCCCTCCCACCTCCCGGCCTGAGTGAGCCAGAGCCCCCTAGTCAGCTGTTACTTTAACCCTGTCCTGTCTGAGGGAAGAACAGAGGCCCTCAGGCAACCTACATGCAGAGGCGGGGCCAAGTTCAAAGCTGAACTCCAGGAGCTGTATGAACAAAGAAGACAATGGGAAATCTCTCTCAGCAGCCTCAGGAGCAGCAGATTAAATCTCCACAGTCAACTTGATGTACCCTGCATCTCTGGAATACCTGAATAGACAACAAATCATCCCAAAATTGAGGTGGTGGACTTTGGGAGCAACTGTAGACTTGGGGTTTGCTTTCTGCATGTAATTTGTTTCTGGTTTTGTGTTTATCTTACTTTAGTGTTTAGAGTTTATTATCATTGGTAGATTTGCTTATTGATTTTGTTGCTCTCTTCCTTTTATTTTTGTATAGATATATATGTTTTTCCTTTTTCTCTTTTTGTGAGTGTGTATGAGTATGCTTCTTAGTGCGATTTTTTCTCTATAGCTTTGCTTTTACCATTTGTCCTAGGGTTCTGTCTGTCCGTTTTTGTTTTTGTTTTCTTAGTATAGTTTTTAGCACTTGTTATCATTGGTGGATTTGTTTATTGGGTTGGTTGCTTTCTTCTGTCTTTCCTTCTATCTTTCATTTTTTATGACTTTTAAATTGTATTATTTTTAATAATATATATTTTTATAGCTATTTTATTTTTTCTTTCTTTCTTTTTTTTTTTTTCTCCCTTTTCTTCTGAGTCGTGTGGCTGGCAGGGTCTTGGTGCTCCAGCTGGGTGTCAGGCATGTGCCTCTAAGGTAGGAGAGAGAAGTTCAGGACATTGGTCCACCAGAGGAATCCTGGCTCCATGTAATATCAAATGGCGAAAGCTCTCCCAGAGATCTCCATCTCAACGTTAAGATCCAGCTCCGCTCAATAATCAGCAAGCTACAGTGCTGGATACTCTATGCCAAACAACCAGCAAGACAGGAACACAATCCCACACATTAGCAGAGAGGCTGCCTAAAATGAAAATCACAGACACCCCAAAACACACCACCGAACATGGTCCTGCCCACCAGAAAGACAATATCCAGCCTCATCCACCAGAACACAGGCACTAGTCGCCTACACCAGGAAGCTTACACAACCCACTGAACCAACATTAGCCACTGGGGGCAGACACCAAAACAATGGGAACTATGAACTGGCAGCTTGCAAAAAGCAGACCCCAAACACAGTAAGTTAAGGAAAATGAGAAAACAGAGAAATAGCAGATGAAGGAGCAAGGTAAAAGCCCACCAGACAAAACAAATGAAGAGGAAATAGGCAGTCTACCTGAAAAAGAATTCAGAGTAATGATTTTGAAGAGGATCCAAAATCTTGGAAATAGAATGGAGAAAATACAAGAAACGTTTAACAAGGACCTAGAAGAACTAAAGTGAACACAAACAATGATGAACAACACAATAAATGAAATTAAAAGTTCTCTAGAAGGAATCAATAACAGAATAATTGATAAGAAGAACGGATAAGTGGCCTGGAAGATAAAAAAAGGGGTAATAACTAAGCAGAGCAGGATAAAGAAAAAAGAATTGAGGACTGTCTCAGAGACCTCTGGAACAACATTAAACACACCAACATTCGTATTATAGGGGTCCCAGAAGAAGAAGAAAAAAAGAAAGGGACTAAGAAAATATTTGAAGAGATTATAGTTGAAAACTTCCCTAAATGGGACAGGAAATAGTCAATCAAGTCCAGGAAGCACAGAGAATCCCATATAGGATAAGTACAAGGAGAAATACGCCAAGACACATATCAATCAAACTATCAAAAAATAGATACAAAGAAAAAATATTAAAATCAGCAAGGGAAAAACAACAAATTACATATAAGGGAATCCCCATAAGGATAACAGCTGATCTTTCAGCAGAAACTCTGCAAGCAAGAAGGGAGTGGCAAGACATATTGAAAGTTATGAAATCTACAACCGAGATTACTCTTTGCAGCAAGGATCTCATTCAGATTCGACAGAGAAATTAAAACCTTTACAGACAAGCAAAAGCTAAGAGAATTCAGCACCACTAAACCAGCTTTACAACAAATGCTAAAGAAACTTCTCTAGGCAGAAAACACAAGAGAAGGAAAAGACATACAATACAAACCCAAAACAATTAAGAAAATGGTAATAGGAACATACATATTGATAACTACCTTAAATGTAAACGGATTAAATGCTCCAACCAAAAGACATAGACTGGCTGAATGGATACAAAAACATGACCTGTATATAAGCTGTCTAAAAGAGACCCACTTCAGACTGAGGTACACATACAGACTGAAAGTGAGGGGATGGAAAAAGATATTCCATGCAAATGGAAATCAAGAGAAAGCTGGAGTAGCAATTCTCATATCAGACAAAATAGACTTTAAAATAAAGACTATTACAAGAGACAAAGAAGGACACTACATAATGATCAGGGCTCAATCCAAGAAGAAGTAACAATTGTAAATATTTATGCACCCAACATAGAAGCACCTCAATACATATCGCAAATGCTCACAGCCATAAAGGGAAATTGACAGTAACACAATCATAGTAGGGGATTTTAACACCCCACTTTCACCAATGGACAGATCATCTAAATGAAAATAAATAAGGAAACACAAGCTTTAAATGACACATTAAACAAGATGGACATAATTGATATTTATAGGACATTCCATCCAAAAACAACAGAATACACATTCTTCTCAAGCACTCATGGACATTCTCCAGGATAGATCATATCTTGAGTCCCAAATCAAGCCTTGGTAAGTTTAAGAAAATTGAAATCATATCAAGTATCTTTTCTGACCACGATGCTATGAGACTAGATATCAATTACAGGAAAATATCTGTAAAAATACACACATATGGAGGCTAAACAATACTAAATATCCAGGAGATCACTGAAGAAATCAAAGAGGAAATTGAAAAATACCTAGAAACAAATGACGATGAAAACACAACGATCCAAAACCTATGGGATGCAGCAAAAGTGGTTCAGAGGGAAGTTTATAGCAATACAATCCTACCTCAAGAAACAAGAAACATCTCAAATAAACAACCTAACCTTACACCTAAAGCAATTAGAGAATGAAGAAGAAAAAAAACCCCTAAGTTAGCAGAAGGAAAGAAATCATAAAGATCAGATCAGAAATAAATGAAAAAGAAATGAAGGAAACACTAGCAAAGATCAATAAAACTAAAAGGTGGATCTTTGAGAAGATAAACAAAATTGATAAACCATTAGTCAGACTCATCAAGAAAAAAAGGGAGAAGACTCAAATCAATAGACTAGAAGTGAAAAAGGAGAATTAACAACTGACAACACAGAAATACAAAGGATCATGAGAGATTACAAGAAGCAACTATATGCCAATAAAATGGACAACATGGAAGAAATGGACAAATTCTTAGAAAAGCACAACCTTCCAAGACTGAAGCAAGAAGAAACAGAAAATTATAAACAGACTAATCACAAGCACTGAAATCGAGACTGTGATTAAAAATCTTCCAACAAACAAATGCCTAGGACCAGATGGTTTCATAGGCAAATTCTATCAAACATTTAGAGAAGAGCTAACAGCTATCCTTCTCAAACTCTTACAACATATAGGAAAGGGAGGAACACTCCCAAACTCACTCTACGAGGCCACCATCACCCTGATACTCAAAATCATATGAAGATGACACAAAGAAAGAAAACTACAGGCCAATATCACTGATGAACATAGATGCAAAAATCCTCAACAATGGGCTTCCCTGGTGCACAGTGGTTGGGAGTCTGCCTGCCAATGCAGGGGACATGGGTTCATTCCCCGGTCCAGGAGGATCCCACATGCCGTGGAGCATCTGGGCCCATGGGCCATGACCGCTGGGCCTGTTCGTCCGGAGCCTGTGCTCTGCGACGGGAGAGGCCAGAGTGGTGAGAGGCCCGCGTACCACAAAAAAAAAAAAAAAAAAAAAAAAAATTCTCAACAAAATACTTGCAAATAGAATCCAACAACACATTAAAAGGATCATACACCATGAACTAGTGGGGTTTATCCCAGGAATGCAAAGATTCTTCAATATATGCAAATCAATCAATATGATAAACCATATTAATAAACTGAAGTAGAAAAACCATATGATCATCTCAATAGATGCAAAAAAAGCTTTCAACAAAATTCAATACCCATGTATGATAAAAACCCACCAGAAAGTAGGCATAGAGGGAACTTACTTCAACATAATAAAGGCCATATATGACAAACCACAGACAGCATCATTCTCAATGGTGAAAAACTGAAAACATTTCTTCTAAGATCAGGAACAAGAGAAGGTTGTCCACTCTCACCAATATTATTCAACATAGTTTTGGAAGTTTTAGCCACAGCACTCAGAGAAGAAAAAGAAATAAAAGGAATCCAAATCAGAAAACAGGAAGTAAAGCAGTCACTGTTTGCAGATGACATGATTCTATACATAGAGATTCCTAAGTGCTACCAGAAAACTACTAGAGCTAATCAATTAATTTGGTAAAGTAGCAGCATACAAAATTCATGTACAGAAATCTCTTGCATTCCTATACACTAATGATGAAAAATCTGAAAGAGAAATTAAGGAAACACTCCCATTTACCACTGCAACAAAAAAATAAAATACCTAGGAATAAACCTACCTAAGGAGACAAAATACCTGTATGCAGAAAACTATAAGACACTGATGAAAGAAATTAAAAATGATACAAACAGATGGAGAGATATATCATGTTCTTGGACTGGTAGAATCAACATTGTGAAAATGACTATACTACCCAAAGCAATCTACAAATTCAATGCAGTCCCTATCAAACTACCAATGGCATTTTTCACAGAGCTAGAACAAAAAATTTCACGATTTGTATGGAAACACAAAAGACCCCAAATAGCCAAAGCAATCTTGAGAAAGAAAAATGGAGCTGGAGGAATAGGGCTCCCTGACTTCAGACTATACTACAAAGCTACAGTCATGAAGACAGTATGGTACTCGCACAAAACAGAAATATAGATCAATGGAACAGGATAGAAGCCCAGAGAGAAACCCATGCACATATGGTCACCTTATTTTTGATAAAGGAGGCAAAAATATAAAATGGAGAAAAGACAGCCTCTTCAATAATTGCTACTAGGAAAACTGGAGAGCTACATGTAAAAGGATGAAATTAGAACACTCCATAACACCATACACAAAAATAAACTCAAAATGGATCAAAGAGCTAAATGTAAGGCCAGACACTATAAAACTCTTAGAGGAAAACAAAGGCAGAACACTCTATGACATAAATCACAGCAAGATCCTTTTTGACCCACCTCCTAGAGAAATGGAAATAAAAACAAAAATAAACAAATGGGACCTAATTAAACTTAAAAGCTTTTGCACAGAAAAGGAAAACATAAAGAGGACGAAAAGACAACCCTCAGAATGGGAAAAAAATATTTGCAAATGAAGCAACTGACAAAGGATTAATCTCCAAAATTTACAAGCAGCTCAATATCAAAAAAAAAAAAAAAACAAACAACCCAGTCCAAAAATGGGCAGAAGACCTAAATAGACATTTCTCCAAAGAAGATATACAGATTGCCAACAAACACATGAAAGGATGCTCAGCATCACTAATCATTAGAGGAATGCAACTCAAAACTACAATGAGATATCCCCTCACACTGGTTAGAATGGCCATTATCAAAATATCTACAAACAATAAATGCTGGAGAGTGTGTGGAGAAAAGCGAACCCTTTTGCACTGTTGGTGGGAATGTAAATGGATACAGCCATTATGGAGAACAGTATGGAGGTTCCTTAAAAAACTAAAAATAGAACTACTATAGGACCCTGCAATCCCACTACTGGGCCTATACTCTAGAAAACCATAATGCAAAAAGAGTCATGTACCACAGTTTTCATTTTAGCACTACTTACAATAGCCTGGACATGGAAACAACCTAAGTGTCCATCAACAGATGAATGGATAAGGAAGATGTGGCACATATATACAATGGAATATTACTCAGCCATAAAAAGTAATGAAATTGAGTTATTTGTAGTGAGGTGGATGGACCTGGAGACTGTCATACAGTGAAGTAAGTCAGAAAGAGTAAAACAAATACCATATGCTACCACATATATATGGAATCTAAAAAAAAAAAAAAAAAAGTCTGAAGAACCTAGGGGCAGGACAGGAGTAAAGATGAAGATGTAGAGAATGGATTTGAGGACACAGGGAGGAGGAAGGGTAAGCTGGGACGAAGTGAGACAGTGGCATGGACATATATACACTACCAAAGGTAAAATAGACAGCTAGTGAGAAGTGGCCGCATAGCACAGGGAGATCAGCTTGGTGCTTTGTGACCACCTATAGGGGTGGGATAGGCAGGGTGGGAGGGAGACGCAAGAGGGACGAGATATGCGGATATATATATATATATATATATATATATATATGTATAGCTGATTCACTTTGTTATAAAGAAGAAACTAACACACCATTGTAAATCAAATATACTCCAATAAAGATGCTAAAAGAAAAATTAAAAGTAGGCTGGATATCAGAAACTCTCTCAACAAAATGCAGTAATCTCCCAAATAAATTGGTGGGATCTATATCACCTAAAAACTTTATATAGTAATGATTTTCAAAATGAAATACTCTTTAAGATGTTACCAAAGACTTGGGAAAAAAATTGCTTAGGCTTATGAAGCCACATACATATCTCTCATTTTCAGAATGGACGTTTCCCCTTAATATTTATTTACATGGAAACACACAAGCATAATATATATATATATACATATATATGTATATATATGTATATATATATGCACAAATGAGCATATATATACACATAAATGAAAAGATGTTCAACATTTTAAAAGATGCAGATTAAGTCTATTATGTAACAGATCTATCAGAATGACAACAGAAAAATACGGATCATAACAGGTGTTGACAAAGATTTGGAGGAACTAAAACTCTCATACTTTGCTGTTAAAATGGTATAATCACTTCAGAATAGATTGGTAGTTTCTTAAAATTTAAGCATTCACCTTCCATCTGATCTAGCCATTTCACTGCTATGTATTTATCCAACAGAAATAAAAACATATGTTCATACAAAGACTTGTACATAATGTTGATAGTAGTTTTATTTATAACAGACTGAAGGTGGAATCAACTAACATGCTCAGCAACACCTGAAAGAATTAACAGAATAGTGTATCCATGCAATACTTCTCAGCAATAAAAAGGAATAAGTTATTGCTGCATGCTACAATGGATAAACCTCAAAATAGTTATGCCGAGTGAAATAATCCAGGCAAAAACAGAGAAAATACTGTAAATATTTAAATGGAAAATGCTGTGCTTCCATTTATGTAAAATTCTAGAAAATGTCAGTTACTGTATAGTGACAGAATGGAAATTAGGATATTACAAAGGGGCATAGAAAAACTTCTGGGGGTGATGGATATGTACATTATTTTGATTGCGGTCATAGTTTCACAGGTACATACCAACATCAAAACTTATAAAATTGTACACTTCATGTAGATTATTGTGTGCCAATTATATTTCACTACAACTGTTAATAAAAAGGCAAAATCACTGAATGACATATAAAAGAGCAAAACTATATATATATATATATATTGGAAAAATATACAGAATATTTTAATTACTCCATACATGAACTGATTTTGTAGCAAGTCATGGTAAATATATAATAATTATTCATAGATATCAAATATAAATAGTAATATCAATTATAAAAATTAATAATAATGGAAAATTCATGCATCTCCTGATGGAAGTACATATCTATAAATCAAACCTGAATCTAATTAATCCTCTAGGACTAACTAAACTACTGAGTTATGGAAAGTACAGATGACAGAAAAATATGGTAACAATACCAAGGGGTTGTAAGTAGTTACATTCAGTCTATGAGAATCTCTACCTTGAAAATAATTATTCTGATGTAACAAAATAATGCAAAATAGAAAAAGTGATGAATGTAAACCTTTAGTTTAAGAGATATGTTAATGAGTCCTAATAAATGAACCTAAATTTTATCCTGAATTAAACAAAATGTAAAATATATTTATGACAGTTGGAGAAATGTGACCACTGGCTCTCTATTGATGATATTAAGGAATTATTAATTTTTTCAGGTGTGATAATGGTGTTATAGTTATGTTAAAAGAAAAAAAAGGAAGAAACCCTATTACTTAGAGATAGAAACCAAATATATTTCTAGGACAATGAATAATGTTGTGATATTTTGAATTTGTTTGAAATAATATTGAAAGGGCTTGTACAGGATAGTACATAAGAAACAAATTTACGCATAGGTTGATAAGTTTTATGAAACATAGTAATACCTTTCACCATTAATACAATACAACATATTACTTTTTTCATGTTTGAAATTTTTCTATAATAAAATTTTTCTTTAAAAAATAAAGATTCTGAATGAAATAGATGATGTAACCAAGTTTAGAAAACAATTATGAAAAAAATGTGTATATCTGACAGAGGATGTTCCTAGAGGTTTTCTTTTATAAAAAGTAATTTTCAAAACTTCAAGAAATTATAAGCAAAGCTCAGTATAAAATTGGCAAAGAAAATGAAGAGGAGTAAATACTAATATATAATAAAAGTGTAAAATTATTATTTTACTTAAAACTAAGAAATCTGAAACAGAATTGAGATATCACTTCTCACATTTCTGGAATCTAGAAGTCTAAGATTATGGTACCAGCTTGGTCAGGGTCTGTTGAGAGTCCTCTTTGGGCTGCATGTGGCTGATTGTTTTATCCTAATGTGATGAAAGAGGGAAATGGGAAGTAAGCTCTCCCATGATTCTCAGAAGGGCACTAACTGTATTTATGGGGGCTCCAGACTCATGACCTCATCTAATCCTTACTACCTCTTAATACCATCATATTGGGAGGTAGATTTTCAACAAATGAGTTTTAGGGAGGGAGACAAACATTCAGTCCATAAAATCACTTTTCATCCAACAAATTGGGCAAGACGTGATAAAATTGATAATATTATGCACAACCAAAATTGCTATATGTTGAGAGAGAATGCTGATTTTTAACTTTATGAATCTTACAAATTGCTCTCTAAAGTTACTGTTCCAATTTTCGTTTCCACCAGCACTGTAAAAGATTCTCTCTCTCTTCCCAAATGGTCATCAAAGTTGCTATTGTCATATGTATGTATATATATATATGTGTGTGTGTGTGTGTGTGTGTGTGTGTGTGTATATTTACATTTAAAAGTTTCACAAATAAAAGCATTGCCTTAATTTAATTTACATTTCCTTTATAACCCATGGGGCTGAGCAACTTTTTATATGGTGTTTCCTTTTGCACAAGCCCAAACTTTTAAATACTATTTCATTTGTTACATAAAAAACAAACAAACTGGCTTCCCTGGTGGCGCAGTGGTTGAGAGTCCGCCTGCCGATGCAGGGGACGCGGGTTCGTGCCCCGGCCCAGGAAGATCCCACATGCCGCGGAGCGGCTGGGCCCGTGGGCCATGGCCTCTGAACCTGTGCGTCCGGAGCCTGTGCTCTGCAATGGGAGAGGCCACAACAGTGAGAGGCCCGCGTACCGAAAAAAAAAAAAAAAAAAAAAAACCTAACTAATTTGTTAACCACAAAAGCATGAATCTTGTAGTGATTGATCCATATGGATATTTTCCAGACAATAAAATTATTAACAATGAAACAGGTATTAACAATGAAACGTATGAACATTAGCACCAAAGCATCTATCAGTCATCAGGTAAGCATGTATAGATGCAACAATTTCTAATCCTTGAATTTACATGTGAACTTGCCATAGCACTTAAAAAATATTTTGAAATTACATTCAACATATATTAACTGGTTTTTCATATGATATTATAATGTTTTCACACAAAAAATAAAATGCTGTTCTTTTGATTTATGATGAATATTTAAACTCATATTCTTACATTAAGAAATACAGCTTGAGCTGGTACTACACAGCAGGTGGACACCTATGAAAAATTACAGTTAACTTGAGACCTCTCCATTGTAGAATTTCTGGTACCAAGTGTTTACATGACATCATCACTTTAAGACTCAGGAAAACAAGAATTTGTACTCTGAGTTCTTGAAAATACAAGTATAATTTTAAAAGGCTGAAATATAAAGAATACCAGTGAAAATCTTTTGTTCTTATGCAGTAGACTTTTCTATTAGAAGTACACTATTTGCATAATTTAACATTGTTGGTCATTTAACATTACATACATTCACTTTACACTCTCTTGTGTGACTAATGAGAAGGGCAAGGAAATGAGCAGAATGAATGTAAGGTAAGCTATACTCCCTTCCAATTTTCTTTTCTGCAGTTGTATAGGCCACTCATATTCAGTATGATTCATATATGTATTAAAAATTCCCCAGAGTGCAGCATTTTCTTGTTTATCTCTAGGAGCTCTGATGATCCTTTTGATTAATACCAAATTCAATTTACAGAAAGCTTTAGAAATGTAAAGGTATGGTTTTGATTTCTCCAGATATTATTTGTGGAAAATCTTGCATAATCTCTGCTAACATATCAAGTCTCACTTTTGATAGGTAATTCATGACCAAGGTCAAAGAGAGAGCAGTGCTCCCTGAGGGACCACCCACCTCTGGCTGACTAGAGTAATACTTTGTGAAAAAATGGTTTGAGTTATGAATGCAACAGTAGAGGCATGACACTGTCATTTAGTTGGTTCTAAAAAAAAATTTGGTGCCCAGTAAATACAACTGATTTTTATATATCTTGGAAGATGACACTTTATTATAAAGTATGTCACGGTCATCCTCTGGCTGTTAAGACATCTAAAGTCATGTTGGTTTTACAACCGTCCCCCACGATTACAATTCTGAAGGGTGGTTACTGACAAGTGTGCAGTGTTTTGTCAAGCTATTCAGTTTATACAGATGGAATGCTGTTTCGCTCACCAAATCCATTACAAGTGCAAATATGTGACTAAATGGACCAGCGTTTGTTTTAGACGTGAGCGCAGCCAGTAACCAGAAAGCTTTAAAGAGCATCTCCTCTAACTTTATTGAACACAGCTCAACGTTCCACATTTCTTTCCAGTAATCATCTATTAACCCTTTTGTAGCTCACATTATTTTTAGTGTAGCACAGCAATAAACTAGTTCCCATAGGAACTCTCCTAGGGACACAAACCCATTTGGTTATATCTATTGAAGGCTAGAATGGGTCTAGCATTTTAGTTTAGGGATATCCTCATTTTTTCCCTTTGATTTTAAAGGCTAATTTAGAGAGGACCAAAGATCAAGTTTATAAGTGAGGATAAGGAGACATGTTCTTAAAAATCCTAGTGAATAGAAATTGTTTTACTCCTTTCAAGGGAAATTTGTTTTGCTGGACATCACTCATGAAGGAAGAATGGTAGCCACATCAGCTATTTGAAATCCCAACTAAATGAAGAAGCAGAAAGTAATACAAAAGGGAAAACAAATGATTTGTCCCTTAATATAGAAAAGGCACAGCAATCACCATGCTGGTGGGTTCTTGTGTCATTAATCTTTTCCTACAAAAAACTGTTGGTGCAAACTGTCACCATCAGGGCTCCAGTGGACACGCATGTTCCCAGGTCCACATTAAGGATGAAGAACTATTTTGCAATATTTTAGAATCTGTCTAGTTTCATGGATAGACTGTCTTTTCTCTACTAGATAAAAACCAAAACAAATCCATGATAATGGATCATAGATTTGAATAGAAAAATATTTCTTGATTTTTTAAAGTGATGTAGACCAATTTATGTCTTTCTGAGGTACAGCTAAGGTCTCTCTGTCTTAAAAGGAAACTTACATTAAAGCTTGGCAAGGTCTCAAGTAATGATATTCAAGAAAACTAGAAAATGATCTTGCAGATGTTTTATCTCCATACCATGTAAAAGGAATACACTCTATCTCCTAAATACGTGGTCTGGTTAATTTTTCTTCACATAATGATAATGCCAAAGATTTTCCAAAATACTGAAAGCATGTTCCAACTGAAACCACATTAAAAGATCTTTTTTTTAGTAAAATATTCTTAATTGAATGTTAATAAATATGAAAGTGTCATGAAGACTTTTGTACAAGGTTCTGTAATTTGTCTCTTTTTTTTTCTAGTTATGTTTCTTTCTCCATTTCAACATTCTATATAATCCAAAAACAATAAGGGTGATGGAGACCATACTGAGTCAGAGTGACGAATCACAAGTCTCAGAAACCCCTGCCAAAGAATATGCCATTTCTCACAGCACAAGCAGTGAGTGCAGTCTTAGCCAAAATAGCCAGTCTTGCTCCAAAGCACAGTTGCATAAATCCACCACATTTATTTGTCCAGGAGGTTAACTGTGGAAAAATATTGTGACAGTAAAGTGGTGAGAAAGCCCAAGAGTTGTGGAAAGAAACTGCATTGAAAAATGAAGATAAAACATTTATTATAATATTGAATATGATATCGATACAAAATCCATCAGGGCTATTAAGCTCAGAAGGTATAAGACACAAATCCCAGATTTGTTCATGCAGCAAGTATGGAGACTTTCAGTTCTGTGTCTTGAAGACAACTTAGAATTTGCTCACTGAGAGATAAAACTGAACATAGGCCAAACAAGTATACAAAACTTAGTTGAATTAGACAAAATTCTCCAAAAGATGTCTATTTTTCTGTGTATTTCTAAATCTAAACCAACCATCAAACCCAGGAAAAATATTTTCTGTTTCCCTCTGACATAGGTTGGCTAGGATGAAAGTTGCCTTGGCTTGAATGCTTGTACAATTTGATTTAAGAGCAAAACAATGAAAAATATAGATTTCCAAAGGTTTTAATCTCTAAGAAAAGTAAGGAAATAAAGTAAGCTTAATCTTTAAGAAAAGTAAGATAAGAAAATAAAGATCTAAGCACAAAAGGTAAAAAGCAAGGAATTGTGGAGCAAAGAAAAATGATGTCTATAGCTTATCTTCGAGTTGAGCTTAAATAGCTTGCAAGGTGCTTTCACATTGCCTCACAGAATTACTGTCAGATGTAACACATGGAAAGGGCGAGGAAAACATGGCCTTTTATGCAGTTCAGTTGGGTTCCGACCATTAGAGTTGTGAGTTCAAAGGGAAAAAATGAAAGTATCAGGTACATAGGAGAGATATGTTAGTTACAAGAGGGGAGAGTCATTAGGAGAAAAATATTTTAACAGATTCAGGGGTAGAAAGGACATCACAGTAATAAGAAAGGGCAAACAAACCACAGTCACTTAACTGAGTTTGGTTATAAAAAAAGTCAGGTAGAGGATAAATGCAACACATGGTGTGGTCACACATATCCACCAGCACAGAATATAAACAAGACCATTCTTCTGGACCTGAACTCGTAAGTCTAAAATGGAAGGAGTGGGCTTCCCTGGAGGCGCAGTGGTTGAGAGTCCGCCTGCCAATGCAGGGGACGCGGGTTTGTGCCCCGGTCTGGGAAGATCCCACATGCTGCTGAGCGGCTGGGCCCGCGAGCCATGGCCGCTGAGCCTGCACATCCGGAGCCTGTGCTCTGCAATGGGAGAAGCCACAACAGTGAGAGGCCTGCGTACCCACCCCCCCAAAAAATAAAAAATAAAATAAAATAAAATGGAAGGAGAGAAAATGTTATCTTCCCCAAATCCACATGAGTTACAGATTGTTAATAAATGTGAGTAGGACTACTGAAGCCCACGTGCCTAGAGCCTGTGCTCTGCAACGAGAAGCCACCGCAATGAGAAGCCCCTGCTCGCCACAACTAGAGAAAAGCCCACGTGAAGCAACAAAAACCCAACGTGGCAAAAATAAAAATAAATACAATTAATAAAGTTAAAAATAAATAAATAAATGTGAGCAGATACCCTACAGCACCTGGCACCACAAAAATTAGTTTTATGTTAAGAAAACCATACAAACAGCATTCCCATCTCTGTATCTATCAATCACATATGGCATATCTAGTTTTGATAAAGCTGGTGCAAAATAGATGACCCAGGAGACATGTGGTCTCCCACGCTTGGCAAATCTTCCTTTGTTCAGCCCTTTTCTGGTGAGATTTGCACCATAAACTGCTCTTTCTGTGACCCTTTATCTTAAACAGTTTTTTTCAGCAGAACTCAGAATTGCACTACACAAGAAAATGGACTTTGCCAAGTTGTAAGAACATTCAAAATATATAGAATTTTCTTCCTGAACCTAATATTCTTCAGAATGCAGCAATCACAGGAGCCCTGACGTCCAGGTTTTCTACCATGCTCTGAAGCAGGCTGCCTTTGTTGACCTCAATTATCCCTTAATAAGTGCCCACATTTTACTAATTTTACTATTACCATATGCCTTTTCCTGGTAACAAATGCATAACATAGCATCTTCAGTCTTTTGTCTTTACATGTATCTTTGGCAAGTGCTGCTTTCAGCTTTCACCTTTCAGCTTTTGAACAGTTTTGAACAGTAATGCATTTATCTGTAGATTGGCAAATGGGGATAAGAAAGATGCTATGGGTGGCATTAAACCAAATCCTCTAACTGAAGTTCAAATTTTTAGGAATAGCTAACATAAATATTTCAGTTTCCCCAAACATCCTGCCAAAGCAAATGCAAAAAAAAAAAAAAAAAAAAAAAAAAAAAAAAAAAAAAAAAAAAAAAAAAACATTAAGAGTGGTGGGGTTTTTTTGTTTTTAATTTTTAAATTTATTTTTATTTTTTGGCTGTGTTGGGTCTTCGTTTTTGTGCAAGGGCTTTCTCTAGTTGCAGCGAGCGGGGGCCACTCACCGTTGCGGCCTCTCTTGCTGAGGAGCACAGGCTCCAGTCACGCAGGCTCAGTAGTTGTGACTCACGGGCCCAGTTGCTCCGCAGCATGTGGGATCTTCCCAGACCAGGGCTCGAACCCATGTTCCCTGCATTGGCAGGTGGATTCTCAACCACTGCGCCACCAGGGAAGCCCAAGAGTGGTGGTTTTATATCTATACAGATTCACACATATAATTAATAGTGTCTGAGTTGATCGGATCAGAAATATTATGTCTATAGTTATATACAAACCAGTGGGCAGTGTATCTTGAACTCCGCTAAAGTCACATTAAACTGCAGTAATTACCTTCGGGGGCATTTCACTTCCAACACTCAATATCCAATTGTTTTCTAATTTACCCACTTACCTGAGCAGCTGCCTCCTAATTCGAAGCACCTGTGGATATCTCTACCTGGATTTCCTGCCAGAATTTTAATTTTGATGCAAAAAGAAAAAGCAGCCATTATCTTTTTAAGTTAAACCTGCTCATCCTCTTGGAATCTCTGTCTTGATTGCAGGCAGAGCCACTCTCCTTTTCACGTGACTGGACATGAGTTTACTCTGTGCCTCTTCTTTTTGAGGCAAAGATTCTTGCTGAATCTTCTGGGCATTATCTTGGTGGCTTCTCTGAAGTCTTCTCTCTCATTTCAATCCGTCTTAAATAGATAGAACACTTCTTCACTGGGCAGAGATCTAAAACCTCTTTCTACTCTAAGTCAACATTCACTAAATACAATGGTCATTAAATCTTCACATATCCTCAGAACCCCTACTATGTGGTGGCACTGAACTAAATATTGAAGTAACGAAACAAAGATGTCGCCTATATTTATGGAGCTGAACATCTTGTGAGAGAGACAGGAAGACAATGAATCTCTCAATCAGCTAATTAATCAATAAGTGAATGAATACCTAAAATGACAACAAATGGTGGTAGGTGCCTTGAAAATGGTTTTACCCCCTTTCTTAGGAGGTAAAGGTTGGGCTGAACAATAAAACCTAAACAAAAATAGAGAAAGCCAAACACAGAGCATGGGGTAGAGTATTACAAAAAAAGGAAGAAAATATACAAAGCTCTTAAATTAGAGGAAGTGAAAAGGGGGGTATGGTTGGAGTATAGAGAAAGAGGAAGGCTGCAAGTAGAAAGGAGAGGTTGGGAAGGGCTGATCATGTAAGGTCTTATTGTCTCGAGAATTTTATTACAAGGATAAGAGCAAGTGCGCTGAAGTGCTACGGGAAAGAAGCACAGTCTCATTTCTGTTTCAACTTATTCTGTCTGATGTAGAGGATGTGAACAAGTCTAGAAGTCAAAACACCAGGCAGATCCATAAAGCGATTCAATGTTTCAAACCACACAGTGCCCTCCAATGCGCTTGCCTGAAACACAGCATTCGCATCTGTGCTTCTGAAATTAAACCCATTATTCATAAGACAGTCTGTAAAAGTCAACGGACCACTAAACAGGAATCAACATTTACATTTTTGTTTGTATTTCAATTATTGCATCTATTGCCTTCTACCTAAATATTGCAGTTTATATTTAAAATCCCATACAAGGTTTTCTTACCCTCTTTCCCTCCATCCCTCCTCCCTCCTCCCTGGCTCTCCCTGGTCTCCTTTTCTTTCTTTTTTCCACCCCTTCGCTTCACCCATTCCCCCCAACCCCGCCAATTATTTATTGAGTATTGCTATGCTGTGGGCACTGTTCAGGTGCACCATCCTTCTGTAATATTATTAGTAATCTCTATATCACTTAGCACAGCGGTTTGTACATTGTAGGTAAAAGTAACTTTTTTTTTTTTTTTTTAAATTTTATTTTTTATTTTTACGCTACGCGGGCCTCTCACCGCTGTGGCCTCTCCCATTGCGGAGCACAGCCTCCGGACGCGCAGGCTCAGCGGCCACGGCTCACAGGCCTAGCCGCTCCGCGGCATGTGGGATCTTCCCGGACCGGGGCACGAACCCGTGTCCCCTGCATCGGCAGGCGGATTCTCAACCACTGCGCCACCAGAGAAGCCCAAAAGTAACTTTTAAAAAATATTCTAGTTAAAATTATTAAAGTGACATGGTTATACCTGCTATTTATAAAGTTAAACTGTATTTTCCATTAGAAAATATTAAAAGCAATCCAAGTAATGCTATAAATTAACATTTTAAAGTCAATATTTCAACATAATTCTTTTTAAAAATTACACTTAATTTTGTCCCTGAGAAGTGATCCTTGCCTATGGTTGGAAAAGTAGGCAAGAGAGGAGTATTTTTTTAAAGAAATTTTTATTCTATCATAAATAACTGTATTGCTTTTATTCTATAGTTTCTTCTGGTTTTACACATATAAATACATAAAAATAAATAACCGTTTTGTCAAAATTGGGAAGGCATTAATGATACAGCTTTTTATTCCTGTTAATTAACATTTTATCTTGAGAATTTTTCTGGAAATAATTATAATAGCTATGCAATTTTCATCAGATAAATGAATCATCATTTACTGAATTTCCTTCTTTCACTGAGTTTTTAGTTTATGTCCAGATTTCTTATTAGAAATAATTCCATGAGGAAACATCTTGATACATAAATTTTCTCACTGTATCTCCGATTTTTCCCTAAAATTTAGTTTTGATAGAGGTAGGACACATGTTTTCAAATTGCTTGCCAGAAAGGTTGATTCAGATTATTTTTTTCATCGGTTTTGTCCCTGCATTTTCAGCAACATTAAAGATTATTATTTCATCATCATCATCATCATGTTATTAAATGGTAGAGTTGGGATTCAAGCAGAAGCTGTATGGCTCCTGGTAATGGAAGATATGAAAATCAAAACAATAATAATCTAATTTTTTCACTTAAAATTTTGGTAAAGGTTGAAACAGAAAACTTATACTTCAAAAAAGGTTTTTTATACCAAAATGGGCCAATTCTCATGCAGATGAAAAAGCCTCAATATATGGATTTCAATTAAACTTATAAATAGTAAAACACTATAAATTTAAAACAGTGAAAGAAATTATGTTTTGATTCAATTTTCATTCTATGGCATCTATTATGTACAAAAACTGTGCTGGTGAAAGGATAGGGTGAAAACCTTATTTTCATTAGCCTGCATTAATTTTTCCACTTTCTTGCCTCAAGGGGAGAAAAACATTATTAGCATGGTTCTCCATCTACCACAACAATATTTTTAATTGTCAAGTAAATGAAATCTCATCTCTTGATATACCTTCAAAAACTCAGCAGCACCTTTCCCTTTCTTTGGAAATACAGGAAACCTAGCTTTTTCTTTAAATTAAAACAAAAGAGAATTTAGATTTAGACAGTTAATTTCATACATAATAATTTTTTCAACACATGAGTGCTCTTTTCTCTTTGCTTTGTAATATATCCACTCTTAATAAGGGAGAGGTGTATTAGTCTAAACTAATTGCAACATGAGTGATAAAGACAATTAAAAGGAAAGCAGTTACCATTTTTTGTACTCTAAAGTGGAACTGAAGGGTAATGTTTTCTGTTCTTTAATTAAATTAATTTTGACAGAGGACAAACTATAAGTTTTCTAGAAAAAAAACAAAACAAACTTCCCAGCATTTCTTCAGGTTTTGGTAGGAAAATTCATTTTCTTGGGTATGTGTTTGATGAGTCACTTACTTACAGTCACTTACTAAAAATGTGTTCATACAAATAACCACTTCTGCTCTGCCCTACTTTCCCACTGCATAAGCCTTGCCACTCCATTGGAGAAACAATGAAACTAACAAAGAAACAAGCAAAATCCTGGGCAAATCTGTGTTTCAGGCACAAGGGAAGGAAAGAGGCACATGCCTATAAGCCAGGAAAGTCAAAAATAATTCAGACAAACTTAACATAAGACAAGATACCAAATTGAGCTAATATGTCTTCTTGGTAACACCACTGCACCCACAATATCTTCTGACACTTATCTTTAATTATCTGCATCCTTTTTATATACTGCTACATTTTTAAAGCTTGAGGATTCATTTGGTGTAACAAATTTCTCTTTTGAAATTAAAAATATGTCTGGGAGGGGTATAGTTTTTTTTTTTTCAGCCATTCACACATGTATTTGAATTTATCTAATTAGACTGCTTTTCTTCTCATACTTAGCCTAGACAGATGCACTGAACAAAAGGGGGGAAAGATTTAACATAGAGAAGGGTAGCAGACACATTTAGATATTATGTACATTGAATAAATGGGGGATAGTAGGACACAAATTGAGTTTCACATGATATGGCCTGGGGCAACTATACGAAACAGGGTTCTGAGATGAGGCATAAAAAGAAGTTGTTAAATTAAACGAGGCAACCAGACTCAGGTGGCTCTAATGCCATGACCCCTACATAAGCAAACAAAAATCCAAGCCTGTAAATGCCTCAAGGTTATGAAATCAAAACCTAAGGACAATCGATCACAAATAGCCAACTAGGTTTTAAGCTATAGCTAATCAATAGGACTTTTTCCCTTTCTTCTGCTTTTTCTTTATAAAAGTTTTCCCCCAGCTCCCATCAACAGAGTGCACTGCCCGATTCAAATCGAGTTGTGCTCAAATAAATTCTTAAAATATTAATATGCATCAATTTACCTTGTAACAACAAAGTGATGGAGGAGCACAGAAAGAGAAACAGTAGTACACCAAAACAAACTTCCACTTGTACTTTCAAGTTCCGTCCTATGCCTGGGAATAAGGAGAGTTTCTTTCCTTATCACCTGGCCACCGCAGCATTTACCTCTCCTGTTAGGAACCAGAACTTAAGCTATTGTTATAATTCATTCAAGTTGTAGATTAGATCATTTTGGGGTTGGCTTGGGATCCAATCAACTGATTATGTTCTTATTGTAAGTGAAAAATGTGCCTAATGTTCCAGACCATTTAATGTTGTTGTTTTCTTTTATGAGGTAATGATACAATGAAATTATCTGTAATCTGTTATTTTGTGCTTTTTTAACTACTGAAGTAATATATTTAACTATATTTTGTGAAACATATATAATTACTTTTATTTGTTTTTTTTAATTTATTCATTAAGAACTTGTAAGGGCAAAAATACAAATTAAAAACAACAGGCTTAATCCTCCCTGTTGAAAATAAGGAAACATAATACATAATTCCCTCCCTTCTTTTTCTTAGAGCATTTACTTTAGAAAACACTTACTTTCTCCTCTTTGAACCATTTGGTATCCTTTTGAAGACTAGATATGCCTTTGTCAGCTTTAGGACCCAAAAATGTCTTTCTTAAGGGCCTGGGAGCCATCTCTTTAGTATGGAAACATCAAAGGAGGTAGCACACTTATCTACCAGTTTCTGGAGGGTAGGCAAAACTACCTCCTGTGGTAAACTTCTGAGAAGTTTGTTCTTCCTCTGGATAAAGCCAATTAACTAACAGATCTTCACTCCAGTTACCAGGTAAAATTAGGGTGAACTATATGGGGTCAGTGGTGTTATCAGTTCTCTTACCTGAGGACTAGTTATGGTTATCTGAAAACACATATGCAATGGGTTGTACCTTCTTGTCTATATAAGGGAGTGTCTTTATAATCTTTCTGTTGGACAATCTCTTATTAGATTACCTGTGATACACATCACGTTCTGGTTTAATGCTCATTCAGTAATAAACGTGTGTTGTTGTTTACTCTCTTTGTGAAGAGGAATTCTGGGTTGAGAGAAGATGTTGTTTTTGATTATAGTTCCCCAACAAACTCAAATTTGTGATATTATACGATGCCAATATTTTAATTTATTTACAATTGCTTCATTCTATGCAGTATTTGAAGTTGTCTGTAAGTATAAAACATTTTTAATATTATAATTAATAATTAATAAATTAATAAGTAAAATATGCATTTATAATATGAGAGGTATTTTTGTAATGCATAAGTGCATTCATAAGGCCTCAAAATTTAAATAAGTTGCACTTCCTTATGGGCAAAGAAGAAAGAAAACATGATCACTTTTAAGATTTATAGTGTCCATGAAACAATAATAAACCAATTGCTCAGCAAAGGGAAGATTTTCCTGGCACAGGGTTCTGAGACACTTTTCTCTTGAATATTCATAAAAGGCATACAGAGTGGTCTTGTGGAAAATAACCTCAACATCCTGCCTCTAATACCCAAAATAAAGTTTTCCATGCGGTTGTTTATAGCATCCATTGATGCAATTGAAGAGAGAGATATAAAAATCAAATGTCATAAAAGCTGAAACAATGAGTTTTGAATTTGTACTCCCTGATGGTCTAACTTGAACTGTGATTAAAATTCTGAATTTTGAGATCACTGGATTACTTTTCGTGCATTCATCCTTGAATGTTGTTTCTCCCAGTCAGGCAAAAGTAATTCAAGGTTATATTCTCTTGCAAGAACCTGGATTGTGGGCATCCTGTGCTGATACTCAAAGGCAGATTCTCATATTTTAAAAGTAAATAAATAAATTAGAGGTTAAGGTCTTATGGAAATGATGAAGACCAAACCAGCACTCCTTACATTCAAATGGATGGTTGAGAAAATAGTGATCAAAAAGCCATATATTCTGCAATAATAGCAAAAAGATTACCTACAAACTTTTGTGATATAAAAATAAAATTTAAAAAAAGAAATAAAATAAAAGCCAAGAAAACCTGGTTAAAATATAACAAACATCCTTAAAATGCATAGATGAGCTTTCCGGAAGAAAGGTCCCAGAGGCCCCAAATTAGAGGAAATGGCGAATCAGAGAGCAATCACTGTGCTGTGGCAGCTCTGGGAAAGGCTTACCTTTCCCAGAATCATGGGGACTTTGGTTCAGATGCCCTGTGGGAACAGCAGATGAGGCCATGGGGATAAGGTGGGGAGTCTATACCAATGTCATCATATAAACCTGGATAGTTGAAGGGCTTTCCCAGCAGTGATGGGATGGACTAGTAAAAGTTCTCTGGTTTACAATGTTTCTCTTCTTCAAGCTGCTCTCATATCTACTAGATAATTCCCCATCCAGAAAGGAACAGGAAAGTTGAAAAAAAACATGTATCAAAAGACTTCGAAGGCAACTACCCTACTGGTAGGTAGAAAATTATTTACAAATCACTTCTTCCAACAATCAACCAAAATTGCATCATTTCTTTCATTAGTATCATCATTCTTCATGCCACTAAGCTCAAAATGCTAAGAATAATTTTCTTAACCTGCATATGTGCAAATACATATTATAAAAACTATCTTTTCTATATATTTTTAATTTTTTCAGACCTAAAGGCACAATACATAGGTTTTCATATATCTATGTATGTATGTATATATTTATACATATATATATATATATATATACACTATACATATAGTAAAGATGATGTCCTATACCTTTAATTCTTTAAGGATTTTTGAAGGTTTTTAAACCATTGCTTGTTTAAGTAATGAAACTAACTAAAAACACTTCTGACTGGAAAGTAAAACGTTAAAAAGGAAACATACGGAAGGGAAAGAGATGTATTGATACATTTATTTAATTCATAGAGCACAGAATTCTCATTAATACATAATGTCAGAAGACCTTACCAGAGAACTTACATTTCCTTGCTATAAAGGAAGTATAATAAAACCAATTTTTAACTTGTAATTGGCAAATGTCCTTCTGAACATTTTTCTATTTCTGAATGTCTCTAAATTCGTTTCTTTACATATTTCTTTGCTTCTTAATACGGGGTCTAAGGAGAGGTAGCTTCACTGGAGTTTTCTATGGCTCTAGCTCAAATCCTATGTGCCAGAACTTATACCTAAATTTAGTGCCCAAAGATTCTAATAGCATTAGAGACGTTCCACCATGGGGGAAAATGTGAAATTGACAGCCATGGTGAAGCATTGAGTTTTTTAAAGAAATTTTGGAACAAATACAAAGGAGTCTATGAAATTAGTGAGTTCAAATATATTATTACCATTAAAATTTAGGAAACTATTAATTTGCTCTATTTTAATTACTTAAGAAAACCATCCATACCTTCTATTTTTTTAACTTCATGAGAGTTGGTAATCAGATTTGCAGACTTTTTCATAATAAGTGCTTTTTATTATCTTTGAGAATTCCTGCATGGGGGTGAAAAACAGGAAAAAGGACAAGTAATATGTCGAACACAAAACTAGCACTGGGCCAACTATCAGAGGTGAAGAACATCTCATTGACTATTTGGGGGGAAAAAGTCAAACTCTTGCACCTTAAAAACAAAAAAAGTAATAAAACCATGTTTATGTGATTCTGTATTTATTCTCAGGGTCATTCAAGAACTTTATAAAGTATAATGTCATTAAAATTTTACAAATTTGACTAAAAAGCAATCTATAAAATTTATTCTCAGATTATGAACAAAAATTTTAAAATAAGACTTGAAAATATTCTTTGGGTTAACATCCTTAATTTCTGATAAGCCTGACACCACACACTTCAATAAAATCTTAACTACAACAAAAGCACTCAATGAGCAAAGCCACAAATACACTGATAATAGGTGAAGATATGCAAATAGCTAATAAGCATAAAAAGTATTCAACTTCCACCAGTAGTCATCAGGAAAATGCTGTTTTATTTTGATTTTTATTGTTTTTCATTCTTCAAATTGAAGCAAACAAACAGGATAAAACTATAATAAATAATTCTTGCAGGAGTTCAGTGAGATAAGCTCTCCCATATTATTAGTAGGAGTAAGAACTTTTTGCAAACTATTTTGGCAAAGCAGGCATAATCTGTTTAATGTTAGACCTCACCATGTGAATTTGTAAATGTATCTGTTTCTAAAGTATTTTCCTTGGAAAGGGGAAAGAAAGAGAAATAGATAAATATAACTATAAATAGAAGTAGATATTCTCTTTGTAGCACAATCCTAATGTGTATATGTATAAATATATATATATATATATATATACACATACATATATCTCATGTTATGAACGACACTTAATGCTCTGAGCCAATGAGACTTAGCAAGGCAGACACCAATATATACTTTTGTCCAATGAGTATTAGAACATCACTAACAATACTGTCCACAAAAGCTCTGCATTAATCTATCCTGAGTTGCACGTGATTTGAAACTTGCAGTGTATCCTTTACTATGACCTTTCATTCCAACATTTACTTCCTTTTCTCCCATATTGATTGATAAAACTGTAAAAATAGGTAATACAAAGGAACAAAAAAGTGTATAAATATACAAATCTTCATGTTAATTAAGCTAAAGACTAAGTAGGACATCTTTCAGGAAATAGAGGACGAAACAGAAGGTACAGATTAGCAAGCAGTTAGGGTTGGTGAGGATTCTTTAGCACTTTGAAGCACATCACATTTGAAGCACAGAAGGGGAGGACTGACCAACAATTACAGGAATAGAAGTTGGGAAATTAAAACCTGAGGCATGTAGAATGGAAGATCAATTCCCAACATAGGATATTAAGAAAGGGTTTCCATGGAGTCTACGCAATAAGGACCCATGTACCTCTGATTTAGCTTAAAAAAAAGCCCCACATCCAAGAAAACATACCCTGAACTGCATTGTAGCATTAGGTATATTTCAAAGTCCTTAAAAATATATTCACCTCAAGACAGCTATTTTCACTTTTAGAAATCTACCCTAAGAAAACAATCAAGATCTATCTAGGTAAGAATGCTTATAAAACATTATTTATAATAGCAATTGATTATTTATAAAATAAATATTTAACAATACATGCAGAGTTGAATAAAGTAATGATGTGCATGTGATCAATCATTGCAGCTTGTAACATGGTATTTGCGGAAATAAATAATTACATGAGGCAGTACATACAATGTATTACTGAATAAAAATCAATGCAAGGTATAGGCAGTATAATCCAATTTTGTCAATATTTCATATACTTGTAAAATTACATTTTCTATATATATTAGGGTAAAACCACAAAAATGTTAAGTGATCATTAGCAGCAGATGAAAGTATTAATATTTTTTATATTCTTTATTTTTCCTGAAATTTTACAAAAACCATCATGATTATTACTTTTCTATTTTAAAGTAAAACAAAAGCATTAGAAATGTTTGCTCAAGTAGCCCCCGCTCGACACAGCTAGAGACAGCCCATGCGCAGCAACGAAGATTCAATGCTGCCAAAAATAAATAAAATAAAATCTAAAAAAAAAAAAAAAGAAAGAAATGTTTGGTCAATTATCCTAGTGGTGAATTTAATAATAGATTTCCTTTTGGTTATTGTGACGATCAATCTAATCAAGTGTAACAATATTCTAAAATGTGTATATTACAATATTCTTAAAGACATGTTAATACACTGGTTGCTCAGTATCTGGACTTCAGTTTCTTCATTTAATACATTTGGCCAACAATTTAATTTTAGACGTATTTTTGTGCCTACTCTATGTGCTATATGCTAAGCCGCCACTACTACTGGAGAATGTACTATCTTTTTGAAAAACTGAAATGTTAAATTTACAGAACAATCACAAGCACACATAATGCCAAAATTTATGGTACTGTTAGCATTAGGGGAGAATCCTTGAGAGATTCTCTTGGAAAGAGTGGACCTGAGAAATGCACTAGTATTTAAATAACTAACGACTATTTCTGACTTTCCATTTTAATAGAATAGAACTCCTACTACCCTACAGCTTCAAGGATTATTCAGAAGTTTGGAGATCTTTGAGGGCGAAGATTTATTTTCCTTTGTCTCTCAGTCACATTCTGAAGATATCCTACCACTTCCCCTGAAAAGTTATCCCTGCCAGCTGAAATTCTCATAAGGACAGTGCCATGATGTTTATCTTGTTTCTTATTGTTCTGTAAATTTCACATTTCATCTTTTTATAAGATAGTAAATACCAATGTCAGTGGTGGTAGTTGTGGTGTGGTGGTGGTGATAGTTCTATATTTATAAGAACCTTTTTAAATTAAAAGAAAAGTAAAACTTTTTTTAAAGTTCAGTGTTTTAAAATAGGGAGTTATACTCAGCAATTTTCTCCTAAATTCATGTGCTGGTAGAAAACAACTAAATTATTTATCCTCTCATACTTGACTATTACTGAACAATCATTGCCTTATCTGTACCTTTTCCCCCAAATAAGCATCACTATCAGGTAACTTTGTTTTATTACAGGTAAGCACAGTAAAGTTTCCTGCCAATCAATTTGCTTCCTCTTACTCTTCAGTGAACCTTTTCTACCCCCTGTCTTTACCTACCTCCCACCATCCCCACCTCAGGACAGAAAATAACATCTGGACAATTTTATGTCATTTTGCATGGCAGAGTCTGTTCCTTAAATTGCCCTAAGCAACAATAACAATAACAACAATAACAATAAAAAACCCTCAATAATTGCAAATTACATACAAGCTGTAACAAGTGCAATTAAACACAATTCACTATGACCATTAGGTCACTCTCTTTTCAGTAAGTAACATTAAGGCCAGAGGGATGACTGGAATTCATTTAACTTAATCAGGGCATGATGACATAGATCATGCTTGGAAAATGCACCTGAACAGAGCCTCAATTGGGGTTAGACAGGGCAAATGCCCTTATACTAAATACCTGCACAGACAGAAAGAACTCAGAATGCTTTCCCTGGGAGTTTGGCAAAGACCAAGGCTCTTGCTGTGTATTTTCCATTATTCTGGAATAATTCATTGGCAAACATTACGAGCTGGCAGTATTAATATAGGCATTACAGGGCTTGGCTTCCCTGGTGGCGCAGTGGTTGAGAGTCCGCCTGCTGATAACGGGGGACACGGGTTCGTGCCCCGGTCCGGGAGGATCCGGAGCGGCAGGGCCCGTGAGCCATGGCCATTGCGCCTGCGCGTCCGGAGCCTGTGCTCCGCAACGGGAGCGGGAGAGGCCACAGCAGTGAGAGGCCCGTGTACCGCAAAAAAAAAAAAAAAAAAAAAAAAAAAAAAAGGTATGCATTAGAATAAAATTATTTTTCTCCTTCAAGTTCATAAATAAAATACATTTAATCAGTAACTCCTGCAAACGGGAACTGCCACTTTTTAAAGTACTGTGTTATTCAGTAAGTTTAATGAAATTTAGCCAGAAGTCAGTTAACTGAATGCCTTCCAAAACCAGATACATAAAAACATCTCAGGACTTTTACCTGCAAAGAGTAACTAATGTTTATTATGCTTATTATAAGTTAGGTACTATTTAAAGTATGTTAAATGTATTAATTCACTTCATACTCCCAAAGAGGTAAGTACTATTATTATTCCAACTTTATAGATTTTAAAAAACTGAGATGGAGAAATTAAGCAATCCAAGCTCACACAGCTAGAAAATAGCAGAGATGTATTTCAAATCTAGGCGCTTTGGTTCCAAAGTGCATAATTTTACCTATAAATGTATCCTTCCTCTCAAGCATTCATGTGTATGTGTGTGTGTTTGGGAGAGGAAGGGTGTCATCTACATTTATATCTTCAAAAGAGGCATTTTGGTGCAAAATATACCAAACTGAAAAGAGACAAAATCCAGGATAGAATAGATTTTTGTCCAAAAACATATTTTTATATTGTAAATTCAATCATAAAACCTAGTAAGAATGATGACTTAAGGTACTAAATTATTTTTGCCAAGTAACAATTGCTAAAATACCAACCTAGAATAATATTTACTATGCCCCAGCCACAAAGTGCTCTTTATGAATATCTCAGGTCTCACAAACCACCCATGTTATGAGAACACCTATTACTCCTACAAATAAGGCAAGGAAGATTCGGGGACACACAAAATCTCCTGCCCAACCCTCCTAAGTTGTTTATGCCATTCAAACACTCACACACAGAAAGGCCAGTTTTAGAAAGGTATATGTAAAATGGGATAGAGAACATTTAGAAAGAAGAAATGATGGTGCCAAGAACTAGAGGTGAGATCTAAATTCCAGGTAACTCTCCCTATCTGTACTAGTCAGCTTGGGTGCCATAACAAAATATCATGTTGTGCTTACACAACAGACATTTCTTTTCTTACAGTTCTGGAGGCTAGAAGTCTCAGATCGAGGTGACAGCTGATTCTGTTCCATGTGAAGCCTCTCTTTCTGGCTTGTGGACAGTCACATTCTATCTGCATCTTCATGTGGCCTTTCCTCTGTGTGCTTGTGAAGAGAGATGGAGAGAGATAGTGCTCTGGTGACGCTTATAAGGACACCAACCTTATCAGATTTGGGCCCCATCCTTATGACCTCATTTAACTTTACCTCCCTAAAGGCCCCATCTCCAAATACAGTCACATTGGGGTTAGGGCTCCAACATATGAATGTAGGGGGGACACCATTCAGTCCATTTCACTATCCAAGTACCTAAGGTATAAGGATAATAGGAGGAGACGTGTTGTGATCCTTGTCTGGCAAAGAAAATCTGCCAACTCCTCTGGAAAATGGATATTTTCATAGGTGTTCAAGGGATATGTCATACAGAAGTTCACTGAGTAACACAATGGACTATGTCCTTGACTATAGATTTGTTGAAGGTAAGGAAATGTTCCTCACAGTGTCATTTCTTATTCTGTCCATTAGGAAATTACTATTTTAGGAAGCTAAACAATTCTGATTAAGATATGGGAAGATATATGACTTCTATACCATATCTTGAGAGTTAAAAGAAACACATTTTTTTAATCATACTACAAGCTAGGTTGTAATATAGCTAAATTTCACTAAGTGCATCCATGAATAAATGAGCATGTTAGGTATTAGCACTAGAGGAAAACCAGGAACATTCATATCAAGTACTAATGCTCTGCCATTAGCTCTACTTCAAGTATCTTCATTTCTTGTTTCTCTTTAAAGCTCATCTCATACTTCTGAGAAAACCAAAATCAGAATACTGTTATATTGTATCATTTATCATTGATAATCTGAAGGCAAAAGTTAATATTATTGGTCTAATAATACAAAAGTCATTATTTCCTGGAAGATAATTATTCTTTCTATACTAATTTTTAAAAATTAGCACCTGTTATGTGCCAGATGTTTTCTGAGATATTGTATTAGACCCTGTCTAATTGATTCAGCACATATTAACCAACAACTATTTACTAATCATATACACTCACACATATATTATCTCCTATAATGTACTTGGCTTTTGTTAAATAAAGTTTTTGGTCTTCTGTATTTGCATCTTAGAAAAAATTAAAAACAACAAAGGTAATCACTAACATTTACTAAGCATGTATTTTGTGCCAGGTACAAGAGTTTTTAACATATAGAATCTCAATTCTGCTTGATGAACAAAAAAATTCTATAAAGTTGTAATTTTATATAGGTAAAAGTTGTACCTTAGAGAAATTAAATAACTTGCCTTGAAAATATCATTTGTAAGGGTTTGAACAAGAGAGTTTTTACTCAGGAGTCCAAGTTCTTAACCACTATGTATTACAATATCTGAAATTTTAAAAATTATTGTAGTGAGCTGAGTCACATTCATAGCTACTTTCTTCTGAGCTGTTATTCTCACTTTTGTTAGATCTCTTTCTTGGGAACAAACATTTATTTTAACTGTTATTTGTCATCAGAAAAATAAGAAAAAATGAAAGATATTTTTCTTGTACAGATAATCCTTATTACAATTATATATGTATGTATATCAATTTTATCATTTGGGGTCAAATCTAAATGGATAGTTGAAAAAACTTCATCCGTTAATATGAGTTGAATTTTTATTGGTTTATAGACTGCTTATATGAAGCTTTGATCAACCATTATCAATAGGCTATATTTGGGTGGTCAGAGAACCACTTCATTTACACATAAATCTGAAAGTACTGCCGCAATGCCTTCCTCACAATACACACTTCATCAGTGCCCAGTGGTGTCAGAAGTGGTGATGAGGATGTGAGAAGCATCCAGTGCTGGCCAGATGGTGTGGTGTGTGTTCGAACAACAGCAAAAGAGCTGCCAGGAATCTATCATTCCCTTTAAGAAGGTGGTCAACCAATTACCTTGGTTTTGTTCAACATCTTCATTGAAAAGGCATTTGTCTGACCAATTTAAACCATGCAGCTAACAATTCAGCAAAGGTTATAATTGGCAAACAATTACCTTCTTGGCTCTCTGAGAACTGCTTTAAATATTTAAGTCAATCTCACTATTATAAATGAATGACAAAAGACAATTCAAATGATAGAAGTAAAGGAGTAAGGAGTAATCCTACTGTCATATCATTGTCACAAGCAAAGTTTATCACTATATGCATAATTTGTTCTAGATATAATCTAAAGGCTTTAACTTTATTTTGCTTATTTTTATTTTATGGATTAAAAGGCTCACGCTCAGGTTTTAGCCACTTTAAAAATGGGGCTACAATGAAGACCAAAAAAAGGATATGTTTCACTCGAATTAAAATAGGACTGTTCTACCAGGTTTATACTGCAAGTTTTAGGAATTTCAGTTTATTCTTACCAGTGTTAATTAGGAAACCAAAACGAGTAATGTCAATAACAAAAAAATAAATTAATACTTTACAGTGAAGCAAATTGTGTGTATTTATTCATTTATCCTGTATTATTCTTCATTACTACAATAAACATTGTGTCAGTTCAACAAATATTACTGAACTCTTACTGTATCCCAGGTATCCTTCTCCATGTTGGGGATACAGGAGTGAAAAGCATATAAAAAGTCTCTGCTACTTATATTTTACTGAGAGAAAAAGACATTAAACCTATAATGATCTCAAATAGTGATAGATGCTATGAACAAAACAAAACAGGTTCCAGTTGAGAGACTGACCAGGGAGGAGCTTCTTTTGGTAGAGTGACCACTCAGGGCATCTCCAAAATAAGGACATTTGAGATGAGGCCTAAATAAAAGTAGGCATGGAGATATGAAAATATGCGATGAGTATTCCAGGCAGGAAAAAGCCCTGAGATGGAAGTGATCACAGAGTGTTTGAGAAATAGATGACAAACAGAGTGGCTGGAACAAAGAGAGAAGAGTGGTATAAGATGAGTTTAAAGACATGAAGACCAGATCTAAGTTCAATGTGAAGCCAGTGTAGCATTTTATAAATGATCAATGTAATTTAATCTATGATGGAAAAAAATTGCTTTGACCACTGTGATGAAAACAATGGACTGGTAGAGATTCAGGAGTGCCAACAGTTAGATCTAGGCCTGCTCTATCCAATACACGTGGTTATTTAAGTTTAAATATATTAAAATTAAATAAAATAAAAAATTCAGAATCTCGGTCACACTGAACATTTCATGTATCCAGTGACCACATGTAGCTAACACTTAGTAGGACAACAATAATATAGAACATTTCCATCATCATTATCCTTCTAGACAGGTGATGGATAATGGTGATACTGAAGTGTTGGTAGTGAAAATGGAGAGAAATGGATGGATTTGGAATATGGCTTGAAGGTAGGATTCAATTATATCTATGAACACACAACTGTTAAAACGAAATGTAGAAAGAACTCTTCTCCCAGGATAACATTTGACAATGTCCAATAGTCATTAATGAAAAAAAAAAAAAAACACTATCATACCCATGACTCAAGAATAAATGCCATTCAAGTTATCAGGAGTAGAAAGATGTCAATATAAAATGACAAAGAACTTTAGGTCTAAAGAGACCTTCTAGCTTACTCAGTCCATTTATCTGGAAATAGAGACCAATAGACTTTGATGACTTGCCCAAGTGTTAGTTACATTGTTAAGCACTGGAACTGAGAGTAGAAAATAGCTCTCCTAAGTTCCATTCAATGCTATTACAATAATTATGCTTCTACCTCTATTAGTTGTATGACCTGGCTACCCAGCACCAGTTTACCCTCCTTGGAGACATAGACAACCTCATTCTTGTATCCCCAGAACCTACCACAGTATTTAGCACCTAATAAATGCCAACAAAATGTAATTATATGAGTATCTGGTTTCCAATGATGGAAGAAAGAAAAACAATTACAAGGGTTTTTAAATGTGTGTGTCTTTCTGGGATAGACTGAAAGTCTATGTTCCCCTAAAACTCATAGTTTGACAACTAATGCCCAAGGTTTGGCATTAGGAGGTGGGACCTTTGGAGGTGATTAGGTCATAAGGACAGAGCCCTCATGGGTGGAATTAGTGCCTGAGAGAGCTCCCTTGCTGCTTCCACCATTGGAAAATACTAGAAGAGGTCTGCCACGTGAAAGAGGGCCCTCATCCACCATTCTGCCACCCTGATCTTGGACATCCCAGCCTCCAGAACTGAGAGCAAAAAATTTCTGTTCTTCATAAGCCACCGAGTCTATAATATTCTGGGATAGCAGCCTGAATAGGCTAAGACAGACAGCAAGAAATTGATAGTGATTAAATCAACTTACACAGGTAACATTTTACACCTTTCACTAAAAAATATGAAGTTCATGATATATGTATAAGTAAGATATTTGACAGCAATATCACAAGGCCAGGAGGAAAGAAAGGGAAGTTTAGTACGGTAAGTTTCTTATACCACATGAGAAGTGCTATAATCTTTCTCTCTTTTTTTGAACTGCTTTATTGAGAAATCATTCACATACCATACAAATCACCTACTTAAAATGTATACTTAACTTCAGTGGTTTTTAGTATATTTGTAGAATTGTGCAAGCGTCACCACAAAAAGAAACCCCATACTCATTCCTGGTCACTCTCCCTTCACCCTCACCCCCCTTCTCTGGTAAACACTAATTTACTTTCTGTCTCTATGGTTTTTCTTTTTATGGATATTTTATATAAATAGAATTATACAATATCTGTTCTTTTGTATGGCTTCTTTCATTTAGTTTTACAAGTTCTGTTCATAGCCTACCAGGTATCTGCACTGCATTCCTTTCTATTGCTAAATAATAGTCCATTATATGGATAGACTATATTTTATTTATCCATTCATCAGTTGATGGACATTTGGATTGGTTCTATTTTTGGCCATTATGAATCATGCTGCTATGTTTGTATATAAGGGTTTTTTTTTTTTGAAACATATGTCCACATTTCTCTAAGGTATATACCTAGCAGTAGAATTGCTGAATGATATGGCAACTCTGTTTCACCTTTTGAGGAACTGCTAGGCTTTCCAGAAGCAGCTGCACCATTTTACATTTTCACCAGCAGTGTTTGTGGGCTTCAATTTCTGCCTGTTCTTGTCTTGTTGATTATAGCCATCCCAGTGGAGGTGGGAAATTTGATTTCTTGATAGCTAATGATGATGAGCACTTTTCCAGGTACTGATGATTCTATTTTTCCCCAACATTAATTGATATCCATTCCCTTGGTTACAGAGAGCAGGAAAGAAGAAAAACAGAGGTTCTTGAGAGCACTACTTGATGCAATCGAAACCAGAACTCTATGCTTGTCAGCTATATATGCTGTACCTTTCTTGACTGTGAGCACAGTAGTTTTGAAAAGGTAACAGTGAAAGACAATATACAAAATTGCCACTATTAGTTTTGTTCTGAGGCACTTTTCTTAATAGTGATGTCTTCTGCTTGAAAGCTATGTCTCTGGGCTTCAAACACAGAAACAAATGCTGAGATGCACACTAGCCTTGCCGTGGGTACCACATACCATATTCTGCAGAGGCCAGTTATTCTGGAAATGTAATAATAAGTTAGACTTTTATTATTATTCACAGGACAGGGAACAGGATTATATAGTATAGGCAGTATATCCAGAAGTGCGACCTCTGAGATTAGTGATTCCATGACAACTTGATGCTGAGATTCTGAAGAGGACCATGTACTTGAATCCTTACCTAGGTCTAGTAGGTGAAGTGCAGACTTGAACGTCAGTCAAAGCAAAGTGAGTGGGAACACGAAGAACTGAGCACTAAATGGTGCAGCACAGAAACATACAGAAGGCCAGGGAAGGCAGAGTAAGGACAGTAAATGTAGCAATAACAATTAAGGGTGGTGCTTTTTGTGGTCAGGGTAGTAATCAGACACGAAGAATGCAGAAGCAGCCCAGACACATCAGTAGTAAACCAGTAAAGTTCTTAGCATGGTCCAAGAAACAGAAAACTTAGGGCTAAGACACAGGAGAATATATATACATAAAAATCAGGAAGGATGATTTGTCTCCAATTATCCTTGGTTAAAACATTTGCTAATGAGAGGAGAGCCTGATGATTAAAGAAGACCACAACTATGGTACACAAATTCTAATTGTTTGTTAAATAAACACATCTATTCCCTTCCCAGTGCTATTTTTAATTTATTTTTTATTTTTTTTTTTGCGGTATGCGGGCCTCTCACTGTTGTGGCCTCTCCCGTTGCAGAGCACAGGCTCCGGACGCGCAGGCCCAGCGGCCATGGCTCACGGGCTTAGTTGCTCCGCGGCACGCGGGATCTTCCCGGACCAGGGCACGAACCCGTGTCTCCTGCATCGGCAGGCGGATTCTCAACCACTGCGCCACCAGGGAAGCCCCCCAGTGCTATTTTTTAAATACAATTTTAAAATATATTTAAGATATTTACATTGGTCATACCTAAACACATTACCCTCTTGGTGCCTAGAATGTGACCAGTCTCCAAAAAAGTTTCTAGGAGTGAGTCACAGACATGTTTATATAAGTAATTACTCTGAATTTGAATGTCAAGCAGCCGGGTCCGAAGGTACAAGACTGCATCCATTTTACTAATTACGGTTTCTCCTATTCCTAGCAGAGTACCTTTTTCTCAAAAACTATGTATTATATGACCATTACTGAGAAAACGGCAGTCACATGTTTTGTGTGGATGAACTAGACCTTACAAATTCACAAATACACATGCATTTTAATGATACACCCACAGTAAAAGATGTATATTGCCATAGACTTAAGAAGATTGTTCAATTAATCGTATAGACTTTATGAATATGTCAAACATGTCACAAGGTTGAAGAGACAATCTACAACTTATCATATTGTGATTGTTTATTTTATGCATCAACTAGTCTGGGCTACAATGCCTGGTTGGTTGATCAAGCACTGAAAAGCATTTTTTTCCCAAGAAAGTCTAGATGTTACTGTGAAGGTATGTTTTAGATGTGATTAATATTTAAATCAGTAGACTTTGAGTAAAGTCGATTGTCTTCCATAATATGGGTGGGCTCCATCCAATCAGTTAAAGGCCTTAAACACAAAGACTGAGGTTTCCCAAAGAAGAAGGAATCCTCCTCAAGACTGCAACATAGAAACCCTGCCTGAGATTCCAGACTGCTTCCCGGCAGAATCAGATTCAAGACTGCAACATCAACTCTTACCTGAGTTTCCAGGCTGTCAGAATGCCCTATGTGATTTGGACTTGTCAGCTTCCATAATCACATGAGCCAATCCCTTAAATGAATTTCTGTCTCTCTCTGACTCTATCTATCTATCTATCTATCTATATATATATATTAAGAGAGAGAGAGAGATCTATTGGTTGTGTTTCTTCAGAGAATGCTAATACACATTTTACATTCCCAGTTAACTGTTAGCACCAAAACCCCTCATTTTCAATCCTAGAGACTTGCCTACATAGAGTTAGATAGTCATTTTGTTTCTGTACACAATATTAGTAATAATAAATACTGCATTTCCAAGTCAATAGAGATAATAAAAATTAATCCCTAACATCAACGAGATGTTGTAAGGATAAATGAGAAAACATTAGAAATTCATTCTGCAATCTCCAGGGGGAAATGATTTTATATAAGTAGAAGGTATTATCACATTATTCAAATACATATAAAGGATCTAATACTTCATATCAAATAAAAATCAAATATTATATTTTCATAGCATTAGTACACTAGAAATTGTACTGCTAGGGGAAAAAGGAGTAGAACCTGAATATCCTGAATTTTCCAGCTGTGGTATTTAGATGACTTGATAAAGGAATATGTCTTAGGATCTTCATTTGTTTTTGGTCTCTTAAGAAGAACCTTAAGAATAATATAAATAAAAGAGTAAAGGAAAAATGGTGGCTGTAAATGTTCATTCAAGCATTTAAGAATTGGGAAAAGTTACTAAATAATGATTAGCAACAATTGTTCCCCATGAACTTTGAGGCTAGAAGTAAAATTCTACCCTGTTGATTAATGTGCATCAATATCAAGGTTTTTTTTTTCCTGAAAATGAGTGTTAATCATCCAATAAATTACTTTCTCATCCATCTGGACTTCTATTGTGGGCAAGGAACAGAACCACTGAAAATTCTTCAAACTTATGAGCCCATAATTACATGCTGCAAAGAAATACACACACACACACACACACACACACACACACACTCACATATGCATGGGCGCCTTAATGGATGGATATAAGAGAGCTTTCTTATGCAGAAACAAGTAAATTGTAATAAAAATATCGTAAAATGTTCCTATGTCTCTTGATGATTGAAGCACATCTTTATTATCCTATTAGAAATTTGAAATGGCAAACATAACAGTGTAATATCTACCAACAATATATTTTCACTATTTGGTTAGGGCAGGAAAAAAGAACAGGCAAACTTAACGTACATAATTGCATAAATACCTATAACATCAGAAATAATATGAGCTTTTCTTTTTCCAAAGCAAAGGTACTGAGAAATACCACATGCCTCCTGTTAGAATGCACAACGGGAATTATCGACAAATCGGGGGTGGATGTCATGGGGCACCAACAATTATTCTGGACTGAAATGTCAGTAAGAGACATGGGTTATTTTGAAATCAAATGAATAATAAATATTTTGTGCTAAAGAAATCAAACTACATGAAATCACAAGGATAAATAAAATATCTAAAACTAGGGGAGCTTGTGGATTATTGAGTAGATCCTTACTTGCAAATAGAACTCAGTAAATTGTGAGTCGATGGAAATGTTGGAAGTGGTCTGTCCCTCCCATGATAGAGTCATTTGAGGGATGGGGCCAAGTGAAGCCAAGAGAATTAAAGAGGGAAATAACAGTTACACCAAACCCATCTTCAACATCGTCGATATGGATACTAAAATCACCTAAGATTAATAGGCTGTGTGATTCCATAGAGAGTTGAGAAAGAAAATCTATAAATTCATTTAAAAACTTGTGCCTTCTCAAAGAGGTCCGTAAATTAAAAGTGTTGCTAAAGTTGTATGTTAAAAGCAAATAGATACGTGGAGAGAGATAAAATTGAGATGTTTTGATTTTATAGCAAAATACATTTTAGAAGAGATTTAATTCTAACCTTCACAGCCTAAAACAAATTTCCGCTATATAAGTTAGGGATATAACAAGATTTATGAAGCCCAAAACAAGATTTTAATTGCACAGTAGTCTTAATACCCAAGTTAATTCAAGCATTTTTACAATGTTGAATTTACCACTGACTCTGCAGTCTTGGTAGTAATTATTCATTAGCTATAATATATTATTATACTATATTACAAAGAACTCAATCTACAGTACACAATTTAATATGCAAAAAATGCAATTTATGTATTTGAGGTTGTACTCCATTTAATGTATGAATACACACAAAATGATTAAATAAAAGTATATTTTAGGAAACAGCTTATCTTTCTTTTTTCTTTTAATACATTTTAAAATGTCATCCCTGTATCTCTAGTTTCCTTTAACAAAAGTATTGGAATATTCTGGCTAGAAGTGACACAGGGAATGGACATTTCTCAACCCATCATACTAGAGATAAAGAAACTAAAGCTCAAATATATAAAATAAATTTACTCAAATTCTCATAGATTTTTTTAGATCTAGGATTAGACCATAGATCCATGGAATTTCATTGCAGTGTAATTTTTTTTTTTTTTAGTTTTAAAAATTCTGTCACTTCCATAAAGTGAGGAAAATTCTGCTTATCCTCAAATCTAGCCCATACGCTGACTAGCTGTGTGACAATGAGTGAAGAACTTTACTTTTCCAAGAATTAATTATTTAACTGTCAAGTTGAATAATCCTAGTACTTAATCCAGGTGGTTGTTCTAAGTAAAGTAATTCAGCAAACCCTGAGCATCGTGCTTAGCATGTGCTAGTGCTCATTACCTACTAGGTGTCATCATCATAATCAGCATTATTATCATCAAATCCTCCTGGCAAATGGCCACACAACAAATATTTGTTGACTGTTGGGTCAAAATAGCAGAAGAAATTTGGGGTTCATGCTTCTAATTTTAATTAAATTAAATAATTACACCACAAGAACAATTATTCTTACCTACTATAAGATCTATATGGCAAAGTGTAAAGGAATTTCTCCTTGTTTATTCTAGGCTCAGAATGTTATAAAAACATTTTTAAAATTTAAATATTATAAGGGCATTTACATTAAAATTTTTTAAAGATCATAATTAAACAAAAATCTTTGCATTCCATGTATGTGGGAGATTTTGCCAGACTTCAGGTCTGGTTCTAAGTTTTTTTTCTGACATATCACATTTTTCTTTATATAAAAAACTACTCATGTAGCATACATTCAAAACACCTTAGCCACTTTATAAAATGTATATATATATATGCATACACATATATATATATTTAATTTTGGCTTTGATTATATAAATCATAAAGTTCACAGATTTACAAAGGCAATAAGATGACTTATAAATATTACCACTCAAATTCATTATGGCAGTAATTGAACACATTTCTTTCTTTCTTTACTAAAATAAAGGTTTCTTAAACTCAAACTAGGAAAAAAATAAAATTTCTATTTCTTCTAAAATATTACAATTAACGTTTGTCCTTGAAGACCTGGACTAATCTATAGGTCACACAATTTTGATAGCACCTCTGCTTGAGAATAAATTATCAATATATAATAACCGATGCTGCAAATTTCAAAACTTGAAAAGAACTTTACCTTCATCTCTTTGTAGTCTATAGTCATTGCTACTGGCATTTGTAAAGAACTAATGCTTATAAAAAACAGTTTCAACACCGAATACAAATTTTGGAACCTAACAGATACTCAAACAGCAACTAGTAGTCGTTTGGCTTAAAGCTTTTAAGAATGAACTATGCTGCATGTGCTTTGAGAATGCAAAGATTCATTCAAAAAATAGCCTCTCAGAATTTGTGTAGCTGACCTCAGGTCCAACGAACCTATAAGAATGCAAGAACATTTATTTTAGCTAAATAATTAGATATTTGCCTAGTAAAATCTTTTAACATAATTAGAAAATTACACTACCTTTTAGTTCTACCATCACCAAAGCATCACTATTATTAACATAACATGGAATTGGTATGTGCAGAAACTAAAAAAAAAAGAGAGTAAGAAAAAAAGAACACTGGAACTTCAAGGGAACAAATACACAAGAAATTTATAAACAAACTTCAGGAAATTATATGTATATATGGAAAACTTTAAATTAAATATTTGTTTGGGAATCAAGAAGCTCTTCTTTTGGAGCTTCTTGGAGTACCAAATTCTGGGAAGAAAAGGGAGTTAAAAGACATCAAGTCTTAATTGCATTTAGTTAATATATGCATAAAATAAACATTCAGTTTTTGGCATTCCTTAATTATGTTTTAAATTATATATTTTAAGAACTTGTAAATATTGAATCCCTTAGAGCAATAGTAAATATTTTTAAACCTCCACAAAATATATCAGATCTCAGCAGCTGGTAAGATGTAATGATACATATTTATTTATTATTCATTTAAAAGTAAATTTTCTGGTTTCATTTTATTTTCTTCTAGAAAGATTATATATACCACTATGAGTGTTTAGGTAGATAGCTTGGATACTCACATTTACTAATAAGCTGTTTTCTTTGTCTCTGTGAAACATCAAAGGCATAAGTGAATAATCTGTGATTCTTCTAATAGCATTCCCATCGCTAATAGAAGCTGTTAAATTGTCATTGGATTCATAGCTTAACATTTACTTAAAAAAGCAAAGTTGAGCCCGACAGATATGAAGGATTATAGGAAGATTCTGCCATCTCACTTGAAAAATAAACAAAAATTTCCTCCACTAGTCTCAAAACAGAAAGCTCTTAAACATTAACAGTTGAAGCCTGATTCCTCAAGAATCATCTGGACTTCGAGAAACATCAGCAGAACTGATACTATTAGGGAAAATGACTCAATTTGGAGAATGCTGAGTGGATAACACTTTAAGATCTGCTTGATAGATATGATTTAGATGAGAGGAAAATGTGAAATAGTGTGTCATCCACTGCCCTCAACTTCTCTTGTCCACTTCTGATAATCACAGCTAATCGGAATTCACCCCACTTGTCAAAATACCTCCGCATTTAAGATGACAGGCGATGGAAGCAGAAACAAAGACAATGATAGATGAATGTGTGGAGAGTGGCTGAGTGGGCCCTAACATCTCAGAAGAGAGGGATCAAGAGGGCTAAAACAGAGAGAACTGACAGACCTCCAAGCAGTAACTTCCTGTTACTCTTACATAGCAGAAAAATTGCAGGGCTTGGGAGTGGCAACGACAGTTCTGCTGGAGCACCAGTAAATGCAGAAAATGTAAAGGATTTATACAGATTTCTTCCAAGGGGCTGTAGTCAGGCAATGAGGCAACCAGACAAAAGAACATCACCAGCCTGTACCACTCCTGAGTGCTTTCCAAGTCATGGCTGTGATGAATTTCAATCTCCAAGGTCTATAATCCAATATGTGCTCCAACCAATCATCTCCTTAAGGAGTCACTGCCCTTCGAACAATGACAAGAGGGAGAAAAGTGTCTTTCATTCAGAAAGGACTTTTTGGGTTTTGTTTTTTAGGGTAACAAGACTAATATAGTTCCTTGTGCATAAAGAGTACTACCAGGAAAACTGGAGAACTAGAGTAGAGGGAACTTCAGTTCATAATTTCAAAACCATTTGCATGAGTTTTCAGTTCAATCCCTATTTCCACTTCTCTGTGACTATCAATACTGTTTCATACTGTGGTGATTTTAAAATTCATACTTGACCTTTTTGATGAAGAAAATACAATAGTAAGGCTTTCTGACTTGGACTTTTTACAACATGAAGAAGCACAAAAGAAAGGAAACATAATTGGCCAGATGGAAAATTTCTACTTAAAAACCAGTGAAAGCGCACTGTTACTGTATCTTCAAGTCTATCTGCATTAGTTCTACTTATATTTACTCATCAATCATATTATACTTTATTTCCTCAATTCTAAAAGGTTTTCTCAGTCCACTATGTGTATCACTGCCCCTAAATTAGGTACTGATGTAAAGACTAGTTCAAGGGTACTTGGCTTAACTTTAGATTACCTTCTTTTACATCTATACTCAGATTCAAATTCAAATCAAGCCAATAGGCATGTCATGTGATGAGAGGAAATGTGGAAAGTACCTAGTTATCAGGGAGTTTAACATGATATACAGGATGTGGAAGCTCTTGATAATCTTATGTTTTTTCCAATCTTCATGCACAATAACAATACCCGACAAGAGTTAGACTGGCACAAGTATACTGTCTGTCAAAGGTGCTTCAAGATTTATTTGGTTCCTAGTCGACTCACATTACCACAAGCTCTCTGATACACAGAGCACAAAGCCGCTTAACACTGTTGCTATTAGTGTTCAAACCACACTGAAAACACTTCATTAAACAGCCTACTGCAGTGTAATTGTTTAATAATATTTTGATTAGGTTGTTTAGTAGACAATCCATGCTGTAAAACATTCTCTTGCTGTCAAGTGAATCACTGGTAAAAAGGCTATTGCAAAAGACTTAAGAGAGTCTCTGAGAAAAGAAATCAAAGTGTGGGGGGGAAACCCTAAGTCACTCTGCTTTTAGTACCCACTGTATTCATTTCCTATAGCTCCTGTAACAAATCACCACAAACTTAGGAGCTCAAAACTACATGAATTTATTAAGTTACAGTGCTAGAGGTCAGAAGTCTGACACAGATCTCACTGGGCTAAAATCAGTGCCAGCAGGTCTAAGTTCCTTTCTGGAGGCTCTAAAGGAGGATCCATTGCCTTGTGTTTTTCATCTTCTAAAGGCTTCCCGCATTCCTTGGCTCATGGCTCTCCTTCCTTCATCTTCAAAGCCAGCAATGGCCAATGGAGTATTTCTCAAATTGCATCATCCTGACAGTGACACTTCCACCTCCCTCTTTCATTTGTAAGGACATTTGGACCCACCCAAATAATCAAGGATAATCTCTTTATTTTAAGGTAATTGGATTGACAGCCTTAATTCCATCTGCAATCTTAATTTCCCCCTTGCCAGGTAACACGCAAATTTCCAGGTTCCAGGGATTGTGATATGGACATCTTTGCTGGGGTAAGGAGGGGATTGATTATTCTACCTACCACACACCCACCAGGTTGCCTCATGAAAGTTATGTAAAACTCATATTTCACACAGAAACACTTCTTTGAGTGAGTGGAGAGGGAATTTTAAAAGGAATGTTATACCTTTCATATATTATATATTCCTTGGTCATCTTCATTTTAGCACAGAATCTAATTTCAAGGGTTAATGTCTAGAGTGTGAATATTCTGAACATATTTTATTCATAAAATACTTTTTAGGTCCATAACACATGGGAGATATGATTCTATAAGGCTTGGTTACAATGTAAGAAGGACTTCCAGTGCTCAAGAGAAATTACCGGGTAGTTTCCCTTTCCTTTACAACATTCTCCCTACTAGATGCAAATAAGTTGTAGCTCTCAAGAATGAAGACATAGGCTTACACCATTTTCATTAGTTCCCTTTTCATGGCAGTGATAACATTTGGACATTTTTTTTTTTTTTTTTTTTTTTTTTTTTTTTGCGGTATGCGGGCCTCTCACTGTTGTGGCCTCTCCCGTTGCGGGGCACAGGCTCCGGACGCACAGGCCTAGCGGCCATGGCTCACGGGCTTAGTTGCTCCGCGGCATGTGGGATCTTCCCGGACCAGGGCACGAACCCGTGTCTCCTGCATCGGCAGGCGAATTCTCAACCACTGCGCCACCAGGGAAGCCCCATTTGGACATTTTTGTGATGAAGGCTTTGCTTACTCTAATTGCTGGCTTCAAAAAGTAGTACTCTTTAGTCCCATACAAAACAGTCATTATTTTCCCAAACATTTCTTAATGGCAATGCATGTTTACTGAAAAAGTTTGCATAATTCTGTTGAATAATAAAATTTTTTTGCCATTTTGCTCAATAAATAATAGAAATGTTTCCTAATTCTTTGAGGTGGCAGGCAAAAATACATACATTTTGAAATCTAATAAAATATTATCATTATAGTACCATAAATTTCAGAACAATAAACTCCTTTAAATATTTTGTACAATAACTTTCTAAATTCACCTATTTCCAAGATGGGGGAACCCAGTATTTCTGAAAACTTTTCCCATCTTCATTAAGTTCTGAATATTAAAAATATATTCTTTATATCAAGGCCAGTTTTTTTCACCTTGCATGATATTTTAATCTGTTTGGTGAAGCCCAGCTCCTTCATAGTCACATAGGACAATTCTAATTTCTGTCTGTATGTCAGCACTGAGAATACTTAAAGAAAGCTACAGTCTATGCCCTAGGATAGAATAAACATACCAAACTCTATTATGGCTTGGTGTCTGATCCCTTCCTCAGCCTGCTTGAGTACATTTAAAAAGAGTCCTGTTTACATCAGTCTTTCTCTTAAAGTCTTGCTCCTGAAAGGAAATAGTAGGTTCTATAGGAAATAGGTGTGATCGGATCAGATTTTTCCCATTGCCATGCTTAGACACTGCATTTCCATTGATGCAGACAAAGGTCTTATTTGTGGTATAAGCCATCACAATTCACTTTCTATTTTCACAGTATGTTTTCAGTGAAAATTGCTGGTGTTTTTATTTTGCATTTTACTTCATTTTACAGTTGACCCTTGAACCACACAGTGTTAGGGCACTGACCCTCATACAGTCAAAAATCCATGTATAACTTTTGACTCTCCAAAAACTTAACCACTATAGCCTACTGTTGACCAGAAGCTTTACTGATAACATAAACAGTAGATTACCACATATGTTGTATGTTATACATAGTATATACTGTATTCTTACAATAAAGTAAGCTAAATAAAAGAAAATGTTAAGAAAATCATAAGGAAGAGAAAATACATTTACAGTACTGTACTGTATTTATTGATACCTTTTACGTCATCTGTTTACAAGATGAATCATCTGTCAGTACTTATATCAATATTGTCTTATATGATATAAAACACGGTACACATTATATATATTACTAATACTAGAAATAAAAATGAAAAGGTAATGTGAAAAAGAAATTCATATTTATTTACAGGTATAATGATTCATGCATTGATAAGGAAGAAGTGGCAATATGATTGTTTCACCATAGACTAGCTAAACACTAATAAATGAATTGTTATAAAATTTTTATGACACAGAGTATTATAGTCATATTCATAATATTGGAAACATTGTTATATTTAAAAAAAGCACTTACCTGTGATAATAGGCTGATAGTTCCTCCAATAATGAGAAAGGCATACTATACAGTAATTTAATTCTTTGAAAGCAAAGTTATAAACAGTAAGAAAAGTAACACATTATTTGTTTGTATTCAATATCACTTACTGTATGCCTATGTAAGAATAGGCTATCCACTTCAAAGAAGCCTTGCATGTGATCTTCTGCACGATGAACCCTTAGGTGATGAAGATGATACAACAACGCCTCATACAGTTCTTGCTCTACAGTTAATTAGATTTTCACGGGAAAACACTCACACATACGCAACAGGTAAGTTTATTAGGCGTATGACATGATGATTACTTACTATTCATTACATGGAGGTGGACCATAATAAAGGTATTCATCCTGTTGTCTTCACCTTGAGTAGGCTGTGGTTGAGGAGGAAAAGGAAGGGTTGGTCTCGCTGTCTCAGGGGTGGAAGAGCTGGAGGAGGTAGATGGGGAGATAGGAGAGGTAGGCACACTCGGTGTAACTTTAAGGAAATACATTATAATCTGTCTGACTTCCTTGCTTTTTTGTTTCTCTAAAAATGTTTCTATACGCTATCAATCCTTCCACTGTTTGCTTTTGTTTCAGTGCCCATGTCACTGAAAGGTCCATATCATAAAATAAGTCAAAAGCAATCTTGAATAATTGGAACTTCCTGCCAGATTTTCTAATGCAAATTTTTTTTTTCTGGCCCTGTTTCCTGTATGTCTTCTCCCTCCTCATCTGGCACTGGTTTGGAAGCACTCATCTCCACCAAGTTGTCTTTTGTTAATTCCTCTGGTGTGGTGTCTATTAGCTCTTGAATTTCTCCAAGATCCATATCTCAAAACCCTTCACCCCACACTTTTTTTTTTTTTTTTTTTTTTGCAATATTCACAATCTCTTTCATGATTTCCTTGATTGGCTGTGTCCTAAATCCAGTGAAGTCATGCACATCTGGACACAGTTTTCTCCAGAAAGAATTTATTGCTTTGGGTTTGATGGCTTTCCTGGCTTTCTCTAAAACAACGATGCCACTGTCAATAGCGTAATCATTCCAGATTTTCATGATGTTCTCTCTATCGGGGCTCTCTCCCATAATGTTGATAATCCTTTTCATAGAGTCCTATGTGTAATGAGCCTTCAAGATCCTTATAACCCCCCATCTAGACACTGAATTAGAAAATTGTGTTTGGGGGCAAGTAGACCACTTCAGTGCCTTCGGTATTAAGCTCATGAAGTGCTGGCTGGGCGGAGGCATTGCCTAATAAAAAAAACAAAACAAAAAGAAACAAACAAACACAAAATTTAAAAGACAGCCCCTTACTGGCAAGATACTTCCTGACTTCAGGTGAAAAGCATGGATGGAATGAATCTAGAAAGAGTTTTCTGGCTGCCCAGGCCTTCTTGTTGTACAACTGCTTATCTTTTCCCTTCACGGCTCAGAGATTAGCAGCTTTATAGCTAAGGCCAGTCCTGCACTTTGCTTCAGTAGTACTGCTGTTAAGTCTCTTTCATAGGCTATGGTCCTTTTAGGTTCTCTTATTAATCTATTTTTCAATCTTTTATTTTACATCGGAAAAACAAAACTTTAAATACGGCTTCATTAAACTTTACCTTATTAGATGTAGTCCAAGCTGACTGAGAGCTTTTGGGATATTGGTTCTCTAACCCAAACTTATGCAGTTTCCTTCCTAGAGTTATGTCTGCTGCACAGTTGATTAAATGCCCTGGATGTCTTCACTAAAGTCATGGCTAAAAGGTGAATAAAATTAGTCTGAAGAATGCCAACAAGGGTGGTCACCAATGCATGAAGCAACACATTCCCAGCAAAGGCTTTCTCACTCACCTGACTTAAATATTGGCTATTACAATAATTCCTAAACATCAATCCATTTTTTTTACTTAGGATCCTTAGTACTTTTCCCATAAAACTGAATGCAAAATGCTGTTGTGAGGAACATATAAAATGGAGATCCTCTTGTTGAAGCCGGGCTAGAAACTCGGAGCTTGTTACCCAGTCTGGGCTTTACTGGGTAGGCTGCCCCAGAATGCCGCTGCTGAACTTGAGGGCCTCAGGGCATGAAAAGTGTCTGTTCCGGTTGTTTGCAAAACAACAACAGAAAACTTTAGTTCAAACTTCATTAAATATATGCTGTGAATCAGTTAGCTTCACAATCAAGTTCACTCCTTTTTAGTTAGTAATTTACATTTGTCCTTTCAAAATGTCAACTACTAGAAATCACTTAACTGTTTCTTGATGTCAAATTTCAGGTTGGGGTATGAAATCATGATACTATCATTATATATTAAGCAAATTTCTAGTCCTTATTCGAATTGAGCATTACAATCGGAGAACACAAAATTTAGAATTAGACAATTTTTTCAGGGAGAAGAGATTTTTAGAAATGGTTGAGTATGAGTCTCTCATTTTACAGATGAGAAAACTATGGCCCGAGGAAGCTAGAGAACATTGTTAATGACTGTGACACAGCTAAGTGTTAACAGAACAAAACCCTCATTTGAATCCAGTGATATGTCTCATGTTTTTAAGATTGACATGGTTTTTAAAAAATATGTGTACTAGACACGTGAAGAAATGAAGCCTAGAAACATTTGAATGCAGTTAGTTCTTTTTGTTGCCTTACAAACCATATATGCATGTTAGTCTCCATACTTTCGGAAAATTACAAATTTCAACGATGAAGTTGATGAACGCTTACAAGATTTTGTGACAAGAATTTACTATCCCTATACAATTTAAAGTGTAAATTATATAGGGATAATGCTGTGACTAATACAGCATTATCCCTATATAATTTGTATCTCAATGTAAAATGCTTCCGAGGAAAGTAAGGGCATAAGAGGGAGAATCTGCTATCAGTTTATATGAAAATTTGCCAGCCTCCTGGGAGCTACCAAGATTTTACCTGTCATTGAGCTATGCCAGGAGCAGAATATTTTTAAAAGATCTGAACTACAAAACCACTTACTGACGTTCGTATAATGGCGTTCATTTACATACCCATGCATATATTAACATACATCTTAATGTGGCAAAGGGACAAAAGGGCATTCAAGGCACAGTTAATTGATAATCTTGATAACAAATACATTTGTGCCAACATTCTCTATATACTGAACAAAAAATTATTAGAGTACCTGCTGAAATATATAATCATCAGTTATTACAATGAAAAAATGATGATCTAATAAAATAGTAACTTCAATGTTGAACAAACAATAGTTTAACAGCAAAATTAATTCCAACATTTTGTTCTGTTCTTTAATGCTTCTACCGTGTTTCAAAATGTTGGACTCGACTATCTAAAGAGGATCTTCTAGGCAAAAGAATCTGCATAGAAGTTTTTGCTTTACCAATATCTTCAGTGCATTAAAAGCACTCTGAAGAACAGGGCATTTTTTAAGGGGTAGAATTTAATCTTTATTTACAGGACACTGCAAGATATAAAATTTCACACAGAAATAAGAAACCCACTGAGAGGAGAGGCTTCATACAGGATGTAAAGTTTGGAACTGTTAAAATATAGTATCATTGTAAAAATGCTACAATAAGAAACCACATTTTTAAAAGGTTCTTAGTAGAGAAACAGTAAGATGCAGTATGTGGGTCAAATGAGGAAAGTTTTGTTGCTAGGAACAGCCATACATTTGGAATTTAGAAATTAGGAGAGTCTGCTTTGGTTTGATAAAGGTTTAAAAAAGATATTTTTCTGAAAATTTAGGATAGCAAACTAAGATATAAGAAACATCATAGCACTCTGAGTCATCATAATTTATCTCCTCATTAAAGCTTTATTATTATTTGTACCCTAATTTATTTAGGAATAGTTTCATGTTAGACATATTGGTGTGAAAAGGATGTACTAGTTAATGGAAGCATAACTAGTTAATGAACCTGATTTCATACACGTCCATACATATACATAACCTACAGTTCTAAGAGCTTTGAAATATGTATTTTCCTTGATTAATGTGCTTGTCTGCTTCTTTCTTACATGATTATCGCCAAGTATCATGTTCTACAAGTAAACAAGAACCAATGTAATTCTTCTGTTATCATTGATAAATATCTTGCATGAGATATTTAAAGAATTAAATGATTATCCAAGTTACTACCTGACATTAAAAATGTGATGAATTTTATAGAACAATTATTAACCTGACATAGTTCCAGCATAACAAGTAAGTCCAAGATATGCAGTCATCCTCACATCCTCATGAGCTGAACATTAACTATAACTGCTCCCAACAGGGAATCTTTAAATGATTGTGGCTCCTACTCACGATAGAATCAAAATGATAAAACATTTTTTGTTTTTTGAACCATAAACTAGTATGACAAACTATGGTGCAGTGTTTATTTAGTTCGGTTTTTAGTCCACTAGTCTGTCAGCAGCTAATCATGTTTAAAAATCATTATTTAACTTTTGTCTAATCGTCTCAAGCCTTAGAGTGCTTCACAGAATATGTTCAGTCAAAATCTTATAGAGCAGGGGAAAGGTCTTTGAGTTAATATCACTCTCTGCAGTGGTAAGCACATACATGACTAATGCATATTTTAATTAACAACTGTGAACATTATTTAACCAATATAACAAATCAAACATAACTTTTAAGATGGGACAAGATTAATCAAGCTTTGGAAACTTTTCAGAAGATCAGTCCTGTAAGCAATTTGGCATATTCTTTTTGGAGAGAAGACAGTGCTTTAATTTTTTAAATGACATTATTAGAAAGCCAGTTTTTTCCTCATTGCATTTGGATTTCCATCTAAAAATCATGGAATGCAAAACTAAAGCAACTTTTTAAAACAAGTAGCAATGCTTCCATCATTACTTTGCTCACAGCAGAACTTTAAAAACAAAACAAAACAAGCAAAAAAAAAAAACCCCTATTTTAAAAATTCTTAGGAAGCAAACCAAAATTAGCATTATCTAAAATGTCAGTGTGGTTTGAACTTAAAAATTAGGCTAATGTGTATTAAGGAATTTAAAATATTTTCCAGGAAAAATATTTTAAATTACTAGTCACTGAGTAGCTTTTTGGCTACTGTCATAAAGATGCAGGGTCTTCTCTGCAACCTAAGTAAATACACAGGATAGTGTAAAATCCTTTCCTTTCCCCGCCTTCCTTTATCATTACCCAGATATTGCTGAAGGATGATGGTGATGCAAAGTTAACAACTCACATAACAATGGTTATTTCCTATGACATGTTCTACATTTACTTTATAACATCTATCTCCCCATCAAATTTTTTTCCTTGAAACATATGCCCCCAAAACATATGCCCCCAGCCCTTCTCCATAACCATCTTTTCCCAGTGATATGACAATATTAAGCCAAGCTATACTTACTGGGGCTAATTATAAATTCAATCTACTGAAAGTGAAATTTAGTCTTGATTTACCTGCAAGACTACGAGGTTAAAAAGAAAAGTTGAGCATTCAAACAGCAGAATTTTAAATATGCCAATATGGCTATCAGCAATAAAGTTTTTGTTGCTTTTATGCATTTGGAGACACAGAGGAAATAGGGTTCCAGATCAAATGCTCTTTGTGGATAAATGATTAGATCTTGTAAGTAACCTAAGGAATAGTTAAAGGAAAGGTTGGTAACATAGAAGGGTTTCCACTGCCCCAAGCCTCCTAAAGAAAGAAAAAGAGCTTCAGATAATCCTTGAAACCACAGGAGCCTCTCTTTCACTGCCCAGCTCAGAATTCAATTTACTTGCTTGTTTTTCAGTTGGGTTAAGTCAGAAAAAAAGACAGATAGATGTGTTTTCAGTGTCAGTGTAATACATTTACCTGATCTAAGGGAAAATTCAAAATTGATTTTCACCATGTTTTTGAAGTCAGATAAATTTTCCACATTCTAGAATTCATGAAGAAGTCAAGTCATTGATTGCTGTTAAAGTTAAACAGGTGAGTAGCCTGCTTGAGAGATTAGAACAAAGTCCCTTCTTTTTACTAGGACCCAACTTCATTTCTTATGTCAGCCTATTAGTTTGAAAGCACTTGAAAATTGTAATTGTAAACTTAATTATCTTCATCATCTAAGATCCATCATAGATGTCTAAAAGATAAGAGAAAAATCAAGCTGACTTTGAAAGTACCAGGAAAGCTGTTCCTATGCTATATCAACTCATTTAGTCCAGCCCTTTTAAAAATTTTTAAAGGAAATTTTTAAAAATGAATATTCCAAGTTTGTATATTGCCATTTTAAGACTTTAACTATCCTTTTCGTAGTTACTTTAGAAAGTATAAGTAGCTCATGTAGACACCTAGAGTACCACTGATTGTGTTGAACTGGCTATACTCTACTGCCAAGGTCTCTATGGTTTCATTATCCCAAGCTGCCATGATGCTTCTTAATGTCAGAGCCAATTTATGCATGAGACATAAAACCATAGAGCAATGAAATAGGGTCCTAAGAGAAGAATTATATAGAAGATACAAATATGATTTTTTCTTTTAAAAATTGTAGTTACTGAATGCCCAGTTGATAAAAGTATTTAAATGTGTGTGTGTGTATGTAGATATATGACCAAATGCCAAAGGAAAAGGACACTATCATTACCTTTTATATGGCTTGTGTGTCTCTCCCCAAAGTATACCCATATCTGCCTCCTCCAAGTATGTATATTATTAACCTTTGTATAAATCATTTCTGTGTTTCTCTTTATAGTTTTGCCATCTCTGTATTATTTAATATATACTCTTGACTTGTGCCTATTCATATAAATGGAGTCATACTGCTTATAGATTTCAGTGACTGGCTTTCTGTGCTCAACATTATGGTCTAAAGTTTCATCCATGTTGTTTTTTATAGTTGAAATTAATTAACTGATTTCTTATTGACTAGTAAACCACTCCATGGATATGCCAAAGTTCTTTTTTGCTCTCTCTCATCTTCCCTCCCTCCATTCCTTCCCCCCTCCCTTCCTTCCTTCCTTCCTCTCTCTCTCTCTCTCTCTCTCTCTCTCCCTCCCTCCCTCTCTCTCCTCTCTCTTTCTTTCTTTCTCTTTTGAGATGCAACAGAGGGAGATCACCAAGATGCTGCCCACAGCCTACATTCACTGAGAGCAGCTCCTAGACACTGGATACGTGCCAGCCTGACGCCTGCCCCTCAGGCTGAATCTCCAAGACAAGCAAAGCGGCCTCCTTCACAGAAAGACAGAGCAGCATGTTCCAGTCAACTGACTGTGCAGTGCCCTGGGCATGGGAGCCTACCAAGTACTCTCTCTGATTTCCACAGTCCCTTGGGACCCAGAAATGCCAGCCCCTCAGTCACCAGAACCTGGTGATCAAGGAGCATCTCCTGAGCAGGAACAACAAAAAACAGGGCACCAGACAGAAAAATCAGGATACCTGATGCAGATGAAGCTCCCCTCCAGAAGACACTGGCACTCTGGAAGATGGCAAAGGGTGAGCTTGTAGATGGCTCCTGCTCTCTGTGGTCTCTGCAAAGGATTACAGTCAGCCCCTAGATGAGTGTTTAATTAGAAGCCTGCCCCTCAGGCCACAGCCATGATAATTAGCTAATGGCCTCCCTCACAGAAAGACCAAACTCTTGTTCTGTTTCCTCTTATTGTGCCCTGGGGGTGGCAGCTATTTAATAAATCTTTCTCTATTGATTACAATCCTGTGAGACCCACAAGCATAAGCCCTGATGGCCACCAGAGCCAGGTGATGTAGAGGTGACCCGTGGCACAAAAATCAGGGCACCAGGCAGAGGTATGAACTCCGTTTGGGTGACTCCAATTATTTCTTCCTTTTACTATTGATGAACAGTTGTATTTTCAGTTTTGTTCTGTTTTGGTTTTGCTATTAAAATTTTTGCTATGAAAATTCTTACGTCTTCTGGTTCATGTTTGAAAGAGCTTCTTTAGGTCTATAATTGGGAGTAGAATTGCTTTGTTTAGGGTTAGTTCATCTTCATATTTATTAAATAATGTGCAGTTGTTTTCCAAAGTGTTTGTACTAATTTACACCTTATGAGTATCAAATTAGAGTTTGTCATTGTGCTACACTTTTTCTGACATTTGATACTGTCAAGTGTATAATATTTTTGCAAATCTAGTGGACATGAAACTGTCTCATTTTAGACTTATTTTACATATTCCTAAGTACTAATGAAGTTAAGCATCTTTTTACAGGCTTATGTGCCATTTAAGTTTCATCCTGTGTGAAATGACTATTAAAGATTTTTTTTACCAGGTTCTTTATTTTGATTATATTGATTTGGAGGAGCTCTGCATGCTAATCCTTTGTCAGTTACATAGGTTGCAAATATCTTCTCACTTCATTGTATATTATTAATTTTTATGGTGTGTTTAGATGGAAAGAATTCTTAATTTTACTGAAGTAAATTTTATCAATTTTTCCTTAATGGCTTGTGTGTTTTCTGTCTTGTAAATATTTTCCTACTCAGAAAATATGAAGATGTTCTCCTACACTGTATTCAAAAAGTTTCACAATTTTTCCTTTATATTGAAATTTTAATCTATTTATTATATATTTTTGTGTATGGTGTGAAGAATCTCCTTTAATGCATTTACATATGATTCATCAATTCTCCCAGGACTATATATTGACTAAGAAAGGCAGAAAAACTTGAATCTGTTCACCTTTTGTTTTTATGCTTTCTTTTCTAAAATTTTTATTTTACTGTGGTAAGAACAGTGAACATGAGATCTACCCTCTTAAAATGTTAACCTTATAATACAGTATTGCTTACTATAAGTCGTATATTGTACAGAAGATCTCTAGAGCCTATTCATCTTGCCTAACTGAAACATTGTGCCCCTTGGTCAGTAACTTCCCATTTTCTCTTCCATCTAGCCCTTGGCAACCAACATTCCAGTTTTTGATTCTAAGAATTTGATTATTTTAGATATGTCATGTAAGTGGAATCACGTAGTATTTATCCTTCTGTGGTTTACTTCACTTAGCATAATATCCTGAAGTATCATCCATGTTGTTGCCTATTGCATAACTTCCTTCTTTTTTGAGGCTGAAAAATATTCCATTGTACATATAGACCACATTTTCTTTATCCGTTCATCCATCAATGAACATTTAGATTGGTTCCATGCCGTGGCTGTTGTGAATAGTGCTGCAATGAACATAGGAATTCTAATATCTCTTTGTGATCCTGATTTCAATTATTTTGGATAAATACTCAGGAATGGGATTGCTGGATCAATGGCAATTCTTTTTTTTTTTTTTTTTCCTGGCAGTGCTGCATGGCTTGTGGGATCTTAGTCCCCTGACCAGGGATCAAACCCGTGCCCCATGCAGTGGAAGCATGGAGCCCTAACCAGTGGACTGCCAAGGAATTCCCATGGCAGTTCTGTTTTTTAGGGCCTCTATACTGTTTTTCACAGCAGCATACTTACTGTTAAATTTATTGGGTCTTTACTGCCATTTAATTTGTAAGTAATCCAGTTCCAAATCCATTTTGAGGGTCGAGATTTTAGGGTCACTTCTGGTACAAACTGGATTTCCCCAAAAGCAAAGCCTTGGAGAAAGCTATGTGTATGAGTAGTTTACATAGAAGTGTGATTCTGGGGAAAAGGAAGGATGGAAAGAGAGATTGAAGCAAAAAATAAAGAATATCAATTTGACTGTAGTACCAGGATACAAATTTATTGAAAAGTCTTTTGAAGAACATCTCAGGATCATCCAGCAGGGAAAGAAAGAGGAAAGCATCTGTCAGTTGGTGCCTCTCTTCTAATAGTGATTAGATTGTGAGGTCCAAGATGGTAGAGAGAGATTTGTATCTTTTTTATTCACTGTTATATACCCAGTACTAAGTTGACAGAATAAATATTTATGGAATGAATGAATTTCTTTGTAATTAGAATCCATTAATATCTCCCAGATATTGTTTCTGCCCCATTCTTCCTCTCTTCTGTTTGCAGAATTTTAATTATATGCAAGTTAGACTTCATTCTTCTCATATCTTCATGTCTTTCAAAAACTCTTTCACATTTATCATATTTCCTTGCCACTACATAAAGGGAAATTTCCTCAGATACTTTTTTTTTAGTTCACTAATGTACTATTCAGCTACATCATAACTGAATTTTTTATTTCAATGATTGTATTTCATTAATAGAATCTGTGATTTTTCTTCAAACCTACATGGTTATGTTACATCAATTTTTTGGTTTTTACTCATATTTTCAATTTGTTTATTTCCTTAAACAAACTAATCCAATTATATTCTATATCTGCTAAATTCTAATATTAATTTTCAGTTCTGAATCTTCTCTCTTTTTTTTTTTTCCGCTGCCTAAAACTCATCATATATTATTTCCTTGTGTATTTTTGCTTTTTGGTTATGTGCTTCTACTTCATGTAACACCTTCTACCGAAATAACTTGAGAATTTTGTGAAGGCAAATTTCTGCAAACAAGATTTGCATTTGTTTAAGTCCACTGGTAGCATCAATCAGCAGGAACAGCTAGTTCTTGTTTTTTTTTTTTTTTTTTTAATATCGTTGAATAGATGGTTAACAATGTTGTGTTAGCTTCAGGTGTACAGCAAAGTGATTCAGCTATACATATACATGTATCTAGTTCTAAGCTAAATAAAAACACTTTCAATGTGGAGTCTATGAATAGACGTTAGAGGTCATGTTAAGGTTATTTGAGTTTTGGTATTGATAGGGGAGAGCTCTTTTTGTTGCAAATCATTTCTAAGGTTTTAATAAGCAATCTTCTGTTTCATGCTTTTGGAAAGTAAGTTTGGGCAAGTTTCCTCTTACATTGGTTATGATGCCATTTTGACTCTCAGATTTATGCAAATACTTCTTCAATTGGACTCCATAACTTTGGCCATTTTGGACTTTCAATTCTATACCTCATTTTCCATATATGACCAGAAAAATAAAAGCTCAAGTTCACCTGTTTGGCTCCTAACAAAAAAATTCAGATTTAGTAGTTGTTTACCACTTCAGGGTACTAAATTCACTAAATTTTTGGCTTCTCAATATTCTTTGACTTCTGGTCAGCCATTGATGCATCTAAAATAATTAACATTTTTGTCAGTAGATTTAGATATTTTCAAGGAAAGATTTTAGTGATGCTATCTTGTCTGACCCACTGCTAGAAATAAAGATTAATATGTAATTCTTTATGACCTGCTAAAAATAATTAAATTAATACATAATGATAAAATTTAACAATGAATATTCATTTATTGCATATATTCTATTACCTGGCCTATACCAGGTCCTTTATATATACCATCTCAATAAATGACACTACCACAAAGTGAAGTAAGTCAGAAAGAGAAAAACAAATACTGTATGCTAACCCATATATATGGAATCTGAAAAAAAAAATGGTTCTGAAGAACCTAGGGGCAGGACAGGAATAAAGATGCAGACGTAGAGAATGAACTTGAGGACACGGGCAGGGGGAAGGGTAAGCTGGGACGAAATGAGAGAATAGCCTTGACATATATACACTCCCAAATGTAAAATAGATAGCTAGTGGGAAGCAGCCGCATAGCACAGGGAGATCAGTTTGGTGCTCTGTGACCACCTAGAGGGGTGGGATAGGGAGGGTGGGAGGGAGGTGCAGGAGGGAGGGGATATGGGGATACATGTATACATATAGCTGATTCACTTTGTTATACAGCAGCCACTAACACAACAATGTAAAGCAATTATACTCCAATAAAGATGTTAAAAAAATAAAATAAAATAAAAAAATAAATGCCACTACTAATCTACCAACATTAGAAGAGGGTATTTATGAGGATTCTCAGCTCTGAAAGGTATGTAGTAAAATGGTGACTATCACACAGACTGCAAATAGTGAAGTCTGCCTAGAAGACTGACTTCAGAAAATGGAACTATAACTGAAGATTTATTCTTTTGGAAATGATTTATGCTTTCAAGAATACTGTTAAACATTTTCTAGGAAATATGAATTTATAAGCCATCAAGAAAGAGCATAGGCCAATTATAGATGGACAATGAGCACATTTCACTTTGATGCTGCTGTCCAGTTGTTGTCCTAATCACTACTAAGCAATTTATGACCCCAGAAATCCAATCACATTTCATTCTGCATAAGTCAACACGAAAAGTCTATTCTACCCCAAGAAGTAACTCCTCAAATCTTGTTTACCAAAACAAGTTGTAGTGAACTTTCATTCATCAGTGATACCAAACTATTATACAATTCTAGGAAACTAGTTACCAAATGATGTTTCAAAGAAAACAGTAAAATAAGGTGAATAACAAATAAAAAATAAAATTCATAATCAGTTTTACAAAAATATTTTTTAAATGTCAAAGCAAAATTTCATATACTTTGCAATAATTTACTATTATTCTTTATAAAGATAAATTGCCTGACATCAAAGAAATAATTTAATTGGTCCTCATTACTTATCTCAAGTATAGTGTCAACAGACCCAGAAATTCAACAAAAATTATAACCCTTTCAGAGAAAAGCTTTTGAGGTACAAAACTCTATTTCATAAAAGACATATCCTTCATTCAGAAATTGAATGCTTTTATTTTAAAACTCAAAAATATCCACTGAAATTCTCACTGGAAGCATAAAATAAAAACATATTTTTGATAATCAATAAACAGACAATGGTTTAAAAATCAGGTACAAGAAGTGGTGAACCTTAAGGAAGGAACTAAACACCTTAATATTCCCTGGATATTACTTCTAGGCCTTTTGGCTAAGATCAAGTTTAGTATGTGTTCTTATCAGTTTAATATTCCCTGAATATATCAGAAAAAAAAAAATGTTCTCTGTCACATCTTAAGTCACTATGAATCGTTTTAAATGAGAATTTATAAATGGTTAAATTCCATTTAAATGAAAAATTCACAGAGAATCTTATTATTGATCTTGAAAAATTAAAACAATATTATTTGTGGCACTGTTGATCTTCTTTAAATATAAGTATATATAAGATAAATACTTAGATTGAAGTTATCAATCAGGTACTCTAGAAATATCCTTTTTAATTTTGTCTACTTAGCATGCCTGTCTTTTTTAGAAATAGCATCTCATTTCATCTGAGTACTGCTTCTTTGTTCACTCTAAACTTAATCAACTTGTCATACAATTTCTCACCAACAACATTGAATATTAGAAGGTAATAGTGCAGTATCTTTCAAAATCCAAAATAATATGATTTTTTTCAACATGAAATCCTATACCAACCCAATGATCAACCAAATCTAACCACTTCTCCCCATATCTCCCAATCCCTACCATCCTTTCTCATTCACACTACTGAGATCTCTTCCTAACTCTTCTACCTGCCACCGTTATAGTTCCTGTCCAGATTGTCCTTCACAAAGGAGTCAGAGTGTTGTTTTTTTTTTTTTTCAGAGTGATATTTTTGAAATACAAATCCAAACATGACCACCCCCTGCTGTATGTAATCTGATGGCTTCTCATTGTACTTAGAATAAAGAGAAAATTTCCTACCTGCCCTCTATGCTCTGCAATGGTTTGGTGCCAACCTGTCTCCTTTAATCTCAGTCTCTCCCTGCCTTCCTCTCTGCCACAGGTGTGCTGCCCTCACACCCTTAACCTTATCAACCTTCTTCATGCTCCAAGACTTTTATACTATATTATTCAGGGAGCAAACTCTTCAGTTCGTTCTTCTAGTAGTAAATTCATACTTATCCTTCAGTTTCAGCTCAATAATCCTTTTCTCAAAAAAGGCTTCCTCCATCTTATGTATTAGTTAACTCCTCCATCGTCAGACAGCCTAATGGTATTGAGCACCTCATTATGTGAGGCTCTTAAACACAGCTGCAATTTTATATTTTTTGTGTAACTAGTTGGGTATTTTTTGATACAATATAATAAGTGCCATGAGAATAAAGGCCTTGTCAATTGTCATATTTCTGATACATAGCAGAATATCTAAATAGACATTTTTCCAAAGAAGACATACAAATGGCCAGCAGGTACATGAATAGGTGCTCAACATCACTAATAATTAGGGAAACACAAATCAAAATCACAATAAAATATCACCTCTCAACTGTTCGAACGGCTATCATTAAAAAGTCTGGGGCTTCCCTGGTGGCGCAGTGGTTGAGAGCCTGCCTGCCAATGCAGGGGACATGGGTTCGTGCCCCGGTCCGGGAAGATCCCACATGTCGCGGAGCGGCTGGGCCCGTGAGCCATGGCCGCTGGGCCTGCGCGTCCAGAGCCTGTGCTCCGCGACAGGGGAGGCCACAACAGTGAGCGGCCCGAGTACCGCCAAAAAAAAAAAAAAAGTCTGGAGATAACAAACGTTAGTGAGGATAGGGAAAAAAGAGAACACCTGTGCACTGTTGGTGGGAATGTAAATCAGTGCCGCCACAATTGAAAACATTATGGAGGCTCCTCAAGAAATTAAAAATAGAGCCATAGGATCTAGCAACTCCACTTCTGGGTATATATACCAAGGAAATGAAGACAGGGTCTCAAAAAGTTATCTGCACTCCCATGTTCATTGCAGCACTATTCTCAATAGCTAAGACATGGAAATAACCTAAGTGTCTGTCAACAAATGAATGGACGAAGATGTGGTGTATATATATATATATATATATATATATATATATATATATATATATATATATATACATAACCACATATAATATATAACGGAATATTACTCAGCCATGAGAAAGAAGGACATCTTGACCTTTGCAGCTACATGGGTGGACCTTGAGGACCTTCATTATGGCAAATGAAATTAGTCAGACAGAGAAAGACAAATACTGTATCATTCACTTACACGTGGAATCACAAAAGCCAAACTCATAGGAACAGGGACTAGAGTGGTGGTTACCAGGGATTGGAGGGTGGGGGAAAAAGAGACATTTTGGTCAAAGAGTACAAACTTCTAGCTAAAAGATGAATAAGTTCTGGTTATTTAACGTACAACATAGGGATTACTGTTAATAATACTGTATTATATACTGGAAAGTTGCTAAGGGAGTAGACCTTATGGGACCAGGTCTAGAAGTAGCATATATCATTTCCACCCACATTATAGTGACCCAAATGTAGGCACATCATCTCACCCAACTTCAAGAAAGTCTGGGAATATCTCTGTACCAAAACAAGAAGTAAACTTGATTATCTAGGCAAGTAGCATAATTTCTACAGCTTAAGATAAACAACTTTTCACTTTGGTGTGTGTTTCTATAAGGGGCTTTTTGTGGCTTCAAATCATACACTCTAGTTAAAATACACTTTACAGTAAGCAGTATTCTAGGGGATCAGAATAACTTACTGATAGGAATGTAATAATTTTTCGTGATATATGGGCTATTCTGTCTTAATACTTTATCTCTAAAGAGATACTATTTATTTTTTCAGCAAATTTACACAATAGAATTAGAGAAAAAGCACATCAGATTTGAAACAGGTCCACTTCCCCTAGGCTATACAGGAAACACCCCAGGAGGAAGTAAACCCTTTTGAAAAACTACATGGAACACACTTTTTAATTGTGTTGAACAGTACTATTTACATTTTTTAAACAAATTGAAAAAGGCTTTATCTATGAACCCAGATACAGGTTACATTGCTTGATCAACCACTGCCCTTCTTTTAGAAAGTAGATAAATCAAAAATCATAAAATGGTTAATCAAACAAATCAAAAATCATAAAATGGTTAATCAAACAATGATTTTCAATTTTGGTGGGTACTATTTACTATTTAGTATGTCCTATTTACTTTGTCCAAGTACTATTTTTGGTAGAAGTTTATATGCTAGAGGCAGTTTCTTATACCTTGTATATAAACCAAACAAAATGGAGAAGTCATCTGTTATGCTGAAAATTCTATTTGCAGATTTTATATACTAATAACACAGTTATTCTAATTATAGGAACACTATTTTCTAGAATTCAGCATAAGCTTCCAAGAGGCCTAAAATATTCAGATCTTTGTCCCAACTCTCAACTTCCTTTGTCTGTGCAACTGTAGACTCACTAGAATGCCTAACTCTGAAGAATTACTTCAGCAATACCCACAGAATAATTTATGAAGTTACCATTCTTTTGGGCCTTGTGTCTAACCAGTAAAATGATCTTCCTAGTTCTTTTTCCTCTAGGCCATTTCCTAAGATGGCAGAATAGCTCTATTATTGTTTTATTGTAGCTATTTTTAAAAAAAATCTAGGCCCTCAGGATCTCATTCAAACTTTTGTCCCCAAGTACTTTAGATGAAATCAAATATCATGAAATATTTACAATTTGTACTCAAGCTATGAAAGAACACTTTGGGAGGGGAATAGGGATATAAAGACTGAAGATAAGAGAGCACAGCATGGTAACCACTTCTGAAAAGTTTATGTTCTGCTTGGTAGAAATTATCTGTATAGGTTAGATACTCGTTTTTGGAAGTTGCTGTTTCATGTCATGCTCTTTTTCAGGATCTGATTGCCAATGGCTGAGTGGAAGATTCCTGGTGCCAGTAGGCATTTCTGTTGTTGTTTCTGTCTGGAGGACAATTTAGGAAAAGAGAGTTGATAACAAACAGAGCAAGGCTTGTTGAATTGGAGCTGATACACATTATGTTTGTGGCTCCCTATGGAAATGCTTATGTTGAAATAATCTTTATGAGGGAGAAAAAGAGCATAGTACATTTATGCCATCCTCATGAAATAAGAATATGGTGAGCTCACTGCTGCATTGTCAGATTACAGAATAGTCCAAATATAAATAATTGCAACCAAAAACACAGAAAAAAGTACTTAGACATCATTGAACAAGGCATATATATATTTTTTTAATGATGAGGAGTTAGAGGTCATGCCTATACGCATTCAAGAGATTTGGACAAATATTTAATGTATGTGCAAAAGAGCCCTGTATAGGTATATGTAGACTGATCCTATTCCCACTCTAGCTATTAATTTTATTTTGATGTCTCTGAATGCTCATTATTTTATGGTTGATCAAACTAAGTTCCCATCAAGTTCCAAAACAAGGATTCTGTGAAAGTTTTATTTCAGCTCTTTATAGATCAAGATTATACAATAGAAATATGATGTGGGCCACAAATCCAAACCACATGTGATTAAACTCTTTAGTAGCTGCATTAAAGGAAGTGAAAAGAAACAGGTGAAAATAATTTTATTAATATATTTTCTTTCACTTAATAGATTCCAAATATTATTTCAACATATAATCAATATTTTAAAGTATCAATATGATACGTTATACTCCTTTTTTTAGCATTAAGTCTTTAAAACTCTGTATTTTTGAGAGAGCACATCTCAATTCAGACTAGCCACACTTCAAGAGCTCAATAACCACCCGTGGCTATTGGCTGTCATTTTAAACAGCACAATCGTAAAATACCTTGATAGTTTTGAAAAGAAAAAAATATCGTTTATCATTTCATAGCCATATGAATGGATCAAGAACATCAAATCTGGTGCTTTCATTTACACAGGTTTCAAAGTTCTCACAATTTCATCACTGGCATTTTAATATGTTTCAAGAATACACATTATATTTTATAACAGGCCATTCCTTTTTTCTTTTACTAGGAATATTTTCTGCAATACCCTGGGATTTTATAGATGTGCTGCACAATTTCCAAACACTGTTATTTCTTCTTTTAAGAATACCAACACTTCCAGCACGAGGCTTAGATGGACTCAATATTTTAATGAGATAACTTGTCTCACAAGATGTGTATATTGATAGAAAAAAACAAACAATATGATCTAATGAAACTACTATTTAAAATTATGTTCCTGGAAGAAAACACTAGACTAGGTATTATTTCTCTTACAACTGATATTTACCAAGAAGAAGAGGAGGAGGAGTAAAACTGAGAGGAGCATAAAAAGGAAGAGCAGGAGGAGGAAGATGAAGAGGATGGGGGCAAAGAAGAAAGAGGAGGAGGAGGAGGAGGAGGAGGAGGGAAAGAATGACAACATGTTCAACAGCAATGAGGAGGAGGAGGGAGAAGAGGTAGGGAGGAGGCGGAGAAGGAAGAGAAAGAAAATCATCAAAGGCATACGCCTTTGACTAGGAATGAGTTTGACATCCTTCCACTGACAGAAAGTTGTTTCTGAAGGCACCCTATTCCTTTCATTCAACCCACAGTTACTACACATTCAACCCCTTGGGGAAGGCATGGCTCTTGCTGAGAGCAATTGCCAACAAAAAGAACAGGTAGCTGGAGCTAGAAAAGACTTTGAGATCCATACAACGCTGAGAAATCCCCTCTGCTGCACCCTGACAGATGTTATCTGCTTAAATACTTCCAATAAACAAGAACCGACTACCTCTGAGGCAGCACATTTTATTTGTAGACTATGGTATTCATTGGAAAGTTCCCTCATGAGGCCACGGTCGATCATTCCTGGGCTCATTGTGCTGGGCTGTCCTCTGGGGACAACATAAATCTGTCCATCTACCTTATAAGAGAATCTCAAAAATATTTTAAAATGTTTTTCTTGTTACCAGAATCATTTTCTTTCTTTCTTTCTTCCTTCTCATAAAACATAATTTTAGCCCCCTTGCCATGTTAATCTTTGTACTTTAAATGTGCACTTGGTGAATTCTAGTTTTAAATGTTTTACTTAGAGCTAAATATTCTAGATACGGTCAGTGATAAATTTATTTGATCATAATTTTTCATGATCTGGGACTTACAAATCTATTAAAGTAGCCTAAGAATAGGCTTACTATTTTATTAACCACACTATAAATTCAGTTCATTCCTTAGAGATATTCATTGAAAAGCTACCATGTATTGAACTAAGTGCTGTGTTTACAAAATAAATAAAACACAGTCTCTTCTTCAAGTAGCTTCCTCTGGTCCAATGGGACAGACAGCAGCTACTATAGACACATGGGTGGTATAGGTACAGAGAAGGAAGGTGCAGCCTAGTCTGGAAAAACATGGAACATATATTAACTGAGCAGTTAAAATCATCATACTTTTTCATCTATAATGTCACCAAGGCAGATTGTTCTGGTACACAGTATGACTTGTACAAAGTATTCACATGACTCTACATGAAGAAATTTATATTTATTCTAGTGAAAATTCATCCTTTTTCATTCATTTCCAACATAGTTTGGAATGTGAATTTTGTCAGACATCTTTTCGGATTTTTCTTTATCTGCAAAGTGGGTACCATGTGTTTCACTCAAGTCATCAATACAATTCTCACAAAGTACTGGGAGAGGCACACTACTAGTACCCCATCTTTAGGCAGAAACCAAATCGCAAATTACCACTTATTAAACCAGCTGTTCACACGTCTGAATCTACACCATGGGTTTCTCATCCAGTTCTTATTTTATCATCTTATTCACAAGGATGGAAAAGAATGCTGTCTCCATATATTTCTGGAAATAATATAATACTCACGCCATTCCCCTGTGCACCAAGCAGTCATATGTAAAGTAGACTTGGATTTGGTTTGCCATCAGTCTTCTTAATGAATATAGGCTCCATTCTGAAGAATGACTGGCGGAAACAGTGTTGGCTGGCTATGAAGCCCTAAGGCTTAACTCGTACAGGTGACAGCCATTTGCTGTCTTCTCTATATAATTAGAAAGGCAGAAAGAAGATTTTAATATAATATATAATAGACATATAATACAATCAAATTATATATATATATATTTATTTGTATTTTAATTTTTATATATAGCATTATATTATAAAGCTTCAATATAATAATTCACCTCAGTCTCCAGTGACTCCCAGCTGTGGAAACAATATCCATGTCTAAAAGAAAAAAAAAAAAATGTGTTTTCACGTCTAAAACAAGGGATTAGGAGGTATTTTCCTATCAAAAACTGTTATATAATGGTCAAATATATTCAGAATGGCTCAACTAACACAATATTTTAGAAACATGATAGGTTAAAAGACTTTTCAGACCTGGTCAGGGAGTTTCACTATAATTTATAGCATTATTTCAAAGAGAAAATGGGTTCTAAAATCCCAATAATGGATTTTTCAAAATAACTCTGTAAAACACAATCCAATTACAGGATTAAATTGCCTGGAGTGTAGTTTCAGTTTCAAAAATTCCAAATGCATATGTGGGTGTGTATTATGAATACTAGTTTGCTTTATATAAATTTCTGTAAAACTTAGAAACGAATGAACTTTGTACCTTTATCAGTGCACATAAATGCATGTAAAGATAAACACAATTATAATTTTAAAAGATTATTATTTTAACCATAACTACACATTTGAATTTATTTTCAATCTGATCCATAATATAAAATAAACTGATTATTTAGAGATTATCATTGATAAAAGATAAAAGATAATTTTCATTACACATTGGGGTATCATTACCACTACTTTCAAAAGTTCAGATTTACAAAAATAATTTCATGTCCTCCGGACATTTTAAAGATGCCCTAAGGAGTAAACTAGATATACATTTTAGGGCCACTTACAGCTAATAAATTCTATTAAAACCATCCAAGTTAGCACTAATTTAAACTATCTCTAGACGAGGCAAGGGATATTTTTCTGTCACATACAAAATATAACTAGGTAGTTCTAACATTTTAATAACACTCAAGATACTGAGTATAAGTATCATAAATGTATAGATTTTTTATTCTTTTGAGGAAATTTTCATAAGCAATATTAAAAAAAAAGTTGTGCTTCTTTCTACAATTATCAATAACACTGTTTACTGAATATTTCTGTATGCCTGACCCTGTATAATACTATTTTTACTAATACTGTCCTAATACAAATACTAATCCTGTACTAATACTGTCCATATTATTTTTTTCATTGAATCTTTAGAACAAAACTATAGGTAAGTATCATTAGTCCCATTTTACAGATGAGAAATTGTGGCTCAGGGCACCGTTTTCTAAGATCCCATAACTAGAAGGAACAGAGTGAAGATCTGATCCTGATTCTCCTTGATTCCAAAGCCTTTGCACTTAACCACTATTATATACTCCCTTTTAAAAATAACATTTGGTGAGAGAGGAAGAATTTCATTATGGTGGTTATGATAATTATTTGATTGTTACTCTGACATGGAGCTACATTATTAGAAAGGGTGTTTGTCACTTCTTTAGCGCTAAGGCGCTTAGAATTTGATTGCTGGGGTCAAGAGGCATTTCACAGATAGAAGTTATAATCATTTAATGATTGAATCCATAGAGGACAATTATTTTGATCACTTCCCTTAGCCAGTGACAGTTGTTCTTTTGCTCAGTTATTTCTATTTTTCTAAGCCCTCTAACAGGCACTTGCCCATCACTAATTCCCATTAGGAGCACTAGTGGCATTGAAGGTTTTCAAGACTTTTCAAGTCTCCCGGATTCTATGCATGACATATGGTTTCGGTAGGGAACTACTGATTGCATGCTGAAGCCTGTTATTTCTTCCACTTTTCACGGCTTTGCTCACAGCGTGCTGGCAGCTGAGCTGCGAATAGGATTTTAAGGTTCAGCATGAGATCCAGGAGCCCTGAAACAACAACAATAATAAAAGTGGGCTCTGGTTTTGTGCTGGAGGCAAGCTCTGCTTTCTGTATTCAGAACTTTTTGAAAGGGAGTACTGGAAGTCAAAGAGACAGGAAATGAAAATGTTACCCAGACCCCAGCTTCTATAAGGAAAAACTCTTGCTCCTTTAAAACTGGATTTTTTTCTAGGTACTGATGTAAGCAAACTACAATACAGCTTTATTTCCTTTTCGTGATGTGAAATGCCACAGTCCCAGCCAAAGTTTTAAGAAATGCCATGACATACATAAAAACGGTCAGTTATGTTGCTGAAATAATCCAGGCCCATGTTTCTCTCCAAAAACACTTTGCTATATTTTACATGAGAAATGACTACAAATGTGTCAGAAGTCCTCCCCAGTGTGAACCCTGGGTCTTGTGACATCGATGGATTAACACTTGTATCCTTCAATTCTAATTGGAATAAAGTCAATGTCTGCCTGAAAAAAAAAAATGATTTCAAGAAAACCAGTGTGCTTTTAACAGCAAAGGCCAAATTCTTTATTGTTACACGAACATGAGAAAGTTCATGTGGGTCTCTGTTTATGTTGGCTACGTGAAATGATCTTACTCATTTGTTTAAGGTATAACACTGACTCTTAGAAACAACCCAAAACAATCAAAAGCAGTAAATTCTTGATGACTGGGCCTACAGCTAAGGTAGAAACAATTTCTGATTCCTAAATATGTGTGATATAACAGAGGAGGAGAGTAGGGCTGGGCTACTAGCATCTTTATTAGCAATAAGTAGTAATGATCCAAGAGGTAGATGACCAAGTGAAAAGACCTGAAGTCACAGGACATGAGGTCACATTATGTCTTTGCCACTTACAAGTTGTTTGATATGAGATAGGCTTCTTAAATTTTCTGAAATATAGTTTCCTCATTCATAACTTAGGGCTTAAAATTATCTATGTCATCTTGGAAAATAACTCTCCATGGGTCTCTCATATTTCTGTACATCTTTTGAGCAAAGGCAGTGGCAACATGTGTTCTGGATTACCTTTTTAGTAATGTTTGTATAGCAAATAGCATTGGAAGTTTAAAAAAAAATCCTGTCTTTCTCTGGGGAAGAGGGAAGATTTGTTTGCTGTCCAGGATAATAAAGATAATGTCTCCCATTGGGGCCAGTGTTGGACAGTTATGTCCCCAGCTTTCTTACAAAAGTTTGTTTTTTTCCTGAAACTTGCGGTTCTCCTGTAATGCAACTCACTGATGTGAAGATGTCACCTGGCCCTCGTTGCATTGTCCTGTAGGAACTGGGGCTCAAGAAACTGGTACAAGTCATATAACTCTGGCAACTGTCATTGTTTGACAATTACACTGACCTTTGTCTCTGAGCCAGAAACTATGGCCAGTATCCATGAAACTATGTAAGATTAACTTGTTAGCTTGTAAGTGGAATGAAATCTCAGACCCTTAATAGTTCTTGACATTCATAAAGTTTCTGTGAACAATTAAAAATGAAAATGCTTGGAAAGATTTAAAGAAGTGTCTTATAAAATAGAAAGTATTCAATTAATCTTGGTTATCATTATTGCTATCAATATGATGATAACAGTGATTTTTATTTTGAATACATTGCTATTACAAGAAACAAATTAAATAACACACTTGCACATTTAATCACTTTAGAAACTTTCTAGAAAAATAGATTGAGTTGTGTTTATATCAAGAAACATTAAACATCTTTGATACTAGTTACCATATATAGGCAATGTAAGCAATTTGCAGCCTACAGAATGAAAAAAAATTGCAATCTATCTATCTGATAAGGAGTTCATATTCAAAATATGTAAGTCATACAACCCAATAGAAAAAAAAATTCTGATTTAAAAATGAGCAGAGGACTTGAATAGACATTTTTCCAAAGAACACATACAAATAGCCAATAGGTATATGAAAAGATCTTCAACATCTAAAAATCTAATAATCAAAAAAATGCCAATCAAAACCAATATGAGATGTGACTTCATATCTGTTAGTATGACTATTATCAATAAGATAGTAACTAACAAGTGTTGGCAAAGTTGTGGAGAAAAGGGAACACTTTTGCACTGTTGGTGAAAATGTAAACTCTGCAGCCACTATGGAAAACAATATTTTTCAAAATATTTTAAAAAAGAACTACCATATGATCCAGCTATCCCACTTCTGGATATATATCTGAAAGAAATGAAATCAGTATTGGAAGAGATGTCTGCATCCTCATGTTCATTCTAACAATATTTGCAATAAACAAAATATGGAAACAATCCAAGTGTCCACTAATGGATGAATTAATAAAGAAAATGTGTTTGTGTGTATGTGCATGTGTGTGAAATGGAATATTATTTATCCATACAAAAGAAAGAAATCCTGCCATCTGTGATAACATGGATGAACTTTGAAGCCATTATGATAAGTAAAATAAGTCAGACAGAAAAACAAACACTGTATGAACCCATTTATATGTGGAATCTAAAAAAGCCAGACTCGTAGAAATAGAGAGTAGAATGGTGGTTTTCATGGAGTTAGCAGGTGAGGGAAATGGGGAGATGTTGGTCAAAGGATACAAACTTCTAGCCATAAGATGGATAAGTTCTGAGGATCTAATGTATAGCATAGTGACTAATGTATAGCATGGTGACTATATATGTGTACTTATATACATATATATCAAAAAAGCATTTTAAAATTCTCTGGCCTCAAAGATCCAAGAGTCTAGTTTGAGAAACAAGACCTAAACCTATGAAAAATGATGTAATAATACAAAATTTGACCTACAATAAAGAAGAGAGTGGATATCATAAAATAATTTGTCATTAATTTGCCAAATAAGTGATATAAATAGTGTTTTGGAATTTAGACAAAAGAGAAATCTGAATGCTTGCTATTCCCAAAGTCTCTCTTTATGGTAGATATTTCCTTATGTCAGGCATTTTATTGATGACCATAATGTCAGTATCTTGGACATGGATGTTTAAAAACCTATGGTACTTGAGTCAAAGTCTTACAAGTCCTAGACAATACCCCAAATTACTGTCTTCTTGATGGTGATATATGAACTCAATCAAATATTCTCTCTGGAGGAGTTTTATTGTGATATTACAGAGAGAGTCAATATATCAAAATGTGATTCAAAATAGAAAAGATACATAAATAGAGAAATAAGTAGAAATAATGATTCAGAAAATCCAGAAATAAGAGGCAAGTCAAGAAGAAGGGGGGACCTTCAAGATGGCAGAGGAGTAAGATGTGGAGATACCTTCCTCCCCACAAATACATCAAAAATACATCTACATGTGGAACAACTCCTACAGAACACCTACATGCTGGCAGAAGACCTCAGACCTCCCAAAAGGCAAGAAACTCCCCATGTACCAGGGTAGGGCAAAAGAAAAAAGAAAAAAAACAGAAAAAAGAATAGGGAAGGGACCTGCATCTCTGGGAGGGAGCTGTGAAGGAGGAAAGGTTTCCACACACTAGGAAGCCCCTTCACTGGTGGAAATGGGAGGGTGGGGTGGGGGTGGGGAAGCTTCGGAGCCACAAAGGTGAGTGCAGCAACAGGGGTGCGGAGGGCAAAGCAGAGAGATTCACGCACAGAGGATCAGTGCCTACCAGCACTCACCAGCCCGAGAGGTTTGTCTGCTCACCGGCCGGGGTGGGTGGAGGCTGGGAGCTGAGGCTCGGGCTTCAGTCGGATCCCAGGGAGAGGGCTGGGGTTGGCGGCATGAACACAGCCTGAAGGGGGCTAGTGAGCTACAGCTACCTGGGAGGGAGTCCAGTCAGTCTGGAACTGCCTAAGAGGCAAGAGACCATTGTTTCAGGGTGCACAAGGAGACGGGATTCAGAGCACCACCTAAACGAGCTCCAGAGATGGGTGCAATCCACGGGTATCAGCACAGACACCAGAGATGGGCATGAGACGCTAAGGCTGCTGCTGCAGCCACCAAGAAGCCTGTGTGCAAGCACAGGTCACTATCCACACCTCCCATCCAGGATCCTGTGCAGTCCCCAATGCCAAGGTCCCATGATCCAGGGGCAACTTCCCTGGAAGAACACACAGCATGCCTCAGGCTGTTGCAACATCACCTGGGCCTCTGTCGCCGCAGGCTCGCCCAGCATCCGTATCCCTCCCTCCCCCAGGCCTGAGTGAGCCAGAGCCCGTGAATCATTCATTCTTTAACCCCCCTCTGGGGTTCTGGGCAGGGAACAGATGCCCTCAGGTGACCTACACACAGAGGCCAAAATTTAACTTTGGGGCCACATCCAAAACTGAACACCAGGAGCTGTGCTAACAAAGAAGAGAAAGGGAAATTTTTCTCCCAACAGCCTCAGGAGCAGCAGATTAAATCTCCACAGTCAACTTGATGTACCATGCATCTCTGAAATACCTGAATATACAACGAATTACCCCAAAATTGAGGCAGCGGACTTTGCCAGAAACTGTAGACTTGGGGTTTGCTTTCTGCATCTAATTTGTTTCTGTTTTATGTTTATCTTAGTGTAGTATTTAGAGCTTATGAACATTGGTAGATATGTATATTGATTTGGTTTAGCTCTTCCTTTTAAAAATAAATTTATATATATATTTCCTTTTTCTCTTTCTGTGAGTGTGTATGTGTATGCTTCTTTGTGTGGTTTTGTCTCTATAGCTTTGCTTTTACCAGTTGTCCTATGGTTCTGTCTGTCCATTGTTTTTTAAATTTTTTATAGTTTTTAGTGCTTGTTGTCATTGATGGATTGCTTTTTTGGTTTGGTTGTGCTCTTCTTTCTTACTTTTTGTTTTTTTATTACTTTTTTATTTTTAATAATATTTTTTTATTTTTTAATAACTTTATTTTATTTTTTTCTTTCTTTCTTTCTTCCTTTTTTCTCCCTTTTCTTCTGAGGCATGTGGCTGACAGGGTCTTGGTACTCTGGCTGGGTGTCAGGCCTGAGCCTCTGAGGGGGAAGAGCTGAGTTCAGGACATTGGTCCACCAGAGACCTCCCAGCCCCATATAAAATCAAACAACGAAAGCTCTCCCAGAGATCTTCATCTCAACACTAAGATCCAGCTACAGTCAACAACCTGCAAGCTACAGTGCTGGACAACCTATGCCAAACAACTAGCAAGACAGGAACACAACCCCACCCATTAGCAGACAGACTGCCTAAGATCATAATAAGTTCACAGACACCCCAAAACACACCACTGGACTTGGTCCTGCCGACAAGAAAGACAAGATCCAGCCTCATCCACCAGAACACAGGAACCAGTCCCCTTCACCAGGAAGCCTACACAACCCATGGAACAAACCTTACCCACTGTGGGCACACACTAAAAATAACAGGAACTACGAACCTGGAGCCTGCAAAATGGAGACCCCCAAACACAGTAAGTTAAGCAAAATGAGAAGACAGAGAAATATGCAGCAGATGAAGGAGCAAAGTAAAAACCCACCAGACTAAACAAATGAAGAGGAAATAGGCAGCCTACCTGAAAAACAATTCAGAGTAATGATAGTAAAGAGGATCCAAAATCTTGGAAATAGAATGGAGATAATACCAAAAATGTTTAACAACAACATGGAGGAACTAAAGAACAAACAAACAATGATGAACTACACAATAAATGAAATAAAAAATTCTCTAGAAAGAATCAATAGCAGAATAACTGAGGCAGAAGAATGGATAAGAGACCTGGAAGATAAAATAGGGGTAATAACTAACGAAGAACAGAATAAAGAAAAAAGAATGAAAAGAATTGAGGACAGTCTCAGAGACCTCTGGGACAAACTTAAATGCATCAACATTTGTATTATAGGGGTCCCAGAAGAAGAGAAAAAGAAAGAGACTTAGAAAATATTTGAAGAGATTATAGTTGAGAACTTTCCTAATATGGGAAAGGAAATAGTCAGTAAACTTCAGGAAGCACAGAGAGTCCCATAAAGGACAAATCCAAGGAGAAACACACCAAGACACATATCAATCAAACTATCAAAAATTAAATACAAAGAAAAAATATTAAAAGCAGCAAGGGAAAAAGCAACAAATAACATACAAGGGAATCCCCATAAGGTTAACAGCTGATCTGTCAGCAGGAACTCTACAAGCCAGAAGGGATTGGCAGGACATATTTAAAGTGAAGAATGGGAAAAACCTACAACCAAGATTAACCCACCCAGCAAGGATCTCATTCAGATTCGACCAAGAAATTAAAACCTTTACAGACAAGCAAAAGCTAAGAGAATTCAACACCACCAAACGAGCCTTACAAAAAGTGCTAAAGGAACTTCTCTAGGCAGGAAACACAAGAGAAGGGAAAGACCTACAAAACAAACCTAAAACAATTAGGAAAATGGTAATAGGAACATACATAATGATAACTACTTTAAATGTAAATGGATTAAATGCACCAACCAAAAGACATAGACTGGCTGAATGGATACAAAAAACAAGACTGATATACATGCTGTCTACAAAAGACCCACTTCAGACCTAGGGATACATACAGACTGAAAGTGAGGGGATGGAAAAAGATATTCCATGCAAATGGAAATCAAAAGAAAGCTGGAGTAGTGATTCTTATATCAGACAAAATAGACTTTAAAATAAAGACTATTACAAGAGACAAAGAAGGACACTACATATTGATCAAGAGATCAATCCAAGAAGAAGATATAACAATTGTAAATATTTATGGACACAACATATGAGCACTTCAATACATAAGGCAAATGTTAACAATCATAAAAGGGGAAATCAACAGTAACACAATAATAATAGGGGACTTTAAGACCCCACTTCCACCAATGGACAGAACATCCAAAATGACAATAAATAAGGAAACACAAGCTTTAAATGATACATTAAACAAGATGGACTTAATTGATATTTATAGGACATACCATCCAAAAACAACAGAATACACTTTCTTCTCAAGTGCTCTTGGAACATTCTTCAGGATAGATGATACCCTGAGTCACAAATCAAGCCTTGGAAATTTAGGAACATTGAAATCGTATCAAGTATCTTTTCCAACCACAACACTATGAGACTAGATATCAATTAGAGGAAAAAAAAAACTTTAAAAAATACAAACACACGGAGGCTAAACATTACACTACTTAAAAACTAAGAGATCACTGAAGAAATCAAAGAAGAAATAAAAAAATACCTAGAAACAAATGACAGTGAAAACATGATGGCCCCAAAACAATGGGATGCAGCAAAAGCAGTTCTAAAAGGGAAGATTATAGCAATAGCATCCTACCTCAAGAAACAAGTAACAGCTCAAATAAACAACCTAACCTTACACCTAAAGCAATTAGAGAAAGAAGAACAAAAAACCCCCAAAGTTGGCAGAAGGAAAGAAATTATAAAGATCAGATCAGAAATAAATGAAAAAGAAAGGAAGAAAATGATAACAAAGATCAATAAAAATAAAATCTGGTTCTTTGAGAAGTTAAACAAAACTGATAAACCATTAGCCAGATTCATCAAGAAAAAAAGGGAAAAGACTCAAATCAACAGAATTAGAAATGAAAAAGGAGAAGTAATAACTGACACTGCAGAAATACAAAGGATCATGAGAGATTACTTCAAGCAACTATATGCCCGTAAAATGGACAACCTGGAAGAAATGGACAAATTCTAAGAAATGCACACCCTTTCAAGACTGAACCAGGAAGAAATAGAAAATATAAACAGACTGATCACAAGTACTGAAATTGAGACTGTGATTAAAAATCTTCCAACAAACAAAAGCCCAGGCCTAGATGGCTTCACAGGCTAATTCTAACAAACATTTAGAGAAGAGCTAAAACCTATCCTTCCCAAACTCTTCTAAAATATAACAGAGGGAGGAACACTCCCAAACTCACTCTACAAGGCCACCATCACCCTGATACCAAAACCAGAAAAATATGTCACAAAGAAAGAAAACTACAGGCAAATATCACTGATGAACATACATGCAAAAATCCTCAACAAAATACTAGCAAACAGAATCCAACAGCACATTAAAAGGATCATACACCATGATCAAGTGGGGTTTATTCCAGGAATGCAAGGATTCTTCAATATATGCAAATCAATCAACATGATAAACCGTATTAACAAACTGAAGGAGAAAAATCATATGATCATCTCAATAGATGGAGAAAAAGCTTTTGACAAAATTCAACACCCATTTATGAAAAAAAACCTCCAGAAAGTGGGCATAGAGGGAACTTACCTCAACATAATAAAGGTCATATATAACAAACCCACAGCCAACATCATTTCCAATGGTGAAAAACTGAAACCATTTCCACTAAGGTCAGGAACAAGACAAGGTTACCCACTCTCACCACTATTATTCAACATAGTTTTTGGAAGTTACAGCCAGAGCAATCAGAGACAAAAAAAATAAATAAAAGGAATAAAAATTGGAAAAGAAGAAGTAAAGCTATCACTGTTTGGAGATGACATGATACTATACATAGAGGAACCTAAAGATGCTACCAGAAAGCTACTAGAGCTAATCAATGAATTTGATGAAGTAGCAGGATACAAAATTAATGCACAGAAATCTCCTGCATTTCTATACACTAATGATGAAAAATCTGAAAAAGAAATTAAGGAAACACTCCCATTTACCAATGCAACAAAAAGAATAAAATACCTAGGAATAAACCTGCCTAAGGAGACAAAAGACCTGTATGCCGAACAATATAAGACACTGATGAAAGAAATTAAAGATGATACAAACAGATGGAGAGATATACCATGTTCTTGGATTGGAAGAATCAACATTGTGAAAATGACTATACTACCCAAAGCAATCTACAAATTCAATGCAATCCCTATCAAACTACCAATGGCATTTTCCACAGAACTAGAACAAAAAATTTCACAATTTGTATGGAAACACAAAAGACCCCAAATAGCCAAAGCAATCTTGAGAAAGAAAAATGGAGCTGTAGGAATCAGACTCCCTGACTTCAGACTATACTAGAAAGTTACAGTCATCAAGACAGTATGGTATTCTCACAAAAACAGAAATATAGATCAATGCAACAGGATAGAAAGCCCAGAGATAAACCCATGCACATATGGTCACTTTATCTTTGATAAAGGAGGCAAGAATATACAATGGAGAAAAGACAGCCTCTTCAATAAGTGCTGCTGGGAAAACTGGACAGCTACCTGTAAAAGGATGAAATTAGAACACTCCATAACCCCATACACAAAAATAAACTCAAAATGGATTAAAGACCTAAATGTAAGGCCAGACACTATAAAACTCTTAGAGGAAAACATTGGCAGAACACTCTATGACATAAATCACAGCAAGATCCTTTTTGACCCACCTCCTAGAGAAATGGAAGTAAAAACAAAAATAAACAATGGGACTAAATGAAACTTAAAAGCTTTTATACAGCAAAGGAAAACATAAAGAAGATGAAAAGACAACCCTCAGAATGGGAGAAAATATGTGCAAACGAAGCAACTGACAAAGGATTAATCTCCCAAATATACAACCGGCTCATGCAGCTCAATATCAAAAAAACAAACAACCCAATCCAAAAATGGGCAGAAGACCTAAGTAGACACTTCTCCAAAGAAGATATACAGATTGCGAACAAACACATGAAAGGATGCTTAACATCACTAATCATTAGAGAAATGCAAATCAAAACTACAATGAGGTATCACCTCACACAGGTCAGAATGGCCATCAGTGAAATATCTGCAAGCAATAAATGCTGGAGAGGGTGTGTAGAAAAGGGAACCCTCTTGCACTGTTGTGGGGATGTAAATTGATACAGCCACTATGGATAACAGTATAGAGGTTCCTTAAAAAACTAAAAATAGAACAACCATATGACCCAGCAATCCCACTACTGGGCATATACCCTGAGAAAACCATAATTCAAAAAGAGTCATGGGGCTTCCCTGGTGGTGTAGTGGTTGAGAGTCTGCCTGCCAATGCAGGGGACATGGGTTTGTGCCCCGGTCCGGGAAGATCCCACATGCCACGGAATGGCTAGGCCCATGAGCCATGGCCACTGAGCCTGCATGTCTAGAGCCTGTGCTCTACAATGGGAGAGGCCACAACAGTGAGAGGCCCGCATACCAAAAAAAAAAAAAAAAAAAAAAAAAAAAAACGAATCATGTATCACAATGTTCATTGAAGCTCTATTTACAATTGCCAGGACATGGAAGCAACCTAAGTGTCCATTGACAGATAAATGGATAAAGAAGATGTGGCACATATATACAATGGAATATTACTCAGCCATAAAAAAGAAATGGAATGGAGTTATTTGTAGTGAGGTGGATGGACCTAGAGTCTGTCATACAGAGTGAAGAAAGTCAGAAAGAGAAAAACAAATACCGTATGCTCTCATATATATATATATATATATATATATATATATATATATATGGAATCTAAAAAAAAATGTTTCTGAAAAACCCAGGTGCAGGAGAGGAATAAAGATGCAGACATAGAAAATGGACTAGAGGACACATGGAGGGGGAAGGGTAAGCTGGGTGAAGTGAGAGAGTGGCATGGACATATATACACTGCCAAATGTAAAATAGCTAGCTAGTGGGAAGCAGCTGCATCCCACAGGGAGATCAGTTCGGTGCTTTGTGTCCACCTAGAGGGGTGGGATAGGGAGGGTGGGAGGGAGATGCAAGAAGAGGGAGATATGTGGATATATGTATATGTGTAGCTGATTCACTTTGTTATACAGCAGTAGCTAACACACCATTGTAAAGCAATTATATTCCAATAAACATGTTAAAAAAAAAAGAGTCAAGAAGAAATGGAGACAAGACAAAGGTGGGACATTAAATCAGGACACCCCTTTCTCAGGACACAAATCAACAACATTGCTGCTTTGTTATCTGAGATCATTCCAGGCTGAGTTGTTGCCATTACATCCGGAAAGTATCAGTTATCAATGAGCTCTTGTTCTGAATTTGCTAGGATTTCTTTGTGCCTCCAATACCTGTCCATTCACTCTTATAAAGTCATCATTAATGAAAGTAGTCTGAATTACCAGCCTGTAGCAATCTGAAAAAAGTCTAACACGTGCGTTCTGGGAATAGCAAAGCCCTTAAAAAGACTTCCCATGCAGGACATAAGCCCCAAATAAGCAAAAACATGCCCAGAGGACAGTGCGGAGACTCATTTGTCTGGAGCAGAGCTTCAGAAGAGATACAACTCTGTACCAAGGTAATGAAGAGCCTTAAGAGCAAGGCTAATGATTCCGAATATTATTCAATTTATAATTAAGAATATGAGATATGTTCTACTTTTTATGCAGAAAGAAAGAAAAGATAAAAGTCTGGTTTTCAGTAGGAGTCATGAGGGCACTAACTTCATGCAGATCCACGAGTGAAAGCGATGATGCTGACAAGCTACTCCAAACCCTGAAAAGCAGGGGTGTAGCCCAGGTTCACTCCACACTAAAAGCAGTGTCTTCTTTCCCTCCCTATTTTCCCTTCTCCTAAGTTTTATATCTATTTTTGTCTTTCTGTCTCTGCATACTCTCACTCGTACATGCTCCCCATTCCCTCCCACCCGCAAATGTAGGAATGAAGGCACTTTCAATTTAAATTCCCTAGTATTCATTTATATAACGCTAACAATTTATATTTCTTTCTTTTAAACTCATTTATATCGAGTTGCTTTTTAATTCTATGTGTCCTAGATCAAAGCTTCTGCTATAAAAGTTTCCGTGGCTCCTGCAGGCTTACCTGAGCACTCTTATTTTTAAAAGGAACCTCCATACTTCTGTCATTGCTTTGCTTTAATATAATTTTCCCATCTATCTTGGCTGCTAATCTACAAACTGTTTTAGGTTAAAATTGTTTTTTAATCATCTCTATTTTCTCAGAGACTGGCACAGTGCCTGCCATGTTAAAGGTACTAAACAATTGTTGAATAAATGAAGCAAATCCTTCACCTCTAGTTTAGCATAAAATTTAAGATATTCACATGTAGAAATCTATAAGAGGCTATGTCATTTGCCAGAATCAATAATCATCATCATTTTTGATTCTGTCACATTAAATGAGATTGCACTGGCTAGTATTGTTCCTTCTTGATTTATATCTTCCCACACATCATTGTCTCATAGCAGCTGGAGCAGTACAAGAGATTTATGTCTTTTCCAAAGGCATAAAAATTAATCTGATTTTTAATTATTTTTTCCAATAGTATATAAGCTTCAATTTAGTTTCTACTTAGGATTAATATTGATTTAAATTACTTTAGTAGTTCCACCTTTTTTAAAAGGAAGCCATGTCACAGCCAACCTCATAAAATTATGGCCTAGTGTTCATTAATATTAATCACAGGCATTAAATTTGAGTTTCTCTTTGAGGTTTAGGAAGGTATAGGTTTAAGCAGAGGAAACAAGTCCTTCCCTGAATTAAACTGAGATCACTACCTAGTGGTCAGAATGGCCCACATTCAATCGCGATGTACTTTCTATTCTATTCCTAACAAAAAATTCTATGGGTGCTCAATCTTACTGTTTACCATGGAGTGTAGTTGGATGCCTTATGCAAATCTTTGGAAGGGCTAGGATGGTTTTAGTACAAGAATAAGGACACCTTGCTGTCTTTTTATATGGAAAACCAACCTGACGCTCATTGTTCAACTGGGCAGTAGAAGGTGCAGAAGACTTCAATATTCCATAAGGTGAACAAGGCAATTCCTGGGACACAAATAGCAAACCTGTAGCATTCATGCCACCAATCCTCTGTTCTGCATCTATGACCAACAAGCTCTTCTTTCCTGCATCTGGACTTAGTTCAAAACCCTCCACAAACAATAACTCCAGGCACTATGACTAGTCACCAGAATTAGAACAAGTATATAAACCTCTTTACATACCTACCCTACGCATAACATGTGCAAAATCTCACTCAAAAAGGTTAAAACTCTCCCACTTTAACTCTAGGTTATAGGACATTATCACTGGATGTGACCATGTCTGTGATTTGCTCACGCAGTGGTGTATCACCGTAGTCACTTACCTTACTTCCTTGATCTCAATATATATGTGTTCAGACATTAATGTTTCTGAAATTGAGGTTTGTACATATAACATGATAGTGTTTGTTGTGTATGATTATATTGTATTCTGTTTTTGTTTTGTTTGATTTGATGTGATTTCACTTGAAAATGTGAAATTGTATTGTGATATTTCATCAGAAGTATACATTTGAAATACATAATGTCAGACATTAACTCACAAGAAATTAAGCTTTATTATAATTAACCAATCAGATTTCAGGAGCATCGTGATGATTTCCAATTTTGTTTGCTTCTGACAGACATTATAACTTAGCAACTAAACCAAAGTAGAAATTGATGTGGCATAACTCTGTAAACATAGGTCAATTGCAAAGTCACAGAGCTCATAGTTTAACATATAATTAACTATAATATTATCTCTAGCATAAAAATAACTAATAATAAGAGGGTATGTGACAAAAGTAGAACATATGAAGTAGGTTTTACGAAACAATAGAAGTAAGTAACTTCGGAAGAATACAACTTGCCTCATTTTTCCATTTGCCTAAGGCCTTGCTAGAAGGAGAGGTACCTATGTTTGGGGAATATATAGACCTTTTCTGCTTTTATCAATAGGTGTATAGAAATATATACACAAATACATATATATATACATATATGTGTCACTTTGCTGAATAAAATGTGTATTTTTATAGTATTCTAAACAAAGACTATAAGCTAAATCTCTTGTCCACATAATTATTGTTTAATTTGAAGTGATAGAAAAGTTAAGTTTATTTTTTCCCGCAGAGAAGTTTACAATCAAATCAGACTGGAATATTTATAGAAAGGGAGAAGTCCATATAGCTATAGTACATCCTCTGGCTAGTAAGAATAAATTAGATAATGCATTTGAAAAAATAGAGGGGAAGTATATAGACTAGATATCCTGTAAAATCTTCCTACAACAAAGCACTGAGAAACTCTAAATAAAACATTACAAAATATTATTGCAAATGCATATTTGTACTCACAAAACAGAAACTCCATAGGCACCAAAAATATAAACTGTAAAGCACACTGATAAATAGGCTTTTAAGTCACAGTGACCAAGGAGTGCTTGTTGATATCAAAAATTTAGAGCTTTGGGTTTCATGGCTGGTTGGGTCAGGAGATAAGCCCTTGGATCCTATAATTTAGGGAACTGTGATGGAGACTTCTGTATGAAGTCAGGACCCTTGAAAGTATACACCTTTAGGAAAAGAGAATATTGGATAAAATATCACTCATGAGCAAAGGGAGATTTATTTTCTCTATCTGAGAAAGCCTCTGAAAATTTATTACCACAGTTTTGCTCTCACACAGATGCTAGCTTTTAATATATTCTACCTGAATGTTGGTCGTAGATATCTCAAGAGAAACATTAAATTAAATTAAATTGATTCTGGATTGGTAAAGTTTCTATATACATGACCGAAAGAAGTTCACATTCTTCCTGGATGGATGTACCCTCACAACAAGCCTTGGTATTCCCAAACATAAACTCAGTCAAATCTGAATTCACAACCCCAAATTGCAAAATACCTAAGAAAGCAAGTCACCATAAAGTAGAGGTGGGAAAAATCAATTAAATAAAAGCAGATTTTCACTCCCCATGACTGAAGATATTAGAATTCCTGGATCTTGAATACAAAAGCATATGTTTAATATGTTTAATAGAAAGAAAATATGTATTTTAAATGAACAAGAAAGAAGATACCACTGAAAAAATAGGCAATTTTTCAAAAAACCAAGTAGAAATCCTACAAATTAAAAAATTCAACATAGAAAAATTCAGTGGATCAGATAAATAGCCACTTAGACTAAAGCTAAAGAGAATTGTGATCTGGAAAAAAGATCTGAGGAAATCAACTAGAATACAACATAGAAAGTCTAAGAGGTAAAAGATTTGAAAATATATGAATGAACTAAAGAGACAAAATAAAATATAACAAAAATCAAATAGGAATTAAAAATAATTGAATAGAAAAATAAAGGGGATATATATTCAATGCTATAATGCTTAAAGTCTTACAATACTTGATGTAAGATATGAATACTCAGAGTCAGGACATATGTAAAGTAGAATTAAGTAGAAAAAAGAAAATAGAAAATTATAATGAGACCTGTCACAGTAACACTGTAGACCACCAAAGACAAAAAGAAGAGCTCAAAGCTTCCAAAAAGAAAAAAGGTTCGCTTCAAAGACAATGAAAATTATTTTCCAGGTGTTAAGAGGAAATAATCATCAACCAGCTATGTTTCATTTTCATTAAAGGATAAGTGCTAAATATATAGAATTTCAAAAAAAACGATATTTTTATCACTAATGTATCATTAATAAAAGCTATAATTTAAGAAGGAAAATAATTGTGGAAGGGATGTCTGAGAGTAGAAAGACAAGTAAATAAATTGGGGTATCAAAACTAATATCAACAACATGTAAAACAATAATAATATGTACTTTACGACATTAAAACACAGATAAAACTACTATACTAGACAACAATGTAAGATAAAGAAGATATTTAATCAAAGAGAAGGCTTTTCATGCCTTTGGATCATTCAAGAGGAAGCTCCAGTAATTGATTTACCTTAAGCATTATTAAAGTAAGATTTGTGTATTAATATTTTTAGGTAATTACCCTATAAAAATAGTCTGTATAATTCTACACTAGTGCATGAAAAAAATGGAACTAAAAATTCAGTTAATTCATAAAGAGGAAAAACAGGTGAAATACAAAAGCAGAGAAAAAACAGAACAAATTAAAAGCATAAAATACTATAGTAGAAATGAATTCACACATATCACTGAGCTCAATAAATAGAAGGGTTTAAAATAGACACACTCAAGATAAATTAATATATTATGGTTGAAAGTAAATAACAAAAGTAGATCTAAAAGGAAAAAAACAAAATAAAAATTATTTTAGCATATTATTACCATATAAATATACTTTAAGGAAAAATGCATTATTAATCACAAATAGGATAAATATATAATGATAAAATTTGAGTTAATAGAAAAATAGACATTGTAACATTGATGCATGAAATAATATAACTGAAGTATGTATAAATAAAAAGTTGACATAATTACAAGAAGAAATAGAAAAATTCATCATATATAATTAAAATTCAACTCTTTCAGGTAATTGATAGGCCAAGCAGAAAACAAATTTATAAGGCAATAGAAGATTTAAGTCGCACTGTTAGTAAACTTGACTTAGTGAATATACAACCCCAAATCCAACAATTCTCCCATCTGTAAACACAAACGGAGCATTTTGTTTTGTTTTGTTTTTCGGTACGCGGGCCTCTCACTGTTGTGGCCTCTCCCGTTGCGAAGCACAGACTCCGGACGCGCAGGCTCAGCAGCCATGGCTCATGGGCCCAGCTGCTCCGCGGCCTGTGGGATCTTTCCAGACCGGGGCACGAACCCGTGTCCCCTGCATCGGCAGGCGGACTCTCAGCCACTGCGCCACCAGGGAAGCCCAGAGCATTTTTTTTAAATGACCAAATATCCTAGACCTACACTTTCCAATATGATAGCTACTAGCCACAGGTGGATATTTAAATTTAAATTGATTAAAATTATATAAAATAAAAAATTAAGTGCTTCAGTCACATTAGTCACATTTCAAGGGCTAAGTAACCACATGTGGCTATTGGCCACTATATAGGGCAGGAAAGACACAGAATATTGACATCACTGCCAACAGTTCCACTGTACAACACTGCTCTGGAAAAATATTAAAATATTTCTGCAATGCTAACCATAGAGGAAATTACTGCAAGTTCAAATAAATATCAACTTTGAAGAAGCACGTGTCCTGTTATATCCAAGCCAATTTAAAAAAATAATATCTTTGGTGTAGAAGTTATTTCGTGGGTTTCAAATGAAACAGAAAAAATAAATGAGAGAATTGAGAAAAGGATTGCATTATGCATAAAATCCAATAAACAAATGATCAAATGATTAAGTAAGTCACAAAGGATTAGAGAGAAATGGTAAAGAGTCACACTCACCAACTAGCATTGCTTAAATAAGAAAAAGCATAATTTTAACCTGATGGACTTTGGGAAGTCCAAATAAACAGGAGGCCTGTTCTAGATATTTTTGGCTAAAATATACAGATTAGATCACTTTTCTATTCTTTCACAGGATCCTATACCCAGAAATAAACCCACACATATATGTTCAACTGATCTTCAACGTGGATGCCAAGAAGATCCCAACAGGGAAAAGATAGTCTTCAACAAATAATGTTAGAAAAACTAGATATCCACATGCAAAATAATGAAATTGGACAATACACAAAAATCAATTCAAAATGGATTAGAGATTTAAACATTAGACCTGAAACTATAAAACTCCTAAAAGGAAACACAGGGGAAGAGCTTCATGACAATGGTTTTGGCGATAATTTCATGACACCAAAATCACAGGCAACAATTGCAAAATGGACTACATCAAACTAGAAAGCTTCTGCAAAGCAAAGCAAACAGTCAAAAGAGGGAGAGGCAAATTAGGGAATAGGAGAAAATATTTGTAAACCATATGTCTGATAAGGAGTAATTTTCCAAAACATATAAGGAACACCTTCAACTCAATAGCAAACTAATACTTGATTAATAAATGAGGTAAGTTCTTAAATGGACATTTCTCCTAAGAAGACATACGAATTGCCAGAAGGTATATAAAAAGATGTTCAACATCACTAAGCATCAGGGAATACAAATCAAAACTACAAAGAGATATCCCTCATGCTGGTCAGGATAGCCATTATTAGAAAAAAAGAAAAGAAAAAAAGACAAGTGTTAGTGAGGATGTGGAGAATTTTGAACTTTTGCACACTGTTGGTGGGAATGCAAAATGGTGCAGCCACTATGGAAAACAGTATGCAGCTTCCTCAAAAACTTAAAAATAGAACTCCTATGTAATCCAGCAATCCAACTCCTGGGTATATATTCAAGGGAGTTAAAATCAAGATATTGAAGACACATTAGTACTCCCATATTCACTGAAGCACTATTTACAACACTTACCATGTGGAAACAACCTAAATATCCATCAATGGATAAATGGATTTTAAAAATATGGTGTATATATGTACAAAGGAATATTATTCAGCCTTTCAAAAGAAGGAAATCCTGCAATATGTGATAATGACAATATGGATGAAACTTAGGGACCCCATGCTAAGTGAAATAAGCCAGTTACAGAAGGACAAATACTGCATTGTTTCACTTATATGAAGTATCTAAAGTGGTCAAATTCATAGAAGCAAAGAATAAAACGATGGTTGCTAGAGACTGGGGGGGAAGAGCCAATGGGGAGTTGCTAATCAAGAGGTATAAAATTTCAGTTATGTAAGATGAATAAGTTCTAGAGATCTGCTGTACAGCATCATGTCTATAGATAACAATGCTGTATTATACACTTAAAATCTGTTAAGGGGATAGATCTCATATTAAGTGTTTTATGCAATAAACAATAATTAAAAAATACTACAGATGAATCAAATATACAGTGAACCAATGTAGCCTAAACTAAAGCTGACCCCAATTCCATGGTTTGGCCACAGACTGTGGTTCTCTTAAAGGCTGAATACACATCTGGATGATATCTCATCTAACTCTTCACCTTATTAACTCCTGAACTCCTCTTTCAGGTCTCAGAATAAATAATTTAAAATTTCTCTGCATCCCTAGGTCCTAGAACAGGGTCTGCCACATAGTTGGGGCTCAGAGAATAATGGTTGAGTATAGAAAGGGATAGATGAATGGGTAGAAGACTCCAAATCCAACATGATTCCATGTTCTATTTTCAGTGTCAAAGTGTAAGAGGTTATAGGTGGAAGAGGTGACGAATTTCTGGTCATAACCAATCATACTTTCATGTCTCCTCCTGGGGGAATTCTCATTCCCTTTCCTCTCCAGACACCCAGAGTCCTGGAATTAACCCCTATTGAACTAGAGAAACTTTAGCTGCATATCCAATGCAACCACGATGTTTTTCAACAGAAATCTGCATTCTATTTTTAAACAAGAAAGAGAGTTGTCTACTGAGACTCTCTTCATCACAAGTGAGAGAAATCCAACTAAAACAAGCTTAAACCAAAATGCTAATATATTTACAAATAGTCAGGTCTTATGCATGAAGAATAGGAGTGCAGTTGGTTAACAGGGTTTCCAGTACCACCAGAGTTACCTTTCCTTTTGCTTCATTCCCTCTGTCTTGTTTGCCATAGCATGTTTACCCAGGGGAGAATTTGGCCAAGCTTCAGTGATGTGCCCTTGGCCAACTTTGGTGAATTGCCAATGCCTGTGCCAATTAATTGTGGCCAAAAGAGAGTGTGTGTGGTGGAGGGGGGCGGCGGGGAGGACGGATGATCTGTAAGGAAAAGGAAGCTCCTCTGCAACTATGTTGAATGGGAGGGGGGAGTTTGCCTGGAAATGGGACAGGACAGAACACTGGGCAGACAAAAGCAATAGGCGCCTAACATCTGATTGGAGGTGTTGTCTGACTATTCTTCCAGGTGCATTGATATAGAGACAAACTGAGCCTGGATAAAACAGTCCATATGCATTTTGCACTGTTTCTTCACATTAAAAACAACTAAAACAAGACATTTTGCAATATGCATTGAAAAGTGTTTGGTTCTGACACATGTAGGAATACCTCTTACATTACTCAAATATTCCACATGTCCAGAGTTTCCCTAACTGCTTTGACCTGCTTCAGTATTTTCACTTTTGACAGCTATGCAATGCCACAGAATCAGCTTGGTATTTGTACTGGGTTCCTAAAATCCATTCATCTAGCATTGATATTATGAGCCCCAGCCTTAAACATTGTGGTGATCTACCAAAATTCCTGCTTCAAATTTCCATAAAGCTATAAGAAAGGGAGTTGGAGTTACATAACTGTCACAAAGACTATTGCTAAACCACAGGGTTCATTCAAGTGTCCCAGGGCATAAACATGAAATAAAAGCAGATAATATGAAAAAATTATAAATTCAATAAATAAAGTATGGATGGGCCAGAACAATACTAAGGACAATCTGTAAAATGCTTTTAATAACCATGACTCTTGGATGCAAACAGAATCTGATTTGTCTGAAAGATATTTTTTTCCCTGTAATGATGAAGCAACACTCAGTAAAGCCTTGTTTACTCACTCAATATGTTTTGTATAAGTAGAACATTTAAAGAACGTTGCTTTCCAGATATAATATGCAAGGAAATGCTTGCATCATAGGAGCATGTCCTTAGTGACCTGGGGATATTTATTCACTTCAAAAATAAATTTACTACAGTAAGGAATAGGTCCCAAATTATTCAATAAAAAGGAAATGATCTTCACTAAATTTTTTGATCAATATATACCCTTTGCTTATTCCTCATTATAATGCTGTCAATATTCAGAGAGAAAGGATGAACACAAAACAAACTGCAGGACCTGCAGCTTCAGGAGGATATTTGCCATTTGGAGACAATGCATTGCTCATAGTAGATTGGTATGTTTCCCTCTAGTGGTTAAAAGGCATTTAACTCTATCAACCAAGTCATCTTTTGAGAAACAAATTGGGAATCAAGAACAAGGCAGCATTTAGCGAGGCAAAAATTAACATGGGTCTTAAATTAAATGATCTGCAAGTAGAATCAAGTCTGGTTATTACGAAAAAACTAATTCATAGTTTAAATACCTGATCAATTTCCACAAGATGAACAAGGACTGGGGCTGATGAGAGAGGCTGATGATGAGTAAGGAAATGAAAAATCAGAAGGGGAAACAATTAAAATACTTAGTACAACCAATTCATTTCAGTGTGGCATGAGATTAGTAAGGAAGCAAGATTAGCAATTTTTAATAACATGTTGCATTACTTATTTAAAAATCCCTATTAAAATAATTTCATTTTTGAAAATCAGAATTCATATACTGGCTTCATTCCAATGATGACTGATTGTATTTCTCTTGGGACCCTGTCGCCTTAGGGTGGGCATGGTTATACTTCACAAGGAAGAGAAGCAGTGACACTCTAATCACAGCAATCATTTGCCGAAATATATCACCAGGCCTAAAATATTCCACTAGGTGAGACAAAGTAGTAGTTTGTGACACTGGTTGCATTTAACTCTTTAAAATGCAAGACAATTACACAAAAGACTGTATCTCCCTTCTTCTAAATACTATGAGCCTGTTAGGATATTGACAATCAACTCAACAGCAAATGCCACACCAGCTCCAAATATGCACGCTAGGGTTTCTTGAGCAATCAAACTTGCTGAAATTAAGGGTCAAAAGATCAGCACTGTAACTTTAGGCAACCCAGGGGAAGACAACAATCTTCCACCTTTGTTGTATTCTGTGAACTGGCCATGATCACAGAATGTGAAAAACAGCTATCAGATCACAGGATCATTTCTGCACCAGAAAGCACCTGCAGTTATTATGTACAAAAGAGGCTCACAATGCCAGGCTTTCAGAAGCATAATAAAGCAAGCTGGCCTTCCAACTTCTCCTAGGGAAATACGTGCACGATATAGAGCAAAGAAAATGCCCATGATACAGACACACACATACAAATCCTTCCCAACTCAACTATTCAGAGTTTGTTTTACACTGTGAATTATTGAAGGAGCGTGAAAAAGAGAAGCCTTGAAATTATCAGCTCATCACCCATAAGGAGGCTAGAGATCCCAAGGAGGAAGGTTGAACAAAAAAGAAACAATTATTCTATAAATCCTCTTTGTGTTTAACAGGTTATAAACAACGCACCCAATAAATTTATCTTGCCTTTCTAAGACAAATTAACAGAGGGAAATAGAACTGCATTAAATTATTGACCATTTACTTCATATATTTAGTCATTGTCCACAATGAGCTGTAGAAAAAATACAAGGGGTCCCAACCTTCTAGAAAATGGAATCAATAAGACAGACACATACACAAATATGCTATTTTAATTTATATTTTGTTTCTCTTTAGCAGAAACTGTACAAAGCTACAGGAGATTAAACAGAGATTTCTTGGTTCTTTTAGAAACCTTAGAGAAGGTTATCAGTTGTGAAACCCAAGCTATGAAAATTCAAAATACACCTCTTTTTCCATATTGTGGTCAGCTAAAATAGATTAGTCACAAAATACGTTAATTACTGAGTCATGTCAGAACAAGGCAAAGGTGTGTATAAAATCTTAATCAAATCTTGTGCAAAAGGTAATGTGTAAAAGGTTTCGACCAATAATATAGCACCTTAAAAAGCTGAAGTTATTTTGACCTTATTTTGATTTATTTCTAATTTTCCATCAAGTTTAGGGAAATTTATAAAATCTGAAACTTTTTTTGGAATTCTTTAGCATAGATGAGGTTACAGGATGGGAAGAAATTCATGTAATGCATACTGATATCTATTTAATAAGCTATTTCAGGGATCTGAAATATCATCTGGCCTTTCTAGTTGACGTGACATTAAAAATGAAGCTTGTGTTTTGCATGCAGGATGCTTAATTTAGTCATTGCCATTGCATAGAATGATAGGTATATATAAATAGAAGTCATCAGTGTGTACATCATAATCATCCTGGGAGAAATCCTATACTATGCTTGAAAAATGGAGTTTTTAATCTCTCTTTTGATTGTAATACTGAGGTCTCTCTTTTGACTGTAATATTGAGCCGAGCCAGAGCTGGAACTTAAGTTTCTTGACAAAGTCCTGTTAAAGTGAACAAAATAAATAAATAAATAAGGAGATCTTGGTAAAATGCTATCTCACTGGAAGACAGAAGATGGGTGATGAGAAAGGAGGAAGCTGTGGTAAAGGGAAGGTACAGATGAAAAAAATAAAAGGCCAGCAAATGGAAAATGGATGGCAGGCTCACAGCACTTCTAGAATATCCTTCATGAAAATAAAAGACCAATTGTCAAGAATACATATTAGAACTGTATCATGCTGTTTTTCTCCCACAGTATACTAATTTCATTTTTTGAAGAATGTGGGAGGACTTTCTCTCTCTTCACGTCCTAGAAATTATTCTATACTGAGAGCTGCCTTACGGACAAAGAAAGGCATACAAAGAAGCAGGGGCATTAGTATTTACCAGGATGTACACAGGATGATGCCTCATAGAGGTAAGGAGTGTCCTGGCCAGGAGCCAGGATGACAAGCTCCAGCCACCAAGCAGTGAGTCAAGTGCAAGACAACTACACAGACAAATGCAGCAGTCAACCAATTATTTTTGCTAAACAGAAATGTTTACGCCACAGTAACAAGTTAGCTTATTTTCCCCCTGCTAGATGGCTATTTCCTGGGCAATTCCCTGGGTAGGGTGGGGGCATGGAAATGCCTTCTATCATAGAATGGAAAAGTGAGATTGAAGGGTTGCTTGTTTTTTCTGTTTGTTTTTTTTTGTGTGTGGTATGCGGGCCTCTCACTGTTGTGGCCTCTCCCGTTGGGGAGCACAGGCTCCGGACGCACAGGCTCAGTGGCCATGGCTCACGGGCCCAGCCGCTCTGCGGCATGTGGGATCTTCCCAGGCCGAGGCACGAACCTGTGTCCCCTGCATCGGCAGGCGGACTCCCAACCACTGCGCCACCAGGGAAGCCCGAGATTAAGGGTTTTTAAGTGCCCTTACAAGAAGTCAAAAAGAGAAAGCAGAAGAGCCTTCCTTTCTAATTGCAGCAAGAGGCTGCTTTTGGCCCCTGCCTTTTTATGTTGAGATTGGAAGGACTCTAAAGGATTTTCAGTATGTCAAATATACCTCTAAAATGTCCCCCAGCACTGATGTGCTGATTAATTCTTCACAAGTACCATAAATGGCATGCTGATTATGAAAGTGAGGAAGCATTTGTTTACTTATCTCTATGACTTCTAACGGAACTTAGGTTGTGGAGTATTGTACTGTTTATTAGTATATCTATTTTAAAATATTACCCTCTTCTCATCAATATGCTTTTTCTTTCATACATTCTAAAGCACTCTCTCTTCCTTCTCTCCTTTTCCTCCTCCTTCTCCTTCTTCTTTCTCTCTCTTTCTCATTCCCTCCCTTTTTCTCTTTCTACCTTTCTCCCTCTCCCTTTCCCTCTCACTCTTTTATACAGCAGGACAGGTAGAGAATCAAACTGTCATCCCAACTAAGTAGATGACATACCAGTGAACCATACACCAGACACAAGAGATGGGCATGCTCCTGCTTTATCTACACTTTCATCATCAAAACTGAAGAATTCAATAAACTGGAAAGAATGCTTTTGAAAGTTTATAAAGGAAAGCTATTCCTCACATTTTACAGGCTTGGCTTAAAATAGCTACATTCGGTGCCCATATTAAGTACATAGTCCACCTAATTAACAATGTACACCTCAACTATCCTAAATATAATTTAGAGAAATTCGTTTATCCAAGGTTTTACTAGTGAATTCAGAAACCTCCCCATAAGTTCCTTCTAACACAAGTTTGGGAAGCACTGTGGCCTTTACCTACAAACCCAATACAGTGTTTCAATATTTTTCTACTAGTCTGAGAAGGCAGCTCTAATTGATGAAGTACAGTTCCTAGACTATGTAATCGAATTGGGCCAAAGATCAATTTTCTGTCCAAAAGATAACAGGACATAAAGAACACACAAAAACAAGATGGCTCTTTCCAAGGAAAGGAATCAATACTACAGTCTACTTCCTCCCACCCCATCTTATTTCTGAACCACTGCAGAAGAATAGAAATTCATAATGATTTTCCTGCCTATAGCATCCTCACGGCTTGGGTATAAGGTGCACTAGAACAGGTTACATTTAGAGCAGAGAGGGTTTCCCCAGCTGTGAGGAGATCACAGATGGGCATTACCTGGGAGGCAGAAGCAGCATTATTAGCTCAGTGGGTAAAGAGAGGTGGCATTTCAATTCAAGAAGAATGAAAAGGGAAATCGCAGCCTCCTTCAAGATTCTACATGGGCAGTTAACATTACGTAAGGGTCAAGGAAGCTAAACCCAAAGTCTCCTGTATCCACGCCGGAAAAGGAACAAAGCATTAAGAGCCATAAGAGAAGTCAAGGCCAGGCTGACCACAGTCCTCAGGGAGTTCTCGGTGTCCCTACACAATCTGCGTACCCAATGTTGGATTATACGTGCTATCTATTTTCTGTGAATTAAACCTCTTAGTATAACTTTCTGGCAGAACTATATGTCCTACAATTCACATATTTCCCAGAGTGCTGTAAGGTAGCAAGAGTTGAATATGTCACCCAGCAATATTGCTGTAAACTAATGACCTGAGGGAATTCATGAAAGGTTGCATAGATTACTATGCCTCAACGATAAAGTAATGAGACCGGTCTCTACAAAGCATACATTAAAAATACCATCTATCTAGATCTATCTGGTGTGTATTGACTTATGCACACATTTTAGAAGATGTGTGCAAATCTCACCTGGCTCAATTCTTTCCTCTTTACAAAGTCTTCCCTTACAACAGAGCTGAACATCATGTTTCTGTCCTCTGGACTTATTTTGCCTGCCACTCATTTAGAAGCTAGTATTTATGCAGCTACTAGCTGTTATCTTGTTATGTGCATGTGTATTACCCATTCACAACTGCCTTCCCATTATTAATCTATTATTGCATAACAAATTACCCCCAAACCTAGCAGCTTAAAACAATATTTATTATTTCACCCAGTTTTTGAGAGTCAGGCATCTGGTCATGGCTTAGCTGGGTGGCTAACTCAGTGTGGCTCATGTGGGTTCAGCAGAGCTGTCAGTCAGGGATCTAGTCATCGGAAGTCATTACCTGGGCTGGTTTAGTTCCTCACTGGCCAGAGACCTCAATTCTTCACCATGTGGACCACGGCATATGGTGGCTCATGACAAAAGGAGCTTCATCTAGAGCAAGTTGCTGAAAGAGAGAGAGAGGGCGGTATAACCAAGAGGGAAGCCATGGTTTATTTTATAACACAATCTCAGAAAAGACAGGATCATCACTTCTACCGTAGTCTATTATTCACATAAACCATGTGGGAAGAGATTACACAACTGTGTGAATCCAGGCGACAGTGATTGTTGGAAACCATTTAGCAATCAGCTACCACAAAAACGGTTTCTTTCTACCACTCCCCCTGTCAGAGATTCTAACATGAGGGCTTGCTTGGAATGAGTCAATTAATATTTGTTATATATATGATTATCCGCCATACCCTCAAAATATATTATTCAGTTACTCTTTTATTCTTCACCAAGTGTCGCTGCATTTAAGCACATTGATAATATAACATAATAATATTCTCAATCTGTTTATTAACAATTACAATAATTTGACTAGAACTGAAATGATAGAGGTACATTTTTACCATGAACAAATAAATGACCTTTAGTTAAATTATTCAGTCTCATTTTGTCTTTATTTCTCAATATTTATTCCTACAAGAAATATTTATTGACCATTTACTAGCTGCCAGGGACATGAAACTACTATACACTTTGATGAATATTATGGTAAGGAAAATAAAGAGTCATGTCATGAATCAGAGAATACTTTTCTCTACAATATTTAGCAAAATTGAAAAATATGAAATGTAAGATAAAAAACAAGCCTATAAATATGTTATCATTTCAAAGAAAGTTAAATCATGTTTCTACAAGCTTGTGATAGTGTTGATTGTACTAAAATTTGGGACAATTGGATCTGCTAGTAGAAACATAGATACGAGTTCCCACATATACTATTATTAAAAGGGAAAAAAATGAGCATAGAGTAACATGAAGAAGCTGTACTAGCAGATGCTGTTCATAATTCTCCAACTATTCATTTCATTTTCTTTCATAAGAGATCTCAATACTGCTCAGATTTCTACCTTTCTCCACACAATTCAGAGCCTTAAGGATTGTACTGATAAGTTTTATTTGAGTGCTTAGTTCAAATTATCAGTTTTCCATTTAGCCTGAAAATATCATGGATACAGCGGCAAGGTTGGCCTTAGGAAAAATTTGGAATTAAGTGTGACACTTACCCTCTGTAGTGGATTAAACAGAGGTCTCCAGAAGATACGTTTATGTCCTCATCCCTGGCATCAGTAAATGTGACATTATTTGGAAAAAGACCTTGCAGATGTAATAATTAGGTTTAAGATGTCAAGATGAGATCATCCTGGATAATTGGACCCAAAATCCAATGACAGTTTCCTTGTAAGAGACACGAAGGAGAGACACACAGAGAAAAAAGGAGAAGTTATGTGAAGATAGTGGCAGAGACTGAAGTTATGAAGCCATGGAAGTTAAGAAACTCCTGGAGCCACCAGAAGCTGGAAGAGGTAAGAAAAGTTTCTCTGCTGGAGACTTCAGGAGAGAACAAAGCTCTGTGATAACAGAACACAAATCTACCAGTTTCAGACTTCTGGCCTCCAGAATGGTGAGAAAACAAATTTCAGTTGTTTTAAGCCAAGTAGCTGGTGGTGTTTGTTACAGCAGCCCTAGGAAATTAATACACCTTCCAACCTAAATAGTGTCCCAACATTAATTTACATGGTTTTTTTTTCAGTAAGCTCAGCCTTTCCTAAAGCCAACACGAATAAATGCCAATACCTGCACTAACCCATCTCCATGCCAACAACTGCACTAACACTTCCAACACCAACACCTGCACCACTCAGGATTCTCTTCTCCAACGGGTGAGCCAGCCCATCAGCAAACTAATTCAAGCAATTGGTTAATGGGTATAGCTACATCAATTGATTCATTACTGTGCTACCTTTTTCAGATGACATAATTAGAAGCGAGACCTTTCTAACGGTCCCATTTTCATTGTATTAACAGACTCAGAGCAGGTCAGTGTTTAATGAACTCAGCTCTCACCACTTTGCAGAAGATGAATGAAAGAAAATATTTCAGTAACAGAAACATATTGTCTGGACTTCCCTGGTGGCACAGTGATTAAGAATCCGCCAGCCAATGCAGGGGACACGGGGTTGAGCCCTGGTCGGAGAAGATCCCACATGCCGCAGAGCAAATAAGCCCTTGTGCCACAACTACTGAGGCTGTGCTCTAGAACCTGTGAGCCACAACTACTGATCCCAAGTGCCACAACTACGGAAGCCCAGGTGCCTGGAGCCTGTACTCCACAACAAAAGAAACCACCGCAATGAGAAGCCTGCGCACCTCACCGAAGAGTAGCCCCCGCTCGCCACAACTAGAGAAATCCCGTGCACAGCAGTGAAGAGCAAACACAGCCAAAAGTAAATAAATAAATAAAAATTTATCTTTTAAAAAAACATATTGTCTGAAAGGAAGTCGTGACAAGAGTAGAGAATGAGAAAAACAAAGCAGATACTGATTGAAAGCTTGCAAAGTAGTGTTTTCCAGAGTGTCGTTCAAAGAACAATAGTTTTAGAAAAAGTTCTCCGGGAAAAGTGGTTATCTGGTCAATTAAGTTAATCTGTAATACTGTACTTTGAAAGTAAAAATATATAATGATTTCAAAATGTTATGTTGTTTAAAAATAAGAGGAAAAATAGAGAGCGTGCGTGCACGAGAGAGAGAGAGAGACAGGGACTCAGCTTGATTATCCCAGTACATATAGTGGTAACTAGTTTGGGTTATTGTATCAAAGTAGAAAAACTTTGGAGTAACATAGACAAATCTGTTTCTGATCCACTACTTAACTAGTTAAGTAATCTTCAGCAAATTACTTAGCAGTTTTAGTTTCCTCACATGTAAAATAAGGAAATGATGCCTATTAAGTTATCTTGTGATCATTTGTTATAATTCATGTGAAACACTTGTACTTCTTCAATGAGATGTTTCCTATAGCCATAAATTCTCAGTCAATGGTTATTATTATATTTTATTATTTTTGTGGTTATTATGGTGGTCAGTACCACCATATGGTAGCCAGCATCCCCACTGCCACCCATTACATGCACGGAAATGCAATTATCTGAGAGAATATTGCTTCAAAATAAAAATAATAAAAATAATCCCAGCAGAGATAGCAAAGTAGAGAGGGCTATTGCTTCAGCAGTGGAAAACTCCTCAGAAAACTGAAGGAATTTATTAACATATATATCTAAAGAAAGCATCAATCTATCAAATAGGGCACTGCACAGCCTGGAAAGCAGGAAAAGGAGTAAAATTAAGAAAAAGTTTGGCACTGATGTCCAAAGGTCCTCAAATATTCTGGTGCTTGAGGCAAAGTCAACCTGATTGTTGAAATGACTGTGGAGTCATAGCCTTAAAATTGTCCTAAAATGACTTAAAATGTCTTTGTCCTTTTGACGGTCCTTAGTTGTAAATGTTTGTATCAAGCGACCAAGCTACCTTATCCTGGTACCATTAAATACTGGATTTATCTAACTTTCTGTACTGAGTTGAATGGTGTGCCCCCAAATTTCATATCCACTTGGAGTCTGTGAAGGTGATCTTATGTGAAAATAGGGTCTTTGCTGATGTAATCAAGTTAAAATAAGGTTATCTGGATTAGGCTGGGCCCTAACTCCAATAAGATTGGTTCCCTTTAAGAAAAGGGAAATTTGGACACATAAACACACAGGGAGAACTCCATATGACAATGCAGCAGATGTCAGTGATGCATCTACAAGCCAAGGAACAGCAATAATTGCCAAACCCGAGAAACTAGGAAGAGGCAAAAAAAAAAAAAACAAAAACAAAAAACAAAACCAAAAACCTAAAAAACAATAAAAACAACTTTTCCTGGAGGCTACAGGGTGTATGGCCCTGCCTACACCTTGATTTCAAATTTCTAGACTACAAAACTAACTAGACTAAATTTGTGATAATCTATTACAGGAGCCCTGAGAAAGCACATCCTGTTCATCAAGTTCTCTGGACAAGTTTCCCAAGTAAGTAAACATATACATGGAAATATTAATACTTAAGTACACATAAATTTTTCCAGTTCCTGTCTCTATGATAACGATTTTGTATTTGCAAATTGGTATTATAGCTTTTATCCATCAACCTTATGAACTTTTTAAACACAATCTGCCACTGAAAGATAAACCTGCTCTTATAGGATGTGGACAATAACAGGTTTGTGAAGGTACTATCCTATGGCAGGAGATAATGTATGAAGCCCCTCTTTAGAGCCTCTAGGGCTTGTGGTCTTGCTCTTGCTGATCCCAGTTCTCTGCTTGACACCATATGCCCCTCCTGATACCTTTGTTGGCAGAGCAGCAAAGAATTTTTCTTTAATAATATTTTATTGCTACTTTCCTACTCAGAACTCCCAGATGGGTTTCATTACCACTGATGTACTGAAAAAGTGCTAAGTGACAAAGAAGTCACAAAAATAGTAACACAAACAAATAAATGTTAACATTGGTAAACTTAATCAGACATTTGAGAATATAAGATTTCTTTTTCTAAAAGCCTATGCTTTATATCTCCAAGAAATAATGTACATTTTAATATTTTGGACATAGCTGAGATGATGAAATTAAGAAACAGTTATGGGCTTCCCTGGTGGCGCAGTGGTTGAGAGCCCGTCTGCCGATGCAGGGGACACAGGTTCGTGCCCCGGTCCGGGAAGATCTCACGTGCCGCGGAGCGGCTGGGCCCGTGAGCCGTGGCCGCTGAGCCTGCGCGTCCGGAGCCTGTGCTCCGCAACGGGAGAGGCCACAACAGTGAGAGGCCCGCGTACCGCAAAAAAAAAAAGAGAAAAAGAAAAAAAAAAAAAAAAAGAAACGGTTATAATCATACCAACATTTCAGTGGACAATTTTCAGATGAAATACACCAAAATAATACAAATATATTAGAATTTTGCCATAAATTTCCCAAAGAATCACTCTCACAGTATTATTATATGGAAAATATTTTTCATTCATTAATGTATTCATTCAATCAATTAAGAGACATTTCTTGAGCACTTATGATGGGCCAAGAAATACAGTAAGCGCTGGAAATACAAAAATAAATAGGATATATGATGCATGCCTTCAAAGAACTTATTCTCATAGGGGAGACAGACACAAACAGATAATTCAGTAGATTGATTTGAGTGCTATTATAAAGGTATAAACAAAGTCCTGTTAGTTCCCTGAAAAAGAGAGCTAATAACTTCTTGAGGAAGGCAGGAACTGCTCATTTAGTTTCCTGGCAACGTTATGCTAAACAGCAAGTATAATAAGGCCTATTGACCAACATATCTATACATTCTAACTAATTTATTTAAATCAATATTAGTCATAGCCTTTCAAATGAATCAAGTTCTGAGCATTTGTTTTTTAATTAAAAAGTAAATATCAGTAAAATTCACATCCATTAAACCAAACTTCAGGGCTTCCCTCATGGTGTAGTGGTTAAGAATCTGCCTGCCAATGCAGGGGACACGGGTTTGATCCCTGGTCTGGGAAGATCCCACATGCCGCAGAGCACCTAAGCCCATGCGTCACAACTACTAAGCATGTGCTGTCTAGCCGGAGAGCCACAACTACTGAAGCCTGCATGCCTAGAGTCTGTGCTCCACAAGAAGAGAAGCCACTGCAGTGAGAAGCCTGCTCACTGCAATGAAGAGTAGTCCCACTTGCAGAAAGCCCACATGCAGCAACGAAGACCCAACAAAGCCAAAAATAAATAAATAAATAAATTTGTTTATTAAAAAAAATAAACTTCATTTCCATGCTCATCATTTTCTAAGAAAATCTCTGATAACTCAGTTGATTTATCTCATCAATAAATATTTTACCCTGCACGCACATAGATTTCCTTTACCAAATAAGTTAAGAAGTGAAGCAAGGGACTTCCAGTTTCAGTCCCGATGTGTAAAAAGCTTAAAAGTTATAACTGCTTTTCTCATAGCAAGTAAAATCTGAAAAAAACAAAAATCAACAACTCTTCTTGAAACTAGAAAAGAACTGAGACTGTTAGGCAAACCACCATCCACTCCAAAATCTGGAGAGACAGGTGAATAATAGCCAAGATCTGTTTACTTGGAGCAGAAACTATAAACTGGTAGGAATACTTAAAGGTAATTTTGACAAATTGCTGAGATTAAGTGTCAAACTGAGAAATTACTGAAGGCCACAGTCACAAGAAGCAAACATATGTGTGTGGGGGTTTTACCTTCAGGAATCTCACCAGGTTCTCATGGTGAAGAGCCAAGAAAAATCCAAATCTCTGGACCTGCTCTGAAAGACATGTTAAAAGAAGTTCTTCAGGGAGAAGAAAAATGATAGAGTTCAGAAACTCATATCTACACAAACAAAAAGGAGTATTAGAGAAGGAATGAATGAAGATAAAATAGAATTTAAAATTATTTTCCTTCTTCCTTGTTCTAAAAGATAGCCATTTGTTTGAAGTATAATAATAACAATACTGGTGATTATAACATGTGCATAAATGAAATGTATGTCAGGAATTTCTTAAGGTATGTGGGGCTGTGGATTGCGCATATTCTATTATGAGGTATTTGTCTTACCTAAGAAGTGATATAGCATTATTTCAATGTGGATTGAATCAGCTGTAAATGTGTATTTCAAACTCCAGGGCAAAGACTAAAACATCTTTAAAAGAAGTGTAATCGATATGCTAAGAGAAGAGATAAAATGAATCACATAAAGTGCTCAATTAAAACAAGAGAAGGAAGGAAAAGAGAATAAAGAAGAAGCAAAGAATAACTGCAGCAAATAGAAAGCAATTACAAACATTAGATATTAATCAAGCTATATCATAATCACATTAAATGTGAATGTTCGAACTATACCAATCACAAGACAGAGACTGTCAGAATGGATAAAAGAAAAAGACCCAACTATATACTATCTATAAAATCCCACTTTAAATATAAAGATTTGGATAGGTTAAAAAGTAAATGGATAGATTAAGTTATATTATGTTAACACTAATCAAAAAAAATAACTACATTAATTTGTGACAAAACAAACTTCAGAGCAAGGAAAATTATCAGGGATAAAGAGATATTATGTAATGATAAAGATGGCAATTCTCCAAGAAAATATTATTAATCCATAAAGTGTATGCACCTAGAAACAAAGCATCAAAATATATGAGGCAAAACTGATGAAACTGCAAGGAGAGATAGACAAATTTACTATTTTAAAAGACTTCAATACCTCTCTTATCAGTAATTGATAGATTAGACAGGCAGAAAATCAGTAAAGACATAGTAGATCTAAAAAAAACACTCAATTAACTTGATCTAATAGACACTTATAGAATACTCCATCCCACAAGAGCAGAACACATGTTTGTCTCCACCTCACATGGAACATTCACCAATATAGACCACAGGCTTGGCCACAAAACAGACCTTAACAATTTAAAAAAAGAGAAATCATAAAAATTGTGTTTTCAGCCACTTGAAATTAGAAGAGAAGCCAATAGCAGAAAAATAGCTTACAAAATCTCAAAATATTTGGAGATTAAACAAGAACACACTTCTAAATAATGTAAGGGTCAAAGAAGAAGTCTCAAGAGAAATTTTTAAATATTTTAATAAAATCAAAATGAAAGTAATACCTATCAAAATTTGTGAAATGAAGCATAAGCAGAATTTAGAGTAAGATATATGGTAGTAAATGCATATACTAGAAAGCAAGAAAAATATAAAAGTATTAAACTTTAGGAAACTAGAAATAGAACAGCAACTTAAGCCTTCTTAAAGCAAGCAGAAGAAAAATAAAAACTGTGCGGAAAACAATAAAATTGAAAACGAGAAAACAATAAAAAAAAATTAACAAACCCAAAGTGTGGTTCTTTGAAAAGTTCAGTAAAATTGGTAAACCTCTGTTATGGGCTGAACTGTCTGTCCTCCAACCTCCACCCCCTGCCAAAATTCATATGTTGAAGTCCTAACTCCCAGTACCTCAGAATGTAAACTAATGTGGAAATAGGGTCATTGCAGATGTTATTAGTTAAGATGAGTCATACTGGAGTAGGGTGAGGTCCAATACAATAAGACTGATGACCTTATAAATAGGCAAAACTTGCACACATACATTTATACAGAGAAAATGACCCAGGAAGTTATGCTGCCACATGCCAAGGAACTACCAGAGGCTAAGAGAGAGGCCAGGAGCAAACCCTTCCCTAGCACCTTTAGAGAGAGCATGGTTCTACTGCATATCATTTTCAGATTTGGGACTCCAGAACTGTGAGACAATACATTTAAATTGTTCTAAGTCATGCCAAGTTTGTGGTACTTTGCTACAGGGAAACTAATAGAACCTCTAGCAAGGCTAACAAAGAAAAAAAGAAGACAAAAATTGTCAATATCAGAAATGAAAGAGCAGTGATCACTACTGATCCCATTAACATTAAAAGGATTGTAAAGGAATACTATGAACAACTCGGTGCCTACAAACATAACTTAAATATAATAGATCAATTATTTGACAGGCACAATCAACCAACACATCCACAAAGAGAAAGAGATAAACTAAATAGGCCTACATCTATTAAGGAAATTGGATTGATAATTAATAACCTTCTATAAAAGAAAGCAACACACCAGATGGTTTCACTAGCAGATTCTACCATACATTTAAGGAAGAAGTTGTCAATTCCCCACAATTTCATCTAGAAAATGGGAACTGAGGGAACACTTCCTAATTCATTCTGAGACCAACATTACCCTAATACAAAAACCAGATAAAGACATAACAAGAAAAGAAAACTACAAGTCAATATCTCTTATGAACATAGATGCAAAAACCTTTAACAAAATATTAACAAAAATAATCCCACAATGAATAAAAACAATTATACACCACAACCAAGAAGGAATTATTCCAGATATATGAGGCTGATTCACCCCTTGGAAATCAAATAATGTAATCCACTACATCAACATGTTAAAAAAAATCATATGAACATATCAATTGATATAGACAAAGCATTTGACAGCATCCAACACCTAACCATGATGAAAACTCTCAGCAAAGTAGGAATAGAAGGAATAGAGTGAAACTTCCTTAACTTGATGAAGAACATTTATTAAAAAAATCAAACAAACAAAATCCAGCTAACATCATCATACTTAATGGTGAGAGACTGGATGTTTTTCCTCTAAAGTTGGGAACAAGGTAAGGATGTCCCTTCTTTTGAATTCTATTCAACATCATACTAGAAGCCCTAGCAAGTGCATTAAGACAAGAAATTAAAATTACAATCTATACAAATTGGAAAGGAAGAAATAAAATGGTCTCTGTGCACAAATGACATGATTGTCTATAAAGAAAATTCCAAGGAGTGAGTGAACAAAACTTGGAACTAATAAGCTTAACAGGATACAAGATTAATATACAAAATACTGGGAAAAATATTTGCAAAACAACACATATCTGATAAAGGACTTATATCCGAACTATACAAAGAATTCTAAAACTCTACAATAAAAAAATACAAACTAATTTTAAAATGAACAATAAATCTGAATAGATATCTCACCAAAGAAGATCTACAGATGGCAAATAAGCATGTGAAAGCTGTTCAACATTATTTGTCATAACCTTCTGAAAAAGAATCAGGCAGTTTGCAAATTAAATTAAGCAACTGCAAATTAAAACAACAATGAGCTATCACTACACACTTACCAGAATGGCTACAATTTTAAAAACTGACAATACCAACTGCTGACTAGGCTATGGAACAGGAACTTCCATTCTTTGCTAGAGGGGATGCAAAATGCTATAGCTACTATGGGAGACAGTTTGGAAGTTTCTTACAAAACAACACATTGTCTTACCACATGTTCTAGTAGTCACACTCTTAGATATTTACTTAACTGATCTGAAAACGAATGTCCACAAAAAAACATGTATGTGAAGATTTATAGTAGCTTTATTCATAATTTCAAAAGCTGGAGGCATGCGCTTCCCTGGTGGCACAGTGGTTGAGACTCCACCTGCCAATGCAGGGGACACGGGTTCGTGCCCTCATCCGGGAAGATCTCCACATGCTGCGGAGCGGCTGCACCCATGAGCCATGGCCGCTGAGCCTGGGTGTCCGGAGCCTGCGCTCCGCAACGGGAGAGGCCACAACAGTGAGAGGCCCGTGTACCACAAAAAACAAAACAAAAAACAAACAAACTAACAAAAAGCTGGAGGCAACCAATGTCTCCTTCAGCAGGTCAATGGGTAAACAAACTATGTACACCTATACAGTGGAATATTATTCAACAATTAAATATAGTTATCAAGCCATGAAAATACGCAGAGGAAACTTAAATGTATATTGTTAAGTGAAAGAAGCCAGTCTGAAAAAATTTCATATTGATGATTCCAATTCTATGACATTCTGGAAAAAGCAAAATTATAGACGGTGAGATCGATGATTGCCAGGAGTTTGGTGGAGAGGTGTTGAATAAATAAAGCACAGAGGATTTTTTAGGCTGGTGAAAGTATTCTCTGTGATTTGTCAAGTTCCGTAAAACTTTATAGACAAAAAGTGAACTTTAACATATCAAAAATCCTTTAGGAGATTGGGGTATCTTAGAAAGGACTGCAGACTGTTACCAGATATCTTACATTTTTACAAAATATGAACAAATCACACTAAGGGAGTTGGGGGCAGGGGGAAGTGATGACCTACATAACTGGAAATGAGTGGATTCTTTGACTGAAGGCAAAAGGAACAATAACACTATCTTCCATATGATAAAGTTGTTTTCCATGGAGGTGCAAGTTAACAATTATAATGCTGCTATACATGTATCCTGGAATTGAACAATTATGTCAATGAATGGTGGATGATGAGAATCAGATTTCTCACTGTTCAAGTAGGAGTTTACGTATAAGCAAGGTAGGAGGTTAGAATGATCCATGTGGTAATAGACAGGAGACATCAGGATGAACCCATATTTAGCTTAATATAGATACAGATAATTACATATAGAAATATTTACAGATATATGTATATACACAGGTTAGTATATATACATATATTTCTTTTTTCTGTCAACTAAGAAGGCCTAAAGCAATGACATCACAATAGCAATGAGCATACCTAACATACAGACCTTGGTTTCAGAAACCTTTCTCCAGCAAAAGGAACCAGCAAAACTTGCATAAATAGCAGATTCCAGGACTGGGGCAGGAAATATACAAGATGAATCTAGAATATCTTGTAGAGCCCAAAAGTAAGTAAGTCCTCAGAAAAACTTCACGATGATGGGGGCATGTCAAAGGGATATAGGAATCGACTGAAAGAGCTCCCAGTAGCCCCAGAAGGAACAATTTGATAAACAAAATATTTAAAGTAGTATAAAATACATATCCATGAGGCTATATTGATATTAATAAGTAATTGAATAAGTAAATGGAAGGGAAAGAAGAAACAAATTTTCCATGCAGAAGAATTACAGATAATTTATGAGATACTCTGCCCTAGAGGAAGGGCACATAACTTTCTGCCCCTTCAGTGTGGACTAGGCATAATGACTTCCTTTCAATGAGTGCAGTAGGGAAAGAGGGGTTACTAACAGTGGAGAAACCTGACAAACACTACCTCAGCCAGGTGATCAAGGTCAACATCAATAGTGATAAATCGTGTTGATAGTATGTATTATTGATATAATATGATGAAAATGGCACTTCACCTCTGTGTCTTCCTCCTAAAAGCCCATAACTCCAATCTCATCATTAGAAAAACATCAGACAAATTCCAGTAGAAGGAAATGCCTGACTAATACTCTACAAAACCATCAAGGTCATCAAAACTAGCAAATTCTGAGGAACTGTCACAGCCAAAAGGAGTCTAAAGAGACATGACAACTAAATGCACTGTAGTATCCTGGATGGTGCCCTGGAACAGAAAAAGAACCTTAGGTAAAACTAAGGGACTCCAAATGATATGGACTTTAGTTAACAATAAGGTCAATATTGGTTCATTAGGTGTAACAAATGTATCATGATAACATAAGATGTTAATAATATGTGAAACTGGATATGGGGTGCATGGAAATTCTCTATACTATCTTCTCAATTTTTCTTTATATCTAATATGCCATAAAAAATAAAGTCTACTAAAAAAAAAAGAAAGAAACCCACTCAATCATAAGAAAAGACACTACAATTATTCTAATTTTTTAAAAGTGAAACAAGGATTATACCACATGCTTTTGAGTTTTCAATGTTTTTCTACTTTGGGGAGTTCCCCCCACTCCAAATACTTCAGCAATACAGGAACATTCTCAACTGTTCCAGTCAAAAATAGTTAACTTTCAAAGATGGTGAAAATCAGTCACTTTCAGTCAGCTTGACTGTCAACATAACAAGAAAACACAGCAGGTTAGAATTAGAATCTCTCTTTCTCCACCTTGAGTGTGTGAAAAATATACCCGTCTTTACTTTCCATAGTAATCTTGGGTGTTTTTATCTAGACATGTGTTAGCTGTGTAAGATAAATGAAGGGTGGCCGAAAATACAGGCTTTAAGTTTAGTTGCACATCAAATAGTCCCCAGACATAGTCATTAATAACAAGGTGCCTGAAGTTTAATCAACCATAAGTTGCACTTCTATTTTCTTTTCATCGTAGGATATTTTTTACAAAATCTTCTTAGAATAAGAAGAAATGGTTAAAAAATAAAATCGGTTTAAAACATGTAAGAGAAAAAGACTTAAAAAGAATATGTGGCTTCACACTTAACATCAATTGTTTGGTTAAAAACAATGTTAATAAGTTATTAAGATAGAGTGATAAAATAAGCTATTAAAGAAATTTATTGCATATTAATCTTTAGATAAAGTACAACATATTTTCAGTAATCCATTTTCTTATTATTCTAATAACATACAAGCTAAGAGGCTTTTCAGGAGCCATAACTGTATAGATATTCAATTACATTATTTTAAAGAGGAAGCTGAGGTAATTTGCTCCTTATCTCTCCTTTCTCTGACTGCATCCAAAGTCCATGCATTTTGAGACCCAATTCTCCATCCACTTAATCCACAATTATTTGTTTAAATGCTCTAGCATTAATTGAATTCCTAAGCTTTTACAGCTTGTAGCAGTCATCCTGGAAGTTGCTATGCCTTATTAGGTATTATATTGTATAGCACTATCTTAATTTTTAGAAATTATATCACTTTTTAGCCAATTGTAAATTCTCAGAAGATCAGAACCATGTGAAATACTTCTTTGATCTAGCTTCCATTACCTAATAAAGTGCTGAACACATACTGGGCATTAAAGAAATACTTTCTGATTAATGAAATGATGTGATCTAATTTACTCATTGAAGGAAGAATTTGTAAACATCAATGCTTAGTAATATATTGGCTTTATCTAAAAATAAATCATGGTTGAAAATGTTTTGCTAAGTTCCTTAATGGAATATCTTCTCTCTTTATTTTAGCAAAAATCAAATCATGTTTGAATATTTTCTTATCATTTTAACATAGAAAAGTTTATCATATAAATAAAATGTTGCATTTAAAGAATACTTCTTTACATACTTCTTTTTGATGAACAAGTTAAATATTAACAAAGCAACTATGTAACAGACAATAAATAAAGCCTTTATATAGACTATGTTCTCTGACAATTATGCAATAAAATTAGAAATCAATAGTAAAAGGAGTAAAAATATTCATGTCTCTGATCACCACTTTCCAGTAAAGGTAGATTATTTTTACCAAACCTCCTACTAAAAACAACTAAAAATAAAGGATAAAGTAAAAGAATAATCTTCATAAAGGCAGCACAAATCTGATGAAATATTAAGGAATTCCCAGCCTGCAATCTAAGAACAGGAGGGAAAAGGAAGATTCTAATCCACGCTGCCATAAGGCATTTGCTCTGGCTAAACCTAGCTATGGCCTGGAAGGACCCCAAAAAGCCTAGGGACACCCATGGCGAGGACTTTGATTTGTGAGCCTATGATGTTGATTTGTGACACTAAAGGCTACACAGAGTAAGGTGAACCTGAAGTAAACCCTCTCTCACTTTGCAAGGGAGTAGGGAAGGAATCCATCCCTGAGTGCCTGTAACCACATGTAACCATCATAGTGTTACAGAGCTCCACTTGTCTTTGTTGGGAATGTCCCCATATAATCACAAATTGTAATTTAGTTTAACATGATCCTGAACTGTTAGTGCCAGTGAGCTCTGGGAAGGAATGAATGTACTCCTTCTGGAGGACACCATCTCTATTTTGCCCTTTCTTGTGACAATGCTCCCAAGAAAAATTTTATGATAAACTCAAACTGAAAAATAACCAAGCTGGCAAGATAACAAGGCAACATGTATAAAGTCTATCAGAAACAACAGAAAACAGAAGCAGAACAAAAAACTTCAGATAATTAACTTAGATGCAGATCATTAAAAAAAAAAAAAAAAAAAAAAAAAAAAAGGAAGAGAAACAGGAAAAAAAGAAAAATAGGCTTACTTCATTATTAGAATAAAAATAAGCTTGGCAGAATCAGCATGTAATAGGAAATTATTTTTAAAATTAATACATACAGTATTGAGATTATTACAGTAATTGCAGTGAAAAATATAACAACTGAAATTTGAAACTCAATGAATGAGTGTGGCAGCAGATTAGTCACAAAAAGAGAGAATTAGTAAAATGGAAGTGGAGCCAAAAGAATTCTGAAAGTAGCACAGAGAGAAATAAAACGGTAGAAAACATAAGAAAGAGTTTAAGAGGTACAGATGAAGAGTTAGAAGGTCTAAAATACATTTAATTTGCATTCCAAGGTATGGGAGTACAAGTTCAGGGTACAAGAGTAGAGAGGACCAAGGGCACAGAGGGAAAAGCTCTGAGCCAAGGAGCAAGGCTTTGTATTTACTCCCAGTATCAGGGGGCATGACAGTGACTTGTGACTCAATGAAACAAACTCCTGATGTTTTCACCTCATCCAAAGCCTTATCTAGGGTAGCAAGGTCATTATTACTGACCCCATCAACTTTGAGGTCTCCTATCTCAGCAGTCACATTGCTTTCTGGGTTGGCTCATGAGGTCTGAATGACTGATTTGGACTTGCACAGTGGCAACTATTTTTAGGAGTCCATCTTTTTTTTTTTAATTGAAGTGTAGTTAATGTACAATGTTGTGTTAGTTTTAAGTGTACAGCAAAGTTATTCAGTTTTATATATATATATATACATATATAAAAATATATATAAATATATATTATATATATTTTTATATAAATACATATAATATATATATAAATATATGTATAATATATACACATATATTCTTTTTCAGATTTAAGATTTAGGAATCCATCCTAACTCTTAGCATCTGCTGTTATTACAAGAAAATAGTTCAAGTTTTCTCCGTAGGAAGAGTGACTTTGCTATTTTTCCCTTCATATAAACGTTTTTTATCCCAGGAAAGTCCAGCCTTGCAATATTCACATGATTTCTTTTGTTTTTCTAGTACCATTTTAACACTTTCTCTCTGTTACTCTTGCCCACTAAGCTTTAAGTTGGGCTGTCTCTACTCTAGGAAGTTTTCCAGGTTTGCAAGGCTGATTGAATTAGTTTATCTACATTCCTTTGAGTCAGTTTCTTATTTTCTGATGGGTCACCTTTATCAGCATTATTAACTCAATCTGCACTGTAAGAGGCCAAATACCAGCCAATGCCCCATCTATAATTTCCCATGGGAATTGATCTCTCTCATGGATTTCTTCTGAAAGAGCCAAAGCTCTCTTACAGCAGCCAAGATCCACTGCAAAAAAAAAAAAAAACTCTGATGCCAAATGAATTTAAGGTTGGCCTCATAGACTGTAGGAGAGGCTGAGCTGTAAGAAGGCTAGGCTGTTACCATCCTTCTCAACAAGCCTTATGTACCTGGCCCCCTCATCTCCCAAGCAAACCAGCCAAGATTCATATGACTTGCTCGGTTTTGCACCAGAGGTCATGAATATCCCTTGTTTCACCTGTGTGGGTGCACATCTCTATAACTGTTTTCTTAAGAGGGTCAGAAACATCTGCCCTCTGCCACCCTCAAACAAATCTTAGTATCAGGTGTTACAGTGGGGAAGACCTGAGGCTGACTGCCAGATTAGTAAGGAAGTCCTCCCCCAACCCCAGCTGAGAAGACAGTTGGCAACACCCAGACAGTGTTTGGGCATCTATCTGTATTTGAATCATCTTCCTGGTACTCATCTTGCAACCACCTCTCCAGTTCTTCCTCATCAACAGGCAATAAAACAGAGGACCATTTATTGCCCAGTTGACCATATGATTTTGTCAACATGTCACTACAGAGTCCCATGAATTTTATTCAAATCCCATTAGTTAGCCCACAAGGTCCATGTCTTTCCTCTTCCAAAAGGCCAGATTCCTGTAAGCATATCACCTATGTTGCCAAAAACCATCAACAAATCTCTGAGAGGTCAGCTAGTCTGCCAAGCTTCATGGATGCTGGCAGATGACACAAGGCAGAGATCAAAGGTGAGTTTATTGCAAATGCAGTACCAAAGTATCAGCATTTATACCATTTTTCTGAGCTCCAGTTCTTACAAGGTGACATGAATTGGGCCATATGGTGACATGAATTGGGCCTTGTGTGACAGGAGAAGGGCTCTGTTCTTAGGGAACCTAAATATTTTACACTGGACAGTGAGCATAGATGCCCTTTCTTCTAGAAAGAGATGACCATCTCTATTTTCCAGGGCTGTAAGCAAACCTGTTACTTGCTTCAGAGGGAGACATTAACTCTACCATCCAAGTCTATTCTCTATAAAAAAATATCATTTAAAAGATCATCTGGGGAGGGCTTCCCTGGTGGCACAGTGGTTGAGAATCTGCCTGCCAATGCAGGGGGGATGGGTTGGAGCCCTGGTCCAGGAAGATCCCACATGCCACAGAGCACCTAAGCCCATGGGCCACAACTACTGAGCCTGCGCTCTAGAGCCCGTGAGCCACAACTACTGAGCCCGCGTGCCTAGAGCCCGTGCTCTGCAACAAGAGAAGCCACCGCAATGAGAAGCCCGCGCACCGCAACAAAGAGTAGTCCCCGCTCGCCACAACTGCGGAAAGCCCACGCGCAGCAACGAAGACCCAACACAGCCAAAAAATAAATAAATAGATACAAGATCATCTGAGGGCTTTCCTGGTGGCGCAGTGGTCGAGAATCCGCCTGCCGATGCAGGGCAAACGGGTTCGTGCCCCGGTCCGGGAAGATCCCACATGCCGCGGAGCGGCTAGTCCCGTGAGCCATGGCCTCTGAGCCTGCGCGTCCGGAGCCTGCGCTCCGCAACGGGAGAGGTCACAACAGTGAGAGGCCCACATGCCCGGGGGAAAAAAAAAAAAAAAAAAGATCATCTGGAACAAAGGGCAGTCGGTGCCCCTGCTTGCAAGATGTACAGAAAAAAAAAAAAAAAAAAAAAAAAAAAAAAGACCCATGTAGAATTATCTCCCAATATATCACAAGTTAAAGAAGAAAATTTCAGGAATAAATTGTATTACTCCATTAATTTTTACCACCAGAGAACTGTTGTAGCACTCTTTCTGTTAGAATTATTTGGTGGTACCCTGAATCACATGCACTTAACTATTACATGCAACGTGCAAATATGTTTTTTCATATTTTTATCAAAAAAAAAAAAGCTTGAAGCCCCTTTTGGAACGAAGGTTCTTCAGAGGTGGCTAAATAGTATCCATTATCTAAATCAAATATTTTAAAAAAGGGAAGGGAAGGAGGAAGTAGAAGAATAGTATAATGAGGCGGGGGGCGGGCCCTGCGCTGTGGCGGGAAAGTGGCGGGAAAGCTCCTCCCGGAGCCTGGGGCCCTGGAGGCGCTGCCGCGGACGCAGCTGACGTAGAGTTTCTGGCCGAGAAGCTGGTCACCATTATCCTGAACTTCACTCCGGACAAGATATACTAACTGGGGGCGACCTGGGGCTCTTCCACTCTGACTCACCAGTGGAGGTGGCCCTGTGGCTGGCGATCAACCCGACACCAAGATGGATGTGTTGGCTGCTTCCTCGCGAGTGGAGGGAGGTGGGAAAGTTGGAGAAGATGAGGGATCAGGAAGGAAAAGGAAGAAACGTTTCCCCCTATGCCTAGCCCTTAGTCCAGGGAACTTACCAAGCTCCTGTTAAATCAGGCTTCGGACAACATCCCCAAAGGCTCATGACATCGGGACCCCGATGGAGGACGCGCGGGACAGTCGCGTAGCCAAGCTCCCGTGTGTGCTGACGCCTTCGTGACACAGCAGGCGGCCGGCGCCAGGCTGGATAACTTGACCTCGATGGAGGTCAACACCCGTGGGGCTTTCCTCCCACCAGCGCTCGATCCCGTGGACAAACTCCGCACAGACCTGCAGCCTTCACACAGCGCCCAGTCTCGAGACTTCCAGGCAGAGACGGGTTTGTGGAGGCCCGTGTCTGGTGCAGGAGGCACGCCAGCGGTGTGTGAGCGCTCAGGACGCGACCGAGGGACGCCCATTCCTGGGAGTTCTTGAACCGCTTTTGAACGTCTGAAAAAAAGTGCAGCGGAGCAAGGAGTGGATTTATAACATTGTTAGACAGCAAAGGGCTTGTGCTTAGTCCTGGTGACTTTCTGTAATTCCGCATCTGTATCTTGGAGCCAGCTGTCCTTTTACGAAGGAAAGAAAAAAAGCTTTGGCAAAATAAGCGGTTTTCCCCGGCGGAACCTCCGGTCTCCTGATCAGAACTGCCATGCGCAGGTGAGTGTTCTGCGACTTCACGTGTTGCTTTTAAAAGATGGAGGTATGGCAGGAGTGCGGAAGTGGCTAGGCCTTTTTTTTTTTTTTTTTTTTTTCCTTTCTTTTTTGTTTCCTTCTTGAACCTGATCTCTTGGGCTAAATTTAGAGTCTCCTACAAAGGTGGTTCATCCAGAGAAGGAGAGCCGTTGAGTGGGTAGTGACGGTGACCCATGTTTATCGTCTAAGCCCTGATACACAATAAAGATGGAATCAAGCCAAATCTCTGTTGGGTTTTCCTGCCTAACTACCACGTGAAAGGAGCAAGCCAGGGGGCTAGAATGACTTGTTAGACCAAACTGAGAGGTTTAGCAGGCATCTGGAAACTTTAGACCAACACTCTGGATGTCTCTTGTTCTCTTTGCCACTTTTGGGTAAGGTCTAAAGGGTTGCTTAGCACTAAGAGGAAAGTCCAGGAAACATTAATTCCATGTTATTAAGTGTGTGAGTGAAGACATGATGCCAGGGGGAGAAGTGGGACCTGTGACATGGTTCTTGATGGACTGAGGCAAACGACTGCTATAGGCAGCAGAGACTCAGTTAAGGGCAATTTTTTTTGCCCTAGGAGGAAAAGTTTCATCTGTGGCATTTTGGAATTGCTAAGTTCCTAACAGAAAGTATATTACTGAGAGAGGAAATGATTGTCTAGTCATCCAATGAGTAGGTTCAGTAACCAGCTGGTTTTGGACGGTAGCACCATTGGTGAAAAGCAGAAGCATGCCATCTCGAGGGTTTTTGAAAGAGCCTATGTGCATGTCAGCTGAGCCTAAAGAATATCTACTGGGATTTTCCCTTCAGTGTTTAAAGTCCAAACTTACTCAAGCTACACGAGCACTATTTCTCCATTCCAGATTGGTGCCCATATGTTCCTCTAACAAACAGCTGATGGTTATTATTTGAACACTGAAGGGCCAGACATGAAGTGATTAGGACCTACAAGACCTGGTCTCCACCATTTAAGAGATGACAGGACTTGCCTTTTCATCTCACCCTTATGTGGAATCCTTCAGATTTAACCTGGGGAATCTTCTAGAGTGAAACCACAAGTTTTTGTGGAGGTTTAGGAGACCTGCGTGTCTCAGATCTCACCCTGAAACACTTTTCTTACAATCTGCCTGAGGTACAATCGAATCTGTCTTTACACTTTACCTGTAAATCTCTGTAATTGTTGAGCTTTTATTTTTATTTTTGACTTCATTATAACATTAAAAAAGATTTTTCTCTTAATGGTATTATGAAATGGCTGCAAGAAAAAATGTTAAATAATACAGAGATATGAATGATGGGAGAAAGTAAACACTCAGTTAGATCAGCACAATGGAGTGAGGACCAGAAATCACAGAGCAAGAATATGTTTTGGCTTTGCAGCTAAAGCAGATTTTAGCAGAATTAAATGTATTACTCAGAAGTGTTCCTGTCCTTTGAAAATAAATATCGAGGATGATTCTGTAGTGTGGACTGATATAAAGGAAGTCAAATAAATTGGGGAAAAAGTAGAGATATCTCAATTTTAAGTTTAAGAGAGGCAGTATTAAAATAGTACAAACAAACAAAGGGACAATGTGCATACTGTAAGGCTAGTCTTCTTTGGGGAAAAGAATACGTGAAAAGAAAGGTGAAAATAAACCCTCTCTTTTTACTACTGGACATTTTAAAAACTAAATAACTTTATGTGACTAAAATAACCTTAACAAAGAAACTCATATACTTAAAATTTGCATGAATTTAGATTAACCTGACAACTTTAGATTCAGAAAAGTATTACGGGCCATCACTCTGGTTGTATTTTTTTCTCCCCTTTATTTATTTATTTTTTAATTGAAGTATAGTTGATTTACAATGTTGTATTAGTTTCAGGTGAACAGCAAAGTGATTCAGTTTTATATATATATATATATATATATATATATATATATATATAAATCTATTATTTTCAGATTTTTTTCCATTATAGGTTATTACAAGATATTGAATATAGTTCCCTGTGCTATACAGTACGTCCTTGTTGTTTACCTATTTTATATATAGTAGTGTGTATATGTCAATCCCAAACTCTTAATTTATTCCTCTCCCTTTCCCTTTTCCCTTTGGTAACCATAAGTTTGTCTTCTATGTCTGAGTGTCTGTTTCTGTTTTGTAAATAAGTTCATTTGTATCATTTTTATAGATTCCACATATAAGTGATATAATATGATATTTGTCTTTGACTTACTTCACTTGGTTTATCTTCGTATCTGAGTTCTGAGTAATGTGAAATGACAGAGTGACAGAGACAAAAAAAAGATGGAGGAAGAAGAGGAGGGGGAAGTGGAAGAGGGGGAGGAGGGAAGGGAAAAAGAAGACAAACAGAATAAAGGAATAAAAGAAGGACAGAAGGGAAGGGGAGAGAGAGAGAGAGTCCTCGTTTAGTGCCAAAACAAATGACCTATAATGGTGTTGCAGTTAATCAAGTTGGATCACAAAAATTAAGTTTATTGGTAGAGTTTATAAGCTTCAGAACATGAATATATGATCTGTGTGGTTGCTTTGACTATTAAAAAATAAAAATAGTCTGTAATTGTACATCAGTAACACAAAAATGGAGGCAGGTTCAAAGCCAGCTATGATTACAGTCAATGCCTAAGTCCAGGCACTCCCAGGTCCTCCCTATCCAACCTCAACATCTACTCCTCAGACTAGAACAGCACGGAAAAGTCTTGTCAGTATTTGTATTGAATCGTTTTTAGACTTCTAAAAAGATAAATATTAACGGGTTGGAATCAAGTGAATTACTCAATTACATACCAACAGTTTCCAAAGCATATTCATTACGTTCTAGAATTGTAGTAGATTTATTTACTTATTTTTTCAAGGATATTTGGCTCAATAATGTAAAACGAAGTTGTTTTTACTCTGGCACTCGTTGGGGGATGAAGGCTATAAAAGTGTACCGAATGTCAGTCGTTTCCATAAAATTAATTTTAGAAAATAGCTTTTTCATCAGTGTTATTAGAACATTAAAAGATTTATTTATAGAGCTAAAGTTTACTCCACTGTTCATCTTCCCTTTATCTATCCTCTATATCTATTCACAGTGTCCTCTCCGAAAGGCTGTGTTACTATTACTATCAGAAGCAGTGGGTTGAAAGTTGGACTGTTACATTTGATATTCCTTTACTGACTACACCTTTGGATTTTGTAGTGCTAGTCAAATGATATACTATATAAACTGTTAGACATCAAATCCCTTTAATAACTTGAGAGTCTGTCAGAATTCAGACATTTTGTGTTATTGCCTCCTATTCAGAGGAAAATTATTTGCACAATTTTGGTGTATTGATTTGTCTTTTTCGTTGTTTCCTGGAGAAGGTCTATTACTGAACTGAAAGAAATATTCAACAGTCACTTTGCTCTGACTCTGAGCAAGATGGAATTGTTTTAATATAATTACAAATTGAAGAGTACCATTAAATCTGCCATCCCTTCCTTGGTCAGCTCCAGTTATGCTTTTAAATTTGAAACTATCTTCCAAGAAGTTACAAACAAAACATCAAATACCTGGGAAGTTGCAAGGACCTTCACTTTCCATTTTAAAATGAACAATTTTCATAAAATATTTCATGACAAACGACATCAACTCAAATATCATGTTGCTTCTCATAAGATTTTCTTTTGCATTATTGAGTATTGGGTAAATAAGCCTGAGAATGTTAACAAATTTGAACACATTTGTTTGATTCCACGTGCTGCTCTACAGTGGTTCCCCTGAAAATAGAAACAATTACTCCACATTCTCTTTCAATTAGGGCGAATCTCCGCTTGGCCATACTTCATAGAAACATCGCATTTTATTTTCTACCTACTAAAAGCTGACTATTGCAGGCTCTCCACACTAAACTAAAGGTGATAGTTTTAAGATTGTCTCTTTTGTATCCCACTAAATGTTTTCAACTGTTCCCTTCACTAATATTTAAACAGCCTAGTATAAAAACAGAAAGAAATAGAAATGTCCTTTCCAGGGTCATGAAGCTCTAGTCACCTTTGAAATAGATTGGCAGGAAGTAGGCAACTCTTCTATCAATCTACCAAGCAGCATGGCAGCAGTCACTTACACCCTCGGAAGAAATCAAGGCCTGAATAACATCCTGGTCGTTGTTTTATTTAGCTTTGCCAATGTCTGTTCCAAAGTGTTTTCATCCTTCAGTGTTTTCTCAACCTGGCAGAAAAATGGATAATGGATGATGATGTGGATGACAAAGTGGGTGGATTCTGACACTGATGAAAAGGAGAGAGAATTTGATAAGGAAAGCACTTCTGAGCCCACAGCATTATGTATAATCTCAAATAAACACACACACACACACACACACACACACACACACACACGGGGAGCCCCTTTGTTGCTGCATTGCTGCTTAATGCTCTCTTAATGCTCATGCCATCTTAGCTCTCTGCTTACGCAAGATGGTAAAACACGCAGACGCACGAAGTGTGTTCATAATAAGGATTATTGCTATTTCTCCAGTAAATGTTTAAGGTAGATTGACAAATCCTTGCATTTTCACTTTCCAATTTATTTGAATCTCTTAGATCACTATGAGAAATTATTACCATTAATAATAATTCCTATTCTGTATATAAAGAACAAAACTGGATAAGAAGTAACTTAAATGTATGTCCACTAACCATCTGGTGTGTTATCATGATAGGATGTATTACACATTTACCTACAAATGAGAATAACATCTTAGATTGTAAGTTGTGTATTATGACAAACCCACGAGAAGTAATCAGAGGAAAAATAAAAGGGTGAGAGCATGGTGTCAGGAGAATAAATGGAACCAAATGTGTTTAGTTTATGAAGTAAATATATTTTGTTCATCTCTCACTTGCTCTGTATTCTTTCCCTCTAATTCTTTCCCATCACCACATTTTCCTTTTCCTTTTCTTTTTCTATTGTTTGAGTCACTGTTATCTTCATGGTTTTCCCAAATATCACTGACCTGAAGTAGGTATTTGTTGATAGTATTTTTATTTTTTGAATGGGTGATTTGTTTCCTTGCCTCTCACCTGCATTTATCCATTTTTCTCTGAACTTTTTTATTGAACACCTGTGATGTACCCAGTCCAGTGCTAAGAAGACAAGACTATACAACACAGTCCCATGTACCTTATAACAGGACATGTGCCCTATTAGGTGGATACTCAAGACTCACTTTGCTTATTTCCTCCTTTGGTTTCCACTCAAACAAGTCCTATTGTCTTTCTCAATTTTACCTGGTTAATGTTTGTTACTGTTTCAACTCTCAGTTTAAACATCACTTTCTCCAAGAGGACTTTCTTAAACCTCTAGAGTAGATTAGATATGTTAGCTATTTGCTCCCATAAAAACTTGTCTGTACAAGGTTTGTCACTAAAAGCTGTCTTGGTATTCAGTATATTTTTGTTGTTTTAACGTAACTCAAGAAATATGAACTGAAAATAGTAAAGGTCATATTGTTTTTCATCATAGTTTTATTTTCATCTTTCAAAGAATGCATCAAATATATTTTAGAGCTAAGAAGGATAAGTATATATGTACAAAGGAGGTCAAGATACTATTAAAAATAGTATATTAAACCCTCATCTCCCGCACCCCTCTCATTTTTTGGCTCATCAAATATGCAACCACAGTGCAGAAATTTTAAAGAAGATAAAAACCAAGAAAATCCATTGTGGTGTTTTTTTCACTTTTTGTTGGAACATATAAATGAAAATGATCACAATTGCTGAGACTAAAAAGTAGATGTGCAACAAAGTTGAGCAACGCATGCATTGATTTTACTTAACAAGTTGGACAATCAGCTTTCTCCAACCTGAGAGTTATGGAATTATTGCAAAAGTTCCATAAATCTCACATGTACCAATCTCTGTGTTTAAACCAGGTAAACATCGTGGTCTTTGCCAGACATCCAACACAAAGCAGATTCCAACCTTTGTCTAACCCATACAGCAGGGTCAAAGGCCATGCTGGTGATCGGAACCTTGAAAGAGATGTATGTGGCTTCTCTGTTCAATGGTTATTGATATGCTACATAAGTGTAAATTTGGTGCTAGTGGGAATATTATCTCAAGCTATTTCTAATTATTATTCCTGCTTATTCTGCCCCCCAAAACAGTGATGTGTGCCTCCAATTTGGAATAGATTTTCCGTCTGTCCTTCCTACCTTCAAAGAATTCTTAGACCCTATTTATAGTCATTTTTCTCCTTAGATCATGTTTCTAAGGAGAATGAAGGGAAAAGGCAAATAACCCCCTGTGTCATTTGCTACATAATTGCTAGTATGACAGGTAAGGAGAAGAAAATGCTAATTTAATTTTTTATTCTTCTTCTATCTTCTGGGATAAAAAAAGATATATAAAATAAAGCACTGATAATGTAACAGTATCATAGCTCCTCCAATTAATAGCAATAATACACTGTGATATTAAATCATTTTCATTTTTCTGCAAGTCAGATGAAAAATGCATAGTGCTCATGTGAAGCAACATAAAGCTTCATTTATTTTTGAAGCCATAACGCTTTGTAAAAATGACTACTGTTAAAGTGAGAAATAGCCTTTTAGCTATGTATGATAAGCAGGCATTACTGAGAGAAAGAAAATAATTTCTAACTTTGAATAAATATTTTCTGTATTATACTCATTTCCCAGCAATACAAAGAAATATTACCCTGGATTAGAATATGAAGAAAAAGATTAGTTTTCTTATGTGAGTCACTAAAATAACCAAATTATTCTGTAATTTTAGTTTCTATATGCTTTACTGCACATAGATTTTTAATTAAATCAACACTTAAGATAATTTTCTAGTACATAAATTTCGTGGTTTTCAAAAATATCTAATGAGAATCTCAGTCTAAACAAAATAAAGATTGCGGGAGGTGATGTATGTTCATCTTCAACTAAATTTTTCAGTTCTTTCTCTTGGGGCCTCTTAATTTGTCATATTTGCTAAAGGAGGTTTTAGTAGTAACCCATCATTCGCAACTTAAATTTCTTTAGACATTGTTTTATACTTTAGTATAAGGTGTAGTTAGTGAGGAAATTCTATCTCCTTTGTCAAAAGTTTTTCTTAGATTTTTTTCTGTGAGAATCTTCTACTTATTATAGATATTTTAAGTTTTGAAATAAAATGTTGACCCTTAAAAAAATTGGCATATAAATTCAATATCCTCCTATAGTTCATGAACTTATGACTCATTTCCTGATAAATATGATACTTCATAATTAAGACAGTGTTTACCTCACAAAAAATACTCCAAATCTTGATCACTGGGGAAAAACAGTCATCCAATATGTGATTCCAAAAAATTTTAATTTTTATGTTTCAGGCAGATGTATGTTTCACAATTACAATACTTGTCATAGATGGTACTTCAGATAAATAAAAGCCAGTAAATAGAGGGTCACAGATTAAAGGAATACTGACAGAGGGTTGGCATTCTTATGTTTCTGTCCTGCCAAGATCTTTAATCAGAAAAGGACATGGGAGGTCATTTCCTTATCATACAGAATCAGGAACAAGCCTCTTGTAGCAGCAGTGCAAAACTTTTATGGAAATGTGACTTGTGCATATCAATGCATAGCTGACATTATTTCTGTTATCAGATACTAAGCAAAACTCTGTGATTGCCCTATAACTATAAAATGTTAAAAGAAAAAGTGAGGGCTTTGTTTCATAGTTTGCTAGTGTTGGCAAAAATAAAATGTTACTTCCACAGCATAAAACTGACAGTTCTTCCCCCTTCTAAAAGTGCAGACTCTTATTAACATTTTGTGTGTAAAACGTGCAAAATTTAAGAGTGCTTTGAAAATTTATACCTGTAGATAGGTTAAGTATACAAATAATTGCAAATTGCACAAATTGTGTAATAGACAGTACAGCTTCAGGTGGCATTTGTCATTTATATCTGTGATGTGACCATCTCAAAAGTGAGTGACATACATATTTCCTTTGTCTAACTTTTCCATTTTTCTCGCATGTCCTCATCTAGGATTATAATGTTCCCTACTCAGAATGGTAGGTGCCAATTTCAGGTGATTTTGTCTACTCTTCTAATGGAACAGTAGAAGAAATTATGATTAATCTTGGAAGCAGATTATAGATTTGGTTGCATTTCTGACATTTTTCTAGCAACTGATTTGGACCAAATCTTCAGGGTTATTCTCGTTTTACCCAAACCTGATCTGGACTCTTTCAAGTGGGAGAACCTCCAAGTAGGGGAACTCTGATACTATACTAGACACACATCCTTCTTGGATAAGCCATTGGAGGATGGCATCCAGGAAAAAAATCCTTTCAAATCATAGTTACATGAGGACATTTGTTTTCTGAGGCTTAAAATGGGAAATAAAAACTCTAAAGCTTAGCATTTTCTTAGTAGATAACGTATTTTAAAATATATTTAACAGAATAGGCCACTTTAAAGGAAAATGCTATCACTATAGATGTAAGATAGTAGTTTTATATTCTTAATTATATATTAATCTCAAAGAATACAAAGCAAAGTATTTTAAACTACTAAACCTGTATATTACAATCTTTACTTTTTATGCTTTCTTTCCTCTCCTTTGACTCTCACATACTAAAAAGACTCGGTAAGGAGCTGGGAATCCTTTAGGATTATAACATGCCATTAGAAATTGTCTCAATACACATACCTTAGTAAATATGTAGAATCACAACATGCGACTCTTCAATTTTATATCTATAAATAAATCACCATTCTGATTGCAGCCAAGAGTAAAGAAAAAGAAAAAAAAGTTTAGTTTTTCAAACAACTTTTCCTTTTCATTACAAGGCCAATAGATGTAGGTGGGAAGCTGATTGGGCTTTTCAGTTTCCTGATTGCTCTAGATCTATCAACTATTCACCTTCATGTTAGTGACTTCATTAAATTCTGATTTAGAAGCTAATTTGAAAGAAGCCTGACCTTTGAAATACTGAGGGTGACAAGAGGGCAAAGGAAGGAGGTGGAGAAGATACTGCTGAACAGATCTCAAATCATATTTATGTTTTAACAGCTACCTTATGAGCTATTCACCACTCACAATTTAGCATTTTAATCCAAATTTTCACTTGAAAGTAGCCCCTGCTGACTCAAAATTGTTATAACATGCAGTGGCCAGGTGGGGGAGAAATGCAGCCTTATCCCTTTGAAGCCTGTCTGCCCAAGATCAATAGGAGCTCACAGGTGGCCAGACTTCAAAGAGGAGGTACCAGGTTGCTGTTTCGGTCCAGCCCCTGTAGCAGTTATTTCCACACCCCCTGACAGTGGCTTGGAATTGCCTTTCATGTTAGACTTTCACTTAAGAGAGTGAATGAAGAGCATTAGAGGCAGATCTTGATTAAAAGAATTTTAAAAGAAGCTAACATCTTGAGAGGACCAGCCATCTTTTAAAAGCACCTATTAATGCAATTGCTGGGTAGAAGGGAAGGTAATCCTGTGGGGGAGATTTTTAAAAGCAACTCACTTACGGGGTTGCATCTGACATTTTAGCAACTAAGCTACATCCCTTCAATGAGCTACAATAGTTGTAAGTAAATTTTTATTCAACATTTTGTAGCTGGGTGTCTATTCAGCAGTGGAGTTAGAGTGAAAAAATGCCCACAGCTGCCAAGTCCAGGTGGAAAGAACACAGTGAGGTTGGTTGCAAAATAGCAATGATCAACTTTTTAGCCATTAAACATATTTCTGTACAAACAACACACAAGAATGTAGTTGAGAACATGGACATGTTACATTTGCTGAAATATACATTTTCACTTTATTTTAATTTTTGTTTTTATAGAAAAATAAAAGTATAAAGGTACAGTTTATATAAAATAGATATAACAGGATATATAAGTATATCTTATATACTTCATTTTGTAATAACAAGATTCTGACATAATGAGTAATGTTTCTCTTGTCACAAATAGATCATGTACATCACAATAACTTTATAAATAATATAAAAACTGGAGGAATTCTTTTTGCTCCAGAAAAAGTGGTTCTTAGTCTTGGCCACATATTGAAATCATCAAGATCATCTGGCATGCTTTAAGGAAAAAAAGATGTCAGGGGGCCCATCTGGAGCTTTTAATTTAATCAGTCTAGAGTGGGCCTGGGCATAGGAATTTGGAAAGTTCCCCAGGTGATTCTCCTGTGCACTAACAGTGAGAAATGCTGGCCTAGAACAGAGCCTCTCAAATTCTTATGTGTGTATAACCACCTGGGAATCTTGTTAAATTAAATATTCTATTTCTGTTGATCTGGGGTGGGGGTCTGAGATTCTGCAACAAGCTCCCAGGTGATGCCAAGCCGCTGGACTGGTCCCCAGACCACTCTTCGTGGAGAAAGAATTTAGATATTCTCAGCTCAAGAGAAGGACATGAGTTGAAATCATTAAAGCATTTGGGTTGAAACCCCCTCTATTTTCATAACCCACAGTCTAACCAGACACCCACTCCCCACCTGCCCCCAGTTGCCTCAGTTCCATGTGTCAGTATTTCTCAGTTTTCAGGGTAAACTTGTTCCTGACGATCATTAAAGCTGGTTTCTGGAGTAATTTCTAGAAGACTGTGCTAAGATTTTAAAATGTAGTCCCTAATAGAAATTGCATACTGGGATATTTCAAATGAAGAAACTGCTTGCTACAGGCAACTGAAGAAGCAGTTCTGCATTATTAAACTTCTCCGGTCGGTATGTTGAGCTTGATGCCAGCAAGAATGCTAAGTGAGGCTGTTACTCTGGACCATATTCATGACTTTATTCAAGGAAAGGATAAGCTGAGTGAAGAGCCGTCTGAACCTAGGAAGAGGGCTGGTTATCCATACTGGCAGGGAGGTCAAGCAGTTCTATATTCACAGCAGGGGACGTTTCACCCTGAGTGACCTGCATGGGTCCCAGGCTGCTGGCTGTGCAGGTGCTCTAGCCCTGCTATGGAAGTTTCAAGTTCCCGACACAGAGCATCAAACGCACCTTTGAACTTATCTTCCTTTACCCATAGATCTTTTAAATAAACTACGGTATTTGAAAAGTATAAGCAAGAATTCTATACACTGTTCCTGAAGCCTTCTTGTGTTCTCTGACAATGTGATGTTTCAGAAAGATCCTGGGTTTTTTTTTTTTTTTTTTTTTTTTTTTTTTTTTGCGGTACGCGGGCCTCTCCGTGTTGTGGCCTCTCCCGTTGCGGAGCACAGGCTCCGGACGCGCAGGCTCAGCGGCCATGGCTCACGGGCCCAGCCGCTCCGCGGCACGTGGGATCTTCCCGGACCGGGGCACAAACCCGTGTCCGCTGCGTCGGCAGGCGGACTCTCAACCGCTGCGCCACCCGGGAAGCCCAGATCCTGGGCTTTTAAATATGAAAAAACTTATGTTTGGATGTGAGCTCCAACAGAATTTATGACTCTTTGGGAGTATTAGTACAACATCTTTAAGGCTCTGTTATCTATTAAGAATCCTCCTTTCCTGCAATGCCCTGGCTACCCAGGAGCCTCAATCTTGAGTTCTGAAGTTGTAGCTTTTGTAATTAGTAAAGTCACAGGTTTCCAAGCTCAAACAGTGCACTAGAGTAAGTGAGTTTAGGAAAGCTTTCAATGCCTGCCACAAATCATGACAGGACACAAACACTTAGATGCTTTCATCAAGGGATGCTCAATAGATTAGATTTATTTCAGGTACCTCTGCCACCCTGCCATTTACATTTAGCCTTGCTTTTGACAACCTTGTCTGTCCTGCAAATGTCTTCCTTACTCTGAATCTTGGTGATAAGAATTGGAGTTTATTCCCTCCCAAGAGAACTTGAGAAATCTTATGCAAATTTACCCACCTGCCCTCTAAATCCTAATGAGAAAAATTAGGAGAGCTATTGCTAAGACACACAAAGAAACAAGGTTTGGTACGTTTTGCCCCTAGGCAGCATCTCACTGGGCATTCATTCATCATTTAATCACTTACTCAGCTAACATGTGGTAGACAATATTCCAGGAACTGAAGATTTAGAATTTAAAAATATAGACAAAACCCTTGTTCTTTAACTACAGATTCTCTAGATTTTGGGGGGGGGGACCTATCATATTATAAGATTAACAGCTGTATTTTGTTGCCCATTTACCATTTATGAGGTATCATGTTAAGGGTCTTTATACATCTGTCTATTTAATCCTCCAAACAGTCTTTTGAGAAGTGCATGGATGACAGCAAATGTAAGCAGGCACCAGAATCACCTGCGGTGCTCGTTAAACTACAGCTTGCTAACCCCTCATTCCCAGAGTTTCTGACTCAGTGTTGGGGGCAGGGTAGTAGAATTTTCATTTTTAAGAAATTCTGAAGTGATATTGATGCTGCTGGTCTGGAAACCACACTCTCAGAATTGCTGGATTAGAGAAAAATTTATAACAAATAAATATAGTTAACATTAATGATTACATAGTGCATGGGAAGCACTGTTTTAAACTTTTTAAAAATAAATTTATTTATTTATTTTTGGCTGCGTTGGGTCTTCTTTGCTGCTCGCGGGCTTTCTCTAGTTGCGGTGAGCGGGGGCTACTCTTCGTTGTGGTGCGAGGGCTTCTCACTGTGGTGGCTTCTCTTGGTTGCAGAGCATGGGCTCTAGAGCGCAGGCTCAGTAGTCGTGGCCCACGGACTTAGTTGCTCCGCAGCATGTGGGATCTTTCCTGGATCAGGGCTCAAACCTGTGTCCCCTGCATTGGCAGGCGGATTCTTAATCACTGCACCACCAGGGAATTCCCTGTTTTAAACATTTTGTGTAAATTATCTCATTTAAGTCTTACAACAACCCTGTAAGATAAAAATTGTTAATATCAGCCCGATTTCACAGATGAGGAGACTGAGGAACAGGCCAGTTAAGTGACTTTTCCAAAATCACATGCTTTGCAAGTCTGTTACTCTGTTGGAATATAAACCCAGCATGAACTCTAAACTCTCCCCACTGTGCTCATGGTTGGCTGCCTCCATGTGCTAGTTAAGGTATGGATTCAGTGATGAACAAGGCTGACAAAATCTCTGATTTCATGGAAAGAAGGACTAGACTCGCTTTACTTTGGAATGTTAAATATCAGTTGAAGAATGAGAAGGAGATGCCCACCCAAAAAGCCAAGGGAAGGACTGCATAGGCAGAGAGAACAAAAGCGAAGGGTCTGAGCTGACACACAGTGGCATCTGAATATTGGAAAGCTATTGTGTGTAGGAAGAGTGGTACAGAATGGGGTCAGAGAGAGATGCATGGGCCTTGCATAGAGCCTTGCAGGTCATTGTAAAAAGGTTAAACTTATTTAGAGGGCTGTGAGAAGTTGCTGAAGGGTTTTAAGAAGTAGCATGATCTGAATTTTGGCTTTAAAAAGATTGTGTTTGTGGCTGCAATGAGAAGAATAAGCTACTGGAAGGCAAGTTTAGAACAGGGAGATCAGTCAGGAGACTATTGGATGAGTCAGGATGAAAGGTGATAGAGCTTGGATGATGTATCAGAGCAATCACAGAACACCTCGCACAAAGTACATGCTTAAAAAATGGCAATAATGATTATCATAATTAGTCCAAGGAGGATCTGTTTGTCCCTTCTATAATATTCTCGTCAGGCCATCGTTAGGGACCACAGCTACCATTGCTCCCTTACCTGACGTGCTTGGGTTGGTCCTTACTTTCCCAAAGAGCAGGAAGCTTTTCTCCAACTAAAACCAGATTGTCCAGAATTGTAATAACTTTTCTGAAAAAGCATTTTAGGCACCGCATTACTCAATCTCATTATTTGATACTAACTATAGCATTTTAAAGATTCTGATATTAGCATAAATTAGTAAGTATAATTAGATGAAATCATTTTTTTCTGATCTTTGCTCTCAGGCATAAAGTTAGTGGTATTTGTGAATAAAAGTGATAATGGATTTAAGTTACTCTATTTCCTAAATTCCAAGAGGTTCCTACTTCTTTTAATAACATTTGAAAGTGTTTGGGATTGGGAACTATTCACAGTTGATGTGCACAATGAATGGGATAGCATTTTATTTTTTCCTGAAAAATTGTTATGAAATAGACAGCTAACACATTCTTACAATCATGAAATAATGGTGATTTTAAATAATACATACATAAATATGAAAAAAAACCTCATAATCCCAAACCATTGTTGATTAGTAAATGACAGCTTTCTCAGCAACAGCGAGGCAGTATTGAACATGACTTTTTACTTTGCAACATTCAATGAATATAACAGATACAAGTTATATATTGTAGAAATTGATAATATTGAAACATATCTCTAAATGAAAGTCCTCCAATACTATGAAAAATTTGCCTCTCATGTAATTTATGAAGAAAAACTTCAGGTTTTTAATTTAAACGGTGGTCTCAATACAGACTTCACTGAGAGAGGCTGTTGTCCAAATTTGCTAAGAGAATGAGCACAGCAGAATGTTGAAATAATGTGATTAACTTCTGGCTTAGAGAGAGACCCTCAGAAGGACTGTATCAACATCCAGATTTTTCTCAGTGTAAGGCTCATGGGCAGGTACTTCATGGAAACCATTATCATATCCTTTAGGAATTAAGAGCTAAGAAGGTCAGGAAAATTAAATAATATATATTATTCTATTTTATAGTGGAGAACTGTTGTGTAGTACAATAAAGCTATGGGAAAGAACACAGGTAAAATTATGCCCTGTTTTTAATTAAATCTGTATGGAAGAGTACTGCCAACCTACCAATGATTAGCATGACAATACCAAACAATTGTCACAGAAGTACAAGTACATTATGTTTTCCCATTAAATATATTTTTAAAAAAATTTTGGGGGTATAATTTACAATGTTGTGTTAGTTTCAGGTGTACAACAAAGTGAATCTGTTACACATATACATATGTCTCTCTTTTTTAGATTCTTTTCCCATATAGGCCATTACAGAGTATTGAATAGAGTTCCCTGTGCTATACAGTAGGTTCTTATTCGTTATCTATTTTATATATAGTAGTGTGCATGTGTCGAGTTATCCCTCCCCCCCATTAAATGTTTTTAAAAATTGACCTGTGAAATGGTCTTTGAAAAAGGTTGAAATTTCCACATTGATTTCCATTATAATATCAGATATAGTTTTCTTCTATCACTTTAGTTATCTTCTGTCACTTTAGCTTACTTTCTTTGCTATCTAGTTTCTTTTAAACAATTAAGTATATAAATACTTTACATGGAATACTTATCACAAATTATTTTTAATACAGATGGGTGCCACTAATTAAATTTCTCTAGTCACTTCTAATATTCAAAGACACTCTGAAATGAGCTAGCTAATAAATGTGATATCTGAAGGCAGAGGGCCTCTAACAAAATGACTTAAGTTGTATGTGGTAAAAGAGAGCAGTTCTTGCCTCTCATATTCAGTGTTCTAGCGATGAGAAGGAATCATGAAAATTACTCCATTAGTGTCAATGATTGAAAAATAATGTCACCTCTTTATGCTTATATGAAGCACTGAATATTATTCAGAAATCTTGCCTGTAGACTCATTCTTTCTACCTGAGAGATATTGCACATGGTTGCTCTTTACTTCCCTTTCCAATTCTATAGTTTAACATAAACGGTCAATTCATTACATAGTATGTTTCATAAAATACATACAGCATTTACATTTTCATTTGTTTCCCATTTTGTCCACAGCGTATTTTGTAATATACCATAGTGAGCAAAAATGACCTTTTCTGCTATTCTCTTTATCCTGGGTTTGAGTTTTTCCTTTTATTTCCCCTGGAGATAACTAAAAGGGAGAAATTCAGGAGGTATAGATTAAAATGCTGTTTCCTAGGATAATGGCCTTCCTGCTTTAATTCAGTCAATAAATCAGTGCTTTCCCTCCAAAATAGTGTGTTTCCTTAGACAACTAAATGGGCTCATTCCCTATGCAGAGCTCAGTAGGAACATAAGAGAGAACGTTTTGACAGGGTATATAGCCATAGTTCAAATGTCAACAAGCATTACAAGGTTGAGTTCAGAAAGAAAAAGAGAGTAAGTGAATAGATGAAGTGAACATACTTATGAGCTATAACAGAAATGGTGTGACCCACAATAGCTGTTTGTAGAGAGCATGGAAAATCATATAGTTTAAGACACATCTTAGCTTTCTTTGGTTCCTCTTGACCTCACTCCACTCATTCAGTCAATGAGGAAGGTCTAAAAGATCTGTCTGTAAATAACCATCATCTCCTAGCTGCTCATCTTTCTTCCACTCTGGCTTCCTGAAGTAGCCCACACCCCATACCATCCCCAAACCCACACCCAAGAGCCAATTATCTTCATATAACAGGCTTTTTTAGTTCCCCCTGCATTAAACCCTTTCTTGGTAACAGTGGTCATTAGAATATTGATTTTTTTTTTTACCAGTCATTCAATCCCAGTATAATCTATGCCCGTGTTTCTCTGTCTTCAGCTCACACCCCATGCCCTTGTCTCTTAAACCCCAGGCACTTCTGTTCTTGGAATATGAAAAGCTTGTTTCTACCCTGGGATTTATTTCCTAGTTGTTTTTTTCCCTGAGATACTCTACGTCCTGATTTTTGCATCCCCTGAATGCCCTTTCTTCAGCCTCTTCTTTTCATTAGATCTCAGCTTAATCTTCATTTTCTTGTAAAGAATTTCCCTGACCCCTTGATTTTAAGTAGGCCTCTTTTTCAATCCAGTTCATCGCCTTATTTTATTTCTCTGTAGAACACTCATCAATAAAGTATATTTTCTTCTTTACGTCCTGGTTTTGGTTTAATTATCACCTGCTTCCCTTCCTCCACTAACTAGAGTGTAAGCTCCACAAGGGCAGGAAACTGGTACACTGCTCTACCTCCAGGCCTAGAATAGTGCTTAACATATACAAAGTGCTCAATGACTGTTACTGAATAAATGAAGAGTGCCTTTTTATTTCTGCTCTTTACCCATTAAATTAGGATCCTCAGTGATGTGCCAAGGTTAGTTATATCCTTTGGAAGGTTATCATTTCATCATTTCTAGATAGAGTTGCTAGGTGGGCTCATAGAGCATTTACAATTTATAATTTGACCATTTTTATTTGTCTTAATTTGTTGCAATTAGCATTTACTAAATACAAGCATACTGAACATGTAATATCAGTTGGCCAAAACGTTTGTTTGGGTTTTTCTGTACGATGATATATACAAAAATGAACAAAACCCAACCTCAAGCTCATGTATAATTTGAAAAGTCCCAACCAATTGAATTAGTCCATGTGCTTAGTAATCATGCTGATGTTTGCTAAATAATATTCTTATCTTCTCCTTTATTCTTTGTTAATTTATCACTAATGCTTATTCTAGTTCTATCCATCTCTGTATATTTGTTGTTTATTATATAAAACCTAAAACATTAAATATTGTAATTATGTGCATAGTTAATGTTGTAACTAAACATTACCAAAAAAAGTTTCCTTTTATTTCCTTTTGTGTGTGTGTGTGTAGATATTGCAGACAAGTCCATTTTGGATAAGACTGACGATTTGGAATTCTTCCTGTTATGTTTTCAACACCTGACCTTGGAAATCTGACAAGCTACAATTTAATCTCCTATAGAGGATATAGTTAGAGACAGACTGACATATAAGAATCTAATGTCTCTCCAAATGCACACCAAATGTTTATATTCTACTGCCCACAATCTCACCAAAGATTGCTACAATCAATCCTTTAAAAGGGAGATTTTATATATTTCAAGCAAACCTGACACCTGAAGAACCTAAAATTACACACAATATAAATAAGGTCATGGTTATACAGTGAATAGTTCTAAACAGAATAGAAGTACAGAATTTTTACCTGAAAATTTCCCTTAGAAACCATCTAGTTTAACTATCTCATTACATCGTTCAGGAACCAGAAACCCCACAAGAAAAAAGTAGATTTGAAGTAGATTTGGGAAAAGTAATAGGATAGTATCTAAAAACTAGGTTACTTGATGTTCATTCCCCAAATCAAGGAAGTATTTAGTTCTTGGTACATAGTATGTATGCAATAACTATTTGTTGAGTTATTGTTCAAGGATAATGTTGTCTTTATTCTATGTTAAAAAAATCACAAGTACATGTCACATGAAGAAACCTCTGAGTGTTTATAGCATTGCACGACTGACATGCATTTAAAAAAACCTTGCTAAGTTAAGCATGCCTGAGTTCTAATCTTCATCTGCCAATGTCAATCTCGAACATACAAAGACTCTGTAATTGTGGGTTTAGTCCCCAATATTAACAGTTAACAATTCCCTTTTTAAAAGCATTGATCATAGGTATGCTTGAGGCCTGACTGAAGGGTCCAATGGTCCATTCCATGTAGTGCACAGGGAAATATTATCCTTGGGTTCAGAGCCATAGCTACTCTCTGAGGAACCTGGCACAGTCTGCATCTCTGCCTTTTTGAATCATGGTCAATGCCTTTGCTCATAAAGAACCACTCATTTCTGGTTACTCAATGCCAGATTGTTCCTGCTGCTATTGTCTCTAAGCAGGCCAAAGCCATGTAGCATCCTATAACATGAGGGGTTTCTCGACATTGTCAGTCCTCCATATTTATGAAGCATTGCATTTGTGGGGATGAAATATAGCCAAATCTATGTTGTTTCCAGCCTGCCTTTTCCATAACTGTCATTTCCTTGGCCTGAAGTGAGTAATGCTTACTTTCCAGGGAGCAAATCTTCCCTTCTTTCCGAATGGTGTTTGGAAAGGGATTTACATTCTAACACTAAACAGATTTCTTGTTCCAAGGGTATCAAAAATCAGCAAGAATAGTAAGAAATAAAAAGAGGGAAAAAAGATGCTGATAAGTCCAGAAACATTTCTGAGTCTCAAAACACAGTGGGATTGAAAGCTTTAGACACAGCAAATATATATGACATTTGCTATATTTGAGATCAATTAAAAAAATAATACCTGCTTTTGTGCATAAATATGTCACCAATTCACCTCTGCAAAATGTTATGACATTCAGAAACATATATGGTGTTGCATAACATGGGATTCAAGAACCTCCAGCAGTGTAATAGAGGGATGAACAAAATTATAAGTAATACAATAAAAAATATATAAATTCAATAGCCTACAACAGGCACATTAGAGGTCTTAGAACCTACTTCACCCATTATTAATTCCTGACAGTAAATTCTAAGTAAGTAACTGTCACAGAGAACATTTGTAACTTGAGTTAACTTTCCAAGAATGCTAGATCACAATAAACTCATGAACAGTTGTAGGGACAAAACAGACCATTGACAGCTTTCTGTTGGGGCTGATCAGGAGTTTAAAAAAAAAAAAGTCAGCTCACACCCGTAGCTTAATGAATCAAACTCTATTTGTGATTGTTTCAAAAAGTTCCTTTTTTATTTTTAATAATAAAACACAGTTAAGAAGATATAATTAGTTTTTAATTAAGGATGCCATTGTTAGTAATATTTAATGAACTATTTCATTAGTATCAGTATTAGTATAACATAGTATTACTGGTTATATTTGAAATAAATCCAGTTCTTTATTGAAAGAATATAAAGTGAGTTTCTGTTATTCCAAAGAAAGAAAATTCCACCACTATTAACAGTGTCACTGGACCTAAATTAAGTTAGAATTAAAATATTTTAGGAGTGATATGCTTGTTACATAGGCAATACTCAGATACTGTTTTACTACTCCAGCGTAATTTTTCTTTGCAATACTCTGCTTTTCATTTTACAATATCAAAGTTGTCTTGTTCAGAAAAAAAAATAAAACTAAAAACATACAGATGATATATGACAATGAGAATGCAAACATTATAAGAGCATTAATCATGTAAATAGTTCAGCAAATATTATCCGTACCGTCGCAGCCCATTTGTTCTTTTTTGTTGTGTTTTATATCACTGTATTATGATAAACTGTGGTTTCACATCATTCATCAGCAATTGGATTATGGCTGTATTGCAACTTGCTTAATTGGTATCAAAGCAAAAATTATGCTGTACTGGACAGGTTGTTAACAGAATGTAACAAAGGGAGAAAAATATCATCTCTAGCAAATCTGAACATCACAATATAATTCTATCCCTATCAACTGCAAGTGGATTGGTTTTAAATGTCATCATGAATAATTAGGAACTGTGAACATGATCTGAGATCATTCAGGAAGTATTTTATTAAAATACTGTACACTTCTGGCTAGAAACGTTGAAGTTTTAAATCATCTAAATCATCTATTAAGAAAAAATACTAAAGAAAAGAGATAATATTGTGCCATCAAAAATAGAAAGTTAAGTTTTCCTTCCTTTGGAACAAAAGGGCAACTGAAGCACTCAAAATCAATGTACTTACCCCAGGATGAACAAGAGCTGCATTTTTCATAAGCAAAATTCAGATTTCTCTCCACTTTGAAAAGTAATTTGAAAAGCTAGTAGCTGATTTACACATGGCCATATTCTAGTTGGGTTCTTGACCTCTTTATGCATTAAAGAATTGTGAGAAGAATTCTTAGAATTCATTAACTGGAAAGTCACAGACTTTCGAAGGTCTATTTTATTTACAAACAGACACACTTGCATACACCTATACCTATATCTCTCTACTTAAGTTCATGTAAAAATAAAGCCTAAAGCCAACTTTCTAAAATCTACTTGAAAATGGAATATCAGACCTAACCATAAAATAGTAGATTTTTCATACATAAATATAATTATTTATAAGTTTTACCTGTCTAATTATATTTTCAAAACCTTTTAAAATAAAATGCATTCCTTCATCATATACTGATAGCACTGAAAGAAGATGTATAGCAATTAACCTAGTGGTGACTAAAAATCAATTTGCATTTAAGAAATGCAAAAGGTGATTTATAAAATAATTTTCATGTAAAACCAGTATAATTGTGAGGTGTATTGTATGCCTTATGACATATGATTTTACATACACATTCTGCTCCAGCATATATCTGTGTACAATCAGACAAATATAAGTATGTGAAAGCAAGAGTAACCACCCCATTCCTTCAATAAGTAATAGTTGAGGATTACTCATGTGGGTCTATGCTATTCCATCTGACAAATTCAGAAAGGGCATCAGAGATTCATTGAATATTATTGCCAAAAGGTAATTTTGAGATCTTTCTGTACAAATTCATCATGCAGTTCAAAATGTCGATCAAAATATATTTAAATACATTATAGATGAATATTTTCATCAAGCAGTCTTATGATAATGTACATATACATTGAGACAGACATTAGCCATTCTCAATCTTGGCTGCATATTAAAATCACCTGAGATGTTTTTTAAAAATACCCATACCTAGGCTACCCATCCCCAGACAGTTTATTTAATTCAGTGAAGTCTGGTCATCAGCACACACTAATATGCAGCCATGGTGGAGAACCACTGACCCACATGAATCACATAAGTATTCACTGTTAGGAGGAGATATTAAAATGCAAATACAAAATGTCAGAAATGAGCAAAGTCTATTTCCAAGTTAAAACAAATTGTTAATATTACAATCCAGATTCATACATGTAAATTCATATAAACAGTTCTTTCTGTGTTTATTAAATGAATCATTATGCATACATATTTTAAAATTTTTAATTAAGGCTATTTTACATTTCTGCGACACTGAAGTTGTTAAAAAGCACTTTACAAACATTAATTGTGCTTCACAATATCCCTATAAGCTACATATTATTATTTCTGTTTTACAAATGTCAAAACACAGGCGTGAAGAGGCTAAACTAATTGCCCACAGTCATGCAATTAATGAATGTTGCAGCTGGGAAAATAAGGGGGGGGAGTCTAATTCTTAACTTCCTTATCTAGTAAAGTTTTCCATAGCGTTGGAGAAGGGACAAAACCCCACAAAAAATATTTTAAATTTAGTGCCTTTAAAAAAAAAAAATACTCTGTCATCATCTATGAACATGAACCATGTAGCTTCTATGGATAGGGACCACTCAAGACACAGGGAACATGAAATAGCACATGCTAATGAACCTCTATTTCATGTGCCCAATCAAGAAGGTTCATTCCAAATATAGGACCAAGAACCTCCATTCTAAATATAGGACTAAGAAATTCCATCTGAGGTGAGCACATCCAAAGTAAAGGACCACACAATATCATAAATGCTAAGGGCCAAATTTATGCTGAAGAAAGAACTATAAGGATTCAGAGGTAATTTTTGGAGAAGTTTGAAATCAAACTGCTGTAAAAATATTTAACAGCTCAAGTCATAAACACGTGCAAAATATTTGGGAACAATTAATTTCTTCATTTCACTTGCTTTCAGTATCCATGGAGGAGAGTGTAGGTGATAAAGTTCAGAAACCGGTAAGAGCCAAACATTGAAAAGAATTGAATAGCAGTCTAAGAATTTTGCATATTACCCTACAGGCAAAAGGCAAAACCAAGGATGATTCTTAAGGATGTAGAGGGGTTTCAAAAGCAAAGTACTACATAGGAAAATTAGACACATAATTTGTAGGAGAGATTCAAATGGGAGAAATCTGAGGCAAGGAAACTGATTAGAATAGAAATTGTTGGGTGAGGTGGAGAAACACCTGGGAAATAAGATCAAGTGTGGAAGTAGAAAGAAACAGATGGATGTGCAAGAACTTTGAAGAGAATCATTAAAAGACTTGGTAAATAACTGACTATAGGAAGAGACGGAGAAGAATTTGAAGGTGATCTAGATCTGTCAGCATATGAATACTTTACACCTCATCTAGCTGGGTCTTAAATACATTTTGTTATGCAAAACTCCCTTTTATATGTGGCAGCTCATTTCATATTAAGGTGGCCCTAATTACTAGAAAGCTTGTTTTATTTGGCAAAAATTTCACCTTAATATATTTTTCATCCATTTGTTCTAGGTTTACACTTAAATCTCGCTAGCTCACAGATGATTTTCTTTCCCTCTAAAGGGTCAGATAGTAAATATTTAAGGCCTTGTAGTAAGTCCCCTACATATGAACGAGTTCCATTCTGAGAGCATGTTCATTAAATCCAAATTGTTCGTAAGTCCAACAAACTTAGCCTAGGTACCCAACTAACGCAATCGGCTGTATAGTACTGTACTGTAATAGGAGTTCAGTGAAGTCCTCCTCTTGCAGATCTACCTCCAGCTTCTCATTGAGGGACACTAAGTTCCTGAAGACTTCTTTGGACTCCTCATCTACCTTCTCAAATCCACAAAAATCGTGAACAAACTGTGGGCAAAAGTTCTTCCAAACCCCATTCATGTTGACAACTGTAACCTCACACCAAGCAAAGTCAATGTTTTATATGGCCTCGTAGATGTTATAGTCCTTCTAAAGTTGTTGCAAGGTTGTTCCTGATTCATCACTTGCCTTTACTGCCTGACGAACGGTGTGACATAAATAATATTTCTTGAAAGTCGCTATAACTCCCTGGTCCCTGGATGAACGACTTGGTATTCGGTGGCAGATGCACTGCTTTGATGTTGGGATGAAAGTCATCCATGGATGGGGGGTGGCCCAGAGCATTGTTGAGCATCAAAAGAATGTTGAATGGGATGTCCTTCTTCAAGCAATATGTCTCTATCTCTGGGATAAAGTGGTGGAAAACCCTGTCTTGGAAAATGGCCTGTGTAACCCAGGCTTTGGGGTTACTCTTTCATACAACAGGAAGAGAGACGTTTGGCTATGTTTTTAAGAGCTCTTGGGTTCTCTGAATGATGAACTAAGAGAGGTTTCAGCTTCACCTTGCCAGAAGTATTGCCACCAAACATCAGAGTTAGCCTATCCTTTGCTGTGTTATAGCTTGGCATCAACTTTTCCTCCTTACTGATGTAACTTAGATCTGGCATCCTCTTCCAGTACAGTCCTGTCTCATCCACATTAAAAACCTGCTTGGATAAATACACACCTTCATCAATAATTTCTCAAAGCGTTTCAGGAAATTTCCAGGCAGCTACTGTATCTGCACTCGCTGCCTCGCCACTTACTTTTACATTGTGAAGGTTGTTGGCTCTAGCCTTGAACCGATGAAACCAGTAATGTCTGGCATTAAAAGATGAGCCCTCTGATTCTTTGCCGTGTTTCTTCTTCAAGCTTTCATAAAGGCTTTTAGCTTTCTCTTGAATCAGCATTAAACTGAGCTGGACTTGACGCTGATGCTGATCCTGCATCCACACACTGAGAAATTTCTCTCTCCATTTCCTCCATCACTTTTCCACTCTCCTTCAATATTATTGTCGAATCGTCGGCACAACAGACTTCACATGTTCCATGATCTTGACCTTGTTCTTTAGAATCATGCCAGTGGTTGAACGATTCATGTTATAAGAAAAAGCAATGTCTACCATCTTTTGCCTCGCTCTGCTCTCTCAATTATGTTCACTTGTTTCCATTGTTATCACTTGGTGCTTCTTAGCAGTACCAGCTGCATCACTGCTGCTTTTACACTTGCTTCCAGACATCCTGGTCTTGAAATAAAGGTACTGTACTACTGTACTCTATACTGTACTGTACAGTAAAGTACACAAAAGCACAACCAATTGTAGAGGAGGCACGCATGTGACAATGTACTTCAGACACGTGAACTAACTTACGTGATTGGACATGCAAATGCACGTTCGAATCCTTGAAAGTTTGCAACTTGAAGGTTTGTATGTAGAGGACTTACTGTACTCAACTCTGCTGTTATAGGGCAGAAGTAGCCATAGACAATACACAACATGAATGAATGTGGCTTTGTTCCAATAAAACTTTATTTACACAAACATGGGCCCAAGAGCCATAGTTTGCTGACCCCTGCTATAGCTCATAAGTATGTTAACTTATTTTAAGGCACATTTTTATCCTTCAAACTTTCTCCAAAATCCTCTTCTCCAAGTCTAAACATGACCAGGTCTTTGACTATTCTTGATATGAGAGTATTTTGAATCATACTTCTATGATGTTCAGCAATGTATCCATATATTTGTTAGACTGCCTCATAGTTTAATAAATCCCTCTCAGGATGGTCAGACAAGCAATAAAGTGGGTTTATTGACTCCATTTTTTTCTGACACTGTAGTTTACTCACAAATTCTATGACTGAATTAACTATTCATGACAGCCACACTCCTCTGTTGATTCGTGCTTCAGATTAAGCCTCCTCTCTGCACCTTGAGTAGATGGACTGCTATTGAGGCTGCTACCCCTCCTCTCTGTGAATCTCACTTTTGCTAGTTGTGCCCTGTATAAGATTAGTAAAGGCTGGGTGTGCTTGAAGTTCTAGAAACTCAGATGCGACTGCTCAGTGCCTCATGGACTAGCTCCTTACCACCAAAAGTCTAGTCCAGGCTGTGCCTTCTCTGCTTCAAATTTTATTTATTATTATTTTTTATAAATGTATTTGTTTATTTTTGGCTGTGTTGGGTCTTCGTTGCTGCGTGCGGCCTTTCTCTGGTTACGGCGAGCAGGGGCTACTCGTTGTTGCAGTGCACAGGCTTCTCATTGCAGTGGCTTCTCTTGTCGCAGAGCACAGGGTCTAAGCGCACGGGCTTCAGAAGTTGTGGCTCGTGGGCTCTAGAGCGCAGACTCAGTAGTTGTGGCGCTGGGGCTTAGTTGCTCCGCGGCGTGTGGGATCTTCCTGGACTAGAGCTCGAACCCGTGTCCCCTGCATTGGCAGGCAGATTCTTAATCACTGTGCCACCAAGGAAGCCCCTCTGCTTCAAATTTTAGATGATTCCTAGTTTTGGTGGTTTCCTCATTGTCCTGTGAGCTGGAAAGGATATGTGGAATAAGTCAGAGCTGAGATTAATCTACAGTGGGCTGTGTTCAAACTGACCATAGGGACAGGAGGGATTTGCTGAAATAGAAGGAGTGCCATTCCTATCCTCTGGAAATCATGAACTCCCTGGAGATTTAGCTCAAAGATGTCTGCTATTGTTCTGCGGCTATTGGTCCAGGGGTAGAATTAATAACTATCAGTGATCTTTCATTACACATACTTTTCTTTGTTATTTAATTTGAGCTTTAGAGAAGACTATCGGAAGAACCAGTGATGTTAATACAACCGGACACTCTTCATCAAGTCAAAATTTGTAATTGCTTTCATGGCACTTATCATTAGGTAGATCTCCCTCCCTCCCTCCCTTCCTTCCTTCCTTCCTTCCTTCCTTCCTTCCTTCCTTCCTTCCTTCCTTCCTTCCTTCCTTCCTTCCTTCCTCTCTCCCTCCCTCCTTTCTTTCTTTTTTTTATTCTTTCATTCTTTCTTTTGTTCTTTCTCTCACAGTAGAAAGTAAGCTCTTGAAAGAAGAGTTCTTTGGTCTAGCAGCTGCAATGTTCTAGGAACAATTTGGTGCCAGAGGATCTGTGGTGAATAAGACCTAAGCTATGCCCTCAAGGACCTAACCTTTGGAAAAGCAAGAAAACTGTGAATGAAATTACAGTACATAGGGGTGGGGCTTCCCTGGTGGCACAGTGGTTGAGAGTCTGCCTGCCGATGTAGGAGACATGGGTTCGTGCCCCAGTCCGGGAAGATCCCACATGCCGCAGAGCGGCTGGGCCCATGAGCCATGGCCGCTGAGCCTGCGCGTCTGGAGCCTGTGCTCCCCAACGGGAGAGGCCACAACAAGTGAGAGGCCCGTGTACTGCAAAAAAAAAAAAAAAAAAAAAAAAATTACAGTACATAATTATTCCTAATGTGCTTGGCACTACTGTAATGCCCATATTTTTTTACATGAACTACTATATAAAGACTTCTCTATATTTTACTATTAAACTTAACTTTTCATGTCTATTGTAGTTATCTGATGCTATGTTACAAACATCCTAAAACTTTGATTGAAACAGCACATACTTTGTTCCTGAATCTGTAATTTGGATAAGCCTCTGCCTCTGCCCCTTTTGATGGCAGCTGGAACAGCTGGAAGACTGGAGTCAAATGAAGGCCTATTCATTCACGAGTCTGGGGACCGTCTGGCTGTTGAGGGGGACTTTGGCTGGGACGGTTGGGCAGAATGCCTAAGTGTGACCTCTCCATGTGGTCTCACCTGTCTCATGACACATGACACAGAGACTGATTTCAAGGCTGAGCATCTCAAGAGAGAGCTTGACAGAAACTGGTCCTTTTCTAACCTAGCTTTATAATCATGCAGTGTCAACGGTGCCATCTTGCATTCTTTGGAAGAAAGTAACAGTCCATATTCCAGGGGAGAGGAAACAATCTCCATCTTTTTAATGGGAGGAGTGTGGACATGTTTAAAACTACCATAGTCCTTTCTCTGTGAGCCACAAATTACTTACATGTCTTCAACATGAAAAATACCTCGTCTCCTCATAAAACCTCCCTAAAAGCCCTACAGCACTGGGCTCAAGGTTGAGGTCCAGGATTTCCTCATTTATATCAGGTCAAGGTGACATGAGACTCTTGGGTGTGTCACTTGACTACAGCTCCTTGAGTAGTTTCTCTCAATTTAAAGACCTTGAATTAAATAAAAGTTATCTGATACCCAGACAGATGGCACCTCATACAATGGTGGCACAGACATAGAATAGTCATTGAAGACAAACCCATTCAAAAAAATAGAAGAACAGGAGGTATAAAGCAGTCACTGATCCATAGCAATGCCTAATTCTAGCCAGACACACACTGCTAGTCCTAATTTCTTGGAACAGTTCTCAAAGGTCTTAGAGCTGCCCTCTTGGTTCCTGGCTCCGCCCTTTAAGCTTTCCTTTTACATGAAACATGGCTGGCTGTTTGTAGCTGATTATTTTCCTTAGTCTTCTTACTGCCCATAATAGTTCTGGCGCCCAAAGGACTCTTTTAACTTTGTAATGTCTTTTTCTTTTTTAGTTCAAGCTGATACAATTAAAAAAAAAAATTCCTAGACAAAAGCCACCCACCCCCTCAAAAAAATCTCTTCAAGATGAGTTCTGTTCTACTTTAGGGTTCCCTGGAATGCTACTGTGGAGACAGTTCTCTCAAGATTCTTAAAGGGCCTTTTGTCTATTTGAAAGCATCTATATGACACCACCTTAAATCTTTCTGAGGTCTTAACAAAGGGTTTTACAGTTATATCTTTGGTTTTATCTTTAGACCATGTTTTTCTGAGAGTGCCCTAGATTTGATCTTTGCCTGGAAGCTGTTATTTAATTATAGCATCTTTTGCAATCTGGAGAGTCTGGGAATAAGAATCCATTTTATTTTTGAACCCAGCAAGCCCAGGCCCCTTTATATTTAACAATACTTTCTTTAACTTTTCTCTCCCTTGCCCATATTTTACTATTAAGCAATTAGAAGAAGCTGGGCAGCACCCCAAGCACCCTACCTGGAAATCTTCTCAGTTGGATGATCCAATTACTTGGGTACATTTTTCACCTTTTGATGGGAGGAGTTTCAAAGAAGTTGTAGACATCTGTGAAAACCACCACAGTATTCAGGTGCAATGACAAGCGTGAGATTAAGGAAAGATCACTGAGCCAGGAGTCTAAACAGATTCTAACTCCAACTTTATCATTAATAGTAATATGACCTTATCCAGATTAAAATTTAGAAAAGAATTTTGTACTAAATGAAGGCATGTGTGATTATCTTCAGAAAAATTAGGCATCTCTATCAAGCACATAATTTTAACAAATGGAAAAACAAAATGAGGTGTAATCTGATATATGTAATATACTTGTTCGTGTTGAAACTCTGAAGACCTCTGGTGATATTTATATTTTATAAAATAGTCCCAAAACATCCAGTTATGAGTATACCAGAGATTAACATAAACTCTCGTTTTTTGAAATTATGAGCAATTAACCGTGTATAGTTTTCCAGTAACACATCAGGTTTCCAATGTCCCTCAGAGGATTGAGATGATATATACTGATATATCTGATATATACTGATATATTATCAGTATACGTTTCTAGGCACCTTAGATGGAACCTTTCATAAATAGTAAGATTGTAGTTATATCAAGTAGCTAAAAATTCAATTATCATTTTGCCATCAATCCTGATCCTCAGTTCTATTCTAGGGAGATAGAATATCACTTTAGAGTTAGAAAGATGCCACTGTGGTCACCTAGCCCAATGATATGCAATACCAGAGACATAAACGAGGAAGCAGGCCATAATGAAATCACAAAGTCCTATGAAAGTAAAGATGAATTTCAGAAATTAGTCATCAGGCAATGGAAAAGTCATTGGAGAATTTCAAGCATAGATGTATTGAGGCAACAGTATGATCATTGCATGATAGGAGTGACCAAGTAATACTTATTACATATTTAAGAGAATTAAAGTAAAATTTAAAAATCAGCTTTATATATAATTTAAAATGTCAATTATAAGCCTATGATAATAGTACCAACACAGGTGGGTTTCAAAAAACTAAGAATCTGTATTTTTGGTGAAAATCCTTAAGGATTTTTTATACAAGTATTCCAACTGGGCCAAAAAAAGTGACATATTTCAGAACAATTTTCAGGATCTGCCAAAAGATGGGGAATTTGGCTAAAACACATAAATTTAACCTGATAATCATTCTTGGCTAATGAATTGGAAAGATTAGCCAAATGCTACTAAAACTGTTAGATGTAGTGTACACAAGCTGTAAGGACTAGGAAACTAAAGAATGGAAAATCCTCCTTTAGAGATCCAATCAGAGTCTTTGAGAGGAAAAGAAATAACTTTTGAGCTTATGTTAACAGGCTAGAGTTTGGGGTATGATCTGTTGCTAGGCATTAACAATGTTAACAAAGACTTACAAGAAAAGAGAAGTAAAAGTGACTATTTTACTTTTAAAAGAATTTTAAATAATTATTTTTTCCTAGTGTAAAACAAAATACATGTGAAATACACAACAAAAGTAGCATTCCAATAAGTATATATGGAAACTAGAACCCTTCATTTATATCTCAGTATAAAACAACTCTAATTACTTTATCAATGTCATCCAGAGGTCAACATCAACACACCCAATCCATCATTCATATGGATTCTACATTCAAGATATATTTTAAAACTCTTCTATTTCTACTACCATTACTTTAATCCAAGTGACATCATATTTTAAAATATATGTTTTAACTTCTAATTTAGTAAATATTGATGGGTATAATCCATATAACAAAAGCTCTTTGGGGTCCTCAAAATTTGAACCCCTAACCTTTGAGTGGCTGCAATAGACTGTAAGCTCCGTGAGTGTGGAGATCTTTTGTTTTGCTCATCGCCATATACCAGCACTCAGCAGAGTGTCTGGCACAAGATATTTGTTGAATGAACAAATGCATGGTTGATAAAACAGTTTCAGTGGAATTTGGGATGAGAACCAGATTGCTTGAAGTTAGATAAAGTGTGAGTAAATAGAAAATGTCATCAACATGAGTAAACAACTTCTTCCAGAGGTTTCTCAGCAAATTAAATGAGATAAACAGAAAGGGTGCTGAGGAAAAAAACAGGGCCAAGAGATTGTTTCAAGATGTAGAATTTGGCCCTGTTTAATTTGCACTTCCTCATAGTTTTGTGTGCAAGAATGCGCTCTAGATGAATTTCTTTTGTTTCGTGCGTCATATTTCATGTGCTTGGGATCCTTTGGTAGTCCTTTTCTGGATGCCTCCTCTTCTACACTTCTGATAGAAGGTCACAACATGTGGATTGAAGCCTTTTGTAAGTCTGATTCTCTTCGGGAGGTCTTCAAAGCTCGGAATATGCTTCTGGCTCCCTGTGTACCATGGTTACAAAGGAAAAATATACCAGGTGAGCAAGTTGAAATATCACCCACCGTTTTGAGATATAGTCATAAATGAACGAAAATTTCCTTCCTCCAGTTTGCAATGGGGAAGCAATAGCAATTACTGATATCACAGCCCTGGGAAACACCAATGAAGCATGGAACCCAGTAGGAGACACACATGCTGCCAAGTGAGTTTGTGCAAAGCTGAGAAGGAAGCAATCTGGGCGAGCAGTTTCAAGTGGTATAGTGCTATGCACTCTCCAGAGTAAACCTGTGTGTTTAAACATGTGCTTTTCCCTAGGATATTCTTTACCTGAGTCTCTCTCTTTCTCCCTTTTAAACTCTGATTTTGAAGTGCCAGCTTCTATATTTTTATGTGACTTTGCTGCTGCCTTAATTCTCTTTAAGGTCAGTCCTGCGTGGCCACTCAGAACACATGTGGCTGTCCCTCTCTGATGCTTCCCATTTGCCAACTTAGAATTATGAATAGTCCTTCTAGAATCAGAGAAGAAAGAAAAAAGATTTAAAGATGAAAAGTAGCATTCATGGCATAAATTTTAATAAGCAGAGTGGATTTAAATTAAATGATGGATGTAAAAAAATGGCTGTGTGGAAACTATTTTAGTGTGATAAGGACTGTAGTCTTCAGCCGAACAAAATGTATGACCTTTCTATCAGGATAATTGAATTAACAAGATGTTGTGGGTAAAATGGTGGGCCCTAGAAAGATACATTCAAGTCCTAATCCTTGGAACTTGTGAATTTTACCTTATATGACAAAAATGTGAGCATTACCTTGTATGACGAAAGATATGACTAAGTGAAGAGAAGCTTATCTTGGTCTATCCAGGTGGGGTGTAAATGCAATCACTTGCATTCTCATTAGAGGCAGTTTTGAGACAGAAACCCACAGGAGAAGAGAGAAGATGAAAAAGCAATGTGACCTCAGAGACAGAGATTGGAGTGCTGTGACCACAAGCCAAGGAATGCCTGTAGCCACCAGAAGCTGAAGAGGCAAGAAACAAATTCTCTCCTAGAACTTCACAAGGGAGCATTGCCCTGCTGACACCTTGATTTCAGACTTCTGACCTCCTGAACTGTGAGAAAGTACATTTCTGCTGTTTTAAACCTCCCAGTTTGTAATAATTTGTTATGGTGGCCCCAGGAAACTAATATACCAATTAAACATTAGAGTCATATTACTTTTGTTTTCTTTAGGTTTAATTAATATATGTATGTGTAAACATATATGTATGCAGGTATATATACAAAATGATATATGTAATGATGCTACTCTCTTGTTAGGCTAATAGGAAATTCAACTGAAGAAATGCAAAACCCAAATTACATGACACCTATGAGTAAGGTCTGGGCACTGAATACTTGCTACATCTCTCTCCCATAGACCCACTTTTATAGTGTGTAGATGCTTACACTGGCATCAGGTGAGTGTTTCTAATATTGAGGGAACTGTTGATTACACTCATGTAGACATTAAAACTCGTTTTACAAAATAAAAATCCCTTTGCAGCAGAAGGCACCAGCACTCTATGAATGTGTAAGCGAATGTGATCACAATCATTGTGCTGTAAACATCTGTTTGCATTTCCCAGGATCTTGCCATGGTTCCTACATTTTGGCTAATTTGTCACTATACCATCTGTTTAAAGATAAATTGATCACTGGTGGTTGGATTATTGGGTTAGTAGTGCTTATGTTTATTATCATGTGCATAATAATACCTTAAAATTGTACTGAATATGAATTAATTTTTAGGTGACAGTGGGTATCCCAGAAGCTCCATTTATTGACAAGCAGTGGCAACCACAGTAGAACAAAGATGCGATTGTATGATCAGCTATGTACAAACATCCTCAGAAATGAGATTTCAGGGCTTCCCTGGTGGCGCAGTGGTTGAGAGTCCGCCTGCCGATGCAGGGGACAAGGGGTCGTGCCCCGGTCCGGGAAGATCCCACATGCTGTGGAGAGGCTGGGCCCGTGAGCCCTGGCCGCTGAGCCTGCGTGTCCGGAGCCTGTGCTCTGCAACAGGAGAGGCCACAACAGTGAGAGGCCCGCGTACCAGAAAAAAAAAAAAAAAAGAGAGAGAGAGAGATAATTTGACCCTCCACCTTTTTAAATATAAAAAGACTCCATTTGGTACTTTTGATAAGACACACCCCGCAAGTCTTACAAACTTTATACCTGGCAATGACAGAGTAAGTAGCTGGCTGAGAAAGTCTTCATCTGAACCATGATGGAGTCCAGGGCAACAAGGATGCAGTTTTCTCAAACAATGAGTTTTTCGAAGGAAATACAGTGGTCGATAGTATCTAGTCTTGGCTCTATAGGTCACAGAGACTGGGCAAAATCATGAAATGGACCTTGCTTTATCTGTTGAAGCATTCAATTTTTGAAAGTATATTTTTTAAATTTAAAAAAATTAAATATAACATTAATTTTTTTAAATTAATTTTGATCATTATGCTAAAATTTCAGGTTATTTTAACAAATATGAAATTTTATAAAATGGCCAAATTAGTTTTAATGAGACTAAAACTCTTATGCTGTTGTGTAACTTGCTATCATAATCTGCTTAAATTCTTAAGAATCTCTGCATCCTCTGATCCTATAGTCTTAATGACTGTATGTCTCCGTGGGCATAATTAAAACTTTATCAAAAATAAATTAATTTTGAATAATTCCTATTTCAACATGTCAATATGATAATATTTGAAGCTAAGATTCTATATGCCACTGCACCACATTATTTATTTATGTAGAGATATGGTTAAAACTGACACATATTAAAACTGAAGTCAAAAGTACACACACTCAGACACACACACACACACACACACACACACACATTTGAGCATTATACCAAATGATTATACTTAGCTATTGACTTGAGCTCAGGTTACAATACCTTCATGCAACTAGCTTTAAATCCCACACGCCTAAATATTCCTCAGAATGTCAAGTGACAGAAATACTTTTCATATATAATTATAAAGTCAAAAGAGTTGGCTATGAGCAAACATAGAACATTTATTTTAAAGCACTGTCGAACTAAGTAATAGTAGGTGACTTTTTAACCAGTCACAATAATTTATAAGCAAGCCTTAATTCCTATTCTGCACTCTTTTACATTACTATTAATATCAAAATGACATTTTCCTTGAAAATACTATGACTAAATTCTATGATTTTGAGTGCTTTTCTCTCCCCCACTGTATCCCTGCCCACACACCCCCCCATGGATTCGAGGGGGATTTGTTCTGATGGCCAGTATTCCCATATTGCCATAACCTCCCAGAGCTATGGCCAAACCCATCCAATGGCAATTCTCCTCATCATCCCAGCCAAGAATATCTATCTTATTTTCCTCCCCAAAGAATGTTTTATCTCTGGGTGAAAGAACGAGCTAATCATGAGAAATGGACAGCCTTGCAGAAAAAGTGAGATTAGACCTCCCAGAAATAATGAGGGAAACATCCGCGTCCTTTCTCCCCAGGGTGGGAGCTGCTGACCCACACTTGTCTCCCTTTGAACACCTGGTGAGACAGAATCTTCTGGTGCCTTTTCTCACTAGGGATTAAGATGTGAAGGGGAAAAGGATCAGATGTTTTGGATCAGATTGCTGTCCCTACACTAACTAAATCATTCTCAGCCATTCAATAATGAGGACCACCGATTTATCCTTTTCTAGGAAAAGAAGGAGTATATCCTGAAAGGGGAGAAAGGCAAGTGTGTACAAGATTTTTGTGTGGATGATGCTTGTCCTGGGGGAGACTAGGTGCATCACAGCATGGTGACACCCAGATTATAGAGAGGAAGTTGGGACAAAGAGGGATATTTCTTTGGCATCCAAAGGTCACAAGCAGCACCACCCTGTGAAAGGAAAAGAAGAGAGTCATTTCTTGGGGATGTGCCATGGATTCTCTTGAAAGAGACAGACCCTAAAAAATTAGTTCTCCTTGGAGCCCTGGGACATGTGTTGTAAAGATTTGTTGAGATTTTATACATGTCAAATATTTAGCACTGTGCCTGACAGATAGAAAGCACTCAATAATTGTCAAGTAATATTTTTATCATTTTTTTAAATATTTAAGTCAGAAAAAAGGGGTTGGGAGATACCACAGGGTCAGTGATTTGACTAAGGCTCCTTATGGTGTTACATGAAATTATTATTTTGCTGTGAGATGGAGAGAGTTTTCATCCTATTCTATCCTGCCAATAGTTGACATGAGCTTTGACGTTAAACAAAGTTTTGTGTCTGTGCTGGTTTATCTGGGGCTCATTACTGAACCATTTTGAGAGTCAACTACCTGTTCTGTGAAATTAGGTACGTGCCAAACACATAGTAGGGCATCTTTACAGTTGATTTTCCAGTGTCCTTCTGTTGCAGGAAGGGGGATCCCTCCAGGGTCCAAGAGTAGGCTCTTATCTAACACTCGGAAATGAATTATCCGAGGAGAAACACATTCTGACAAAGCAAGAGACTTTATTGGGAAGAAGCGCCCAGGCAGAGAGCAGTAGGGTAAGGGAACCCAGGAGAACTGCTCTGCCATGTGGCTTGCAGTCTCGGGTTTTATGGTAATAGGGTTAGTTTCTGGGTTGTCTCTGGCCAATCATTCTGACTCAGGGTGCTTTCTGGTGGCGCGTGCATTGCTCACCCAAGATGGTTTCCAGAGAGAAGGATTCTGGGAGGTTGGTAGGACATATGGACTGGGGTCTCCTCTCTCCTTTTGACCTTACCTGAATTCTTCTGGTTGGTGGTAACATGTTAGTTCCTTATTCCTTACCAGGACCTCCTGGTGTAAGGTAAATTGCAAGTGGTTACTATGGGGCCTGGCCAGGGTGGGCAGTTTCTGTCAATAGTTCCCCTAACACTTCCTCTCAACAAAGTTGAGAGGAAAAAGCCATAGCAATTGACAGAAACCACAATAATAGAATCTTAGAAAAACGTTTGTGCCTGGACCAATCTACATGCTAAATAGCTACAGCTTCTCTTTAGACTGAGTAAATTGTGGCTTCTGGGGGAGCAGCCTAGGCTACTTAAGGTTAATCACGGGTGCTTAAAGTTAATTGTTCTCAATCCCTTTGTCAAAGGCTGCTCACTTGGAGTTCTCCATATACAGCAGTCAGTTCTACTGACAGCTCCAGGCCTAAAATGAGTTCTTGTTCTATTCTTCCCCATAATCAATTATCAAAATATATCAAACGATATAAAAGGACCTCATATCATTACACTTGTCATCTAATATGTAGTTTTTCAAACATGGAAGTGCATCACAATCACTTGGAGGGCTTGTTAAAACAGATTGCTGGGCTTCAAAGTTTCTGATTCAGCAAGTCCAGGGTGGGGTCAGAGAATATGTACTTCTCATAAGTTTCCAGGTGCTGCTGATGCTACTGGTTCTAGAAAAGGAAAACAAGTTTTTACTCTTTGGGTCATTTGCAAAGAAGAAATGCTGATAAGCAAATCTCATCTAAAGGATCTAACTTGACTACAGATTGACAATCCCCCTTACCCATGCCAAGCTTTTGCTGGGTCCTATGCCTTTCTACCCACATGGTCCACTCTCATCTACAGCCTTTTCAGCCCTTTTCCCCTCACCTATGAGGATGCTTCTTTGCTCAACAAAGAATATGAAGAATATGAGGCCAGAATCATCTCTAAAGCAGAGAGAGAACTCCGGCATCTCTCTTCTCCCCTAGACTGCTCTATGTCAGATAGTTCTGTAGGGATGGAAAATTTTTCCATTCTTTCCTTCTAGGTAAGAAGGCTGGCTGGCCTAATAATAAAATTGACATAAGACAGATTAACAGGAGAAAAACAAACTTAATTACATATATATGGGACTCCCACAAAGACATGAAATTCAAAGGTGGTCAGGAAGTTGTGACATATATAATCCTAAGCTAAGGAGAAGGGGATAGGAGTCTGGGGATCTAAAGAGGAGGTTGATAATCCACAGGAAGATGAGAAGAGCAAATGTTTGGTAAACAAATGTTTGCTCTGCCATGCAGATGTCTTCCTGATACAAAAAGTTATCTCTGGTAATAGCTCCTGTCTTGGTACAGGCCCCCTATATAAATTCTTTTAGGCAGTTAAGGGGGAGGTAAAACTCTTCCTGAGTCTGCTGGGCCTTGATATCCTTTAGCTCAAACTAATCCATGTGCCAAAGTGACATATTTGGGGGTGGCCTGTTCTGTTCCCCTTAAGTTTCATGGTCTCCTTTGCCTTCACCTGCATCTTAAACCCTGGTGTCTGCAGAGACTCATCTCTTCTTGTCCTGAAGCTTAAAACAGGGATGTATTTGTTCAGAGAGTGGGGAGTGACCAAGATGGCCTCAACATTCCCCTCAGTTGGACCAAACTTTAGACAGGCTTCTTCCAGACTTTAGACCCCTAAACGCCCTTGTCTTAGAGTATTTACTCTAGAAAAATGTGAAATTGTAAATTCTTCCTCTGCCCCTTTGAGATGTGAATCTTTTATAACCTAAGGATTTTGTTTGCAAGGACCTGGGGACCATCCTTTTGAAATGTGATCATCAAGAAAGAGAATGCCCTTATCTCTCAGTCAATGTGGGAAGGCAGAAGCCTAACTTTCCTAATAATTAGTAAACACAGATGGTCTACTCTTGTTGACCAAGATCCCTCCTAAACTCTTCCAGGTACTTTTTCCATTAGCTCACCTCAGCTTTTAAAAACCTTCTCACCTATAGTTTCACTGACTTGAATTCAGTCTCTCTCCCCTATTGCAATAGTCCTTAATAAAGTCTTCCTGGCCAGTTAATTTCATCAGGTGCAATTTTCCTTTGACAAGAGATTCTTCCTCCCTAACTTGAATGAGCATGTCCTCTCCCTGACTTGTTGAATGAGAGTGGCCCCTGTTCTCAGCCCTCACCCACCTTCTAATCCACTTGTTCCTAGACTTGCACTTGTGATGCTCATGTTTCCACCCCAGTTACTGAAGAAGGAGGCAGGTTCAGTAGCACATTGTGACATTTGGGGCCACAACACTGGTCTCCTGATGGAATAGCAAAATCAAGGCATTTCCCATAAATATTATATGCTTTCCTGGCATCCAATGGTAGGCTCTGGTGACACAAAGACAGATAATGTGTGGCCCCTGCCCCTGACTGTCAAACATGCTTCCTTAAGCAGCAAAGATGAATAACATACACAAATGCCATATCCAGGCAAATTAGCTATTTGTAAGAGGGAGGTAACTACTCACATTTCCCTGATAAACAGAAGGCAAATGAGGCTCTGAGTAACTGACTCAATGCCATTTATCCAGATAGGGAGAGTGACTGAAAAGTAAGAAAGAATCAGAATTCAGTGGCAACGAGTCATTGATTCCATGTAGAACTTTCTACTTTTATTTAATACTGAGGTGACCTTTTAAGTTATTGGCTATTTTGACACTTTTGAGTGATAGGTATGCTACTAAACACACTGGAACAACATGTATTACTTAGGACTATCCTGGGAAAACTGGGGTTTAGGGTCACCCTGTCCAACAATGAAGACATTTGCAATAATTGGAGATCAGAGGGAAAAGTTTAGGTTCTGTCTTCACCAGTGCACCTGATACACATACACGCACATACACACACACACGCACACACACACACACGCACACACACATACACACACACACACACACACAGCTACAAAGAGTATAAAATCAGGTCCCAATTCAGAATCAAGCCGACATCAGGAGGGCACCCCATGCATGCACCTCTGAGAGACCCACACCCTCAGCTCCTCAGCAGACAAAATTCCTCCTGGACTTTCTTCCAAATGCGTCTCACCCTTTCATCTCTCCCCTTCAATCACAGCCCCTCTGACCTATGCTTTTTTTTTTTTTTTAACTGATGAAAGAGGAATGGAGAAGTGTTAGGAGAGGTAGTCTAGCCCCAGGTAAAAATATATTTAAAAAATTAAAAGAAAAACCTAAAAGAATGGCCATCTCATATTGCCAGGTTTAATTTCTTGCTAGCTTATCTTTGAGCATTACTTAAATGGTGTCTCCTTTTCTGAACCCGTGTCATATTACAAAAATCCCTCTTCTATTACCTCAGCCTAAAAAGACCCTAACCTGGAAGAGGGGGAAGAGGTTACCACCACCCCTCTCTTCAGGTTGGCCTGGAATCTCCCTTGACTCTCCAAAGAGGTCAAAGCGGCACTGGTTCAAGTTCCATGTTCTCCTAGGGTATGGGCAAATATAAATTAATCAATTCTGTCCTTACATATGCTGAGATGTAAATGCCACTAAATAGATGGTTTTGTGTTCTTATTTAATGTTACTGTCTTGCCTAGCAGATCACTAGAAATGGATGCCACTTCAGCCACTTTCCAAGCTCTGATCATTGGCAAAGCATCCTGAGAATCAGGACCTCTGGGTAAAAGGCTGATGTTCTTTTCCAGAAAACTTATGGAACCTCCTCAGTCATTTAGGGTTTCACAGATGGCAGAAGCCACTAAATGTAGGGGAATATATAATGTGGAGCTGAGCAAATGTGTCAAGGTTACTAAACCAGGCAAAGGAGCCTGGACACAGAGGAGGGCTGGAGGCACTTCTCAATACTTAGAGCACCAAGCCATGTCACCTAAAGGCCACAGAAGTACAAACATGTGTTTTGTGGGCAAGCAAGCCAACAATTCAAAACAAATGCCAGAGGCCTGGATGTTCTGCATAGAAGACTATAGGGGCCTCTGCCCAAGGCATGAATATGAACTGCTGCTTTTAAGTGACCAGAGATAGAGCAAAAACTTTATTCCTTAAAATCACTGAATACTTTTCCCTTTTTTTTTTTTTTTTTTTTTTGCGGTACGCGGGCCTCTCACTGCTGTGGCCTCTCCCGTTGCGGAGCACAGGCTCCGGACGCGCAGGCTCAGCGGCCATGGCTCACGGGCCCAGCCACTCCGCGGCATGTGGGATCTTCCCAGACCGGGGCACGAACCCACGTCCCCTGCATCGGCAGGCGGAATCTCAACCACTGCGCCACCAGGGAAGCCTCCCCCTTTCTTTTCTTCAGTGTTAAGCCCACAAACACCTTAGTCCAGCACTCAAGTACAAAACGTCCTACCTATTTGGCCTTTCACATGCATTCACTCAGTACTCCAGGAATATCCGTCTACATTTTTGAAAATACCCTATTTTTTTTATTGCTCTATGATCTGCCTGTACAAAGCTATACTTAATCTCCTCTGATCTAAAAGCTTGCAATAGCTATTGCAGTAGTCTATCCCCAGCACCAAAGTGTGTTTGGCATGTAGAAGGTGCTCAATAAAAATCAATTGACTAGATCGATGAGTGTTGCTGTTCCTTCCTGCCCTGTGATACTCTTGATACCTCACCCCCAGGGCCTGAATGGTCAAGTTCATGTGTGTTTTTTTTTCATCAGGACCTCTGATAATCATCATCCATGACACCATGATTAACTATTTTCATAGCTATCTCCTCTCCTGGACCTGAGAGATTTTGGAGGGCAGGGACAATGGTGACCGTGTAACTCTCACACCAAGAACATTGCTGCTATATAGGATTCATCACTATCCATGCACAAAACTGAAACCAGTCCATGTTGCCTGAAAAAATTTAAATATAAAATAAAAGTGGTATATAATATAAAAATAAATAAATAGAATATACAAATATATAACAATTAAAAATAAACTAAAATAAAAATTTAAATACAAATTATAGAAATACATAAATTTATTACATATAAAATTATATAAATAAAAGAGTCACGAGTTATAAAAGTATCATTTAGCTATTTTCAATCAAGAGAAAAGTTCTCTTAAACAAATTCTAGGATTTTAATGGCTTTTAAGGCAGGTCATAGAAATAAAGAACAATAAAAATATAAGTACACTATTCTTTTACTGAGTGATTCTGTCATTTAGATATTTGAGTAAAGTCTACTGGTAGAGTAAAATAAATAAATAAATAAATAAATATAGAATCAAGGCAAAAGTAAGCAGTAATTTAACAGATAAAATTCCTGGGAGAAGGTCTGATGTATTGAGAATTTTTGTTAGAATTAAGTAAACCTTAGTTCAGATTTTGTCTCCAACATGCATTAGCTGTATTTAGAGACAGTTTACCTGATTCTCTGAGCTTCAGTGTCTTCTGCTGTATAATGGAATTAACACTATCTGCCCTGATAGATTGTTGTAAAATTAAATAAGGACTCAACAGCATCTGACACATAAATAGCTACCCAACAAATTTTACACTTCATCCATGTATCTGACACTGAAATTAAGACATATATGAAGATAATGATACCTTTAATGGAAAAAATTAAACAATAAAGAGTGATTACTCTTTGAAGATAAAATAGATCATATCCAGCTGAGGCAGAAAATTACTATATACTTCTTAAAGAAACAGATTTTATCCCCAAACTGGCTACCAAATAGTTGATTTCTAACCACAATTCTAAGATTTATTCTATTTTTAAGACAAAGCATATAACCTTCTTCCCCTAATTTTATCTCTTGATCAATATTGACAAGTAAACATTCAAAGTTTTAAATTTACCAATACAGTATAAATCACAACAAAAAAGGACAATGTTTTAATTTCTATTTTTACATAATTCAAAAAGACTTAACCCTGCTAAGAAAAGCAAATGGGAGCCCTAAATGTTGGGACATCTTACTTTGAATATTCAGAACAAGCTCTTACAAAGACTTGCCCCTTTCCCCCTCCCTTGAAACAATCAACATGAGCTGTAACTCCGTTTTGCCTCCCTTGCCTTTCTGCTGTGCATACCCGCCCTAGAGAAGTCTACATTAGATACAACATCTCGTCAAGAAAAGGCTGGAAACGTATCATAGATAATTACCTTTCTCTTGGAGAGATGAAGTCTGATCCTTCTTCTAGGTCACATGGAAATATGACATTTGAGATTTTTATAAATGGAAGCAATAATTCTGAAACAAAGCAAAAATAAAGCGTAATAAGAAGAAGCTGGTAGTGAGAAACCAAAAGGGAATTATTATTGTGATTATTTAGTAAACTGAATTTAGACTAGGAGTGACACTCAAGATACATCCATTACCAGAGTTTCCATTTGCTACATGCCATCCTAAGCAATAACATACTGGTATTCCATTGCTAATTTTAGCTTGAATAGTATAAATTATTTCTTATGTTCAATTTTCTTATTTGATATGACAATTTAAAAGAAAAGTATACCTCTGAACTTAGTGTGAGAAATGGCATACAATATGCCTTGCCTATAGCAAGGGTCTATCTCAATCCTCCACACTACCCCTGTGGTAATTGTAATGGTTATTGTTTAACCAGGTTTTGCATTTTGTTTCTTGTTTAAATCAATGCTGCTTAAAAAAAAAAAAAAAAAAAAAACTTGTTCAACTTACTCTGTACATTTTTAAAAAACAGTGCAAATTAGGGTTCCTGTTAATAAAAAAAATAATTTGAAAAATGCTGACATTACAAAATACATAAAATACCAACTATAACTGATGTGATTATCTTTGGGTAGGTAATTTCAGTACTTTAGTGAATAATTTTATTTTCGCGTAAAAAGAAATGCTCACTTTTTACACAGGTATTGAATTCTAAAACAAAGCATTATTGCGATATTAATTTAAGTATTCTATAAATAATTTGAGTAATGATTGTATTTATTAGAAACATAATTTTGGAAAAAGGACTTCACTATTTTTAATATGTGAAGTGGAGAATAGTTCTATAACCTTGACTATAATCAAACTTCCTTGGTAAATAAGTAGAACTTTATGAAACAGGAAAATTTGCAAGACCAAACACATTTATCCTGTGATTTTATAAACATGGTCCTAACGTTATTTTATTTAAAATCTCAATTTTCAAAAGATTACATGAAAAAGAATGTCTTGTTCGCATAAGTGAACATTTAGGTTCAGCTTAAAAGTAGCATGCCTCCAGTTCAATTTCTTTTTAGGAAATAAGCATGTATTACTTATCTTCTTTAGAAATGCAAAACCAATTACAGAAGTGGCATATTCCTTTAACTTCAGCTCAAAACCAAGAATCTTTGTTTGGGGAAAAGTTCACAAAATCATAGCAGTTCACTTTGCAAGCCACATTCAGTTATTGTGGGTTTTATAGATACTGTAAAATAGCTGTTTGAAAAAATACTGTTGAACTTCAGGTCATCTAAAAGTCCCAAGATCTTAAATTACACCTTATATTTTATAACATTTAATAACATTTCTCCTTTGAGCCCCAAAGCTTAAAAAGCCATCTAAATGAGTTCAAGAAGAAAGTATTACATACTGTAGATTCACGGAAACATAAACAAAAGTCTTTAAAACTAATGCCTAAGAACAAGCAGTTTCATGAAAATAAATTTTTCTTATAACTGAAAGTCTGTTTACAGCTACATAAAATAGAATTATAAGTTAATCTCTTTAAAACCTTTAATTAAATGAAAAATTGTTTACAACATTTTCTCTCTATATAACACGAATGAACACGATATTTCAGGTTTGTTAACAGAAAATTGGCATTTAAAATATTAATAACAGTTATGTTCATAGCCAGATTAGGAGAATATTAAGTAGAGTAAATAAATTCCAAAGACTTCTCTCATATTTTCTTTAGCCATCTTTTCATTTTTTCATTATCGAAATAATGATTATATTTTATGTTAATACACATTTGTAATTAACGATTACACTAATACATATAGTTTATTGACTAATACTAGATACTGTTCATAGACTAAGTCTAGATTCTGAGCATACCCTCCTAGGGAGCTCGCACTAAATTTCAATACTTCTTTATTATAAGTAATAAAAGCAGTGTCTACTCTTCAAAGAGAACTCCAGAATGACGTTTTTTTCTGACTGTAGCCCGGAGAACATGATCTTGTCTGAGGTTTAGTTGTATCTTGGAAGGGGGGTTTAAGGCTGATATTTTTAAGGTCTGGGATTCCCTTGCCAATGGTTTAAGGCATATGTTTCAATGTGGGATTGAATTGGGGTTATTAGTCAGATTTCTCAATATAATAGTTACAGATTGGAAGACATGGGGAGGAAGGGAGTGAATTTTGGTGAATAAACAGTTGTTTGATATGCACATGGGTTTGACCAGTTGAGTGATCTATTGTCTTGGGAATGGGGTTGGTTGAACACTTTATTGTTTAGATAAGTAGCTTTTTTCTGAATTTACAGAAGAAACAATAAAGTTATATCTACTTTACAGTCTTATCTTTCTGAGTAACAATTCTCTGGGATAAATTTTTAAGTCTTGTGATATAAGCTTAGACCTGAGTGTTAAATTCTGGGACCCCAGGGGTATTAATTCTCAGTACTTAGAAATGATAACAACCATCACTGGATACACACGCCAGGAGCAGAACAAGAAAAGAGAAAACAGTTCTCTCATGTAAATGTAAAAACAATCTTATATTCTTATGCTATAAAAAAATATAACAAAGTCAGGATAGTTGCTAGGTAAGCACATCACACACAATCCCAGAAGCATTCCACCTGGGGAAAAGTATAATATGAACCACTTGAGGAATTTCTATCAAATATTTACCTCAAATTATTTTCTCTTTCTGAATTTTTGAAGAGAGGCATTTTAATGATGAACAATGACATTCATATTGGCCATTATGTCCTTGGTCTTCACTTTGTTAAACTGTATATTAGATAAAACTGAAATACATACCTATAAACTCTAAGATATTTCCAAGTATTCAAATGGATTCCAATGCAGGTGCTGAGCATTCATGTGACTGAAAGGTCACATGGGGTCTGCATCAAAAAGTCAGCTGGGTATTAAAATTAGCCACAAGTTAGCTTGTTTTTAGAATCCATTGTCTACACATAAGAAATACAGATTCATGAAATAAAATGGCATTTGGCCTCCTAATAATGTGTTTGAAATTATTTTCTTCAGAATACTCTTTACATTTAAGAAACAAGTTGCTTGTGTGAATACTACCTCTCCTTTCTGTCTTTCCTTCCCTCCTGTTTTCCTTCACTTCCTCCCTTCCCTTCATTTCTTAATTTCTTCCCCTTCCCTTCTGAGGAATAGTGATGTCTTCACTTCTCACTAGCCACTGTACGAGGGCTGTGGAGAGATAGGAAGATGAATCAGAACTATGTATATAGACTTCTTATGGTCTTTTCAATAATTTACTTAGCTATTTTACATTTTATTAAATATAGCACTGAAAGCAACAACTGTCATTGTCAGCTACTACCTTTAGGTGAGTTTTTGTAACATCTCTCCAATGAGATCACATGCACTTCTTATGAAATATTGAAAATAGTTTGTTCTATCACTTCTCCTACTTCAGGAGCACTTTGGAATTAGTTCAAACCTCTTCTGCTGTCCATCTATGTAAACTATCTACGCTTCTTGCCATGACAAGTTGCTTTTTGATAAGTAATACCATTTAAATAATAAGGTAAAATTCTCACCAGAACTTTCAGAAATAAGGCCATCCTAACTGTAAATATGTACTTTACATTTCTTGAATAAAATGATAGTATTACTCCAATGCTTTTCATTTGGGCTTTATTTTATTTATGGGTTGAGATAAAAATTTAATCAAAAATGAAAAGAAAAGGCATATAGAACAGGCATAGGTAAAATGTGTAACTGATCTGACACCATTTGTCTAACTGTAACTTTGTATAGCATCTGTAATTCGATTGAAGCATCTTAATTGGTCTACTTCTCTTGTTTATTCTAGTGCTATTACTACTGTTACCAAATTAGAAATTAGTTCTTGTCACCTCAACTGGTGTTTGGTATTTACTTGGGGGAGGAGGGTTATAATAGTTCACTGGCTATTAACTGCTAAAATGTGTATGATGCAAACAGAATGATAATCACATTCTCAGATATAAACGATGATTGAGAGTCCCATATTAATGTAAGTTATTCTGGCAAATTCTACATGCCTTCATGAAAGGAAACACTTCACTGTGATCAACTAATGCTATTGGAGCTTCTCAAATACTCATTATTGTCTTCCCATCTTTTATAATAATCACAGTTAAATTATTTACATGTTATTTTTTCTTTCAGAAATGAGTGCATTAAAGACATTAAGTTTGCTCAAATAAATATCAATAAATTAGTCTTCCTAATTTTTGCTCATATCTTTCAGTTCTTAGATAAGGCAACTGTTTCACCATCATCCTAGGCTGGTGCTAAACTCAGTGTGGTGTCCCAATATATGATATATGTCAACAGCACAGTGTCTGATACAACCAAATAAACTGGTACCTAAAATTGTTTCAAAGAGTAAACTTTCGAATAAAAAACTGCAAGGCACACTGGAGTTTATGGTCATGTCAGCTTGGACAAATCTCAATCCATTTTGGGTAAAAATAAAATTAATGGCATAGTACCATACTTTCCACTTCACAAATGTCAGGAAATATAAAGTAAGTACTTCAGAAAAAGACACTTTATAAAACACAGACTATCATTATTTTTTAAATGATTAAAAATCATATTTTCAAAAATAGAGTAAATTTCTAAATATATATATATATATGCATATATATTCAAACTTCAAACATCTGTGGTCTACCTATATAATCAAGGAAAGTAATCAGGAAAAATGAATATTCTAAGAGTTCTAAGCAAATTACTCTCAAATATGCCACATTTAACAGTATGGAATGAAACACAGGTCAAGATTCAAGAACCATGGGGAAGCTTACATGTTTATCAGGTTATCATGAATGTTATAGAAAGATAATATCATTGAAAGAAGTGAGAATTAGAAATATGAACAGAATTCCCATTTCACTTTCTTAAATTTTACACCAGTCGGCTACATTTAAAAAGGAAAACTAAAGATTTCCCTAGGGGCTTCACTAGGGGTTTCCCTGGTGGCGCAGTGTTTGAGAGTCCGCCTGCCGATGCAGGGGAAACGGGTTCGTGTCCCGGTCCGGGAAGATCCCACATGCCATGGAGCTGCTGGGCCCGTGAGCCATGGCCGCTGAGCCTGCGTGTCCTGAGCCTGTGCTCCGCAACGGGAGAGGCCCACATACTGCAAAAAAAAAAAAAAAAAAAACGAAAACTAAGATCTCATTTTTATCTACAAGACAATAAAATTAAAATATTATAATATGTGAGTTTTAGAAAATTCAACCTTTGGAAAATAGCATACTAACCCTATAAATTTATTACAAAAATAATCGCATCAACTTGGGTAAATTGTAATCAATTTAATGCAATCAGTATATTTCAGCTTGCATTCATGAGTGATACAGAAAGACGATAAGATTAGAGCTCACACTCCCATCATATAAAAAGGGAATACACTTTCATATTCTGTTTCTATTTTCAAAGCAAATGTTCAACTCTAAAATCATAGATTGAATATTTTCCCCCAACAGAAAAAGAAAGTCTGAAGTCTGTTCCCAAAAAATCAGTTTTGATAAACATTTCAACTTTAGAATAAGAATATCTAACTAAAACCAATTTCAGAGGAATGCTATGAAAATTTTCTTCCGAGATGCTTTATGACAAAGATACATTGTTCTTAGAAGCATTGATATTAGACACTAGTATAAGGCTTGAATCAGAATTAATAGTGTCCATTAAATTTTCCATAGCAGAAATTCAAAGTACTAAATACACCAATGAGACTTGGATCATTAACCATTTAATTTTAAACCTTTTTTTTTAAAAAAAAATATATGGTCCTCAGACAATGTTCTACATCTCTTACGAATAAATACGTGTTTTATTTGTAAGTTTGGGAATTTATAACACTGAGCAAAGAATTGTTATACAAGAATCCATATGCATCCTTAAAAATGTATGTGTACTCTGATTTGCTGTAATAGAGTTACTCATTGTTTAATTAATATTAAGTCCTGTTCTTTATGATCAGGAGATTCCTTTTACTTATTCATCCCTTAGAAGGCCCATAAACTACATCTCATACTAATGAAGTTAAGGTTTTCCAGGAAGCCTAGAAGTATTCTTATGTCAATTCAAAACCTTAATAAAATTAGTTTTCACAATACATATATTTTCTCCATGTGTAATATGGAAAATTGTATAAATGCATATGTTAATTTCATGAACAACATGACATGATCTTTCAAACAAATGGATGTATGTTTTTATATCACATTTCTGGGGGTTTTAGGCAGTGTGTAATAACAGCTAATGCTAGTAACTATGTATCAGGCTCCAGGTACAATTCTATATAAATGCTTTATTTGCTGATCTCATGTAACCTTGCTTGCAGCTCTGTAGGAGAGAGGTCTCTTTACTGTCCTCATTTGTAAAATGAGGAACTAAGGCCCCTGGAGAATAGGAAAACTGGCAAAGGTTACAGAGCCATAATTGGCTGAACCAGGCTTTGAAGTGAGTCAGTTGAACTTGAGAACCTGTGCTCATAACCAGGACAGTGTATTTCTTACTCTGTAAAATATTAAATGTTCCTTGGTCAACACTAGAGTGCTTGAATTATCTAGAGTGCTTGAAAGAGGTTTTCAAAATAGCTCTCCATCTTGTCTGCATAGAGTATGTAATGTATTTGATTTTCACTAGTACATAGAAGCCAGATTTTCTCTTGGCCTTGGCAGAATTGTGAAAGAAGAGAGGTGGGCATACCTCCCCTTCCTTTTCAGCTACCCTCTTCTCAGGGTGTCCAGAAATTCTCCTAAAACCCCAGCTCTTTTTATGTTAATATACTTGCTCTTAGGCCATTGTTAACTAATCTTTCTGGATAAAACATTGAAAACTTTCCTGATATATTCTGCTCCATTTATTTAATGTTCAGTCCAGTTAAGCTGTTCCAAAAAAATCAGCCATTTTAGAAAGTAATAACCTTCTTCAAAATCTAGTTATCATTAATTTTCTTTTTGGCAAGGGGTTGAGATTAAAAAATTAAAAAAAGAGTCATGTACCAAAATGTTCATTGCAGCTCTATTTACATAGCCAGGAGATGGAAGCAACCTAAGTGTCCATCATTGGATGAATGGATAAAGAAGATGTGGCCCATATATACAATAGAATATTACTCAGCCATAAAAAGAAATGAAATTGAGTTATTTGTAGTGAGGTGGATGGACCTAAAGTCTGTCATACAGAGTGAAGTAAGTCAGAAAGAGAAAAACAAATACCGTATGCTAACACATATATATGGAATGTAAGAAAAAAAAATGTCATGAAGAACCTAGGAGTAAGACAGGAATAAAGACACAGACCTACTAGAGAATGGACTTGAGGATGTGGGGAGGGGGAAGGGTAGGCAGTGACAAAGTGAGAGAGTGGCATGGACATATATACACTACCAAATGTAGAATAGATAGCTAGTGAGAAGCAGCCGCATAGCACAGGGAGATCAGCTTGATGCTTTGTGACCACCTATAGGGGTGGGATAGGGAGGGTGGGAGGGAGGGAGACACAAGAAGGAAGAGATATGGGAACATGTGTATATGTATAACTGATTCACTTTGTGGTAAAGCAGAAACTAACACACCATTGTAAAGCAATTATACTCCAATAAAGATGTTTAAAAAAATAAAATAAACTTTATATGGTCCAGTCTCTGACTGACCTGCAGGGAATAGAGTCCCAGAGGGCAAGGAGAGGAGTCCATATCACACTTCTCAAAATGAGGTTTAAATAGGCCCACGGGACAGCAATGGGCTGGATGTGAGCCAGTGTGGGTGCTAAAAGCCACAGGATAAATACGTACTCCTTCCAGAAACATGGACTTTACTTGGTAGCAATAATTCAAAACATTAATTTTCATTTTAAAAAAGGATGTCACCAAATCAGATGTGCTATTTACATGATTTTTTAAGAATAGAACAGAGACTTGAGACAAATTTTATGATTTTACCTTTTGAAGGCTGCATTCCTAAATACCTCCTTTCTTTCCCCAGGACAAAGTCAGGATTTCCTGACCTCAGAGTCTCTGGGAGAACAGGTTGAAAATTACTTGATCAGAAACATATGAAAACTAAGAAATAAAGACATTTTTCAATTCATTGTACAATAATCTGTTTTTAAGTTAACTCTAATTGGACAAAATATTCTCTGATACTGACAAACTGAAACATGCTATCTTCCTGCCTCTAAATTTAGTTAATATTATATTGAATTAGGTAGAAAGAGGGGAAATCTATCATCAATATTGGCCTCTGTGCAAATGGTCACATTTAGTAAGAGCTGTGGTATTTGAGAGATAAAAGAAAAACTAAAGATCACTTGGTCCAAGTTTACATCTTTCAAATAGGGGTAAAAGTGAGGTGAGGGACTTCCCTGGTGGTCCCGTGGTTAAGACTACCCACTTCCACCACAGGGGGCGCTGGTTCCATCCTTGGTTGGGGAACTAATATCCAACATGACGCTAGGCACGGCCAAAATGTTAAAAAAAAAAAAAAGGGGGGGGGGGAGGTGAAATGACATGATTCAACAGGAGCAGGCAAAACATAATTTTCTGATTGGAAAACTCTTCATCTTTGGTTGGAGAAGGATAAACATATTCCGGAGTCATCACTCTATCCTCTATGACCAGTTTAGCTAACATTTAATTTTGGGGTTCTTTAGTTGTGACAGATAGAGCCAGAAATACCAATATTCCCATGATTTATATTCATTCACCTAATAGCCTCCTTCTCAACCAGGTTTAATTCCAGACATCTAATCATTTAATTTATGAACCCACAACCAAAAAATATTAATTAAGTGAACACATACTGAGTTCCTGCACTGTTCTAGGTTCTGTGTATGCTTAGTACTAGAATACAATAACAAAGACATCAGTCCCTGTCTTCCTGTTGTTTCAAGACTGGCAATCACTCTGTTTTACCAGCTTGATCTCTTTCTACCCTAGTAACCTGGACAACATGAGTGGTGAGGCTTGTTCTCCTCATTTCTTCAAAGACTTAGAGTAGAAGCAGGCCTAAGAAAGAATACCACCTGTTCATATTTGTTCCTCTGGTTTTTAATCATTCCAGTATAAGAAGAAAGAGACCAATAAAGAGACCTCCTCCCTTAAAACCCAAAGCAAAGATGGCCTACACCACCTCCTACCTTTACCTTGTCTTATTCTCCTTATGTTAGGGGGGCATAGCAAGCAGGAAGTAACTCTTTTCCCATGCTACCCCTTTATCCTCATGAGCTGGAAACCAGTAGAGGAAAAGAAGTGACCATAAGGAAGAATAGTTTCTATATCTTACATTTGTCCTATCATATTCTGTATATTGCGTTTGCCAAAGGGTTCGTTCGTTTTTTTCCATAAGATGTCTCTAGTAGCGCTTGGTTGTCTTTAACTTCATTCAAAACAATTTTGTTCGATTGTATTGTGACAGCTGTCATACCAGTGTGCATTAAAAAAAAAAAAAATCAAAATTGATGAATTTTTGTGTAGCCATTTTAATATTGAAGATGGAAGAAAAAAAAGCAACATTTTCAGCATATTATGCTTTATTATTTCAAAAACGGTAAAAAAGCAACTGAAACACAAAAAAAGATTTGTGCAGTGTACGGAGAAGGTGCTGTGACTGATCGAATGTGTCAAAAGTGGTTTGCAAAGTTTTGTGCTGGAGATTTCTTGCTAGACAATGCTCCACACTCGGGTAGACCAATTGAAGTTGATAGCAATCAAATCGAGACATTAATTGAGAATAATCAACATTATACCACACGGGAGATAGCCGACATACTCAAAATATCCAAAGCAAGCATTGGAAATCATTTGCACCAGCTTGGTTATGTTCATCACTTTGATGTTGGGTTCCGTTAAGCAGAAAAAAAAAAAAAAAAACCTTCTTGACTGTATTTCTGCATGCAATTCTCTACTGAAACATAACAAAAATGTTGCATTTTTAAAACAAGTTGTGATGGGAAATGAAAAGTGGATACTGTACAATAATGTGGGATGGAAGGGATCGTGGGGCAAGCGAAATGAACTACAACCAACCACACCAAAGGCTGGTCTTTATCCAAAGAAGGTGATATATGGTGGGATTGGAAGGGAGTCCTCTATTATGAGCTCCTTCTGGAATCCCAAATGATTAATTCCAACAAGTACTGCTCCTAATTAGACCAACTGAAAGCAGCACTCAACGAAAAGTGTCTGGAATTAGTCAATAGAAAACATATAATCTTGCAGCAGGATAACCCAAGACCACATGTTTCTTTGATGACCAGTAAAAACTTACAGCTTGGCTGGGAAGTTCTAATTCATCCACCATATTCACCAGATATGCATCTTCAGATTTCCATTCATTTCGGTCTTTACAAAATTCTCTTAATGGGAAAAATTTCAATTCCCTGGAAGACTGTAAAAGGCACCCGGAACAGCTCTTTGCTCAAAAAGATAAAAAGTTTTCGGAAGATGGAATTATGAAGTTGCTGAAAAAATGGCAGAAGGTAGTGGAACAAAATGGTGAATATTTTGCTTAATAAAGTTCTTGGTGAAAATGAAAAATGTGTCTTTTATTTTTACTTAAAAACCGAAGAACTTCTCGGCCAACCCAATAATTTTGTTTCTTCCACCAAACTTTGCCCACTATTGTGAATTTCTTTCATTTGCTCTGGGTGCATGTCATGTCCCAGCAGAGAAGGAGGGAGGAAAGTGGGAGAAGGAAGAGGTTCAGGAGGAGCAGTGACCAGTCAGAGAACCTGGAGCCTCCCTCCAGGCTAAAGGCTAGTCCATGTGGACCACAGCATGTAGCATGCTCTGGAGGTAGCCTGAAAAACCATGGAGCCATCTTAAGGAAAGACTCCAGGAAAGCAATGAAGATGATTTTCTTCCCATTGTATTCTAGACAGCATATTATTCACGCTGCTGCTGGCGCCAAAGGATAATTTATGCTGTATGAATATTCTCAACAGAACAGAAGCGATAATAGCAAACTGAGTTATACAACATTCTGAACAAAATGCAATAAGACATGTAATGGACCAAATCACTCCAAAGTTAAGCTTGAGAGAAACGCCTCTGCTCTCAGTTGTGTGTTTGCATGGTATAACTTATTTTATTTTCTGGAATAAAGTCAATGTGAGAGCAACTATGACATCACTAATCGCCTAGATCACAGTAAGCTCCATCACACAGACAATTTGTGTTGAGTAATATGGTTTAAGGAGGGATTCAAATAAACTATGGCAGGAAACGTGTTTGGCTGATAAATTCATGATGATCACTGCCTTCTTAATATTTGTTGAACAAAGGAATAGTTATACTGTTGAGATACTTTGTCAACTAAATAGTGTACAGGTATGGATCAGTAGTCATTTAGAGAAATAAATAAGGTTCTCCCATTGAGATTCTCAGTTTTCTTCACTTTAAAGCAAAATATGGCTAATAGGAAAATTGATCATCAAGATACTCTCATTAATTCTAAGTTGTCTACATTTTTTATTATTACTTGAATTTGCATTCTACTTGTTACATTATAAAGAGGGTTTGTTATGCTTATGTGTGTTTGTGTGTTTATGAACATGACACTAAACCCTCATTGAAATAAGATCTTCTATTCATTTTACCCATGGGCAGTGTTCAGTGCTTCATATTCATGCCAGCCTCAAAATTTTTAATAGTTATTCTCAAGAAATAAAATAACACAAAAACCTGAAACAGAGTGAAAAGCCATACTTCATGGGCATCAACTTCTGATGCTTTGAAGCTGCTTTCCTCTCTAATAGGATCACATTGATAGGATGCAGCAGCTGCTTTTGGGAGCAGGTTATAAAAACTCGGAGAACCGTTAGGAGTTAGAAGAAAAGAAACAATAAGGAGAGAGAAGTTGTTTAGTGAATTCTTTTTCAGTGCACATTTCACTGTCTGTTCTTCAAGTAGGTTTTTGCTTAGGAAAATAGAATAACCCTATAGGATTTCATGGAGAGCAATTACCTGAGGTCTACACAGGAGGCACAGGTTTAGAACAGCTCACAGTGACTCATAAAAAGGTGCTCCACTTTCAGGCATGATGTGATTTGATACTAGAAAGTGGTGGAAATTTTGAAAAAAAGATATATAGTTGGAAGCATGTCTGAGAGGGGAACAGTAGGATGAATAATAAACAACAAAGGAAATGGTAACTTCATGTATCAAACTCAACTGCACATTTGAATGTTCTCTTGGACCAGCATCTCAGATGCACCATATCCCTAAAATGAATATATTATCTCCCCTGAAAAACTGCTTCCTCTCATAAATGACTTATCTCACTAAACCAAACTTACTATCTTCCCTGTTGCCTAGCCCAGAAACTTAGACGTTATCCTCAGCCACATACTCTTACCCCCAACACCCAAGCAATCACCAAATCTTATAGAAAACAAAACATTGCTGGAATCTTTAGATTCTGCCCAATTGCCTCTCTTCCTACCACCCGATCTAAGTAAAATCATGACCTCTCTTCCAGATTCTTGCAAATTACCTAACTAGTTCCCCTTTCTCTGTTCTTGTTCCCTTCCACTAATCCATTCTCCACATTAAAGCCAGGGTGATCTTTTTGAAATGCAAATTTGATCCTGTCCATGACCTGCTTAAAACCCAATTTTTTTGAATAAAATAAAATCTTCCTATTAGGTCCTTCTTAAGGTCACACCTTCTTCCCTAGATACATCTTTCAGCACCACTCCCACACTTAATCCTATACTCCATCCACACTGCAAGGCTTCCAATGCAGTCTTTTAATGTACTGTGAGGCTTTATTTCACTGCTGACAATTGACAGGATTCAATCTGTATCTCTGATTTAACAGTTCGTCATTTAAAATATTTTTTATATCCTGTCAGAACCTGTTTGATTGGGTGGAAGAACCCTGATGTAGGCATGGTGAAAAAACTCTTTTCTATCATAAAGTCTATGCTACTTTGCATAAACGTCACATGTAATTTACATGAGAGTCAGTAGCCTCTTTGGACCAGTGTCACTGTGGGATTATTAAATTCAAAGAATTACAGAGTATGAATCAAAAATATATGTAATTCCCATCTTTGCTTTCTTCTCTCAGAGGACACTGACAGGAGACTCAATAGACGAACACTAATTCTATTGATTTTCTCTCTTCCATCAGCAAAAACCTACAATCACGTTTAGTATTTCTTGCCTCCAGAGACCCACTCACTTTAAGCTCTGCACTGTGTCAGTAAACCTGGCCTCTCTGGGCTTCTTTTAGTTCCACTCGCCTCACCCATTGTCCTGATTCTCTAAAAATGCATTCCCCAGGATTTGATGGGGCAAATGTGTAATGGAAGTAGGGAAATTGTGAAGATGCATACATTAAGGGCTTTTCTCCATTGCACATTCATAGCTTTGCCTCTGATACACAACATCTCAGTGGCACAGTCTCAGTGATTCCCATGAGGTTGCATCAAGAAGCAGTCTAAAATTACAATGGAGCAAGAGGGAACTGACTGAAATTTCAGCTTGCCTAAAAACATGGATAACAAAATGGAAGAAGGAGTTGACAAATACAAAAGAATGGCACCCAGTTGAAAAGAGATTATAAATGAGATTCAAGCTCTGAATGAGCAGAGTCCTGCCTTAATGCTAAGGGGAACACAAAGCATTTTTTATCACAAAACTTTTTTTCCCCTTCCCTCAGCTTAAAAATGTGCTTGACTATTGCATTGTAGCAGAGATGATAGATAGACTAACTAAATATCCATTTCAGCATCCTTCTTGTATGTCTTCCTGTGCTGTGTAAACTGGGAAACTGAAATCTACATTCCCTAGATGCCCTTGCAGCTAAGTTTCAGGATGTGATTTAGGTTCTGCCAATCAGACACTTTCACTGCAGCTTGAAAGTGGAAAAGAAAATACGTATACATTTTATAGTATTAATTTTTAGAGCCTAATCTGGGCTTCATTTTATGTTCCCAGTCTCAGTTATACTTCTTCATTTGTTCCCATTCTTATTTATACTATTTTTTACTTATGTATTTTTATACCATCTTAAGAACTTTCTAGAGAAACCAATATTGAGCCTATACTTATGTAGAATTTTGAACATCTTTTTGTTCAATGACATTAAAATGCTATCTCATAGATTACAAAGATTTGTAAAATCTTGTCTAAGGCTTAAAAAAGTATCTTGTTCTAATCTATAACTATCTAGTTATTGGAGATGTTCAATATTTTTATATGTTTTTAGCTATTTATAAACCTTCATTGGAAAATTACAATTCCTGTCCTTTGCTCATTTATCTATTAGAAACTTATGTTTATATTTTGAAAGCATATTGTCATTATTTGGAGGACATTATTTATTGCTTTGTTTACTACATATGTCTGCCCAACTTATTTTTCCATTTTTAATAGTGTCTGTTTTTTAAACTAGTATTCAAAGGAGTTTGTAAGCAGGGAAATAGGGAGGACATATCATTAAACACTACAATGAAAACACATAAAGCAAAACAGCTCAATGCTTTATACTATATTTATAATGTTTCTTCATTGAAAGATGGAATGAACATTGAAAAGGGTACAAGCCTAAAACAGATGAGAAAGAAAACTTAAAACACGCGTGTAGTAATTTCAAATGAATACAAATTTCCTGAATCAGGTATTACAACTGTTATTAGTATATGCTTTCAGTACTGTGAAGGAAAAGAGAAACAACAATAGACTAAAAATTAGAAAATACTGCTCCCAATCCCGAGAAGGAGAAAAAGGTAGTATGTGAAAAACTATACAGTGAGTTTGATATGTCCTAGAACAATCTTAGCTTTGAAAACTAAATAGATGATTTGTGAATATTTAAGTAGAGTGACCTATAAGAACCATGACAGTTCTAAATTAGCATATTTCTTTTCCACTCAGATAACAAACTAGCAGATAAGGAAATTCCACCTTGTTGGGTTTTGACTGAATATTTGGCAAGTCTCTCATAGATCATTGCTGTCAGGAAGAATAAGTATGGACTGCTGTGAAAATTTGTTGTTGGCTGAACAATATTTCCCTTTAGAACTTTGATCATTTAGTTGAGAGAACTTTCTTAAAACAGTGATCATCAAACTTTTTTGTTTGGAACATAGAAAGGAATATAAAAAACAATTTGGAGTATTCATCTATATTTATTCACATATAAATTATTCATATATTTCAATGCTAAAATTATGTTGTGTAGGCTAACTTCTTGTCAAAGCTGCTAAGAGTCTCATGATGTGTGTAATGTGCCTGATTATAAGGTTATAGTAGAAGAGGAGTATCAGCTCTGCCTTTTCTTCTTCTTTGCTTACCTTTGCAAAATAATACGTTTTTCCATTTGGAGTATTTTAGCAGAAATCTTTTAAGCTACTTGTACATTTAAATAATAAAGAAATCAACTTACAACACACAAACTGCAGTATATGGCAATATACTAAATATGAATCAACTTTTTAGGCTGTCATCACCAAAACCTCTATGTTAGTTTATGTCTCATTCTTTCTGACATCAAAATTTAGTTGTATTGTGAGTCAATTAATATTATAACTACTTGTAAAAATTAATATTGTCTAATTGTTTAGATAAAAAACATATAAGTAAAAGTCATTTAATATTGTCTTCTCCATCCCAATGGCTCAGATCATCTTGTAAAATCCTTGGGATGAGAGTGCCTCACTTTACAGACCATCATTTTTTATATTAATGGCTTAGCTAAAGACATATGAAGCATGATTATTAAATTTTCAGATGACACCAAATAGGAGGAAGGATTAACATGCTAGATGAGGCCTTAATTAAATCCAAGCACAATCTCTGTCAAGAATGCGAATAGAAATGGGAGGGTACGGTTCAAATTTGCCAGTGACTGGTAGTTCAATCTTCATGGCATGGCATATGGCTAAATAGAAGATAAATCTCAGAAAGAGATTCATCTGGGATGTTAGATGACAGGTCAAATAGGTAAATATCTAGAATGATAGACATTTTTATTGATATTGAGATACCGAGTACCTAGGAGGAGGATACTACTGTAACGTGTGTTTAAAGAGATCTCGTTTGTTTCACTCTACAAGTAGGAGCCATTCACATTGTTTTTGCACATCTAAGCAGATTTACTTATGATTATTATGAACCTTATGATGCAATCAAGTTGCTTTGAGATCTATCAGGTTTTACCTCCATACATGCTCCTCCTTCCTCTAAGTATAACTTTTCTTGATTTTTTTCTAAAGACCTACATAGTAATTAAAAGACCTGAAGTTGTTTATGCTGAAAAATAAGTGTGAGAAAATACAAAATAGTCTTAAAATATATGAAAGACTGTTGAGCAGAAAAGAGATTATGCATAAGTTGGAAATTTCCAGAGGGTAGAACTAAAATCAATGAGTGGAAATTATTCTTTAAGGAAACATAAGAAAAAATGTTTTTATAACGTTTATCAAGTTAGCCTCTAAAATAGTGCTCTGCACTGTAAGGTGAGATTAAGTGTTTATGCAGAAAGAATGGCCACTCAGTTATAGCATTTATATGATGATTTACTCCACAGTGTGTGGAATGAATTTACTCATCTTTAAGAAATTTTCTTGCTATAAGATTCTGTGATTCTACAAACCAATTTATACTTATGAACAGTTTCATTTAGTCTTTGTTTGGTCTTCTGGAAGTTCTCTTTGACTTGTTGTAGGTTTAAAAGATAACAGAAAAAGAATTTTCAAGTCCTATTACCATATTCACTATTTAAATCTTTTATTTAATACCATGTAAACAATTTAAAGCAAAAATTTTATTTTGCTGGTTCAAATACTACATTCTCCTTGCCAACTGAATAAACCCACATGAATCTATTTATCTTTTTTTGGGGGGAGGGATGTTCAAGTGATAAAACATAAGTGAAATAAATAATGTGAAAAAATAAAATATTTGTAGAGTTGGTTGTTTGATATTAAATAAACTTTAGGAACAAGAGTCATAAATAACTTAATTTTTTACCTAAAAGCACAACTAGTACCAAAAGTAAGTTTTTTACACTTATATAATTCTGTCTATCTCACTATGTATCTCTATTAATGTGGAAACAAAATTCAATAAATTTCACTCAGAACATCCTTACTGTTGGTAATTTATTAAAATACCATTGTAGAATATTTTTCCTAAAGTTATATAATTATATTCTAAGGAAATGAAATCAGAAAGCCATAAAGAATTTTGAAAGAAAAGTATATTTTCTTGAATATATATTTTAGCCAGATTGTTTTTCTCTCCTGTATCTAATTCTTTTATAGTATGTTTTATGTCTTAACAAGGCAGAATTTGAACATTAGTAAGTTCCACACATGACTTTAAAAAGAGTATTAGTAAATATTTGCTGATAGCAAGGAACATACTAGATACTTCTCAATGAAATTTTATGTTTCTATTCACATGTGCAGTAAAACTACATTATCAGCATAAACAATATATATTTTTTAACCTAATGGGAATTAAGATTTGCTACATGAAAAATAGTTAAGATCTCCATTTCATCTCCTGGATTCTGATAGATTGAATTTTCCTTAGTATTAAGAAAACAGTGCCCCCATTAAAAGAAAAAAAAAAGCATCTTTTAACAAAGACATCCTAAACCCTGAAAAGAGCACATTATTAAGTATAAAGTTTCTTGCACCTTGGCAATCTACAATGTGTACATTAAATTTATAATTGTTGAAGAAGAGGCTTAACATTTGGTTGTTATCATTTTTTTTCCTTCTGAGAGTTAATCCCTGGGTAATCTGAGGAAGACTTTACCTTAGCCAAATTCTCCAGAATCTGCTTTCTTCAACTCATGAAATAACCTTTAAATGGTAATTAAGTGTATATATAGTTCAGTGCCCTCCAGTAATTCTACTTTTCTGCTAAATATAGGAACGTAGCTTAACCCATCAAGAGATCATCATTAGAATCAACTGTTTATAATATCATTGAAATATTAAAGTTGTGGTATATTCACTCCTATTCACTCTATAGTAAGGAGCAAAATTCCTCAGTAGCAAAGCGGTGTTATTGTTTTATGATGCTGTTTGCTTGGTTACTCTCAGGTTTTCTGTCTCCTACTGAAATAGCTATACTGAATGTTTGACCCCAAAGCTTTCTCACTGGTTGATTTTTTTTCAAATTGGAAAAATTCAAACTCTATAATTAAATTTAACAGATTCCCATTGGCAATTTCTATTTAATCACAGTAACAACTTTCATCTTCACTTTTTATTTTTCAGGTCATTAATGATCAAATTCATTAATATACTTTGGCAGTAATTAATTTGTCAGTCCATAGTACTTTGCTAAATAACTTGCTTCATTATTAGTAAGTTTTGTCTTACATAAGAAAAGTCTATTTTGACTTTAATAATAATAATAATAATAATAATAGTTTGTCCACATTTATCTTAAGGAAAATGAAGTAAATAGATTTAGGAAGGCTGACAAAAAAAACACAAAAAACAAAAAACGAAGAAATGGAAAAACAGTCACCAAAAAAAACCCCAAACCCCCACCAAATTTTCTTCCCCCGCAAAAAAGCTTCACATTCAGATTAAAATTTTAAAAATCTTGATACTAAATTCAGTGATACTTTAAATTCTCATTAATTTCTTGGAAACTTTTTTTAATGGAAAAGATAAAGTTATTTGTGGAAAGATATATAAATAAATTTAAGGTTAAAAATTACAGCCAGTTCATGCAGTGCTTTTGCTAGAGACAGTATTACCTCTCTCCTCAAGATGAAAGAAAAGAATGTCAAGATCTGAAGAGTTAGACTGTTTTTCTTACAAATACAGAGGAATTGTTGCCTTTAAGGCTGCAGCTGACCCTGGAATTTTTAGTAAGCCCTAATCAATCATAACTCTTGAAAGAAGCTATTAGGAAAGGCATACTGTGTGACATGAACTTTCCAAAAACTAGCACTGACAGCAGCTCTCTCTAAGGGCACTCATTTTCATCCTCTTTTCTTAAAAAAAAAAAAGAGAGAGAGAGAGAGAGAGAGAGAGAGAGAGAGAAACAATGTGCATTCTTCCAAGTTCCTATTAAATAATTTGAATATATAGAATCAATATTTTATAAATAAGAATATTTGTGAACTGATTTAACACATGCAAAACAAACACAAATAAAGGCAGGCAAGCATGCACAGATTAAAAATAATTAGCATGACTCTTTCTTTTAAGGAAATTTACCCAGACTAATTTTAGCTTGTAATGTATATCAATAAATGAAGATTTACAGAATCATATATATTAGAGTTCACTGATAAAGGATCAATTTAAAGCTGATTTTGATTAAGATAGGTACAAAGGATGCTTATGCATTTTTAATTTCTATTTATTGATCAAGGAAGATAATCATACTTACATAAAATATAGAGAATGAAGATGGTTCAGCACAGGCATTGATACATGATAATAAATAATCAGCTGTAAAGGAAAGAAAACAGAATTCTAGCAGGCCATCCTTATACATAAACAAATGGCTTAGTAAAATTGCCTGTAAATAATAAATCTCAAAAACAGGAGAGACAATTTTCTTTTGGTAATTGTATTAAGGGAATCGATAGTTTGTTTTGTGAATTCCTTTCTTTTTTCTTCCATCCCTCTTTATTCTGCCTGTTCACATATACAACCGGGTCAGGAAGCAAATGAGACAGATTATTTTTGAAAGGAATTAGACTATGTCATCCCCAAATATGCCATTTTGGCATAAGGATTATTTTGAGCTAAAGGCAACTGAGAAACAGCAGATGCCTGTCCTCCCCCTTTCTGACTAAAAGCAGAGCATACATTTCCCTATTGAAAAGGTGATATAAATTTCCAGTTGTAAAGGTGTTCCCCTTTCCCATACCAGGAATAGGAGAATGACTCTGGAGAGAACTCTTATTACCCAGAACAACTTGAGTCTGTATAACAAACCTTACTAAACAACCCTATCTACCATACATTTGCTATTGACATTCCCACAGCTGCCTCTAGGAGCCCAAACTCCCCTTTCCTTTGTCTAGTCACTTTTCTACAATTTATTGACTTTTGTTAAAATGGTATATAAGTCCCCAAATCTAACTGCTTCTTTGGATTTTCATTTCTTTGCTGTGATGCTCCCATGAACAAAACAATGTTAATAAATTTTGTATGTCTTTTCTTCTGTTTATCTGTCTTTTGTCAGTTTAATTTGCAGGGCCCACGTAAAAAACCTAAGAGGGTAGAGGGAAATTTTTTTTTCCTCCCCTACACTATCATTGTTTATCTAAGGGGTGACATGATATTAATGTCCTGAGAAGGTGAGAACATGGTCAGTTTTCTATGTTTAAAAAAAAATCTAGTATACTATAGGTTAAGTGAAAGAGCTTTTTGTAGTTTAGATTTAGAAATTTTAATGTAAAGGATATGTTGATTCATAGAGCCATTAAATTATTTCCTTCATTGTTCTCTAACAACAAAACTAATTCTCAATTACTTATGGTTACCGTGCAGGAAGGGTGGAGGGAAGGGATAGTTAGGGAGTTTGGGATTGACATGTACACTCTGCTATATTTAAAAAGGATAACCAACAAGGACCTACTGTATAACACAGGGAACTCCGCTGAATGTTATGTGGCAGGCTGGATGGAAGGGGAGTCTGGAGGAGAATGGATACATGTATATATATGGCTGAATCGCTTTGCTGTGCACCTGAAACTATCACAACATTGTTAATCCAATATAAAATCAAAAGTTAAAAAAATTAATAATGCCAGGAAAAAAAAATCTCAATTAGTATCAAGTATAATTAATATAAATGAAAATCAAAGACTAAATTTATTTGACATATCTCCAAATGTTTGTCTCTCTGTTAACTCTGTATTGCATCATTTTTCAAATAAAATGTTGAACAAAAGATGACTATATAATAGAACCTCAAAGATTAATTTTTATGTAAATAACTGTGTGTTTATAGGAAATTAGTATTATTTTCATGGTAATATATCTATATAATATGTTATGTTTTATTTATGTATATATATCAATGTATGCAAGTAATATATAGGTTTATATTTGAATAATAAATAATTCAACACAAACATATGTGCTAGATATTATATGTTATATATTTGTAGATGAATATATATTTATAGTACATGATATTCAAGATATATATATTATTGATTACTGTCTGTTGGTGTTTTAGTCATCGTGCAAAATAAGCGGAAGCAACTAGATAGATAACAAATAAATTGAAGTTGAGAAAAATGATTTGGCAGGGTTTTAATCTGAAGAGTTTAAAATACCACCATTCTGTGAAATTTTAAACAGAAAGAGAAAACATAAGACAATTAAATTGGGGAGTAGAAGAGAGAGGGAAGTTCTACATCACTAGATACAAAATTATGAAAATCAAATATTTGCATCAATGAAAAGAAAAACAAGCTCTAATTCTACAGGAAATTTCTTCCTATGAAATAACTGTTCTGATAGTATTTTAACAATCATGTTTAAACAGCAATAATTATCCTGCCCTATTTTATCTTCTTAGATGCTTTCTAAAGTCATTTCTACATTTTTAAGATTTCTAGTCACCTATTTTGACATATGGCTATAGTTAAGACTAAAGTGTTTTGCATCTCAGTGGGGAATTATTAGGATCTAAAGTTCTACAGGGAGGATTGCATAGTCGTATCCTGATTTCACTGGACTTGGAGTTCTCATAATACATGATATAACCTATTCTCTTGGAAATGGTACACAGGTTATGACACATTCCTTAGTCCTAAAAGTCACTTCAGTTTTTGATTTTCACTTTTTGTTTTTTGGGTTTTTTTGGCCACACGCATGTCTTGCGGGATCTTAGTTCCTGATCAGGGATCAAACCCTGGCCCCCTGTGGTGAAACCCCAGAACCCTAACCACTGGACCACCAGGGAATTCCCCAGCGTTTTTTATAATTGCATTTTTGCCCAATCGTTGCCTCAATTTCAAAATCCGTATTTGCTATCCCAGAATGTCTTTTCTTACAGAGGTTCACTTTCTTTATAGGAAAGTTGTACACAATGAAGATATCATCTCCTTTACATTTGATGCATTAATTTTAATTTGTCTTCAATTTTTATTGGGTTAATAGCTGAGTAATAGTTTATGAGACTATCAAAACAAATATTACATCAAACTCTTTTTCATCATTATAGTTTAAATTATAGTAGCATTGAAGCCCCAGAATCTAATATGAATATAAAATCAAAATCTATTCTTGACACTTTGTATCAGTATAAGAAGGTACAATGTGGCTATCTCCAAGAAGCAATTTTTTAAGATTATCTTTGAAATATATATATTTAAAGAATCTATAATTAGTGACTCCAAGCCTGCTTAGAGATTTTTCCAAACTTTTTTACTCTAGCTCAGTCTCCTCTTGAAGTCCAACAATTTTAGGAAAGGCAAGTCCCCCCGTCCCCATAGGGAGGGTTGCAACTCAAAACTTTTCCTGTAGAGAAGAGGCAGCTAAGTATAAGGCTTTCTTGGGCTGTGCCTATGTCAAGTAATTGACATATTAGCATGTCAACAAAGGAAACAAATAAGTAGAATAATTGTTCATTTCAAAATAACATTTGCTTGGTCTGAAATAGAAAACCTTTATAAGCATCGTGACTTATTCCTTGGCTTTATATTTTTCAGCATACTAAGAAAAAAGGAGAAATAACATTTTAAAATCTCAGAATGCAGTTGCATGTATTGATAATTAGGAAGGGAAAGTATTTTCGTAGACAGGATTCGACAGGACCCCAGGAGACAGGAGACCAGGGTTCTCATGAACTCTGGCTCATTTTGCTCTATGCTTCAGGCCAGTCACAGCTACCTCAAGGCTGAGTTTACCTGTGAAATCAAGGGCTTCATCTGCATGATCTCTAAGTGTCTCTCTCGCTCTGATCTGTCCATGATTGTTTTACTGAAAGGGTTTCCACTAAAAACAGTCAGACTTGCTTGGATCTGAATTGATGTTAGTAGTTGTAACTCCAGTGTTTATACTGTGGGGCAACCAAACTACTTGGGGTATCTTTCTGCTTTTCTTTTTTTTCTGAAACACAATAGTAGTCTCTCACTTATATTACAGTTTTCCTTGCACTCACCAAAACTAATTGTTAACCAGATAAATCCTTCACATTACACAAAGTGTAAAAGTTGACCATTTCAAGTGAGACTCACAGATGGTCAATGTTTGTCAGAACATCTTACTGTGGTAAAACAAATAATTTTTCTCCAAATACTGATGTGAGTAAATTTTGTGTTAAATGAGTATTATAGAAAAAAGCATTCTATTTTTAGAAATATGGTCTATTTTTCAAAAAATCTGCAAGCAAAAGTCCAACAGCTACTGCTTATCTGGAGTAACTAATTATAAAGATTTAACATAGACCTTTTTTTAAAAAATAGACACCATACAAAAACTACAAGGCTTTTAAAGCAACTATACCCTAATAATTTTTTTTTTAAATAAAGGAATGATATAAAGCCATTTGCAGCAAAAAAGAAAGATTAAAGCAGTTCCTTCACAACATAAAAACAAGAAACAAAACAAAATGAAACAAAAAAACTACAAGATTTTGCCTATTTTACATATTATTATATTTTTCCACTAATGCTATATTCTTATGCTGATGTTTCCTTTGACTCTTCCTTTTCTAATAATAATGCTAGAGCCTAATTCCTTTTCTTTTCTTTTATTAGTAAAACTTATGCAATTACATAAGGATAGTTTGCCCTGGATATACTAAAATTTGACAAATAGGATTCAAATGGATTTTTCCTATATGAACAGAGAAGTCCTCACATACAAAGAAAGAGCAACATAAGGTTTCTTCAGCAAAGATCAACTCAGTTCAAGATAATCATACCAATATGTTACAAATTGAATACTCTTCCTGCTTCAGTGAAAAAAATACCCACAAAGTACATAAAGGCTTCAGTGCTGATGACATTTTGGTTTAAATTATTTTCTTTTGTAGACCATGTGTGTTCCTTCTCTTGACAGACTACAGATCCTATGAAGGCAATTATGTCTTTAGATTTGCCTTCTTTAGGGTCAATGATATAATTATAAGAGTTTGCACAGCTAAGTTGATAGGTGGTACATTTGTTTAATTGTTTACCACTTGATTTTGAGCCAGCCTTAGCAGAACAAAAGACTGAGATGAATGTAAAGTCAGATCCATCGTAATTTATGGTTGGCTGGATTTTCTGCAGCCAAATCATCTGGCAGAGCCATGCCTTGGTGACCCAGGAATACCCAGTTCTTGGCATATGCCTTGGTCATATTACCCAGTCATAACAAACAAAGCTTACCATTCCATGGAAATCTCAATGTTTGCAATATGCACAACTGAAATTTTCTAATAACCATATTGTGCATAAACCTCAGGAATATTATTAAATTATGTAAAATCAAAGATCAAGTATATGTGATGTTATTTCTGAATTAACGGGTAATACCTAGAGGGTATATGTGAATAAAGACCTTCTTTTAAAAAGGTATTAGAGACCATAGCAAGCAATGTTGATTTCCTTTTCTTTTTCTTTTTTAAAATCTTCTTTGGCTGACTCATTCATAAAACTTGTTAGATTTCTCCCCTCTTTCTAAGACTCTTTAAATATATAAACATTTATTGAACTTCTGTTTGGGGCCCAGATCCATGGTAGATGTTAAGATGTTAAGGTGCTATAATAATAAACTGACAGATGACTATACTGCCATTCTGCCAGAGGCAAGGACTGTCATAGCCTCAGTCCCTAGCACACAGTTGATCAATACATATTTTTGTATTACATATTTAATACATATTAATATGTAATATAATACATATTTTTGTATTATCTGTCTATCTATCATCTATCTATCTATCATCTACCTGTCTATAGTAGATAAATAAATCATTGATGAATGAATGAATACCTTCAATGCAGTTTGTCAGTTTCAAATGGTCATAAAGTGAATGATTTTCTCCTGGGATGTAAACACAACTTTAAGGATAAAATAAGCAGCTACAATGATGGTTAGCTACAAGAGTACTTAAATTAGATTATTTAGATTGCTTGATAAAATCCAATACTTTAAAATTAGTAAAAGGGGCTCACAAATAAAGAGGCATGTGAAATCTTGAGGTTAATGTAAATATTATTAAACTTGAAGCTTTTTTAAAAGTCTGATTACGATTTGAAAACAGGAGGTCTTTGGGGATGATTTTGCAGATGCATGCATATTTCAGGCTTGTAAAGAATTGTATATTGTTCATAATGGAGGATTTGGATTATTGCCTTGTGGTTTATAGAAATTGTCTTATTAATAAAGGATAGTAATGACTGGTTTCCATTAAGAATTTCTTTTTAAACTGTCAACACTCTAAAAAAATAGCTACCTCAGTCATTTATTTGGTTCATTTTATGTATTTGGATTATATAGAAACATGCAAGCAAGTCTTCAGAGCTAATGAAAGGAGACATGTGCCACATAAAGCTAGATCAGTAGAGGTCTGCATTATTTTAGGGGAAGAAAACTGAACATACATATTCAAATATTGTTCCTTTTCACCCTTGCCTGATTATTTTTTTTGGATCTCATCCCCAAAGCATGTGAAAAGTGTAAGCACCTAGCACTGACATTAAGGGAAATGAGAATTCATTGGAAATTACAACCTAAACAGGAAGAAAAAATGCTCATCTTTCCTGTAAGTTGTTTTTTCCGGCACAAAGTTTTCCTCCTTGAAATGTCTTATGCCACACGTCCATCACAAGTGGTCCTGAGTTTCTGCATTCCTCATAGGCACTCTGTGGATATTTCTGGTTATGGTTCCCTTCAGGGCACTCCAACTTTTGCTCTCTTCTCACTGTCTATAATCTAAGCCCAGATCTTCTTTCAGCAGAATGACTAGAATTTCATGAGCCTTCCTTCCTATCAACATGAATTTCCTATAATCAATTTCAAATCTCAGCTAGAGAGAGCCATGCTAGCCACTTGATTTCTCAATTGTAACTTTTCCTAAAATGTTTATTGATGTATAATATATACACAAAAGTGTACAAATCATAACTATGCAGTTCTTTATATTTTCATAAAGTGAACACACTTTGGTATGCACTCCATACACAGAAATAAAACATGAGTAGCTATGCTATTATCAGTTTCCCCCACCTACACTTTTATCCTTTCAGGTGGGTGTATTGGTGTCCACTTGTCCTGCTTTTAATTTATATTCTCCTGATGGCTCATTAGATCAAGTACCATTTCTTATGTTTTGTGCCCTCTTCCTCTAAGTACATCTAACCCTCTTGCCTATTTCTTATTGAATGGTCTAACTATAAAATATTTAGTGTTCTTTTATATATTCTGGATAAGAGAGCTTTATCATTTACATTTACAAATACCTCTTTCTGATCTGTTGCTTGCTTTTTCATTTATTTCATGATGTTTTTTGATGAACAGGTCTTAATTTAGTCATTTTTTTCCCTTTCTGGTTCATGCTTTTTGTTTAGAAAAATTTTGTCTACTCAAAAATTTAAATATAAACAGTATATTCTTTCTGTTTTCTACATTACCAATAATCCATCCAAATATGATTATTGTTTTATTCTTCCTTTCAAATTCTTTTGACTTCTTTTTCACTGTCTTCCTGTACATTAAATAGAAGTAGTGACAGTTGATATGCTTGCCTTATTGTTGATCTCAGAGTAAAAGTTTTCACTATTAAGTGTGAAGTTTGCTAAAAGCATCTTTGTAAAACCTCACTATTATGTAAAAGATGTTCCTTTTCGTTGCTTGATTACTAGGGGTTTTTATTCTAAATGGTTGTTAAATTGTATCAAATGATATTCATGCATATGTTGAAATATTGAAATAAATGTGGTTTTTCTCCTTTTGAGGGAATTACATTGATTGAATTGTAAATCTCAGTCTACTCTTGCTCTCCTGGATTAAAGCCCACTGATGTGGGTTTTTTCTAATTTGCTTTTGAGAAAGATTGCTTGATGAGAATTGTGGAGACTCTTGACGGTGTTATCTTCCACCAGAGAGGGTTTCGCTTATTCACTAATAGGCAACAGATCACTTTAATGCATTTAAGGACAGAGGAGGGTCAAGCATGGGTTTGAGTTTTTGTGAAACTTGGTTTATTTTGGATTGTCTTCTCTCCCAAGGTGTGGTTCTGTAGTTCCCCAGAGCAGAACAAACCTCTCCAACAGCATCTCAGGGAAAGTGACAGATCCCAGAGAAAAAACATTGGTGTGTTCAGACAGCCTCTTAAAAGATTCATATGTGTAAAATGTAGCATAAAAATAGCAGAGAATTAGGGGTCCTAAGGATGTCTTTTCTCATTCGTAATTGTTTTAAAGAATATGTGTATTCTTGGAAGCTTTGTAATCTCTCTAGGTTTGCAATTATTAAGGTTACCCATATGTTTCTCTGTAGTAAATGGTAGAAGGAAACCCTTCAAAAATTGGGGGAAAAAAGCTTCATTTGCAGGTAGTTTGGGGAAACAAGGATGGGGAAGGTGCCAGTCAGTATGCATGGGATGTGTATACATCAGGGGCCTAGGGGTTGCTTCCAGGAAGGGGAAAGTTCTGACCTGGGCTCAGAAGGGCCTGGGACTCAGCATGCCTCCAGATTTGGGACTAGTTCTCACGACACAATCCTTACCAATAAAGTCACACATTTAAAATGTAGGGTGACATCTCCTCCTGAGAGATTTGCAGTAACAACGTTCTTACATCAATTTAGATATAGTCAAGATAATTCTGAATGCAATAAATTTTGTTAATTTAAATTACACAGGAAGGTAAATCTACCCTAGATAACATATTATGTTTAATATAAATTTATTTTTGTTAGAATCCGTCTAGCATAATGTGTCTAGGTCTCTAATAAATTGATTGACATATTTTAGGGACTTTTTTCTCACCATAATATCTTCTAATTTTATAGTCAATCTCTATTTTTAGGGGATAATTTGTCAGGTTATGGAATTTTCAAGGCCATTTTTATCTTAGTTTTAATACTTACTACTTTAGGACCCTTGCTAGTGGGATCACAGGAAGTAGAAAAAGTGAAACTTCGGACTAAGTAACCTGGGAAAGATGTATGGAATTTCCTCTTTGGGGTTTTATTAATTACTGTAAGAAATTCTGTTAGGTGGAAATGCTTCCTCTATTGGCATCTGCAACTTTACTTTCTACCTGTCTACTTTGTAGTCTCCTGCAAGGAGATGTCAGTCACCTATTAAATGCATTTGTCTCCTCAGGAATCTAGCATCTTCCTTGGCTGATGCTTTTAATATCTTCATACCTTTGCTCTGAGGGCAGCCTCTTGTAACTATATGGCAACAGATACCTTTTTTCCAAAATTATGCAGATATCTCAAAGTTCATATTTCTGAATCAAAATTTATTTACGCCTTAAACTTGTATATCTGTGTCTATCTTCTATCTATCATCTATCTATCTATCTATCTATCTATCTATCTATCTATCTGTCATCTATCATCTATCTATCTATCTATCTGTCTATCTATCATCTATCTATTATCTATGTATCAATCACCTATCCATCTAACCATCTATGATTTGTCATATCTCTTTTCTCCCTTTCCCAACTGTTAACACCTAAGTTTAAAACTCATTACCTGTCAAGTGGGTTTTTCTCAACTGCCTTACTGTCTGCTTTCAGCCTAGACCCAACTATAATCCATCCTCCAAGCTGCTCCTAGAGTGACCTTTTTGAACATTCAAATCTGACCATATTGTTAGATATTTTAAAATCCTGCAGTGACTCCCTGTACCTTTCCGGACAATACTGAAATGCCATTGCTTAACACAGAGTACCATTCATCAGTTCGCGATTCCTTATTTTATGCCACTTATTTGTTTGGAAGCTCAAAGAAGTCCTCTCTCCTCCACCCTGACTTCATTAAATAATACCTACTCATTTTCTGCAACGCAGTACAAGTTTCCATGGTCACCAATCTGGATTTTGAAGTCTCTCCTCAGTACAGTTTATAGAAAACTCTAATAGAGCAATTACCACACTTTATTATAAACAAGTATTTCGCTTATTCTCAAATTAAGCCTTAACAACTTTGAGGACAGTTTTTGACATTGTAACCCAGTGAAATAGCACTAATACCTAGCATATAATTGATGCCCAATAAACTTGCGTTGCAATCATAGAAGAATGAATTAATGTTTGAATGTTATATATTTTACACATGCAAAAATAATAAATTTATAATTCATAAGTATATAGAGAAGAGAAAATTTCTTTCAATCCAGAGTACTCACAACTATAAAACATAAAGAATTGACACAGAGAACAGTTTACCTAATACAACCACAATGTGATGAGTGATGAAAAAAGGGTATTTCCTTTGAAATGCTATAATTGTACAATAAATACACACATGGTAATAAAATTTAATGTAAGTTTTCTTATTTTAATAACACAAATGCCAGCTTTTTAAACAGGGATTTGGTAGAGTTGCTTTTATATGATTTCTTTAAATTTGCCTCTTATGTTAGGTCTGTTAATTGATTCAATAAGTTTTGCAAATCAAAAATAGCCAATGAGAAGTTGAGTTGTCAATTGCCTCTTAATTATAGTGATTTGGAAAAGTCTGGAAGACGACCCTGAGGGCACTTGGAAACACAGATTTTCTTTACTGCATTGCTGCGGTTTTGTTAATGTGGCTTGTGGTTATTTAGTTAATTAGGAAGAACAGTTTATATAAACAACAGGCTTTCTGAACAAAATATTTCCCGTAACTCTAAAGGCAAGGATTTATTGCTTTTGCTTTTAAAGTCAAAGCTGTACATGAGGGCTTCCCTGGTAGCGCAGTGGTTGAGAGCCCGCCTGCCGATGCAGGGGACACGCGTTCGTGCCCCGGTCCGGGAAGATCCCACATGCCGTGGAGCGGCTGGGCCCGGGAACCATGGCCGCTGGGCCTGCGCGTCCAGAGCCTGTGCTCCGCAGCGGGAGAGGCCATAAAAAAAAAAAAAAAAAAAAAAAAAAAAAAAAAAAACAACAACAACAAAAAAAAAACTTTACATGAGGGCTTCCCTGGTGGCGCAGTAGTTGAGAATCTGCCTGCCAATGCAGGAGACACGGGTTCGAGCCCTGGTCTGGGAAGGTCCCACATGCGGCGGAGCAACTGGGCCCATGAGCCACAACTACTGAGCCTGCGCGTCTGGAGCCTGTGCTCCGCAACAAGAGAGGCCACGACAGTGAGAGGCCCGCGCACCGCGATGAAAAGTGGCCCCTGCTCACCACAACTAGAGAAAGCCCTCGCACAGGAATGAAGACCCAACACAGCCAAAAATAAATTAATTAATTAAAAATTTTTTAAAAAGAAAAGAAACTTGTTAAAAAAAAACTGTACATGATAATTAAATTCTTGGTTATAGTGTCCTACAATTCTAGTAGGCAGGATGAAAGAACTTTATCATTAGTCAAGTCTAGACATAAAATAGGAAACCCTAATGTTATGTTTTCAAATGATTTCCAGAGGATATGCTTATAGGTGTATACGTATTTACTTGCATATGTTCATATGCAAAGATCAAGGTATATTTAATGACAACATTCAACATTGGTTTGTGCTTGTTTTGTTATAACCTGCCTTAAATGGCTAATCAAAATAAGATTTGTTCTCTTTTCACCTTCAGTTTATTTAATATGTATAGTAAATATATCTACATATAAATGCTATAATTTACTATATATGACTTCCATTCTTCCCACTTGACCTGGTTTAAAATATCAGAACTTAAAGTCTACTCATTTAAAAATATCTCCCCCAATAGGACATATTAAAATGTCCATTTACATTTCTCATAGCAGCACTTGTGCAAGTGCCTTCAAAATTAAATATGTCAAAGTTATAATTATAGCAAAATGAAAGCAAATGCAAGAATGGCTCTGAGAGGTTTATCCTTTTAAACTGCAGATTTAGCTCTTTTACATAGACAGGTTTAATTTCGAAGATTTTCACAGTGTAGGAACTAATTAATTAGTTAATAATGCATGAAGCCAGTAGAGCATTATCTGTGCTATATCCCAGATGGAAAACTAGAACAAATGAGGAAACTTACATTTAATTTGACCCTTTTAAACATGAAAACTTTAGGCTTGTCTTGTTGTCTTGTTAAATTTTCATCATTTTATCTTCCATGTCTTTGGTTGTCCCCTGCTCCACCCTCAAACAATTATAGAATGTTTAGGCTCTTGCAGTGGAAAAAGGAGGTGACAGCAATTTGACTGCAACAAATCATTTAACAGACTTGATCAAGCTGATTTTAAAACTAAAGTCATTCTTCACTGTGATAGCACATTATCTTGTATGAGCTGCTAGTGTCCATTTGCCGAATTGCCGCCTTTATTAAAACAAATGGAAACCTAGTGGTCTGAGGGAGTTAATGCCCTTAGTCCTGCATCACCTCCTCCCCCTGACACACACACTTGCTAAAGAAACCAAACAATCTGAGTGCTCTTCCTTACAGGTTACACTTATTATTCCACAAGTGATATCTAAAAGCTAAAAACAATGTGATTTTAATCATCAAATGTGTTCCCTTCTTTCACATCTATTCTTATCAAGCCAGGATGCAAATTTGAGAGGTGAAAGGCTATGAAGTGCTATCACTGTTGTACCACTTCTTATGTTTTTATGATCTTCATAGACAGAGGAACACCCCCCATCTACAAATTAAAATCCATGTTACTTTATTTATTTATTTATTTCTCTTTTACATTTAGGGCAAAATTCAAGCCTCCTCAACAACTGTGACTCATTTACCAGCAGCAAATAAGGCAATGTGTTACTATGTAAGTATCAACTCTGGTTGTATGTGTTGAAGGAGTATTTTTTTTCTCAGAAAAATATGAAATGGAGAAAGGACAAACTTCTGTTCTTAAGAATGAAAAGTGAAATTGTCAATTCTTGAGCCTCATTTCAAATAATAGAAACAGAAACACAATTACAGGTGTTGTTTCTTAAAGATACCCATGTCTTATCCTATCAGGTGAATGCTGAAAATTGTGGATTCAGTTTGAAAGCACGATTAAAAGTAATTGACCAGTATGAGGTGATATCTCAATGTAGTTTTGATTTGCATTTTTCTAATAATTAGTGATGTGAGCATTTTTTCATGTGTTCGTTGGCCATGTATATGATTCCTTTGGAGAAATGTCTATGTAGGTCTTCCACTCATTTTTTGATCGGGTTGTTTGTTTTTTTTGATATTGAGCTGCATGAGCTGTTTGTATATTTTGGAGATTAATCCTTTGTCACTTGCTTCATTTGCAAATATTTTCTCCCATTATGAGGGTTGTCTTTTTGTCTTGTTTATGGTTTCCTTTGCTGTGCAAAAGCTTTTAAGTTTAATTAGGTCCTGTTTGTTTATTTTTGTTTTTATTCTCATTACTCTAGGAGGTAGGTCAAAAAAGATCTTGCTGAGATTTGTCAAAGAGTGTTCTGCCTATGTTTCCTTCTAAGAGTTTATAGTGTCTGGCCTTACATTTAGGTCTTTAATCCATTTTGAGTTTATTTTTGTATATGGTGTTAGGGAGTGTTCTAATTTCATTCTTTTGCATGTAACTGTCCAGTTTTCCCAGCACCACTTATTGAAGAGACTGTCTTTGCTCCATTGTATATTCTGGCCTCCTTTATCATAGATTAAGTGACCACAGGTTCATGGGTTTATCTCTGGGCTTTCAATCCTGTTCCATTGATCTATATTGGCTGTTGTCACAAAATCTACAAACAATAAATGCTGGAGAGGGTGTGGAGAAAAGGGAACCCTCCTACACTGTTGGTGGGAATGTAAATTGATACAGCCACTATGGAGAACAATATGGAGGTTCCTTAGAAAACTAAAAATAGAACTACCATGTGATCCAGCAATCCCACTACTGGGCATATACCCAGAGAAAACCATAATTCAAAAACACATGCACTCCAGTGTTCACTGCAGCACTATTTACAATAGCCAGGACATGGAAACAGTCTAAATGTCCATCAACAGAAGAATGGATAAGGAAGATGTGGTATATATATACAATGGAATATTACTCAGCCATAATGAGGAACAAAACTGGGTCATTTGTAGAGACGTGGATGGACCTAGAGACTGTCATACAGAGTGAAGTCAGAAAGAGAAAAATAAATATCATATATTAACGCATATATATGGAATCTGAAAAATTTGGTATAGACAATCTTATTTGCAAAGCAGAAATAGAAACAAAGACATAGAGAACAAACATATGGGTACCAAGGGTGAAGGGGGGAATGGGATGAATTGGGAGATTGGGATTGACATATATACACTACTGATACTATGTATAAAATAAATAACTAATGAGAACCTACTGTATAGCACATGGGACTCTACTCAATTCTCTGTGGTGACCTAAATGGGAAGGAAGTCCAAAACAGAGGGGATATATGTATACATATAGCTGATTCACTTTGTTGTACAGTAGAAACTAACACAACATTGTAAAACAACTGTACTCCAATAAAACTTGAAAAAAAAAGTAATCGAGGCAAAATACCTACCTTTACAATAATAATAGGAGCTAAACTTTTTCCCCAAATTAAGGAGACTGGTTCTTCCAGGCCTGCCCTGGCTAGGGTGTAGAGCTGATTGCAGTTGCTCTCTGAGAGTAGGAGTTCAAATTTGGGAGTTGAGAAAAATAAATACCCAAGGTATGATACCTTTAAATAATCATGAGTTGGGGAAAATCCTTATTAAGAAATCAGGAAATCAAAAGGAGAGAAAGAGAAGAGCATGCTAATGAAAAAGCTTCCTGAGGAATTCTAGAATCCTTATATTTCTTTTTGCTAAAAAACTAGGATTGATGGAAAGGTCATGATGTTCCTTGAGAATCTGTATGTAGTACACAGAACAAACCCAAATTTCAGGTTGTTTTCTTATAACAGTCCAGAAAACATTTAGTTTTACCTCTAATATAACAGAATCAGTTAATAACCCATTCTGCATTTAGGAATTTTCTTTAATTATATGCATTTACTACTTCATTTAACAGTTATTTGTTGTAGTTGCCACATTAGCTGCTGGAGATACAATGGTGAATATAATGGACAAAGTTCTTGCTCTCAAAGAGCTTCCAATTTAGCATGGGAATGAGATAATTAAAGAGGCAATTTTAATTCAGTGCAACAAATATCATTGTGATGGAAGAACAGGGAGATCATAGGAGCACAAATCAGAGATGATAAACCAGATTTGGCAGTGAGGGATTTCCTTCAATGATATGACATATAAACTGTAATCTGATGAATGAGTAAAGTGTTAGCTCAGTGGAAAGGAGAGAAGAGATTGTGTCAGAAAGAGTTTTTAATGGGATGTTAATAATCAAAGACGAAACAAGTTACATGTTGAGGCATGGAATCATAGGATGAATGATGAGAGATGGATATTTAATATTCAGGTACGATATGTATATTTAAATGGAAGTTATTAAACTATCTTTCTGGGTTTTTTTTTTTTGTTGTTGTTATTTTGTGGTATTGGCAGAATTGTGTGTGTGTGTTAATTATAACTGAGTCTGAATACAACTACTCTAGGGTTTTGACAAGATCCCAAGCCAGCAAGACTGGGGATTGGTTGTTGAAACATGGGGAAAATGCTAAAGCAATCTCAGCCAGACCTTGAAGAGATCCTTTTATTTGCAATGTAAAGCATATTTCACTGTAAGCCTTCCCTCTCTCTCCCATTTCTCTCTGTCTTTCTGTTTCTCTGTTCATTAATACTTCTTAATTTGGTAGAATTTCCAAAATAGTATCAGCTACAAAGATAGATTGATTTATTTTTCCCCAATCACCTAATATACTATAATTCTTGATTTCCTTTGCAAATTTTAACTTACTTTATACTAATGTTTCATTTTGAAAGTGGAAATTTTGTTTCCAGATGCCTTTCCATGTCTAAGTGCAAACATTTGATTTCTTATATTATTTCCCAGTACTGATAATCACTCCTCCCTCAAGCAACAAATCCCTTTGGGATATAAATTGTAAACTAATACAGTGAAAGCAACAACAGAAGTATTTTCTGTACATTCAGCACTTGGCACTTGTAGCATTTTCCAAGCAAAGTTTATGAAAGAAATGGGACACAATTTGGCAGTAGTTCTGGAAGAAAGACTTGTGTTTAACTATTTTGTGTGCTGTTGTTTTTGTTGTTGTTTTCTTTCAGAAGTAGGTAAATAATAATTTGGTAGAGACAGCAGTTTATAATTGTAAACATGAACTAAAGCTAGATTTTCCTCTTCACCCAACATTATAATCAAATTTTAATAACTGTGGGTTTCCTGAATCAGGTCTTCCCATAGGCATGTGTGCTGGCTAAACATCACAGAAACATAGCATTAAGTCTACTTCAATAGATATGTGATATTCAAAAAAATAGAATCCATCAAGCTCTTCCATTCTCCACATGAACAAGTAGACAGTTGTCAGAATCAAATGAAGCAAGGGATAGAGAATGATTTTATTTAATTTGTTGGGTCAAGGCCTAGTGGTCCATATGTGCTACCCATGTAGGAATGTATATTTGAACCACTTTATTTTCTGATACCATTCTCAGGAGAGGTAAAATGATAATTTCCTCAGTGGTCTATAACATTTCCCTAGAGGCGAATAAGTATAGTAGAAATACAAGCCACCACTAGTATTTATTAGGTCACTTGGCTTCTCTTCTCTTAAAAAATATTCAGCTGTGAAATTTGGTCATAAATTATAATCCTTTAATTCACAAAGAAATATTTTATGAAAAGAACAAAACAAAAATTTAAGCAAATATACATTACTGTCTTGACCTTGGCACAGAAATTATATAAGGAATGAAAAATTTAAAAAATTATATCTCTATTTGAAAAACATGGTTAAATTGTCTTTTCTCTCATACACATACAAAATAATCTTATAAGAATATTTATTATCATATCTAGGTTTAATTTGTTAGGCTATCTAAAACATCAACTGATATTGTCTTGAGTAGTATTTGCCAACCTGGCATTTATTCATGCCTCTTTTCTTTTTTTTTGTTCTTTTGAGTTGGGGTATTGGGAATTAGCATTCTAATTTTCGTTGTAAATTCACCACTCCTTCATCCTACATCTATGTGGTTGATGCTACCAAATAGCTTCACAGTTAGGCATGTGCCCAAAGCCAGGTCAGATAAAGTTAATTTCAGGACTTGTATTGAAACGCTCATAAAAGGAACGTTCCCATTGCTTCCCTTTTGCTCAACTGTGAGAATGTACACCTAAAACTGTTTAGGGCTTCTAGAATGGAAGAACCTGCCGGAGAATTAAGCCAACAAAGAGGAAATAAATAGCCAATAGAGGGAGAGAGATGATTTCCTTACAATATTATTTTAGGTCCCTGATCTAGCCATGCCTAGACTTCACCATCTTGTTGGGTAAAATGTTCTGTTTTTGCTTAAGGCAAGTTGAATAGTTGTTTTGTTTTTTTTTTTTACTTGTAACGAAAAATGTCCCAATTAATACATCAGTGTCATTTTCATGAAGTGGACCAGAAACACCCCAGAACAAGCAGCTTTCTGCCAAGCCACTGAATAAGTCTCTCAGAAGTAGTTTTAGGAATCAGGATTACAACAATAAATATTTTTATAACGATTTTATGAGAAGTACCGTTTTAGAAAATAAGTTTAATTGGGTGTGGGTCATACCTTGTTTCTCTTTGTATTCCCAGTGCCTTGAATTTGGTCTAGCATATAGTTATCACTCAATCATTATTGAATAAAGTGTCCATAAAGATTCACACATTAGTTGGGCAATAGAGGCAAAAAAAAGTACAAACCAGGTTACTTTCCTATAAGGAGAGCAGAAATCATGTAATCAAATTATTGGAATAATTTACACTTTACACTACTTCAAGAGGTAGTAAAGGATGCTCTCAAGAATTAGAAAGGGTTACAGGCTGCAGTAAATTAGGGAAATATGCCTACTGTTATTTTAATTTTAAAAAAATCTCCCAATACATTAAAGTATTAGAGAGACTCCAAGAAGTCCTGCAATTTCAGGAGTCAAGTCCAGTCTGCCAGATTCACAAATGGAAAATTTTAAAAATTGAAACACTATTAATATCTGACATGAACATTCCACTTATTACCATGATAAAAGCTGTAACATAACATGATAAGGACAACACATTGGGAGCAGAAGAAATGCCTTGGGTGAAGTCTTAGGAAAAGGATTTTTGACATGGTTCTTGAGGCATTTTTGAGAATGTGTCAGGAAGAAGTATTTAGATGTGCTAGAGGAGAAGGGCAAAGTTTCTTGACAGTAATTCTAAATATGAATATCCCTGTCAGTGGTAACTAGGAACATTTTTTTTCCTTTTGTTATGTGTTATTTTATGCAATTGTTACAAGTCTATGAAAACCCTGATCTTTCCGCTTTTCCTTAAATAGTTATCAAGTGCTACCCTTACCACCATCAATAATAATAATAACAGTAAAAATGAAGGTAGTGCATGTCAGGGAGGTTTCTAAGGACTTTGCATGTTTAAATTCTTTAACTCTCACAACAACCTTTCCTGGTAGGAACTATTATTATCCCTATTTGGTACCAGAGTATTAATGGGATGCTCAGTATCTTATTGTACTGAGACAGAGAGAGGTGAAATAGACGCCCAAGGTTACAAGACGGCAGAGCCAGAGTCTACCCAGCATGTCTGGCTCCAGCACCTGCAACCTTAAATGTCATACTCTACCGCTTGCCACACTAGCGTGGGCATGTGTGTATGCTGGTGAAGAAACAGACAGTCCCCTACACTGGTCAATTTACAATGTCTGAAAGATATTTAGTAAAACAAAAATAAAATTAAAACTAATCTCAAAATAGGAACCTCTCCCTGACATTTTTAGGTCAATGAAGGAACTTGAGCAAAGAGAAGAGAGGTGACAGCTGGTGATAACTAAACAATACAAGGTCAATGGTAGTTTACTTTATATGAAGAACACCTTTCATTTCTAATGTCAGAATTTATTTTTATTTTATTTTTTAATAAGTTTTGAAATGCTTTACCTTAGCAGTTTCTGAAAACTGATTCTCTGTAGTTAATGTGAGGAAATTTCCCTAAACATCCTAAATGATTGCAAAAATAAGAAAGAACTTAGGATTCTGCCTAGTAGAGGACTTGAGAAGAAGGAGGGGCTGGTAGCTGGGGCAGAAGGGCCTGGGCCCTTGAGAGTCTTGAGATGCAAAAATGGGACAAAAGAGTAGAGAAAAGAAATAAAAAGTAACCTCACCAAGTGCTTACATTTTAGTTTGTCCCTTCCCATGGCTTCATCTCTCTCCTCCAGGACAGGTAAGGGAGCTGTGGAGTGAAGGCCAAATGACTAGAGTTAAATAACTGAGGCAGAAGATAGATGGGCCCCAGAATGAACAGTTTCTCCCCTGTGGACAGAAACTCCATAAAAGCAGTATGATGGAGGAGGCTATGCCCTGCTCAGATAAGAGATAAAAGACCATGTACACCTCATTCTTGAAGTCAAGGAGACCTTCCTGGCTACACAGGTGCAGAAAGGCTCCTTGGAGGTCAAAAAGGGAGGGGGCACCACCCCATAGTAAGTGATGCCAACTACCCATAGGCCTCTTCACTAGAATCCATCTTGGCTAAAAGACGCGCACTCACACAGGGGAGGACCCTGAGATACACCAAATACGAACTCAGAACAAGGCAAAGCAAGGTGACTGGTCAAAGGAAACCCGGAAGAAATGCCCCATAAAAGAGATTCAAACTGCCATGGGGAAGTGACTCTCTCTCTGAGCCTGCCTGTGTGTCTGTCCACACGGACTGTACTCTTTTTCCTCCTAATAAACACTTTACTTGCTTCACTACTTTCCGTCTCTATGTGGAAATTCATTTCTACACAGCTGACGAGCCAGGACCTTGTCACTGACCACTGGTCTAATGGCTAGGATTCAGTGCTCTCACTGATGCTGCCCGACCTCAATTTCTGGCCGGGAACCGAAACCCTGCTTCAAGCTGCTGCAGGCCGAGGCCATCCGAGATCGTAAGCACTCGCCTCCAAGCACTTAACCATCCTTTCAGCCTGCGTTACTTTTTCCTACCTCCTCTTCCATCTCTCTTCTCTACATCTCTCTTCCTTCAAGTTCTGAAAGAACCTTTCTCTTCCCATCCTCAACTAAACTCCTATTCATTTAGAATGATTGACATACATTACACTGAAAATTAAACCTTTTCCTAGCTGCCGGTTTCAGTGCTTCTGGATACAGCCTCCTCCCCTGGCTTGGTCATCTTTGCTGTTTCCCTTATTGCATGGTATCATTTACCCTCACCTCACCTCCTAATTAGTCTAACAGTCTATTCCATCTACTTTCTTTGTTTCCTGGTGACCAAAAATTGCAACAATGATACTTAATCTCCTTTCCTTCCAACTATTACTGAGGATAACACAAACAATCGTCAGTTAGAGTGGTTTAGCTATTGCAACATTAAGATGGGGAATGATTATGATACACACAGCTTTGAGAATTACTATTTGAAATCTCCAAATTTGAGCCATATCCATGTTAATGTTCAATGTCGAAGAGTCCGTTTTTGACACTGTCTATGTATGCTCCATCTTTATAGTCAGATATTCACAAAGTATGGTCAGTAAAATAAAAACTGAGATAATAACATAGGGCCACATGCCTGAACCATGAGAGTCAAACTCCTTGAGGAGAACCACTCATTCAATAGCCTAACACCTTTGAGTACCTATGAAGGGCCAATCCATGTGTGAGGCCTGAGAAGACATTTTAAAAAATCATTTTCCCCCATTTGATTGAGGCTATCCAGTCAATCCTAAATTTGCTATCATATTCTCTTGCCCCAGAGAGCACAGTCTCAATACACATAAAAGAAACTTAAACTTTAAAGAGGTCCAAAGGAAAACTGAATATGACACATTTTAAAAGAGACTTCAAACTTATTTCAAGAGAATAATTAATATTAAGTAAGAAATGAAATTTTCCCAGTAAAGGGTTATTCTTTCCTTTCTAAAAGCACTGAAAAACAACTCCTGACATACATGAAATAGGTTTACAATGAATTAGAAGGAATCAAGATGAAATGGAGTTCCAAGCAAGGAAAGTTTATATTGACTTTTTTACGTAATACAATGAGTACTCTAAGATTAAGATTGATAGTATCAAAGTATTTAAATCTGATGATTGCTTGAATGTTCACTGAACAGTGTACTTTCTTCAACTGTCGCTCATTCTCCAGATTTTATGATACAAAAGTAAACTTATTTGAAAGAAATTTTTAAGTGTCTTAAGAAACACACTTTAAAAAACTGAGTAAGAGCCAGTCCAACATTTAAGCTCCCGGAAAATACACAAAACTCAATGTCAAACTTTGGTTAATCTCCAGATGATGTCAATAGCATGTGTAAACCAACTGAGTTTCACACAACATACTGAAGGCATTTTTTTTTTGTATTATATAATTCAAGGTGACCTTGTAGAATTAATACCTATTATGCAAAGGACAAAAAAATGTGACTGAAAGTCTAGGTGTTTAGCTACCCTTCAGCACATGACATTTTACCAAAAAAAAGAAAATAAATATCCATGCAAACACACTAAGTCCATTGAGTAATTTAGGTCAAAATAAATGAAGTTCATGAATAATTCATATTTCCCAGTGAAGTACTTTGCAATGTTATCCAATTTACAGAGCACAGAGCATCACACATAAATGTTTGGAATCTCATTAAAACATAAAAGTCTACTGATAGATCAGCCAGATTCTGACTTCGAGAAAACCTCTCCAATTTTAAACAATGAAAAAATAGACATTAGTATTATAAGGAAAGCTTTAGTAATGTATCAGCTTGCTTTCTTCTCTTGGCCCATGAGTTTTTACTGTTTACAGGACCTTTCTACCAAGAGCGAAAAATAAAATAGAATTTTTCAAGGGATTTGTAATCTCTCCACTAGAGCCTACTATAGATTAAATTTCATGCATTGTTCTGATGCACAAAAAGGGGGGAAATGCATTTTGGAACAAGAAAAGAACTTAGAAATAATCCAGTTCAAGACTCATTTTACAAATGAATAAATTCAGCATTAGACAACTCTCCAGCAAAAATCATTACAATTTTACTTCCCATGTGCCATTAATAAGGGAGTTTGCAATTCATAGGATCTTGTCACTTGATATCATAAAATCTGACCCATTGCATCATATTGGATGTACTCCAGAAATTTTAGTTCCTATAGAGTAATTTTCTGGCTCTATTTACTGTCTTGTTTTATGACATACCAAAGGGATTTGCTGTATTCTGCTGTCCTGATTTTAATCTGAGCAAAACTGAAATTAAAAAATAAATAAATAAATTGTCAGGCAACAGACATATTGGATATTCCAGACAGCCTCAGTGATGTGTCTGAGAGATATTTGGTTTCTTACCAAAAACACAGTCCAGGACTCTAATTGTAGTTATTTTCTTTTGAGAAATGGATGGTAAATGACAAGATGATACTAAACCCTCATAACACAAAGTCATGAAATTTATTGATCCACCTCAAAACTGCTGGAGTTTCCATATATTAGGGCTTTCAAGTAGTAGTGTACTCTCTGTATATCATGCACATTAAGGTTTTATTAAAAATTCAATGAAATATTTATATCTGTTATAAATCCCTGATGAGTAAATGAATGCAATCAAGACATAGTGATTTTCCAATATGAATTTTATTCATAGAACATTTTGTCATGGCAATAGACGTCTTTTAGTTTTTAAAAAGATAACTACTGTTAAGTGACCTACTTCTTACATGGGAATGATTTATTCGATCACCGTTTTAACTCTTCTTCTCCACCCCAGTCCCAGCCCATCCTCCTCTGAAGAGTAAAACTGATTTACATGAGAATTCCCATAGGGCCTATTTCAAATTTCCCTGGGTAATTCAGAAATAATTTCAAATTTCCCTAGATAATTCAGAAGTAATTTCATAATAATGCATAATAACTTTCATGCAGATCTTAAAGTTATAATCCTTTCTATTAAAATTCCCAAGATAACATTTCTTACAGTAATTCCATTGTGTAAGTACAAAGGCAATTGTCAGTAATTCCAAATGATGTCGATATTTGAAGATAAGGATATTTCTCTCTCCTAAGTTCCACCAGCAGGGCTGCCATCTTGCTTACCTCCAGAGGTAGCACTGACAGAGAACAGAGTGAATCATGCCCTGGGAATAAGGACACTGAGATCCAGGCCAAGAGAAACCTCCTCCTGAAACAGTCATAACTGGAAGGTTCATTATAGGTTTAAAGTTATTTAAATGACTTTATCTTTCTAAAAAGTCTCTTAAGAATTGTAAAGTTTTTGTGTCTGCTTTGAGTACCAATAAAATCTGGAAAAAGAACTCACTTCCAAACTTTGTTTTTCTTTACAATAAACATCAATATTTGAGCTGAGAACATTTTTGCTAGGTCTCTTTATGTACTTTTAACAATAATCAGCTGTATAGATACTGAGACAAAGCATAACAGAATCTAAGATAAAAGAAGTAAACTCATTTTCCTTCTCCAAGTTATTTAATCTTGAGTTTCTTCATAAAACACAAGTTTGCAACATCACCACCAAAGCCTGATTTAAGAAGGGCAAAGGGGATTGGAGCAACCAACTTGATCTCCAGCTTTTTTGTCCCAGCCTCTGAATACCTCTGCTGATAATCTTTGTTTCCTTCTAGTTTTAAATGGTTAATAATCATCTAACAAAAATGAGACCTTTAATTATATCTTTAGTCAAATAATTTACAGTGCTATTTAGAAATGTTAAGTCAATAAGTCATTCACACATACCCAGTGGATTTAAAATATAATCATTAGGATTTTCTAATGTGCATTAGTAGAAAAGGCAATGTCTTTAAAGATAATTAATAATGTTAAAATTTAATACCTCCAATGCTGTCTTCTAAAATACAGTTCAGTTTTCAAGTGCATTTCAGTAAGCATTTCTTCATATTTTTGCACAACATGCATCATAATCCCCATATTATTAATCTGCCTTTATATATACTTTTATAAGGTAGATACTGAGTAACTCTTAAAGAAGTACTAAGTAGGCAAGTCGAGCCACCGATACAGAAATTTGTTATCCAAAACTGCTTTAAAGAACACATGGAATTTGAATTGATGACATTCCAAGATTCTCACAAAGAGCCTCTCTTATACTTTATTTTCTTTATTCAATTCTATCTTTAAATTTTCTCCATTTGTGTTAAGTTTAGGGAGGTAGAGAACAAAGAAGAGGGAAATAACCTCATATAACCAAGTGTAACCAGTATAGGTAGACAGAGTAAGCACATTTGAGTTGGGGGGCAAGGAGGGGAACGGGGTGGGCACTGTTCATCATCCTGACAAAGAATTATTAATATCAGATCATTTTAATATCACAATTTTAAAAAAAATTAGCTTCTAGGAGAAATAGGTGAGGACAAGGGGAAAATATAAAAGAAATATTTTGAGACAGTAAAAGTCACTCCCTTGCAATAGTTTTACCATCTTTTATTTTTTTAAACTTCTAAGGAATTGCAGTCTATTAAAAGCAAGGCCAAATATTGTGCATCAGCCTGTCCCTACGTTGTTTTACCATTACAGTAATGTCATGGCTGAACAGCAAAGGTCTGACATTGGCTGTTTTCCCTCAAGAGCCACGCTTAACGTCTGTAAATGTTGCTGATGTAACTGGCCTTCCATGTACTTCTCCCATTTCCCTTCCAGCCTGCATTATAAATTAAACTGATTTCATCTCAAGTCTCGCCTTTCTAAGCAGACTCCTCACAGATTAATTCTAGACACAACAGACTAGTAGCTGAGACCTTGAAATAAAACTTGAAAGCAGTGAATGAAGAAAGGTATAGGAATTCCAGATTTTGCATTTCTCTTTGCCTTCTTCCTTTTGTCCAAAAAAGGAGTGAATTCTCAAACTTCCCTCATCCAATGCTGGCACTGAACAAGTCTTAGAATTCCTCTGAAAACATGAAATCCCAACCCCTAGTAGAACTCAAATCAGCATTTCTTAAATCTGATGATCTTTGACACATTTATTATTTTATGGCTGTATTGCTAGATATCTCTATTACTCTACTACTTATCTCAGTCTAGCAGAACTTTTTAATCAAAAGAAAAGTATCATTGCTGCCTCATAAATGATTTTGTGGAGGTCAGTATGAGGAAAGTGTATTTGCTGGAAGTATGCTTGATTGTCATTTGTTTAGCATAAAGGATCATGAAGCTTTAGAATATAAAAGCAATTCCTGCATTCATTTCTCAGCGTTCACTGCTGCCAGAAAACTGGTGGGAAATTTGGCTGTTAGGACAGCCTGTATTTTCCTGGACTGTTTCCAAAATTTAGATGAGTTGTTATTAAGAGTAAAGTCTGTCTGGTTTACGTAGACATAAAAGTTCTGATTATACATTTAGGACAAGAATTCTCGAGAATTCTGACTTTTCTGAATATTTTGGTTACTTGTTCAAATTAGCCATCTTAGATAAAAGCCAAATAAAATAACCTTGGTTTTTCTGAAAGTTTGCTTTATCTAATATACATCATGAAAATATATACATGTTTAAATGTGAATGAGGAACAAAGATAAATTCACGACAGTCAGTAGTATTATCTAGATAAATGAAAATAGCTTTCCACAAATTAAAACTTCTTCAGTGTTCTATGTATTTTCTATACCTTCAGTAACTATTTTCAAACAATTTTCAAAGTAAAGCACAGTACCAGTCATTGCAAAGACCAGGAAGACATGTAAAGTACAACACCTGGCCTCAAGTCTCCCACATTATGTTAAACTGCAACATAAATAATCAAAAAATGGTGTAGGATGCAATAAATGCCACCTGCACAGTAAAAAACAAAAAACAAACAAAAAAACTATTAGTCAAAAGAGGACACGATGGTTTTCAGTTAGAAGAGCTAGAGGTCATCAAAGCATAATTTGTGACTGAGCCTTAAAGAATATAAAGACTTTTAATAGGCAGAAATCTCAGTGGGAAGCATTTCAGGTGAAGAAAGGAGCATGGACAAAGGTAAAAAGCAAAGGATGCATATAAAATAGTAAGTAGTTAAGTTCAACTCCGAAGCCTGGCGTCTGACTTTGTTTAGGTTAGCTATTGCTGTGTACTATGTAGCAAAGTACATAGTAGGTAGAACAGCAATCATTTTATTGTCTTTGATGGTTTCTGTGGATCAAGAATTGGGGAAGGTCTTGGCTTGACAGTATAGGCTCATGGTCTCTCATGAAGTTGCAATAGATGGAGCTGGAAAAGTGGGGAGCTGGAGAAGCTGAGGGCTGGCTGAGCATCTGCCCTCCTTATTAGTGTCAGGTCTTCTCCATGTGGTCACTCTGTATGGGTTAGTTTGGGCTTCCTCACAGAATGGTGGCCACTGGGCAGTCAGATGGCTTACAGTATAGCTGAAGGCTCTTATGGGAATCATTCTAGGGGACTGTGTAGAAGTTGATTCACCTTTTAAGGCTTAATCCTGTAGATATACTGCATGTTACTTTTGCCACATTACATTATTTACAAGCAGGTCACAAATCTTCCTAGATTCAAAGGGAAAGGAATTGGAGTTCCTTTCTGGGTGGAGGAGTGACAAGGGTCTTTAAGAGTATGTGAGACAGAAATAGTGTTATTGTCTTTAAAAAATACTATTAGCCACAGATATTGTTCATGACCTGACCCCAGTTAACATTTTCCAGGTTTAATTCCTTCCATTTTTCATGTACAGCTATGTATCTTCTATCACAGAGAGCTACTTAAGATTCTAAGATATTGTTATGCATTTGCATATCTCCTTGCCATTGAATTGTTGGTTCTGCGTGAATTGTCGTTTTTCTTTGTGTCTACCCAGAAAAATCCTATTCAGCTTTAGCAATCAGTTGTCTTACATAAGCCTGCCCTGAATCTTCAAAGACTGAGTGTTCCTCTAAAGCTCAGAGGTTTGATTTTCTTTTCGTATTTTTAAAATTTATTATGGTATATAATATACATAGCATTAAATTTACCATTTTAACCACTAAATGTGCAAGTGTACAATTCAGTGGCATTAAGTATGTTCCATTGTTGTGCAACTTTCACCACCAGTCAGCTCCAGAATTTTTTCATCATCCCAAACTGTACCCATTAAACAATAATTCCCCATGCTCCCCTCCCCTCAGCCCCTGGTAACCACTATTCTACTTTATGTCTCTATGAGTTTGACTATTCTAGGTACCTCATATAAGTGGAATCATAAGATAGTTTTACTTCTGTGTCTGGCTTATTTCACTTAGCATAATTTTTTCCCGGTTAATCCATGTGGCAGCATGTATCAGAATTTCATTCTTTTAAGGCTGAATAATATTTCATTGAATGTGTCTATCACATTGTATTTATCCATTCATTCATTGATGGACATTTGGGCTATTTCCACCTTTTGACTATTGTAAATGATGCTACTATGAACATTGGTGTACTCCAGAAGTATTTTGCATTAATTCTCCGAGGAAATTCATCTCATTGGATTGTAAGCATTTTCCCATGTGATTGTTTGAGCATCCTTTAAACTACCTAAACTCTTTGAGTTTTAAGTTTATAAACTTTGAATTACAGATTTCTACATCTCCATAACCTAGAACATAATAGGTGTTCAATAAAGATATATTGGCTATTGAACACTAAAGAATTGAGGCAATGTCAATAGCAAAAGCCCTATTTGTGACCTTCAATCTCTTTTTGCTAAAGGCCTTCTCAACTATTTGATGTGAATTTGAAATTTTCATTTTATTGATAGATCAGAATGTATTAGATACTATAATAAACACAGCTAAAAGAAGGCCTGATTTTCAGGAGCTAACATTTTTAAATTGAGGTTGAATACCTTGATAGGGTTTGAAAGAATAAAAGAGATTCATAGAAAAGGTAGAGTTATTTCTTGGTGGATTAATATACTATGGCTTTCTGGAAATTAGATTGTGTACAATGCACTAAATTCTTAGGGAATATAAATGTAATTTGTCTTTTAACCCATAAGTATATATATCATATTAATTTGTATTATGTTTAAGTTGGTTATCTATTACTCTTGGGCTATAGGCATAGGTACTTTAAAGAGGCAATATTAGATTATAAGAAACTAAAAGGAAATTACTATGGTGACTATAGGATCATGTGTATAACATAAAGGGCCATTGACTAGTAACAACTTTAAAACACAAATCTGTTTGGTTTGGGGACCCGTGGAGTCCAGGGCTCAACAAATTCAGAGTTTTATTTGTAGATAAAATGCATACATAGTAAGGAAAGAAGGACATATATGCTTTTTATTGGATTTGCTGAATGGGAAGGGGAAAATATCTTCAGGTAAGGCTTCATGATATTGCTTGTTTTCTATTTGAGCTTCTGAGCTATGTTGATCATAATATTCTGGTAATCCACAATACAGAAAATATAACAGTTAAAAAGAGGTGGCACATAACTTCTTGATCCTTACTCAAATTATTTTCAAAACATTACTATGTATTTTTTAATTTATTTCCACACTTTTGTACACACCCCCTAGAAGATTGCCTGACAAATCAAAGGCATCCAATGGATGAATAAATGATTTATGAATGCATAAATCTCAAATTTGGATTTTACAAATAGACAAGATTTCATTATTTACAGTATTGAAAAAAACCAAAACTGCATAAATGCCCAACAATCGAAAGTACACAAATAAATTAAGGTACATGCATAAGCTAAAATACTATGAAGTCATTAAAATTATGTCCTTGAAAATTTTTGACAATGCAAAAAATTGTCCAAAAGGTAATAACAACTGAAATTATAATTGCTCTAACTTTGTTGAAAAGTATATATACACACATACACTCTCACAAACACACACACAAATATAAATATATGTGGATATACATACAAATATTTCCCTATTTGTGTGTATATATACACACCTATTTCCCGAGTATATCTGGAAATGTTTTACCTGTGTAATTAAGAAATTAAAGTTCTATGTCCTATAATACCATGCCATGTAATCAATTCTGCAGATTTAAGAGCAATACATTATTACCATTATTTTACACATCTTCCTTGACTTACAATGGGGTTAAGTCTGGATAAACCCATTGCAAGTTGAAAATAATCATAAGCTGAGAGTGCATTTAATACACCTAGCCTACCAAACATCATAGCTTAGTATAGCGTATCTTAAACAAGTTCAGAACACTTGTGTTAGCCTACAGTTGGGTAAAATCATCCAACACAAAGCCTATTTTATAATAAAGTGTTGACTACCTCAGACATTTTATTGAATACCGTACTGAAAATGAAAAACAGAATGGCTGTATGGGTATGGAGTGGTTTTAAGTGTATCAGATGCTTACCCTGTTGATCACAGAGCTGGATGGGAGCTGTGGCTTGCTGCCTCGGCCCAACATCAGGAGAGTATGTACCACATGTCACTAACATGGGAAAAGATCAAAATTCAAACCACCAACTACAGTTTCCACTGAATGTGTATGGCTTTCACACCACCATGGAGTCAAAAAATCCTAAGTCAGGGACTTCCCTGGTGGTGCAGAGGTTAAGAATCCACCTGCCAATTCAGGGGACATGGGTTTGATCCCTGGTCCAGGAAGATCCCACATGTCATGGAGCAACTAAGCCCATGTGCCACAAGTAATGAGCCCGCATGCTGCAACTACTGAAGCCCATGCACCTAGACCCCAAGCTCTGCAACAAGAGAAGCCACTACAATTAGAAGCCCACGCACTGCAACGAAGGGTAGTACCCGCGTGCCACAACTAGAGAAAGCCTGTGCACAGCAACGGAGACCCAACGCAGCCAAAAAAAAAAAAAAAATCCTAAATCAAATCATCCTAAGTGGAACTGTCTGTCTTTGAAAATAGAAAAAAAAGAACAGCAATGCATTTATGTCAAAACGTAAATCTCTAAATGAAATTTTTGTGGAAGAGCATTATTTCAATGTCCATCCTTCTAAATGAGATATTTGTGGGAAGCATTTTTAATGACACTTCAAATAGACATAGCAGAACTAAAATTACAGGTAGAACTTTCTTTTTATCACTAAAACAAATTTACATCAGTTTTAAAAAGGTATCACTTTATGAGAAAAGAAACTTCCTATACTGAAAAGAAAGTAACTTGAAATTTCAAAATAAACCCATATTCCCTGATTTCAAGCAGACCATCAGCATAAAGTGTTTCTGAATTGCTATTAAACATATGTTTTTACAATAGAATGCCTAAGATAATTTTTTGTTGAGCTCAAATTTTTTAAATATTCTGTTTATGAGATTTGCATTTCGAGTAATCATGAAACGAAAGAATTATAATGCCATTTTCTTGTAACAATGAAGAAATGAACAAAGCAACCAATATGAGTTATAGAATGGGGCAATGTGACAGAAGTAAACATGAAGTAAGACAATATTTTACATGACAAAACTGATGTGGGCTAAAGAAACCCTAAGCATGCCATATCCATAGGTAATAACAAGAAAATACAAATAATCTGGCAATATGCTTTTATTGGATTGTAGGCCACTCATTTGATTATATAAAAAGAACTTCGCACTTCTGTTTGTGATTTTTTTGATGGGCTATTATACATGGATTGACTTGTGCCACTGAAAAAAATTATAGATCCACTGTTCCTGGGTAAAATGTATAAGTACTTATAAAAATAAATATAAAATTAAAAAGACTTAGACTATAATCTTTCTAATTAAAGATATGAATAATGAAATATAAAATCACTCTAATCTTTGTAAATACCTTTGAAAAATTAGTATAAAAATAGAAATAGTAAAATTAAGAGTCGGGGTTTCCCTGGTGGCGCAGTGGTTGAGAGTCCGCCTGCTGATGCAGGGGACACGGGTTCGTGCCCCGGTCAGGGAAGATCCCACATAACGTGGAGCGGCTGGGCCCGTGAGCCATGGCCACTGAGCCTGCGCGTCCGGAGCCTGTGCTCCGCAACGGGAGAGGCCACAACAGTGAGAGGCCCGCATAATGCAAAAAAAAAAAAAAAAAAAAAAAAAAAAATTAAGAGTCAACAGAGGGTTCTACATTTGTTGTTTAAAATTAAAGCAATTATAGAATGATGATTATTGTCTATTATTAAAGTTTCACATAATGCTACAATAATTCCTTCATTCTGTCCATTCATTGATATAAAGTTATTTTATCACTTTTAAATGAGAGCTGCTCTTAAGGTAAGATGAAAACTTAGATGATAATTATATTCTTTGCATGTAAAATTTCACTATGCTTACAGGTATAAAATTTTTAGGTTTATCAAAATAGACACCTACATTTTTTTTTTTTTTTTTTTTTTTTTTTTTTTTTGGTGGTACGCGGGCCTCTCCCTGTTGTGGCCTCTCCCATTGTGGAGCACAGGCTCCGGACGCGCAGGCTCAGCGGCCATGGCTCACGGGCCCAGCCGCTCCGCGGCATGTGGGATCTTCCCGGACCGGGACACGACCCCTCGTCCCCTGCATCGGCAGGCGGATTCTCAACCACTGCGCCACCAGGGAAGCCCCACCTACATTTTGATATACAAGATTATAAAGTTATTTCATGTTTATCTTCGTAGTTTTTCTTAAACTTATTAAACATCCACCAAATAACTATTTTGGTGTAATTTCACATACACATCTTGGATCTTTAGATTCTATCCCAAAATTTATAGAAAATATTACATATTGATCTCTGAAGGATAATGCACACCAACGATTCAATATGCTGTAGTGACAATGGCAAAGGAAATCAATACCAGCCAAAGTACAAGGTTCATGAAGAATTTAAAAAGAATGACACTGTTAAGCTAGTCATCATCCCTTAAGTTTTACAATTTTTATATGAAAAGAAAGAGGGGGGAAGCCAGGGATGTTGATGAACCAGGCTCCTAGCTTTTCACAGCATCACCACCAACAATACTGAAATATGTCAACTTCTGTGTGAAAAATTAAAACCAGTGACAATGAAAGCATTCAGCTTGAAAGATATATTACTTCTTTCCCACGTTACACTTCAGAAACCATACAAAACACAATTACTAGTCCCAGCAGAAGGAAGAACTCTTTACAAGTGATATTACCATTTCAAAATATCTTTGTATAAAAGCCAAGCTAAATAAAGACTGAAACATCAGGACTTCTGAGACAGAAGCTGGAATTGCTGTAATGAGATATATCCCTAGATAGAAGAAGGATGGCAGATGGGAGTGGAAAGAAGTCAGTTTGTACATCACGGGTTCATGCTTAGTTGGAATACAGTCAAGGGAATAAAAAAAGTTTTGTGAGTATAAAGGCTGTAGATGTGTTATTACCATGAATAGTGTGGGTTTTACAGAGCATAAAATTTAAAGCAAATATTTGTATGTCACTGTCAAAGGAGTTAGTCCCCCCCAAAGGAAGTGCTCAGAAACCAAAGAGCTAGATGTGTGCAAATCAGTTGAAAATTAACACACAATCTACTCAGTGAGGAGATTCTATTTCTGATCTGTATGGGCCATTTCCTAAGACCTCTGGGAGGCTAAATGGGAAAGGCTAATACTACATTTCAAGTGCCACTTTACTTATTTTCTTTAGGCATATGCAGTATGAACTCACTTCTCTAAAAGTAAGGATTTTCTTGTGAACTAAGGGGAAAAATAGTTCAACTTTTTAATGAACTGCCTTAGTGTGCTTGGACTGCCAGAACAAAATACCACAGACTATAAGACTTAAACAATGAAAATTAATTTTCTCACAGTTCTGGAGGCTAGAAGTCCTAGATTATCATCTGGCGGTATCAGTTCCTGGTGGGAGCTCTCTTCCTGGCTTATAGATGGTTGCCTTCTTGCTGTGTTTTCACATGGCAGCAGAGGAAGGAGGGGGGAGAGAGAGAGAGAGAGCGCTCTGGGGTCTCATCTTATAAGGATATTAATCCTATCAGATCAGGGCCCCACCCTTAGGACCTCATTTAATCTTAATTACCTCCTAAAGACCCTATGTCCCAATACAGCCACACTGGGGCTTAGGACATCAATGCATGAATTTGGGGGGACACAGTTCAGTCCATAGCATAAACAAACCATAAAGGGTTACATAACCTAACCTAACAAAGCTAAAATAGGATAAGGGAGACTTTTACTTCAAAATACTTGAGTGTTTTAAAAGCAGTTTTACTCTATTGGTTTTAGTTGAGTGATTCCTCCCCCAACTCCTGCCATTTGGAGACAATAAAATTTCCATGATAGTTTTTTCGAGTTTGAGTAGTCACCATATGAAGATCATTCATGTATGCATGCTTGCAAACGTGTGTGTTTTAAAGTTACTTTTAATTGTTATCATTCGTTCGAAGCAACTATTAGTGCTTATGAAATTTGATCTATTTGTGTGTATTGTCAGATTTCTTTCTTTCTGAAGAAAGAAAACCTGTAATACATTCCAGAGCTAAGATGCTAGACTCAGCTTTGACGAAAGTCCTCTACTACCCACCTTCAGCCCAGATGCCCAAATGATAACCACACCCCCAAAATATTTCATTGCATCTTTTATTCATCCTAATATAACTTCAAGAGATGTCTGTAAGAACTAAGTAAATAAACATTAAATTATTTTCTAGTGTAGCACAACAGAGTGTGTAACTAGGATTATATATTGTAAACTCTTTTCTCATAAATTCAAACCCCATAGCTAAGTGAGGGAGGCATCATTTAAAACTTATTAAGAAAATTTGTAATATAATGGTCGGATATAACTATTTTTAAAATTCCAGATAGTTGTTATTTTTCATTTGAAAATATCTCCTGTGTACATATTCCATCTCACAATTTCCCCATTTCAACTCTAAAGATAATATGTGTGCAGCTAACTTTATTGTTTGCTGAAAAATATTTCTACTAATTTACCCACTTGGTATAGGCTACAAAGAAGTGGACTTTTTTTCCCCCTTTACACTCCAACCTCAGGCATATTTTGACATAGAGGCACTTCCAAACATTTAGACTTTTTCAGTGAGCCTCTTTCCAAGGTGCTGGTGCCAAGTGGATGTCAGGAAAGTAATGGCTGTTGTCTATACATTCTTCCTCAAGAGATGTGTTTTTGGAGAGGAAATATGATAGGACTACAAGGGGAAGAATCATTCACAGGCTGATGTTTCATTAATTCCTTCACACAATTTCATCTGTAGTCTGCAAATTCAGCCATTAGACTTCTACCAAGCAGTGCTGACTTCTTTGTATTTAAAACCCAAGCTTTACAACCACTTTTTAAAACTCTTTGGCAGTAGCCACTAAATCTGAGCATGTACTTACCTTATGGCCCAGAAAATGTACATAGCAGCACAGTGCTCAAGAGGCCCAAACTGGTAGCTTCCAAAATGCTCTTCATTTTTGCGCATCAGCGGTAGAATGGATAATTACACAGGTGGCATATTCACAAAATAGTAGACTATATAGCAATGAGAATGAATGAACTACAAATACATTTTAAAATATGGATGAATCTCACAGTCAGAAAACAGAAGGCTGAGCCAAGAGTTTGGACTGTAAAGAACTTTTATGTAAAGTTCAAAAATGTGCAAAACCACCTATACTGTTAGAAGCCAGGAGAGGGTTACCCTTGGGATGGGTTAGTGACTAGAGGGAACATAAAGGGGGCTCCTGGGGGTGCTGATAATGCTTTTTGATCTTGGTGGTAGTTAGACAATTGCCTTTAGCTTCTGAAAATTCAATGATCTGTAGACTTCAGATTTTCTACAGCTATTACATAGTTCAATTAAAAGTAAAACCAATACAAATGTACACAGTCTCCTCAAGGGTGAGTGAAATGATACAAACTCAGTTTAAAGTATGTAAACACTAAAGATTTTTAAGCATCTTGCTTATATTTCTCATTTTAAAAAATCTGAAAATTTCAGAGCCAGTGATTGGGCTTCTTCTATAGATTTAGCCTTCTACATCTAAATCATGCCTTCTCAGTTGAGAGCTTTATCAATCTTTTCTCTTTCCAAGAGTTCTGTAGTGATGTTCTCTAGGCAATGATTGGTTTTCTCTTCTTGATTCTGTCTTATGTTTATTCACCTTCCCACTTCTGTTTCTTTCATTATAGCTTCAGACTTCAGAAACTGATTACCTTGATTTTAGCTTGGTTAAAATTACTCTAAAATATATTCTTAGAAAACAAACTATATAGTATATGGCTCAACTTCAAAAATTCTAAGCAACCATCAAAGTCAGTGATCACCCCTGCTTACCCATTTTTACCATCTAGAAAACAGATGCCTTTCATCCATCTCCCCTATCCACATTCTATCAAATTTATATTTCTAAAAGTCAGCACAATGCATAAACATTCTAAAAATGTAGGTGATATAAATAGTCCTCAAATTAAATTACGGCATTATAAACAGAAAGAGCCAGTGTGGTCTATCAAATAATTTAGGGATGAATTTTTGGCTAATATAAGCACTGCATGAAGAGGTTCTCAGAGGAACCCATCTCACTTCTCTGAACCTCAATGATTAAGAACAAAGGTAGTGGATATGGATGCAAGTTCTAGAACATTCTACTTGGAAAACTTGAGTTAGTTCTTCTATCATGGTGCAGGGAAGTGTTCCTGGCAGTGCTACATAGAGAATGAAGAAACCATTCAAAATGCACAGAGGAAATTTCCTGGATATATTTTGGACCATTTTGCTATGTTTAATACAAAATAGAAACTGGACCAAAGTTTGAGTTTAGCTCAGTCTTCAAATTCGTATTATTTTCTCTTTCCCTACTTCTGTATTTCGATAGCCCAGCACAGAGCAAATAGCATAGAGTAGGCAACACAAACATCTTTTGACTATGTGCATGCATAACTTGAGGAATGAATGGAGCCAGAGGGATTCCAGAGTGGGTAATTCACCCTGGGCCTAATGAGCAGAACTGTGAATGGCCTAGAAGACTTAGAGATATGAGGGTGTGCATTAACAGATACTTAATGAGCAGTTTAATTACCATGCTGAGTCTGGCCTATATTATAATGCATTGTTGTGAGGCTATAAATTATTTATATGGCTTAAACATATGTATCTGCTTTCATCCTCTCTCTTTTTTTTCTAAGTATTTCCTAAGTATTAACTAGCATCTTGACAAAAAATACAATTATGTGTATTTCCTCAAGAAAAAGGAGAAAACATATCTCAAATGGAAAAATCAATTTGTTAAATCTATGTTTTTCATGTTGTAAAGTATTTTCACTTTGAGAATTACCAGGATTAATTGCCCTCATTTGTTCTCCATGTGGCAGCATTCAGAACTTCCAATAGAAGTATTTCCCCTGCCCCCAGTGAGTGTAAAATAATTTCTTAAAGCTCCTTTTGGAAGCATTCCCAGATGTCAGTAAATATGTTGAAAACAATAGAACTGAGAAAATAGTGGTTTTCAAAGGGAAAGTTCATAAAGGTAACTTTCAGATGGAAACTAATTTTTGTTGAATTAAAGAGGAATGTGTTACCAGGGGCCTGCGAAATACCAGAACAATGGTAAGTAGTGAATGAGTACAGGGCTCTTCAAGATTGCAGCAGGAACTTCAAACATTACTTTGAAGATGGAAGTGGGTATAGTTCCACAAAGTTCTTAAAATAAACACACTTGGGTGCATTGTATGGGCCTGAGCAGCATTACCCTTAGTAAAAACATAGGTGAAACTGGGATCCATCAATGCATAACCACAATTGAAGAAAACCAATTTTGTTAATGCATATAGGTTTCCAGAAAGATTGCATGAGATTATAATTAACTACTTACCGAAAGACAGGCAGGATGTTAGTAAATGTGGTAGGTTCAACTCTAAAGCTGTGACAGAAGCAATAAGCAGTCAAAATAGCAAATGACTCTATGACATTTTTTTTTAATTGAGGAGGTAATGGTTTTCCTGCACTGCTTAAAGTCAAAGAAAAACATTAAGAGAAAGTCAACATTTGTTACAGCAAACTCTTTGTGTGTGAAGCATAGAAAAAAAGGTAAAAGATGTGTCCAGAAAGTTTCTTTTATGCATACTTAATGGCTACTTCACTCTCCAGCTTTTGAATGCACTATGCTAAGAAGACCAAAGAAGCAATCTCAATTTGAGCCACGTAGCTTCAGATTGTTCCAAAGTCATGAATTAAACACCCTTATATATCTAATAATTGTGACAAGAGATGAGGGATGCATCAGAGTTCCAAAAACAACTGAGAGTATATGGCTACGGAGTTTGCCAACCATAGCAGGTATATGTGCACACAAGTATATGAACCTACTCAGTCCCTGAACCAACATCCATCTCTTGAGGTCCCACTATGTAAGGCACTATGGAAAGTTTCTACAGTTGCAATAAAGAAGGTGATTGACTATACTCAGTGTGCTCAGGACATAATATTATAGTAGGGCCATAGACCAGTGATTCACTATGCAGGAAATCATATATATATTTGAAAATCAAACAAAAACTATGAGACCCTTTTTAGGAGAAAAAAGCACACATTTGCACAGATAGCCATATAATTCCACATGTAATTTTGGGGGTTCATATATCCCTAAAGTCTATTCATGGGCCCAGGGGATCATGGATCACAGATTACAACCACTGCCTGGATGGTCTTTCCAGACCTATTTAACTACAACAATTCCTCATTTCATAGCTGCCTGACATACGGAGGGAATTTTTTTACTAACACATTGTACTAGTTATATTGCTGCATAAACCTTAACTATTCCAAAAGTCAGCAGCTAAAAACACCAAAATGTAATATCTCTCATCGTTTCTAATGGTAAGGAATCTTAGAGTGGCTGAGCTCAGTGATTCTGGTTCGGGGTCTCTCATGAGGTTGCAGGCAAGATGTTGGCTGGTGCTGCACTCATCCTGAGGTTCGACTGGGTCAGGAATATCTGCTTTCACTTACATGGCTGATGGCAAGAGCTCTCAGTTCCTTGACGGCTGTTGGCTGTAGTCCTCAGTTTCTTATCACATGGGCCTCTTTAGAGGGCTGCCCAGACTTGACAGCTGGCTCCCCGCAAGAGAAACAAGATCAGCGTGAAGAGGAAGCCACAGCACCTTTCATGACCTAGCTCCGAAGTGCAGTCATCTGTTGTAATCTATTTGTCACAGACACCAACTGTGATACAGTGTGGTAGGAGACTTCATAAGGGCATGAGTACCAGGTCATAGGGATCGTTGAGGACCCTTTTGGAAACTTGCTACCACAACATTCAAATTAGAACAATAAAAATAACATGGAGGTGGTCAAGGTACTTGATTCATAATCCAGCTTCTGAAATTAGTCAATAGTATGATATTGACCAAGTCAATTACCTTTCATATGCAAGATGAGAGACTTGGGTTAATCAACTCTTGGATCTCTTCCTGCTTGAATATTGTGAGTAGAGGATCTTCCCATTTTAATTTCACTTTCTGGCAGTTATACAGCTATCAGGGAGGGAATTCTAAGATTCAGTATAGTATAGTCAATCAAAAAATGCTTCCTGGGGGCTTCCCTGGTGGTGCAGTGGTTGAGAGTCCGCCTGCCGATGCAGGGGACACGGGTTCGTGCCCCGGTCTGGGAAGATCCCACATGCCGCGGAGCGGCTGGGCCTGTGAGCCATGGCCGCTGAGCCTGCGCGTCCGGGGCCTCTGCTCCGCAACGGGAGAGGCTACAACAGAGACAGGCCCGCTTACCGCAAAAAAAAAAAAAAAAGCTTCCCAATTTATGCACTCAGGAAGGCAAAATTTATTTTATCTGATTGTGAAAAGTGATAATTATTGATGATTCTGCTAAACGCAAATCTACTGTATTCACCCTGAATTTACTTATCTTCCTGATGATTATTAGTAAAACGACAAAGGAAAAATGGTCAACAATTTTTCAAAAAAATTAGTGTTGTTGAACTGTTTTAGGATTTTGTTACTGAAATCTAGCATGCATTAAGGCACCCCCAGCTTATAGACAACTCCTAATACAAAGCCTACAAAGTTTTCTGTAATCCATTTTAGGTCATGTTGGGTATGTTGTCATCAGGAAGCAGTAGTTCATGAACGATTGCCTCAAGGACTTTTGAGGAGGATTGCAAGTTATTGAAGTGGAAAAGCCTTTTAGGAGGTCAAAATATATCCTAATATCAACCCTGAGTTCTCTTGTTGCATAGTCAAGCATGGCTGCATAAAATAGATTGAATAAAACTGGAACCATTAGATAGTCCAGCTTCCCAGGATTAGTGATGGATGGCTCTGGCCAAATGCCATCAACACTAACTTGACCAGTCATTTCATCATGAAAGTTTCAAGCTGTTGGTAAACTTATCTGGCAAACCAACTAATATTGTAGTTGTAGGAGCAGAGATTCTCTGCTGTCAGCAAAAGTTGTGGTAGATTAATAATCACAATGTTGACAGCTGATGGGACATTAACATTCTTGTGCATTGTAAGGTGGTATCACTGAAACCAAGTGACATAGCCTCCTCAAAAGTCTTCATGTAAGTTATTCTTGATATTTCAAAAGACTTAAATCAATAAAATGCACTTATCAGTCACTGTGATTCAACAAATATTTAATGAGGATACTGTAGTAAATAAATCAGCAGGATCTTTGCCCTCAGGTAGCTTACAATCTAACCAAGGAAGGGAAGTAGTATGTAAACATTTAAAAGGTTGAGAAATAGCAAATGAAAAATCAGTTTTCACACTTCTTGTGTGAAAACCATAGTTAGGGCTCCTAACTAAAAGCTTGACAAATAGCTACAGCCTCAGGCATTCATTCTCTCCTCCTGTTCCTCCTACCTCTCCCCTTCATAGTCACCCCCTCCTCTTCCACCCTCCCTTTCTTTTTCTCACTCCTACCCTACCTCTTTTTGCCTTCTGGACCATCTATCTTCTCTTTGCCTTTTCGGAACCCATCTATCCTCTTCTCTGCCCTGTTCTTGGATCAATAGACTAATCCTCAATGGACTATATCAAAAGACTTTTCCCTGCCCTCTAGCTTTCATCTGGGCTTGGCCAGTGGGGAGCCATCCAGGAGTAGAAAGAGGGGAGCCGACTGAGCTCAGAGTATTTATTTCCCCAGCTCCTTACTTTGCTGGTCATCTCTAGATGGCCAAGCCCCCTAACCTATGAATCACAAAGTCTCCTCGTTTACCCCTTTTTGCCTAGTGTGGTAACAGCCCCAGAATATTGCACTACCCCTGGGGCTTCTCTACACAGGTAGACCATACCTTTGAACATAGTGATTTTATCATCCTTCTCCTGCATTGTCCTAATTTGAGTGTTCCGTTTTCTGCTGAGAAACAGAAAATGTCAGCTTCAGCTTTGAGAATGCCTCACCCTTTTGTCCTCCCTTACACTTACATTAGCTTCACCACGGGGCCATTTGCCTTTTCTTTTTTCCACGGCAGATCATACCTAATTTCAGAGGTAAACAAAACAAGCAGACAAAACAAAAAGCTAGGCTCTTCAAGCAGGCATTTCTTTGAGACTTGTCATCTGGCTCACTGGCTAGTGGTTCCTTTGAAATTTTGCTTCTGCCTCTTTGTTTCTGCTTTGCCAAGGACTGGGAGAGGAAACTGGCTCTGGAGTGCCAGTGAGAGGGAAGAGGTAAAGGTAGATACAGAGTAAACAAGACAAGTGCTAGAGATACAATTGTCATGACAAAATTAATTCATACCACATTGCTAGGGATTTGTATAACTGAGGAAACACAAACTTGAGGCAGAGGAGAGGGAGAGAAGTACAGGAGTTGTGAGGGAACAAGTAAATTCTAACAATGCAGCAGGAGAGGATAACCCTTTTCTATGGTTGAAACTAAAAAATTAGGGCTTGCTTACCTTTAATAAGACCATTAATCACTGGGTTCATTTAGGCAGAAAACTAAGGAATAATTACAATAACCATTGAAAATAAATTCACAACTTTTCTATTTACATTTCCTTTTAGGAGGACATTACTGCATAAAGTAGAGAGCATTGTGTCATTAAAATGCTGAATGATAAATGTTTGTTAGGAAGAAAGATTTTTAATTCTATGAAAACTACCCACATACACAACAAAAGATAATGCAATTTCATATAAGGCTACTTACTGATTGGGCAAGTTATTAGTGCCTACTAGTAAATAAAAGTATATGTTCATTGCACATGCATGTTGGAATTTCACATCTGGAATGGATCTCTTTGCAGAGACTGAAACTTACCCAAACCTTTTTTTTTTTGTATAAGTTACAGGATCAATCATTACTAACTAACCAGTAATCACATTTTGTTATTACTGATAAAATAGAAATAGGGTCTTGTGTAGTTCAAAGACAGAGATGGCAGTTAGACAAACCAGTACTTCATCATATTAATGGTTTTTATTTTTATTATTCTTATTAAAACAATTAATACTTATTGTAAAACATTCAAGTAGTAGAATGTGTTGGATTAAATATGGCCACAAATTTGTTACTGTTCCTCTCATCAAGAAATAGTGGTTTGAAGCTAAGTATCAGCAATGTTTCTGTTCTAATATACTCCCCTTCCCTTTTATATTTCATGAACATTTTTCTCACTTTTAAAATACTAATATACAAGGAAAAATAAAGTAGCTATTAATCAAATAACTTCAGGTAGATTTATACAGCACAAGTCAGTGGCAGATATTACCAAAGAAGTTTAATAAAGGGGTTGACTACATAAAAAATCAAGGAAATAATGAAACACAGTTGATTTTCCCTGTCTTTGAATCTGGGCTGGTCTTGCTTTGACCAATAGAAAACAGCAAAAGTGAAGCTAGGTAACTACCAAGCCTTGGCTTCAAGAGGGCTTGCGTTTTTTGTTTGTTTGTTTGTTCTCTTGGAAGACTACTGCCTGTGAACAAACTTAGAAAGAGATCACACGGAGAGAGAAGCCTAGCTGTCTCAGCCATTCCAGCACAGGCCCCAGCCATGGGAGTGAGGTTGTTAGGGATTAGTAGTCTCTAACTAACCGACCAACTCACTGTAGACACAGGAATGAACCTTGACATGACAGAGCAAAAAGACAAGCTATCCCAGTCAACTGGTTGACAAGGTTCAACTAGACAAGGTTCAACCTTGTCTAAACTGCTACCCACAGAGTTGTAAACAAATAAATGGTTTTTATATGAAGTCACCAAGCTTTGGGGTGCTTTGTTAGACAGCAATGGACCACTAACACATATAGAAAAGCATAAAACAACAGGTAAAATTCTCCCCACACAAATTCTCCTAACCTCATTTTTCAGAAAGTATCATTGTTAATATTTTGTTGTTCATATTTCCTGATATTTTATGTATCTTTGTGAATGGTTATATAGAAAGATGGATGAAGAGATAAGTAGGTAGATGAATTGATAGATAAATTTCACAACTGTCATCCCATAAGATACTCTTCTCTAAGACTGTCTTAGACAATTTTCCATACCAATACATTAATGCATTTCTCATTCTTTTCAAAAACTGTATTATTAATATTACTTTATTTAACATATTTTTATTGTTAGGCAGTGGGGTGGTTTACATTTTTCCCCCAATACAAACATTACTACAATTAATATTAACATAGGCTTTTTTTCCCCCGGAAACTTGTGTTCATCTGAAGGAAAAAAGGGCTACAAGTATAATTGCTGCATAGAAAATATTTACTTTTAAACTTTTAATAGCAAGTTCCAAATTGTGTTCCTAAAATTAGTACCCATTTGGTTTATTTTTTCCTGAATTTTGGGGCTGCTTTTGCCTGCTGCTGACCAGCTTGTATGGAGAGGCACATGTCTGCTTTCACCATATTTAGGTTTGAAAACATGCTGATTATTGTAGAGATGTCTTTCTGTGATACTTGAGAACAATCTCAACTTTTAGAAGATTTGTGTACTCGAAACAACCAGTTTACCAAGTGCACATGATCAATTTAAAACTTCATTCAGAGCAAAGGCAATTCACCTAAGTATGCTGAAATCTGCTGATGGCCAGGAAAAATTCAGTGCTCTGCCAAATCCATTCAGCTTGAAGTCAGCCAGCCTGCAGTCATTTTCACTGGGTTCTAATGACATAGCACATTATGGAAAATGACCAAAAAGGATGTGGAACTTTGTAGGAATGTCTGAGTAAAATAAACAAATAAACAAAGGCTGGGTTTAATGGAGAACTATGAAACAAAAATCTTAAATTTTTGATTTTTGTTTGATGCAAACAAAAATCTTAAACTTTTCAAGGGGAGTAAAAACCCTATTCACATAGACGCTGAAATATTGAATATAAAAAAGAAAACACAGTATACCTTCTGAGATTTAAACTGCAGGTGTGTGTGTTTCCTGCTGCTTCCCTTCCAGATGTGTTAGCCATCAAAGAGCTACCATATTTACCCTGGTAGATAAGTTGCCTCTATGAGACAGGGAGTAGTCATTTCCTAGGTTATCCAGGGAAGGCGGTAGTCAGTCTAGTGGAGCGTTTTGGGCCCCATCAGAGGCTGGATCTAAAATTCTCCTCACTAAGCAAAGCACACCTCGACTGGTCCATGAGCTCACCAGGTCATGAGCCTGGGAAGGCAGCTGCAAAGGAGAGATGATTCTCTGTCTGGCTACAGCTGTTCAATCCCGGCTACTCATCCCCCCACACCCCCCCACACCCCACCCCCCCACACACACTAGCCTCTCACAGCTCCACAAAAGCCTCAACATAATTTTTGTCCAACTGGTTTAGTGGGCTACCTGCACCTAGGGAACGATACCCTCATTTAGTTAAGTTTATATTATTGGGTCAAAAATCTAATTCCAACAGTAATACTTTTACTTGCCTTTCAGTTATTCTGCTATATATTCTTGCCTTGGTATGTGATCCAATCTTGTAAGAAACCCTGACTACTTCGTTATCCACTTCACTGAGACATATAGGCAAAATAAGTAAATAGCAAACAAACTTACCTCTATGGAAAATGTTTTAGTTAATTCCAATAGCTACAAGTTGGGTTTTGTTTAATTTGGAGTACACTAGAGTTATATCAGTAAATTAATTTTTTTTTAATTTTTTTTTTTTTTTTTTTTGCGGTACGCGGGCCTCTCACTGTTGTGGCCTCTCCCGTTGCGGAGCACAGGCTCCGGACGCGCAGGCTCAGCGGCCATGGCTCACGGGCCCAGCCGCTCCGCGGCATGTGGGATCTTCCCGGACCGGGGCACGAACCTGTGTCCCCTGCATCGGCAGGCGGACTCTCAACCACTGTGCCACCAGGGAAGCCCAGTAAATAAAATTTTAAGTTCATCTGAAATCCAAAAGACCAAAAAGTTCAAATAGCTTCATCTTCTTTTAGACATTGCTTTATCAGAAAGAGCCAAGGAAGTAGCTAAAATCATTATTCTTTTCCTTCAAAACAAACATATTCTAAAATATGTCAAAGAGGTTTAAATGAAACTCCTAACTTGCAATAAGAGGTTTAATGTTCATGTTAAAGGGGATAAGGGAATACAGAGTCCTAAGTATTTAAGTTTAGCCTGAATACTGTTTTAGTGATAAGGTTTTTAAAAAATAGTTTAATAACAAAGAGAGTAAGTGTTAAATATATCTAAGCAATGTAATAAATAGTAGTCTAGGCACACCGGTTATACCATTTGTTTTTTAAAAATTTATGTGAGTCCCATAATGTTACCACCATTTTAATTTGAGGAAATTCTAGTACAAAGACATGGAATAATTTACCCAAAGTCAAAGAGCAGGTAAGTATCAGAGCCAGAATTTAAATGTATGAAACTGATTAATTTATAAATGGTGGCTTGTTATAGACAATTTTAAAAAACACACAACACTTGTAAAACTGTATAGCAGTCACAGTAAATTTACATGTTCATTATCTAGTTTGCTCTTCAGATAGTCTTGTGGGTTAAGTTCAGAGCTGTTATCGCTACCATTATGCAAATGAAATTGATGAGGTTCAGACACTGACTTTTTGAAGGTCATCCAGTTAGTATATTGAAGTGCATTTGGCACCCAAATATAGTTCTTTAGAGATGATTTTTCCTAACCATCCCAAACACTAATATAGGGAACTTGTTAGAAAGTAAATTAGAACTAAAATGTTATCGAGGAGATGAAAAATGAGAGCAGTGTGATCAATTAATATGTGGTAAATTTTAATTCCAAATGGTGAATTAAGAATATATATTACTATAACTTATTAGGGCAAAGTTTATTTTGCATGATTTTATTCCCAGCACCGAAAATATGGCCTAACACATAACAGATTCTCACAGACTTGTGGAGGAAATGAATGAATAAATGAATGACTGTTATAAGACATCAGTGTACTAAGAGATTTTTCTTGTTTTTATTTAAATCACAAGGAAATTTCCTACCTAAGAATTTAAATTTTGAATACTAAAAATTTATTCTACCTCTATGCAAAGTTAAGAAAAATACTTTTTGAAGTAACCTAAAATTGATATATGTACATAGAGTGTGACTTCTTGTGAAAAAGAAATATAATAACTCAAAGTGCCAGACACATAAACAGGTGTTAACAATTATGCTATTATAAACTATCAGTACTCAGTTTAAACATGTATGTCTTTTTCAAAATTAAACATATATATGTATATATATATATACAAATGACAGCCCAGATTCTGTCCAACTTAAAATGTAATAATTCTGCCCAAATGTTACACTTTTAAAAACTCATACAGTAGTTCTCAAATGTTAACCTGCATTAGAATCACCTGGAGGGCTTATTACAGTAATCTGTAAAACACAGATTACTGGGCCCTCTCTGTAGGTCCAAGGCAGAGCCTGAGACTTTGCATTTCTATCCAGTTTCCAGGTGATGTTGATACTGCCCATCTGAGGACTATCCTTTGTGAACCACTGCTATACTGGAAAGCCTTACATTTACCTTGAGCTCCTGATTTTAAAATTAATAAAAGAAGATTCTGCAGAGGATTGTTTAGGTTTACATTTCTTCTTAAACATCATCGTCCCTTCTTGCATCACTCTCCAAACTTGGTTCACCTGATTTGCCCATGTGCCATAGGTAACTTGTGTTTGCAAGAATCAATATATTTCCTGAGTTTATATGTTCTACCACAGCTCCAGGATTTTAGGTTGAATGTAGAATAAATTCAGCTTATAATGGAAGATTCAATGATCATAACAACAGTTTAAGAAATCAAAATGCTAAATCATTATGAATGGTTTTTCTGTCTAATTCAAAAGAACGTAACACTAAGTGTTCAGTATTTTAACATTATCTAGCAAAGGTATATTAAGTATTGTTAGTCCTGGTGAAACGATCTAACAAAAGATATTAGCTATTTCAAATTGACTGTATCTGTAGAGATATCATGTCTAAACTTCAACCACCACTAATAGCACTGGCTAGAAGTAATTTAAATGACCTTGAATATTTGACATCATTTTTCAATACCTAGCTTTTGTCATATTCAAAATGATTCTGGCTGTACACTGAAAAATCTGTGGAACATATGCTATGTGACTCCATGTAACTACAGGGAGGACTGCATTCAATTCAGGGTTTTAAATGATAGTTAAAGACAGCAACAATAAAAACTTAACCAAGGACAAAAGAAACTATGTAGAACATTGTTAAAATGTTAGTAGTAATGAAAAATAATGAGAAGTCCAAAAATGTATGGAAAAAATAAAGAGATTTTAAGGCAGGGATTGCTGCTTGACTGGGAAAATATTAATTAAATGCCAAAATTAGTAATAATGAAGACTATCATGTATGTATCATTTAATATTTGTTCTTCAGTAACCCAGTTTTCAGATGAAGAAACTAAAGATCAAATATTTGGATTTTCCAAGTTTAGTTAGCCAAATAATGTCAAATAATGTCTAAATAATGTCTACATGAGCTGCATATGTGACCATAACCTGGTTTACTAAACAAGCTTATGGAATAGAAAAAAAAAAATGTTATGCTTTATTCAGTTTTAAATAAAACCTCTTTAGGACTAACATTTAAATAGTTCTCAGTGGCTCATACTTTACTCTGCTCTTCCCTTTATTCTTTTCTTGATTATGAATATGTATCACCATAGCAGAATTTTTATACTATTTGATTCCTGCATTATATATCCAGCCTCCTTTATTTATCAGAGCTATGACAACAGGACCTATTTGGAGACTTTATAAAATTGTAACACATCTATTTAGTGACTAAGGACTCAAAATTGTCTTTCCTGTCAAGGAAATTTCAGCAGTTGGAATTTCATCTTTATTCTCCATTGGCAATTAAGGTATAATATTTCAATCCAATCAAAGGAGTATTTTAAGCACACTGGGGTTAACATTTGTGAAGTCTATGTTACTCTCCTGAAACTGATGCAAAATAGATTATGTCAGTGTGCTTTACCCAACTTAGCCAAGTTTCTCAAGTGTGCATTTCCTGCTTTTGTAAATTTCTATGTTTGCAAGATTTCTATTGTGTTCTAATTATGCATATTACTTTTCTTCATTTTTCTTGTTAAAGTAGTTTAGCACCTCAGTCATTTGAGGTTATCACTGATTTCTTTAATTTCATACCTCCCCTAATTTATTAGTGAGCCTATTTTCTATCTCTTTTTTTACTGATATGATTGTAAAACCTCATCTTTTCTCCTCAAAGCTTTTTCACTTTCCTTATCTCAGGCTCCTTTTTTCCTTATTAACTTTCTGCAGCCTATTAATTCTCCTGCACGCCTTATTGATGAAATATATTCTTCCTTGGTTCACATTCCACTTCTCTGATGGGAAGTCTTTAAACTCTCTGTGTGTGTGTGTGTGTGTGTGTGTGTGTGTGCGCGCATGCGTGTGTATACAAACATTTATCCTTGTAGAAAGGACATATTTTAAATTAATTCAGTTCACATGATACAATTACAGTATCTTCACCATAGTGTAGTCTTCTATATTGGGCTATTACTCTCTAACTCTCCCTCCCTACATATATACACAATTGTTCTTTATATCACAATATTCATTTTGGTTTTGCTCACATACTCCTTTAATATTACATTCGATCTGCTTAGGTATTAAATGGTTAAATGAAGTAATAAATTGGACCCTCATTATTTATTTATATACTTTGGGAAAATAAGAGCCAATACTGGAAAAATAATAAAGAATATAGCATTTGAGAATTAGTGGAACCATTTAAGAGAGCCAACTTCCTCACAGAGAATAATTTAAACTCTAGCTTATAGTTTTAAAGATAAATATTCTATTATTAGAAACTCAGATATAAGATAAATAAGTTGTCTGAGATCTTTTTATCTTTAAGTATTATTTCACAGGAAGTGTTGTATTTGACATACCATTAAGATGTAAGGCCATACTTAACATCACTTCTAGGAGAGAGTTCTCCACCCACAGTGTCAGCTGAGGGAGCATCACATGTGGATTTTATGAATGCCCCTCCCTACTCCTGGACAGAGATCATGTGACCCAAGAACAGTCTAATCATAGGTTGGCTAATTATCTATGAAATGGTCTGGTTTGAGAGTTCTGATCTAAGTTAGCTGAGCCAATTAATCTGTATTCTTGCCATAGAAATCCAAAGAGAATCAAGTAGCTAGCTATAAAATCTAAAATGCAAAGACTGCATTCAGAGAGGCAGGATGAGTCAAAAATCAATAAAAAGAAACTCTGTGGCAACTAGAACAATGAAATATTGAAAGAATATACATTATAAAAGTGGTTTTCAATGGGCAGAAGTGTAGGTATACTGTCTGTGAAAGACGATTCTCAGGGCATGGCTGGAAAAAGCTTGACAATATCTTGCTAGAGATTTAGAATAGAAAGTGAAAAAGACAGACACATTGGCAAGTTGTTGGGAAGCAGAAATAATGAAGGGCTAGAGTAAAAATTCATGAATTCCTGTGCTGAAATTGCTAGAACTGTCATAGATCTAGAACTTTCATTTACTTACAGTATCTCTAAGACCACATACTAATATATTCTGCAATCTAAGATTTTAATTAGCTTCTCTCTTACTGTCACATTTATCTTTATAATAAATCACCACCAACTTAAACTATCTTGAGTGAGTTTCTTTTCCCTATAAAGAAATAGAAGCCAAATAAAATTATTTGCCCCGGTTTTATTCCGTAAGTACTTTTCATCACCTGGAATGTACAATGCATTGTGGTTGATGATATGGAATATAAATATATATAAATGAATTGTGTACAAGTTCCATTCTCTAGGAGTTTGTCACCTAATAGAGGGGAAAAAAAGCCTTATAGAAATAATTGTGACCTTAATTAACATTAAACAAATGATAAGACACTTGAAAAAGGAAAGGTAAACACAATAAGAAGTCCTTACTTTTCCTGTATTATATTCAGTTGATTGAGAGTCCTATGTTAGTGGAGACTAAAGCACATGCTACTAATGGTCAATGAAGAAATCAAAGAGGAAATCAGAAAATACCTTGAGACAAGTGAAAATTTAAACACAACTTTCCAAAATCTATGGGATGCAACAAAAGAGTTCTAAGAGGGAAGTTAGTAGTGATACAGGCATACCTCAAGAAACAAGAAAAATCTCATATAAACAACCTAGCCTACCATCTAAAGTATTTTAAAAACACAGAAGAGCAAACAAAACCCAAAGTCAGCAGAAGGAGGGAAATAATACAGATCAAGAGGAAGTAAATAAAATAGAGACCAAAAGAAAAAAAGAAAGGACAAAAGAAAAGAGCAATAAAGCCAAAAGCTATTTTTTTTTTGAAAAGATAATATTGATAATCCTTTAGCCAGGCTCATCAAGGTAAAAAGAGGATCCAATAAACAAAATAGAAAATGAAAGAGCAGAACTAACAACTGATATCACAGAGATGTAAGAAATCATAAGAGAATACCATGAACAGTCATATGCCAACAAATTGGACAACCTACAAGAATGGACAAATTACTAGAAACATACAACTGTCCAAGACTGAATCAGAAAGAAATATACAATCTAAACAGATCAATCCATAGTAGTGATAATAAAAGCTATTTATGACCAATCCACAGCTGACATCATACTCAAAGGTGAAAACCTGAAAGCCTTTCCTCTAAAATCAGGAACAAGACAAGGATTCCCATTCTCACCACTTCTATATAACATATTACTGGAAGCCTTAGCTACAGCAATCAGACAAGAAAAAGAAATAAAAGGTGTCCCAACTGGAAAGGAAGATGTAAAACTGTCACTATTTGCAGATGACATGATACTATATATGAAAAACCCTAAAGTTTCCACCAAAACCTATTAGAGCTAATAAATGAATTCAGTAAAGTTGCAGGATACCAGATTAAAATACAGAAATCTGTTGTTTTTCTATACATTATTAATGAACTATCAAAATAAAAAGCAAGAAAAAAGTCCCATTTAAAGTCACATGAAAACAATAAAATACCTAGGAATAAACTTAACCAAGGACATGAAAGATGTATATGCTGAAAACTCTAATAAACTGATGAAAGAAGGTGAAGATGATACAAAGAAGTGGAAAGGTATCCCATGTTTATGGACTGGAAGATTTAATATTGTTAAAATGTCCATACTACTCAAAGCAATCTACAGTCAATGAAATCTCTCTCAAAACACCCATGACATTTTTCACAGAACTAGAACAAATAATCATAAAATTTATATGGAACAACAAATTAACCCAAATTGCCAAAGCAATCTTGAGAAAAAAGAACAAAGCTGGAGATACCATGATTCCCTTACTTCAGACTATACTACAAAGCTACAGTAATCAAAACAGCATGGTACTGGCACCAAAAACAGCCACATGGATCAATGGAACAGAACAGAGAACCCAGAAATAAACCCACACACTTATGGTCAGTTAATCTATAACAAAGGAGGCAAGAATATAAAATGGAAATAAGACAGTTTCTTCAATAAGTGATGCTGGGAAAGCTGCACAGCTACATGTAAAAGAATGAAATTAGAACATTTTCTCACACCATATATAAAAATAAATTCAAAATGAATTAAAGACCTAAATTTAAGACCTGAAACCATAAAATTCCTAGAAGAGAACATAGGCAGAATACTCTTTGACATAAATTGTAACATTATTTTTTTGGATCTGTCTCATAGGGCAAAAGAAACAAAAGCAAAAATAAACAGATGGGAACTAATTAAACTTAAAAGTTTTTGCACAGCAAAGAAAATGATTGACAAAACAGAAAGACAACCTACTGATAGATAGAAAATATTTGCAAATGATATGACCAATAAGGAGTTAATATACAAAATATATAAACAGCTCATACAACTCAATATCAAAAAAAAAAAAAAAATCAAAGAACTCCATTAAAAAATGGGAAGAAGACCTGAATAGACATTTTTTCAAGAAGATATACAGATGGCCAACAAGCACATGAAAAGAAGCTCAACATTGCTAATCATCAGAGAAATGCAAATCAAAACCACAGTGAGATATCACCTCTGACACCTGTCAGAATGGCTATCATCAAAAACGTCTAGAAATGACAAACATTAGAGATAATGTGGAGAAAAGGGAACCCTTGTACACTGTTGGTGGGAATGTAAATTGGTGCAGCCACTCTGGAAAACAATATGGAGGTTTCTCAAAAAACTAAAAATAGGGCTACTATATGACCCAGCAATTCCACTCCTGGGTATATATCCAAAGAAAACAAAACCACTAATTAGAAAAGATACATGCACACCAATGTTCATAGCAGTATTATTTACAATAGCCAAGATATGGAAGCAACCTACATGTTCATCAATAGATGGATGGCTAAAGAAGATGTGGTATATATGTACAATGGAATACTACTCATAAAAAAAGAATGAAATTCTGCCATTTGCAACAACATAGGTGGACCTAAAGCATATTATGCTTAGTGAAATAAGTCAGACAAAGAAAGACAAATAATATATGTTATCACTTATATGTGGAATCTAAAAAATAAAACAAATGAATGACTATAACAAAACAGAAATAGACTCAGATATAGAGAACAAACTAGTGGTTACCAGTGGGGAGAGGGAGTGGGGGAGGGGTCAAGACAGTGGTAAGATATTGAGACACAAACTACTATGTATAAAATAAGTAACAAGGATATATTGTACAGCACAGGGAATATAGCTATTATTTTATAACATTTAATGGAATGTAATCTATAAAAATATTGAATGACTATGTTGTATACCTGAAACTAATATAATATTGTAAATCAACTATACTTCAATTTAAAAAAATGTTCTATGATACACCTCACATAAAATAGCTAAAAGTAGTGCTTGATCTGAAACACCAAACTTATGTAAAGCATACAGAAAAAAATTTAAGGAAAATTTGGTTTTCCCCTCATATTCAGCAGTCTCATAGTTGAGAAAAACAGGGAACTGACTCTGTAGCCTTATAGCATGATTTTATTTTCCAAAAGATAAATATGATCACTGTCATAATACAATTAATGGCAAGCGTGTCAAAGTTTTACATATTAAAGTCAGCCTTCACTAAAATCTCTTTAAGAAAATGAGAAAAAGACTTTCATTAGCCATAACAGTTGTTCAGAGTTTGATATGGTCTATCTGAGGACAATGCAGGAATTATCTGAAGTCATCATAGTCATGAGTAATTATGAGTGAAGACTATTATGATTGCACTGACAAGATAAGGAGAAGCAGGTTAAGAGAGCAGCAGATGAAATTCCGATTAAAAAATTAGAATGACATTTCAACTCTAACTGAAATATGCTTTTTTGGCAAGAAGAGAGACTCCCTTTTCCCAGAAATTTCTGAGGACAATGCAGACTACAGCACAGTGCTTCCCCGAAGCAGAAAGAGGAATTCAGATTTTCCATTTGAATTAAGTCCTGATTCTGATTCTAAATGTGTATTTTTTAATAACGGTAATTCATAAGTGTGAACAAATATTACCATACTTTACAGGAAGAAATTAACTGTATGTGCATAGACATCTATAGATATCCATCCATAACTACCTATCAAGCTTTTCAAAGCATCTTTAGAGTTATTTTTTGGAAATACAGAATTTGCTTTACATGTTTACTAATGCATTCATAAAATATTCATTGAATGTGAGTTTTACGCTATACATTGAGATGGTTTCTGGAGGTACAAAGGTAATCTACACTATATTTTAGGAAAAGATTATCAACCAAACTTACTGCCCTGAGATACTCTTTATGTATCACCTCTGGCAGTGACCAAGTTTATTAAAGTAGCTTGTCTTTTTTCCTTGTTGTTGTTTTTAAAATTATGGCATTCGAACAAACAGTCCTAAATATGGAAATAAGTGAAAATAAAAAACCATATACCCTTTATTGCACAAAATCTCAGGATGTTTCACAATGTGTACCCCCTACAAGCAAAACAAATTGACTCAAGCTAAGTTATAATATCGATTATACTCCTTTATTTTTATACAATCAACACTTCTTTAACTCTAGAGTCAAGCTATTGAAATGACTAATTAAAATATTATTAAATTGGGTCAGTAATGGAATGGTATATAGATCTAAACTGACTGCATAACCTTGGATTTTTTTTTCTTGAGCAATAAAAAGTGAAATATGTGAATTAAATTAAGTGTACTCACACACTGTACAGTGCAGAGAGCTGGGATTAGATAGTTTATGAAAGCAATCTAACTTTATATAAATAAACACAATAGAGATGATAAGTTCTTTAAAAAGAATGAATCAGACAAATAATCACAATTTAGTATTTAGAAATGTAAGCCATAAAAGGAACAAAGTGGATAAAATAGCCTCCCCACCGAGCATAATATTTTGTATTATCTTCTACAGGAGATAAAATTTACAGAAGAAACATTTTACCTTTAATGAACTCTAATTTTGATAATCGAGTTGCCAATTAACAGAGTAATTGCAAGGGTAGATTAATGTCACAATTCTCATTCAGTTATCTCACAGCCACTCTCTATGTATGTGGTAAATATTCAGAGCACATTTTTTTTTCTTTAGCATTTCCTCAACCCAGATTTTACCTTAACATAATTGACAAATTTGGAGGGCACATTTTACTACAAGAGCCTAAGGACCTGATCCTATCATTAAAAGCACCCCAGGAAGAAAAATTCAAATGCAAATTTCAACTGACCTTTGTGGAAACAACTCATATTATTTTGCATCAGTAGCCACTAGAGATTTGTCTGGCTATATATGGATTTCCACATCTGTCAGCTATAAGTGCACTTCATCTGTCTGCTAGATCAGAGAGCCAGAAATAGATGACAGTGATCAAGGCTTTGAGATTCTCTTAAATTAGTCACATCATGAGGTAAAGTTAGTTTGTCCATTGGGCTTTCATTCTAAAGGTTTACTGCTAAGAAACTTAGAGAAAAGAATACATCAGGAAAGCAAATGAAGTCTTACCTATTCCTTTCTGTGTTTTTTTTTTTTCTTCTTGGAATGGAGTGCTGACCAGACAGTCTGTCTCGGGGTAGGTCCTGCTGGGAGAACTGAACATAAATTACTCTTGTTTGCAGCTACCTAAGCTCTGCTACCAAAACACAACAGCAGCAAGAGAGCTATAATGAACTTCACCTGTGCCCAGGTTCCCTCTACAGATCCCTGTTTCTAATCCCCTACTGTTTCCTTCCTTTGTGAACTGACTTTATAAAAATAAAACCTTACTCATCCTTGGACATGAGTCCAGGTAATATGCACACCAGCTGCTAGTGTGGAAAATGCATTGATTTCTTTCCTTTCTTCCTTTCCATCTCCACTCTTCATTAAATCCAGGGTCAATGTGATGAGATAGGGAAGTACAACCACCTGTATAAGAGAGCACACTTTTGCCTGATATTTGGCTTCCCAGTTTGACCATTAGACTTGAGAAAATATTTTTCTAAACTAAGGTTAAGGAAAAGCAAGGCATCTCTGAATCATTATTTGTATCATCTGTGTATTATTTTCCAGGGTGTTCACATGGAAAGAGGTGATAGGAGGAAAAGTGTGTAGAGAAATATCTTTCTGTAGGAATTTCAAGAAAAAATGTTTTGCTCTTAGCCTGATAACTAGATCCCCCTTCCCCCTTAAGACTATTAGGAAGGTACAGGCTCTATATCAAGCACAGAAGAAAGAAAAATAAGTTTAAAATCTGCATCCCTGATTCAAAACTCCATCCCTACCAATGGATTCACTGCTGCTCAGGTATAGGAACCTTACCCCGATGGTAAGACTACATCCCCTATGTCATCTGACACCTACAGGTGCTCAGTGTTGAATAATACTTGGCCAGTTACGGACAGGGCACATTTGCTAGAAGTCCCACATTTTATTCCACATGTGTGGAAGTGGAAATTACACTTCATAAAAAGTTTGATCTTCACTCTCCCAAAGATGTTCAATGTATTCCTAGTGGCCTTGATTTTATGTTTGGTTTAGAGAGTTTCAAGGAGAAATATGGGCATGTTGCACATAACCAGCTTATTATAATTCATTATATGGGTGTTAATATTGCACTTCTTGGCAGGACAAGGAGTTCTTGATGCATGCCAAAGGTCATTTTCCAGCCAAAACTCCTAAGGTAGTATCATCAACTCCTCCACATTAAGGTTAATAATTAAGTAGAGCTTCCAAATTCATGTTAAACTGTTTAATATGAGTAATCAGAGCAAATGACAACTACAATTGTTGTAGCAATTGAACTACAACTTAGTACCTATTGCCCTTACAAAGTTAATATCTACCTTAATAATATTTCTACCCTTCCTCTAGCTGTGAGATAATCTAGTGTTAGTCTAGTTTCTAAGAAATCTAGTCTAGTTTCTAAGCAAGTCCAAGAGATATTCTTCAGCTTCTCAGGCAAGTATATCTTCACCTAGGAGGGCTGGCAACAGGTGATTATTTGTTCTAGAATAATCAGGAAGGACCTGACAATTATTTTTACTTTGGTTACATGAGTGAGAAAAGTATAGATATACAACATAATCCTGTCAAACACACATTTTACATTTACACTTCAATAAAATATATGCTTTATAACTTCATTTTATATTTAATGAACAATATTTTCAAAATTAAGGTTACCAGGTAGAAGGAGTCAGGCTGACTATGGAAGAGGACACAGTCTGTTGCTCCAGATCATAGACAGGAAATGAAGGCAGCTCTGTGACCTTAAGCAAATTATTTTAACTGTATGTTCCTCACCTATAGAACAGAGAAATTACAGCCATTTCATAATATTATTGTGGAAATGAAATATTGCTTATAAGTACTTAGCATATTGTAGTCAATTAATATGAGCAAGTATGTAAAAAACAGAGACAAAAGCCTATGAATAATTATTTTCCAGTTCATTAATTACCTCTCGTTTCTCTTTTTAGTAATTATTTACTTTATTTTTCCTATCTAAAGATTTTCTCAGGTATAATTCTTGAAATATGGCCCTGTCATTTCCAATGTGTGTTGCTGTTATTGTCACAAGCATTATCTACTTTCTGCTAAATGCCAAAAAGCAGCTGCAACATTCCTTCCCCCACATTGACATTTCTCCCCCCCCCCCCCTTCTCTGGATTCTTATGGTCTGATACATCTATTTTTCTAAGATTAAATCTGAATTTCCTTTTAAAGTAGACTTGTATTCTTCTATTTAAATAGTATCTTTATAGGAGGGTACAACACAGCATCTCCTAATTTTCCATGAAAAAAAAAAGAGAAAAACCCAAAACAAAAGACCCCTGAGAACTCAGAAAGAAAGCTAAAATCCATACCTTTTATACTATGTTAACATTTATGTTCTGAAGAGATGGATGAAAAATCTAATGCCAGAATCTGGAGCAAGTGTAGAACTTTATCTAAATCCACCTTTATTCATCATCTCAGAGTCTCTGGAAGTATGAGGCAGCCAAGGGTTAGATGGAGGGAATACTGACTGGGAGTCCCACACCACATCCTCTGAGGATGCACCTCATGGAGACCAACAGTAAAGGAAGCAGAGCAGGCTTATAGTAGGATGGAGCTGCCTTGAATGCAGTGCACTCTGGGAGTAGACCAAGAGCTGCGCACATCACACTCTATTCCAGCTCTTAATCCAAAAATATTTTATAACCACCCAAGTCAACAAACCAGACAAGTATACATTGTATACCATAGCTGATTCACATATCAAGCCTACACAGAAATTATTCACCTAAGAATTTATAAACAGAAAAAATAAAGTGAAGCAAATATTAACAAACATAAAAGGAAAAATAACATATAACTAAGGCCACAGAAAATAGATTATTCATATACATTTCTTTAAAACAATTTCTTGAAAATAGAAGCTAAGCTAACAAGATATAAAGTAAAATTAATAGTTCAATAATGAGGAACATATGTTCACTGATGGTGAGCACTGAAACGAAGTTTTACATTTTAATACTAAATAGGAATCAGATTAGGAGAAGAAGAGCATGTAAAAAAAGAAAATAAAAAGGATGGAAAAGATACCACTTCAAAATGCATTCTAAAAATTAAAAAATTAAAATTATGGAATGTATTTGAAAAATATAAAAGTAACCACTTATAGAATTTAAAATAAGACCCAGAACTTCCAAAACAGTAGAAAGTATAAAAGTGAAAAAGAGAAGTAATTAAGGAAAAAAAGATAAAACTAAATAATAGAAATCAAAAATACAAAGCTAAAATTAAAAAAAATACACTAGGAAAATGCAAACTAAAAGAAATCAGGACTTACTATTGAACAAAGTACTATTAAGCAGGCAAGAAAAAAAGGCTAATGTGTACCAAAACTGGAAAAATCATAAACAACTTGAATGTATCAAATAACAACACTGCACTGGAAGACATAAAGGAAAAGCTCTCAGGAGGGAGAAAACATGGAATAAAGATTAGTAGTAGAATAAGTGTAGAGGGTTTTAATAAATTCAGTCGTAAGCAGGTGAAGGTGGTAAAAGTAATCAAAGATGTGCAGGATTTGGCAAATAACATTATTAGACTTATTTTTAATAGTTACAAAATAAAATCTTTGCTCCTAAATTTAAAAAGTACTTATTTAAAATATGCACAGCATTTTAAAATTGAAGTATAAACTCATAAATTTACAAAAAGATTGTAAAACTCATTGGCTTATCCCACAGTGGACACCCATGGCACTAGTGTCAGGCTGAAAAGTAGAAGCTTCTCAGTACCCCTGAAGCACATTTCATGATGCCCTGTCGTCATTACTTCCTCTTTCCTCCCCAAGGAGAACTATTATGATGACTTCTAATACTATCAATTTATTTTACTTGTTTTTCAACTTTAAGTTAATGGAATTATATATTAGATATTCTTTGTCTAGCTTCTTTAGGGAAACATTATATAATGAGAATTATACATGTTGCATAAAACAGTTATTCATTCACATTCATAGCTGTTGTTTATTCCTTGTATTGCTATATAGGTTAAACCATATAAATAAATAAAAATTATATTTTTATTTTACTGTTTATGGATTATTTCATTATTTTGGGCCATTATTATTAACATTGCTAGGATATTATTTTACTTGCTTCTGAGTACATACATCCACCCATTTCTGTAGGATATATACCCTTAGATGAAACTGCTGGGTTATGCCACATGGTATACATACAACTCTAGTAAATACAGTCAAACTTTTTTATAAGTGGATGTACCAATTGAAATGTTCATAAATTTTAAAGTATAATCTCTCCATTGCTCCCATCCTTGTCAGCACTAAATATTGTCAGTCTTTTTATTTGAGCCTGATAGGAACAAAATACCATCTAATTTATTTTTAACTTTGTAGGTGCATAATATATCTCATTTAATTTTTCACATTTGTAGCTCTTTCACAACTAATGAGACTGAATACCTTTCATATACTTATTTTATCAAGTGCCTGTTTCTACCTTGTATCCATTTTTCTGTGACATGTCTATCTTTTTCTTACCGATTTTTGGAATTCTTTATATAATTTGTACACAAGCCCTCACTTGTACCCATTACAAATATCTTCTCTTTTTCCACAGGGTGCCTTTTTACTTTCTTAACTTTTCATGAAGAGATGTTCTTAATTTTAATGTAGTACAACTCAACAATCATTTCCTTTAACAATAGTCTTCCTGTGTTCTATGTTGCAATTTACATCTATCCCAAAGTCATTAAAAATATTGTCCTGTATATTCTTCTAGGAATTTTATTGTTTTGTTTTTAGATTTAGACTAATAATACACCAGAAATTGATTTTTGTATATGACGTAAGGTAGAGGACAAGTTTCATTTTTTCTCATTATGGATATTCAAGAGATCTACTACCATTTATTGGAAAGACTGCTCTTCCCTCATTGATGTACAATACAACCATTGTCATAAATCAAGTGTCCACATTAGTGTGAATCTATTTCTAAGCTGTCTTCTGTTCCACTGAAAAATGTCTCTCTTCTTGTACCAGTACCATCTCTAGTTATTATAACTTTATAAATGTCTTGATATTTGGTTGTGCAAATCCTCCCCCTCTCCTGTCCTTCTTTTACAAAGGTCTTTCTTCTTAACTAATTTATATTTTTATATTAATTTTACATTCAGAATGTCAAGTTATATACACACACAACTGCTGGCATTTCTACTGGAATTTCATTGAATCTATAGATCTAATATGAGAGAATTGAAATATTGAGTCTTCCATTCCAGGAACAGGATAAATCTTCCCACTTATTTGGGTCTTTGAAGAGTACTCTTAATAGTTCATCATTCTCCTCAGAGGATGGGCATGCCATTTTTTTGATTTATTCCTAAATTTAAATCTTTTGATATTATTAAAAATGGCAACATTTAAAATTTTACTTTCTTTCTTATAGTGGAGTACAATAAATTTTTGTATATTGATATATTGACCACATATCTAGCTACCTTCCTAGACTCACTTATTAATTCCTAGATTCTTTCGGATTTGCTACATACACACACATACCATCAACAGATAATGGATATTTTATTATTTCTTTTTAAATTCATACATCTTTTTCTTATTTAATTGCATGAGTAGAGCAGTGTTTCTCAACTGGGAGTGATTTTCCCCTAGCCCCAGCAATGCCTAGGAACCTTTTTCAGTTGTAACAACTGGGCAAGGGTAGGATGATACTGGCATCCATTGGGTAGAGGCAAGGGGTGCTGCTAAACATCCTACAATGTATGGGACACCCCCCGTACAACAAAGAATTATCTGCCCCAGAATAGTGCTAAAGTTGCAAAACTCTGGGTGTGAACCTCTATGAAATGTTGAAATGAAGTTGGAAAGTGTAGAAGTCCCTGTTTTATTCCCAATCTCAGGAAAAAAGGATTTCAATTTTCATCATTAAATAAGACATTTGCATAAAGTTTATGTAGATAATATTTATAAGACTGAAGGAAAATCCTTTCTATTTCTAGTTTGCAAAGAGTTTTTATCCTTAATGGATTTTAGATTTATCAAATGCTTTTAATACATCTATGCTGATGATCATATGATTTCTCTCCTTTATTAATGTACAACATTAAACTGATTTTTTTAAATGTTAAACTAATCTTGAATAATAATGCATCTCTGAGCCATCTGGGTCTATTGTTTCCACTTTGGGGAAGATTTTAATACAACGTGCAATTGATACAATCTGTATATTATATAAATATATATATATGTGTATATAAAACACCAGTCATACTTTCTATTTTCCTTATGTCAGTTTTGGTAAGTTCTACTATTGTAGCTACTTAACCATATAATCTATATTTTCAATTCATCAGCATTGAGTTCTTTATAATAACTTTTTAGAATCTCTTTAATGTATGTAAAGTTTATTGTCATAATTCTTTTTCCACTGCTCATAAGGGTTATCTGTACTTTTGTTTTAATCACAAAGTAAAATGAAGTAGTAAAGAAATGGTAAAACAGAAAACTTAACAAATTATTAAAGATAAACAGGGACATCTAGAAAAATGATCTACTGTGTTAGTAGAAAGGAGTTAGATAATTGAATCCCTCAAACATATAAAACATTTTAACATAAATGGTAAAAATTCACCACAATAGCAAAAAAACAAACAAAAACAAAGAAAAAGGATACAACTGTATGACAAATTCAAAACGTGAAAACACAAGTAAGAAAACAACATCCTTGTGGTCAAGTTTTGGTGGAGAGGAGCAGGCCTTGGTGTGAGATGCACAAATTATGGGGTGAAGGAAAATCCCAGCAAACTTTCATTGTCCCTTCCCCTCTTAACCTTGCCCTACAAGGCAACAGAATGTGAATTTATGCTTATACCTGTTCTTTCCCAAACATTACTTTAATACTGCTCTTAGGTGATGTAGGTCAAAGAAAAATCCACAAATATTTCTGTGAAAAATTAAGCTAATAGCATATCTGCTTATTAAGCAAAATAAGGGTTTGGAAAAACATAATATTGCAGTTTTATACACATATCATATGGTATATTTAAAAAAATCTTCAAAAATATAATACAAGGGCTTCCCTGGTGTCCCAGTGGTTAAGAACCTGCCTGCCAGTGCAAGGGACATGGGTTCGATCCCGGGTCCGGGAAGATCCCACATGCCGCGGAGCAAGTAAGCCCATGTACCACAACTACTGAGCCTGCGCTCTAGAGCCCACGAGCCACAACTACTGAAGCCCATGTGCCTAGAGCCTGTGCTCCACAACAAAAGAAGCCACCACAGTGAGAAGCCCACGTGCAGCAACGAAGACCCAACAGAGCCAGAAGTAAATAAATAAATAAATAAATTTATTAAAAAAATATATAATACAAATAACAGAAAAGTAAGTCTATATAAACTTCATGCTAAGAAGAGTCTAATAAAAATATAAATTCAGTATAACAGGGAGATTATAAAGCAACTAATTTACATGAAAAATTAGAATACAACATTGTGACTACAAAACTAATGAATAATTGGAGACAAGGACTAGAATACATACAGTTAAAAATCAAATTATACTGGTAGGTAAAAGGCTTGAGATAATCACAATGATCATAGAAAAAATATTAATATTTAAATATTTACAGAGGATTGTTGACACCTATTCATATGTATATTGTTCATGTGCATATGTAAGAACATTTACATATATATAAACATGTGATTGTGGAGAGAAAGAGACAGAGATATAATGATAAAATCAACAGGAAACAGCATTTTGAACAGAAAGTATATTTAGAGGCATAATAGGGTGACATTTCTCTTAAATAGAAAAAGAAGGAAATGTGCCAAATTTGAATATATAAAGAATAACTTGCATTCAAACAGAAAAGAAAAAAATACAAAACAATTAATAAGGAGACATAACCTGTTTCTTTTTCAGATTCAAGAATAAAGAAAATTACCTAGAGGTCTAAGCAGAAAGAAAAAAGATCAGCTACAAGAAGGGAAAAATAAAGAAAGCATTATTCTTTGGCACAGCAACTCTATGCCAAAAAAATCAAACAATGTCTCCCAGTTTTGAGAGGAAGACAATTTGATCCATGAGTATTACACTTAGTCAAATTGTCACTCAGGGTATAAATCAACAGACAGATATTCTAAGATGAAAAAACTCAGGGAAATACTCAGGGGTCCCTACTGAAAAACCACTTGGCAAGAGTAAGTCAGTTAAATAGATGAATCAAAGTGTATGACTCGGGAAAGAAGAAACCATGGTATAAAAGCTGAGTGTGAAACCAAGATCCATTTAAAAATATAACTTAAATAAAACAACAGATGTTGTGTTTGCAAAACAAAATCTAGATGTGATACATTTTGAAAAATCATGTATACCTGGAATGAGGAAGGAGAGGGAAAAAGTATCTGAGAACTAGAGATTAGTGTTTGTGAACAACAGGTCAATGAAAGCTAAAAAGGGTACATGCAGTGAAAAGAAAACCAGAAAGATCTCAAACTGTTTATGTTCTTAATAGTTTTTTTCACTTACCCTAAGATAAATATCTTAGACAGCAATAGATTTTCTTGGTAAAACACCATCTAAGTTCTTTCAGTTTCACATCTGTGTATTTTTCTTTTAAATGCAAATTAAATTAAGTGTAATATTTTCATTAAAATCCATTAGAACATACTCCCATTTTTATGCTATTAATTTGGTTTTCATGTCTTCCTGTCTATACTTCAGTGTGTAAGTTGTGGAGGAAAGTGGTTGAAATGTTGCTTTACTAAATATTAGGAGTGGTTATTATTTGTGGTAAGGTAGTAATGTCTGTCTACTTTTTAACACTTTCCTGCACTGCTTAATTTTTAATACTAAACATTGGTCACTTCATAAAACAATGCCTTTAGGATAATATAACCAAAAATATTTGGTCACAAAGAAAGAATGATATAAAATTGCTAATGATATGAAAAAAAAAATTTAAATCAGAATTTTACTGTAGGACAGAACAGAAAGATGTATATCATTTTATCAGTTGGGAGGGTTTAATGGTAAAAAGAAAGTTAACTTTTCAAAATTTAACTCATGTAATCAAATAAATGTAATTTCAATCTAACCTGTTTGTAATTTGGAAATTATTCTTCCTCTTTCTTAGAAGGACAGGTGAGAGACGCCAATAAATATCTGAAAAAAAGACAGTGAAGGAGAAAAAACTGGGAATTATTTTTACCAACACACAAACAAACAAGCAAAAAATTGTAAAGAAACACTATTTAACTGTGTGGTACTGATGTACTAATAATTAGGCAGATCAGTGGAATAGTACTTATATTTACTTAGAATTTTTAATGCAATTTTTCTAATTAATGAGATACATATTGATTTAAGTGTTCAGATATATGAGGCTTTGGGAAAAATATAACCAAATATTTAACAACATACAGGCAAGATGTAGTCAACACAGATTAAAGAATTAAAAATTTTAAAGAAAGTCATTGAAGAACTGCAAGAAATTTTTTTGGTTTGGATATAATTTCATTGTATGAAAGGTCATTCCCAAATAATAGTAACAATCATAAAAGCAATGTAAATATTCTGCTTTTCAAGAAATACCAAAGGACTTTATGTCAGGATGGCTTTGAATTTCTCCCTCACCTTTAAACATACCAATAATGGATAACATTGTTAGAACATTAAAAATATATAACCTTATTCAAAGAGGGAGGTTAACATTTCTAGAATAGAATAAAAACACACTGTATTATATGGAGGCCCAAGCCAAGAACATGAAGGACTCTGGAATCATTATTGAAGCAACTGGAAGTTTGACTTTATGTGTGTAGGGAAAGAAGAGACAGGTTTACTACATGAAACCTGGGACTGAGTTGGGCCTATTGAGCCTGTAAAACAAAGCCAAAAATCTCCCTGAATGCTGCTGTAGGGAAGGAAGTAAAGAAACCATCTTGGACAGGACCTAGGAAAAACCATCCTCTAATTCTGCCCTCAGGATTCCTGGGGCCAGGTGCAGAAAAGCAAAACTATTACCAAAGAAGAAGTAATTGGTGGAGAAAGAAATAGTCACCACAAATGATCTCACAAACAAATATGTCAAAGTACTAGAGTGAAAATTTTATTAGGAAGCACATCACTCAAATTTAACAATCAAAACATAAATTCAATTCTGATAAAATGTAAACAATAAAATAATCTCAAAATAAGTTTGAAAATATGAGATCATTATTCATTAGAAAATTAAGAAGAAAAAAGTAAAATAGTTAAAGACAGATAGATATGTATTAGGAGGATGGACCTAAAAAATAACCAGTTAGAATTACTATACCTTAAAAAAACAACAAAAATGTAATCATTAGAATTATCAAAATATCAAAGATATAGAATAAATTCTAAACTCAACAAAGCTGCAGGGAGAATCAGTGAATTGGAAAAATGTGACTAAAGACTTTATGGTTAAAAGGAGCACAAAAAGCTAATGAGCTTATGAGCTCAATGAGCTTTTAAGCTTTTTAACTTAAAAAGTTAAAGTTATGAAAGAGAAAGTAGGATGCAAAATAGAGATATAAAAATCCAACACACATCACATTGCAGGTAGTAATATTTGAAGATATAATTGCTAAGGATTTTCCATTACAGATGAGAGATATAGTATCAGATGAGCTGTCTCATGTAATCTAGCATGTGCCAGTGATGTATTTCTATTCCAGAGGCAAAAGTCATCTTTAGGATATTCTTTTTGTTGGTCTAATGAAATAAAAATTACAAAGGACACAATAATACATTCATAGAAGACAGAGTAGCCAGTGAACCTATAAAAAATTATGTACAACATCATGAGGAAATGAAAATTAATGTATAAAAGAGCCACTGTTTTACTCCCACTGATTGCACTGACATGTAAGATCGAAAAAGAGTAAGAAGATTTACCATTGATAGACTTTTGTGCTTTCCCCTACCTCCCCACTATCATAACTAAAACTGTAAAAATCGGTGTGTTCCCTGAGAATGAGTATTTGTTGAGACATCAGCAAAGGATCAAGGACTAAATGTGGTGGAACACCTGTGGTAAGGGGAAGGACTGGAGGCTAGGAAGAAACAAACAAGTTATTGACAGAAACAGAGGAGGAAAAGAATGAAAATGTAATAGCTTAGAGAGCTTTTCTAGGAATACGTAGTGATCAGTATTATACTCTCAGATGATAATGAAGATGAACACTGAGGAAATCTCATTGAATATGATCACTAGAAGGTCTTTGGAAACCAGAAAAGAGTTTTACTGATTTGTTGGAAGTCAAAGTCAGATTCTAGAAATCTGAGAGTTAATTAACAAAGAAGTGAATGTAGTAGTAAGTTTCATTCACTTATGACATTTGACCAGGTTATAAGTTGCTTGGGAACAGATACTGTCTTATTCACTATGAATTCTTAGTTCCTAGCCATTTCCTGGCATATAGCAAATTCTCAGTAATATTTTATGAATTAATCAATTTAGAAAAATAAAAAAGAAGATTTTCTATACTTACTCTCCTTTTCCCTGCATCTCATTCTTCATCCTTCAATAAGGCCTTTTGCCCAACCAACCCTCTGTACCAAGCTTTTGCTATAGCATCCAATGACTTCCACGTCACTAATCCAATGTATTTGTCCATGTTTATCTCAACCTTTCAGCATCTTACCAACTTTTTTTTTTTTTTTTTTCGGTATGCGGGCCTCTCACTGTTGTGGCCTCTCCCGTTGTGGAGTACAGGCTCCGGACGCACAGGCCTAGCGGCCATGGCTCACGGGCTTAGTTGCTCCGCGGCATGTGGGATCTTCCCGGACCAGGGCACGAACCCGTGTCTCCTGCATCGGCAGGCGGATTCTCAACCACTGCGCCACCAGGGAAGCCTTTTTTTTTTTTTTTTTTTTTTTTTTTTTTTTTTTTTTTCTTACCAACTTTTGAACACTGACTCCTTGACACAACCTCTTTTCTTGGTTTTCAAGGTAAACGCTCTCTTAGTTTTCTTCCTTTGATTATTTTTCTGTTTCTTTCACATGTCCAACATCCTCTTCTAATCTGTTAAATTTTAGATCCTAAAGTCTATGGTGCAAAACTTTACACTAAGCTCCATATATATCAACTCTTTATTTGATATCTCTTTTGGAATTATATAAAGGAACTTCAAAAACATAATTAAAATTTGAGCTTTACTTCAACACAAAGTGTTTTTCTTCCGGAGGTTCTTATCCCAACAAATAGCATAGTCATCATCATGCAATTAAGACAAAAACTTGAATGCGTCCCTGTCAACTCCCTTGCTATAACCACCCATGTAAATCCATTCTCAAGCCCTTTGGATTTTGCCTCCTAAATATCTCTCTATTACTTCCATTTCACTCCAACTTTATCAAATCCATCTAGGTTCAAGCTAATATCCTCTCTCAACCTAGACTGTTGCATAGAATCTCCTAATTGTTCTGCCTTATCTATCTGCCACACACTCCAGTCTATTCTTCCCATTGTAATCACAGTGAATTTTTTGTCAAAGTACAAATCTACTCACCTTATCTACATATAATATTCAATGGCTTCCTTCAACCTGATGTTAAAATTTTAACCAAAAAAAAAGAATTGTAAAAGGTTTTAACTGAACTGATCCCTTCTTGCCTTTGTGATCTCTCTCTGTTTCAGCCTCATCTGCTCTCTGTCCGTTCTTTACATTCTCCACACTTGCCCACATTTGTCCATATGTTGAAAAGTTCTTTCTGATAGATCTCTTTTATCTTTTCTTCAGTCATTGAGGTCAAGTCTTCCATCAACTCTCATCTCAACTTTTATTTCCCATTTTATAGGTGCTCACAGTACACAAATCCTTGATTGAAGTGAGCACCATTATAGTATTGCATTGATTTATGTAATTATTTAATTAATCTGGTTGTCCAATTACACTGTAAACTCCATGAGGGCAGAAACAGCATTTATTTGCTCACCACTGTATCCCCAGTACCTGGAACAAAGTGTCAGTATATACTGAGTAAGTATTCATTAAATGAACATGATATTTGCTAAGTGAAATAAAACTTGCTTAAAAAATCAGTAGGACGTCTGAAGGACCAGTCAATATGTGAAAAATATACACAAGGTAGAAGAAAGACAAAAAGATTACATGAGAAGGAGATGTTAAAGAAGGCTGAGACAGATAGGGAACACAGGAGGAAGGAATGGATGAACCACAGAAGGGAAGCACAATGCCTGGCACACTGTATTAACTCAATACCTCTTCAAAGATTGAATGAATGTTATCTTTGAAGACTAGAAATAATACATTTTTCTTTGGAGATAAGATGAAAGAATAATTATAAGGACAATTTCTATTCTGAAGTTTAACAAATTTCCTTAGTATGATTTTTGTCCTTAGAAGTAAAAAGTCCTTTGCTGTCTGGATTGCAGAGCTATCCTCTGCAAGTCAAAACCTCTGTCCTTGTAGCTACTTGCATTGTAAATTACTAGCATCTTATCAAATGTGTAAACTAACTTTCTTGTTTTGGGCTCTTAGCAACATGCTCTACTCTCCTGAAATAAGCGTTTCATCTTATTTAGCTTATTCCAGCCTCTCTCCATTCTTTTCTCTCTTTTTTTTTTTTTTTTTTTGTGGTACGCGGGCCTCTCACTGTTGTCGTATCTTCCGTTGGGGAGCACAGGCTCCGGACGCGCAGGCTCAGCGGCCATGGCTCACGGGCCAAGCCGCTCCGTGGCATGTGGGATCTTCCCGGACCGGGGCACGAACCCGTGTGCCCTGCATCGGCACGCTGACTCTCAACCACTGCTCCACCAAGGAAGCCCATCTCCATTCTTATTCTCTTAACTTCTATTACATCAAAGCAGTTGACGGTTCTGACTTCCAAACTTGATTATCAGGGACTCCTATTCTCCCATTTGTAGATCATCACTATGCCACTATGTCTTCCCATTACATTTCCATGTTCTTCTTCCTCTTAAGCATTAGCAAACCCAATAGCTGCTCTGTACCTTGATTATAGTACAATTTCTTTAGTATCATCCAAACTGGACATTATCTTAATCTAAAATGACTCTGGGGAAGGAAAGTTTTATCTCCTTCAAGTGCACATTCTCTTGGTTGGCCTTAAGGCAAATTAATAGAGCTAGGTCAGGATATACATACTGCCCTTCTTGATACTAAACGACTTGTAATAATAGCACACACCCTCTGGCTATTTCCCAGGCAGCGTTCCTTAGGGTTAAGTCACATTAAAAATTCAAATTCTCCCATATTAACATAAATTGAAAAAAGAAACATATAATGAAAGAAGTAGTTGGAAATCATCTTTTCCATCATGTCAAAACTAGTTCCTGAAATTCTTTTCTTGGAATAATCTAGCATACAGGTCTCTGGAAATAAAATGCCTTGAGACAGAATTTTCTCACAAATTTTCATACTGATAGCCAGTCACCAAGGACGGTGAGGACAGTAGAAAGGTCTCACCCTATCAGTGATCCTTAACATATAAACTTCAGCCTGAAATATCAATGAAATTCCTTAGTGCACACAGAGGCAGATATTCATATTATAAAGATTCCTGTCCTAATGGGATTTCCGTAACTGCAGAATTGAGATTTTACCTGTTTATCAGATCATGATGAATTTTTGGCTTTCTGGTAATATGTGATTTTTTTAAAATTTCCTCCCTAAATAATTAGTTTAAAATGTTAGTAATTTTAAAACTTCATTATGTGTTGACTGAAGGTACCGCCTGGTTTGCCCAGAACAGTATCAGTTTAAGATTCTTATTTTTGTATAATTATTAATGGTGCCTTCTACTCTCAGAAGGTTGCATGATAAATTGTGTGGTCACCTAATTATAAGGCTTTGATGACTAGCAGTAAACGTTCTAAAGCAACTTGCAGGAATAGTGCTCTACAAACCATATGTTTAAAAGTATAATATTTACCTATCTAAAGGCATGCAATGTGTTTCTCTACTCAAAGAATACTTTTAAAAGGAAAAAAAAATCTCTCAGCAGAGGCCCTGGGTATGAATATTTAGAATCCATGATTAGATTCCTTTGAAAATGTCACATTAGTTATTACCACTGCACTGTGCAAATTGCATTCATCTCCCTAGTGGTCATGAAATGAGAGGAACAATAGTTTATCACCCACTTCACAAATAGATGTAGTACCCAGCTAACAATTTCCTAGGGAATCTTCTCACATACTTGGTGTGGAAAGGACTGACACATGTCAAATCTTGTCCCCTCTCTTGTGTTTGAGAAAAAAGTGTAGCAAACTAAATCTTTGGTTTTTCTGGGGACAAATAAATATTACATTGGTAGATTAATGAAAAGACATTTAACTTCCAGTCTGCAAGACAAAAATATATCTGTAGCAAATCCTACCACAATGGTATTTAAACAATATGTTAATGGCTTGAAACATCTGTAATACTGTAACTAGTTCTAACAACCTGCTGGTTTTAAGCACTGATGGGAAACAGCATGTAAGCTCCAGGGAAAACTGCTCTTTGACAAATTATCACCTCTCCCTCATACCAGTTCACTTTCTTCCCACTTCAAAATACCCATATTGTTCAGAAAGTATTGCTAAAAAGGAAATTCTAACTGTTCTCAGAGTTTGCCAACCCATCAAGGATCTAATTTGTACAAGCTAGCCTCTAAAAATAAGAAAAAATTCTAACACAAGGAAGAAGAGTAAAGTCTAGGATAATCCCAAGAATAAAAAAATACCTGATCATCTTTTTGTAATTGAGTCATTACTGCACAATGTGTTATGACTTCAAAGCAAGTTCTTCTCTGATAGGAAATGAATTATACCTAAACGGATTAGCATAGGCAGAGAAATCATATTTAGAAGACCATAGAGAATTGTGAAAAGTATTAATAGTATATACTATATTTATTTATTTTATATAAAAGAAAAGAATGCTTTATTTAGAAAACTGAACATGATTTCTTAACTGAATGGTCAGTGTAGAAACTAGAAGATGACATGAGTTTATACAGGTATAATCTAGACATTAGAGCAATATAGAAGAAAAAATCTAAAGACAAAATAGGTAATGAGACCATAAAGGAGTGATTTGAACACGTTAAATAATTTTGTGGTGCCAGTTGTACCCAAATTATCTTCCAGGGACTTTAAAGAATCTGTGATTAAACTGCTTATGGAATGGAGCCACGCTAGAGGACTGGAAACATTCATATGTGCTCTGGTTTTTCAATGGCAGCAAAGGATCAGCTCTGGAAATTGCCAAAAAGTGCTTGATTAGAGCTCCTGGCAAAATTCTACATTGAACCATTTCACATGTACAAAATTAGAAAAACAAAAATATCAATGTCAAGGATGGCCTAGGATCCTTTCCTTTCTTTTATGAGTTCAAAACAAACTTGAAGCTCCACAAAATAAAATTAGGCTGCTGAGCAACTTTATGCCTTTATTTATAAGGTCCCTCATCAGTCCACACAGGGTTCAAGTTGTATTTTGCTTCCCCTATTTGCCTTACCTTCCTGTGATATGGAGTTACTCTAGGGAATATGGTGGGAAAGAGGAGAAGAGATGCTGTAATATGCCAAGCCTGGAACCATTCCGTCTTGTATGTGTGGTTTCCAAGTTGTCTATGCCACTGGGTACATCTCTCACAAATGAAGTGGAAGATATTTTTCATCACTACATACAAAAATGTCTCCTTGAGTGTCAGTTTTCTCAGTGACAACTCACAGCCTGACTGTTACCCAACCTATTAATCCCTGATTTGCATTCTCCTCATTACCAAAGACCAGCTGTGTGCTTACCAGGAATCCCTTTGGGTCAAACTTTTTCTATCCTCATTTTGGCACCAGAAGTTTTGAGGCATACACTGATGGATTCCTTCTTTGTCACATTCCTAAATCCCTGCTTCTCCATTGTGGACCATGCTCTGGAGTACTTGGAAACTTTATTTCCTGAAGCCTTCTGTCCCTAGAATTCCAAAAGAAGTCTTCTAATGTCCTTTTTTCTTATGTTGCCCAGTTATACTGATCCTTCCTTGTTTGAAGTAAGTAAAGCCCAGATAGAGATTTTTAGGTTTGTTTTTTCTTTTTTACACTTTTCACTCCCTCCTCTCTTTCTTTTGTCCATGAAGAAAGAAAACTTTCCCCCAAAGTGTTCTTCATTCAACAAACAGATACTGTACTATACTAGAAATCAATCACAAAAAAGTGGAGATTAAACAACAGACTACTGAACAACAAATAGGTCATCAAATCAAAATAGAAATTAAAAATACCTAGAGACAAATAAAAACAGAAATATGACATACCAAAATCTATGGGTTGCAACAAATACAGTTCTAAGAGGGAAGTTTGTAGCAATACAGGCTTACCTCAAGAAACAAGAAAAAGCCCAGATAAAAAAATCTGACTCTATACCTGAAAGAACTAGACAGAGGAGTAAAAAATGTAGCCCAAAATTAGTAGAAGAAAGAAAATAATAAAGATCAGAGTGGAAATAAGTTAAACAGAGACTAAAGAAAGAAATGATGGAAAATATCAACAAAGCTAAGAGCTGGTTCTTTGAAAAGATAAACAAAATTGACAAAACTTTAGTTAGATTAACCAAGAAAAAAAGAGGAAACTCAAAATCAGAAATGAAAAAGGAGAAATTACAACTGATACCATAGAAACATAAAGGATTATAGAAATACTACAAAAATTATACAACAAATTGAATAACCTAGGAGAAATGGATACATTTCTAAAAACATACAGTCTTCCAAGACTGAATCATGAAGAAACAGAAAATCTGAATACACTGAATACTAGTAAAGAGATTGAATAGGGAGATGAAGATCAAAACCACAATAAAATATCACTTTACACCTATCAGAATGACTATTATCAAAAAGACAACAAATAAATGTTGACAAAGGTATGGAGAAAGGGAACCCTTATGCACTGTTGGTGGGATGTAAACTGGTGCAGCCACTATGGAAAACAGTATAGATTCCTCAAAAAAATTAAGAATTGAAGTATCATATGACCCAGTTATTCCACTCTTGGATATTTGTCCAAAGAACATGCAAACACTAATTCAAAAAGATGTATGCACCCCAATGGTCATTGCAACATTATTTACAATAGCCAAAAATATGGAAACGACCTAAGTGTCCATTGATGGATGAATCGATAAAGAAGATGTGGAACATATACAGAATGGAATGTTATTCAGCCTTAAAAAAAATGAATAATATCCTGCCATTTGTAACAATGTGGATGGACTTGAAGATATTATACTAAGTGAAATAAATCAGAGGAAGAAAGACAAATGTTGTACAATTTTATTTATATGTAGAATCTAAAAAAATGAACAAACAAAATAAAATAAAAATGAACTCATAGATACAGAGATCAGATTAGTGCTTACAGAAAGGAAAGGTGTTGGAAGGGTGGATGAAATAGGTAAAGGAGTTTCACTGTATGATGATGGATGGTGACTAGACTTGTGGTGATAACTTTGTAGTGTATACCAATGTCAAATTATAATGCTGTACACCTGAAACTTGCATTAAAATGTTCCAGATACTGTGCTTTGATCTTGTAGCTACATTAGATGTGCCCAAAATATGCCATGGCCACTACCAGTGCAGAGGAGTAAAGAACTCTGAGGTGAAGATATTACCTGGGAAGTCAATGCAGCAGTTTTAAGTGACTATGGCAAAAGTCAAAGCAATGATAGAAAACCTGTGAGCTTGATGATGGCATGAAAACTATTCCATGACTCTCCAGCATCTTTTAATGACAAAATTATGAGGAATAAGGGCATATATGAAAGAAGATGTAGAAGTTCTAAGTAAGAAGGGGCTCAGAGATAGACACAAGTTATACAGAATTAAGAGAGAGAGCAAGGTATCCAATAGCAATAGGAAGAGTAGAGAATCAGGGAACTTTATAAAGGGTATGTGAGTCATAAGGATGGCAGTGTTTGAATCTTTCATGGGTCCTACACCTTCTATGGCCTGGCATTATTGCATTTCTAACCATCCCTGAATATTTGTAATTTCTTTTATTTTTATACATATGTACCCTACAACTGAAACTTTACTGAAATAATACTTTTCAGCAATTATTGAGCAATCAAAATGAATCATATAGGAACTGTGTGCTTTCCATATATTATTTATCCTAAATTTAAAATATAAAGTAAATATTGTCACTCCCATTTTTTATAGTGAGAAACTGAGGGTCAGACTGATGAAAAATAGTGTAGCGCTAAAACAGAAGAGTATTTTAAACAGTTTTTATACAAATATACATACAAAATTATAAATTTTCACTCATTAGTTTGATGAAATATTGGTTCATATTATATTTAACTATATTCTTTTTCTCCCTTTATTTATATTTTGCTTATCAAAATGCACGAATCATATTAGTCCTTTTCTAAACTATATTGAAAATATAAATCTACCTAATCTCTTAGTCTATAAAGTTTATGAAAAAGAATAAAATTGAATATAAATTTTATTTACATTTAATTACATTTATTTATATTTCTAGCCCTTTATCATCTAATAGGAAATTGAACTACTGGTAAACAGACATGGGTGAATTTTTTGTATTAAATATACTCATTTATAACCTGTCTATAATATCTTGAACCTGCCTTGTTGAACAAAGAAAAGAGAATGGGGTAGTTCTCAAAGGGGAAGCAGGGAAAGAAATGGTGGTCAGGGGATGGGTGGGGAAGAACAGTTAGTGACATTAGAGCCCCATTTCCCTAAAATTTGAAGTTTCTCTTTTTTGAAGCTCCTTCCTGATGAGGAAATAATCATTCCATTCTATTGGATGTAGCATCTTATACTTCTCTGCAGAAACATGAAGAACCATTGGTTAATCCATTCTTCTATTTACCTATATCCAAGATGAGGGATGCTCCATCACTCTGGGCTCTGGAGTAAAGAGCTAAACTGACCCATGATGAACAAGCAGCATGAGTGAGAAATAAATGGTTATTGTTGAGCCACTGAGATATAGGGTGTCATTTATTGCTACAACCTAATTAATCTAAGCTGATTGTACAGAAAATGATACCCAAAAGTGAAATGCTGCTATAACAAAAGAAAATTACAAAATATTGTCTTTGAAGTGCCACATAGTAGGTGGTGAGGAAATTATTAATGAAGGCAGGAAAGATGGTGACATATGTTTGCAGTGGCAAAACAATCAGTAAAACTATTATCTGCTATATCTTAGAAAGCAGATAAGGTACCTAATGTACATCTTGGCTTTGGTTGCAGAAGTGAGAAATTAGGATATTAAGAGCTTGAGTTGTTTGCATTAGACAAGACAAAATGAAATGAGTTCAAACAAGACTTGAACAGATTGCAAATACATTTGGAAGATGATTGAGAAAGTCCTGAAATTCCAGGAAGTATAGGGTAGGAGATGTAACTGGTTATCATATCCAACAAGAAAAGATATAAACTAAGAAGGCCTTTGAAAAACAATGGCTGATTAAAACTCGGTCTCCCTGGAAATGTGCAGCAAATCAAGGCATACTTGTAACTCCCTGAAAGAAAGAAAGAAAGAAAGAAAGAAAGAAAGAAAGAAAGAAAGAAAGAAAGAAAGAAAGAAAGAGAGAGAGAAAAAAAAGAATTCATGAGAATCTAGGCACCCAGTGAATCCTTTTAAATGGTTAAAATGACTCAAGTAAGAAACTGAAAGTATCGCTATCTTAAGAAAATCGATAGACTCAAATCATTGAAAAATACATTGAGAGAGAAAGACTTGTTTTATTAAACATGTGGATTTTGGCTATTTACAAGCAGAGCTGATTGTAACCAAATAGATAAAAAGCTGACTCAGGTTCTTAAGAGAGCTACACGGTCAAAAGAACCATCAGACTAAAAGACCTAGAAAGTTAACTCACCTCTGCAATCCCAATCTGTACTGGCTGAAAGCAGGCTGAGAAATCTGCTCAGCCCCCAAGGAAGACATATTTTTCTAATTTCCCTTCAGATTTAACCACGAAGGCAAATTGAAAACCAAGGAACTTCCAGTGAGCAGACCCCAGAGCCATGAGGAACAATTGATAAGGAAGCTACTCTCAGTGAGCAATAAGGAACCCAAGCCTGGCCAGGAGGGCCTATGCTGCCCACCCCTACCCCCCAAACCATGCAACTTCAATTCAGAAAAGCCTATCCGAGACTGCCAGATTTAGTTCTGGGCTTTTCCATATTGTTCTCACAAGACTGTGTACTGCCATTTATATTTTTTAATCTCATTTTATAAGCATACATTTATATTTGTGATTATTTCATTAATTCATGGCTTACAGACAAAATTATAATCTCTATGAAGGCAAGAACTCTACAGATATTCCATGTCTTACGATGGTGTTCTGTCCTGATAAACCTATCATAAATTGAATATACTGTAAGTCAAAAGTGCATTCGATACACCTAACCTTCTGAACATCATAGCTTAACCTAGCCTACCTTAAACATGCTCAGAACACTTACGTTAGCCCACAGTTGGGCAAAATCATCTAACACAAAGCCTAACAAAGTGTTATATTTTGTTATACTTTGCTATACTTGTAACAAACTGTTGAATATCTCATGTAATTTACTGAATACTGTACTGAACATGAAAAGCAGAATGGTTGCATAGATGCAGAATGGTTATAAGTGTATCAGTTTTTTTGTGGCTGACTGGGAGCTGTGGCTTAACTGACACTGCCCGGCATCATAAGAGAGTATCATACCACATATGGATACCCTGTAAAGATCAAAATTCCAAATTTGAAGTACAGTTTCTACTGAAAGCTTATTCCTGTAGCACCATGTAAAGTTGAAAAATTATAAGTCAAACCATGGTAAATCAAGGACCATCTGTATTTTGCCTCACCATTATATTTCGAGAACCTAGTCCCATACCTAGCACATGATAAGTAACTGACAAATGTTTGTTGAATGTTTTTTTTTCATTTTGTGAGTGTTTTGAAACAGAATTCCCAGTATCCCTTTGACTTGTAAGAGCAGATTGATAAGTAGTGTGAATAGTAATTCCTTGACCTCCTTATCTTTTCTTGGTACCCTTTAATCCAGTTCGGAACTGAGCACTGTTATACTTCTAGAGGCTCTTAGGTGTGACCACAAGTCCTGGTTTGCCTGGGATGGAGTTGGTTTGCACCAGGTGTCCAGGCATAATTATTACAACACTCCCTTTCCCTCTGAAAAGTGCCAGGTTTAGATAACAAATTATATAGTACCCCTACTCTTGGTTGAGGCCGCCATGCTTGAATCTTTTCACACTAAGTATAAAATGTCAGGGTTCCCCAAGTTCAAAATAAAGAAATGAAATTCACCCCTTTTAGGAACTAGACTAGAGTCAAACAGAGGCAGAAGTCCAGTTACAGGTTTTTTTGTTTGTTTGTTTGTTTGGTTGTTTTTTCTGATGAGTTATTATGGTTACTTAACCTGGTCTATTAAAAAATAAAACTGGTTGGACACAACTTCCCTCAACTGAACAAAAAAAGCAAAGGAGGTCAATACAAGTAATAAATTGCAACAAGTGCCAAATTGCTTTCCATTTTTAGGACCCAAAGACTCTGAAAAGGTTCCATACAAGACAACAAGATATATGGGAATTCCTCTGCCTTGGAGAGACTCCCAAACTGAGTTCAATTGTGATGTCTCTATATTAGAGGTCTTTATTGCTAGAGCAAATGAAAAGGCAATCTGAGGGGAGTGAACAACTTGGAAAATCCCACACTGTTAGTAAATTAGGTCTTTTAAAAAAGGAACATCCTAGCAAGCTCAAATAAATCAATGTGACTCTAAGAAACAACACTGAAAGGTAAATGTGCTTTCAGGGTTACATCTTTGTTCTCTTTCTTTCTTAGCTATTTGACTCATGTGGTGAAATAAATTTCTCTTGATTTTTTTTTGCTTTCACGATCTCCAAGTTACTGAGCCCAACCTACTTAACTCACCAGAGTTTTAATTACAAAGCAACAGAGTTGCTACACAGAATGGCAACATCACATAACTGAACCAACTGGGCCCAAGATGTGTGCCTGGAATCCTGTATTCCCTTCATTTTATAAAGATGAGAGACTGGCCAGATGCCTTAACAGCAGGGCTTCTTTTTGATAAAAGGTAATTAAACCTTACAAACAAGTGTAGTGATTTGAGTTCTTACAGAACCAAACCAGTTAACATAGTCGACAAAAACACCAGCACGAGAGACACAAAACCCGAATGAGTCACTCTGATGGGAGTTTTAAATATTTCTCTTCCTTCTCGTCATCTCTTCAAAGTAAATAATTAGCTGCCCCACTTTTTTTTCCTTTGATTCAAATGAAATAATAGCTCAGAATTAGGAAAAATAACATACTTGCTAAATTATGTTAGAAAAATAGGCCCCAGCGTTTCAAAGTACTCAGACCTATTTTTCAGTTTGCCCAAGGACTGTCCTAGTTGTAATACAATTAATTTAAGCATAAATATACCTAACACAATTTGACTGTTAAATAATTAAGTCCTAATATCAATATCTGTTTCCTAGTCACACTAAAAAACTAGAGTAAGCCACTATTGCTAGGAATATTCTTTCCACTCATATTCCATGAATAGTCCTCTACTTCTTCCAAGTTCTGCTGTCTTCTCTGTGTCTCACACTGATTTCATCTCTGCTGGTTTGTGCTCTTCTGTTTCTGTTTATGAAGAATATTGGCTTCCTGCCTATCTATTTCCCTGCAATGTCTCCTAGTCTACAATTCTGATCAGACTACAGAGAAGGAATCTATTCTATGTTTTATAATATTTTGAGAAGCAACTAACTTCGTGATTGACGTCCAAATTGAAAACTGATTTTTCCCATCGGCCAGAATCATGGAAACCTTTGAAAGTTCTATGGAACTTGAGTGATAACATTAAACAGACTTTTGATCACAACAATTCTGCATGAAACTCTTTTTTAATGTGTTTTCTTTTTAAACCAGCTTTTGTAGTATATATTTGAGTGATTATTCAATGTTTTAGGGACATTTTATAACTTTCAATTGCTTTCTCTGAAAGTAGCTTTGCCCTTTTTTCTCTCATAAAAGAGATGACCATTTTTACACAATAAAAGTCTTATGTTTTATTACTTGTTGAGCATACTGAGCATTTGAATTGCTTTCTTTTTTTATCTTACCTGGCTTCATCAAAATAAAACTCCCCTCTAGATACGTATTCCTTTATTATCAGTATGAATTAATTATATGGTTATTTTAGAATGTATGGGTATTTAAAACTTTATTTTATTAAAGCTAATTTTAAATAAGGATTACATGTAGCTATTTTTTGTTGTTGTTCTATATCCTGCTGGTTTTTCAGGATGAATATTTGTACCATAACAGAATATATTGAGTTGGGTTTTAAACTATATTTTGATCAGAAGAGTAACTTCCTGATTGTAGTTTAAGCTGGGAAATGGGGTACATATAAGAGAAAACAATTTGAATAGTGGAATTTGGTTTCAGGCATAAAAACTTTAACGTAAATTCAATATTCCATATAGCTAAAGATCATTTAAATAAAAATCATGAAAAATGAAAAACAGTCAAATAAACAAACCCCAAAAAAGCTTTCTAATTAACTCTATACATATCAGTATCATTATAAGAGTATATAAAGAGCAGGGAATAGATTGAATCATTTTTCTGTGTAGTTTGGGAAGGTTTTGCCCAATCTAGGAAATCGTCCTTTACAACAAGCAAACCAAATGGTACTGTAAATGTACTACACACCAAATAGTGAACACACACTGAGCTGTATCAACAAATGATCTGTATATCCTATACACACACAGACCAACTCGTTCAGGTTTTGTGTACCTCAGGGGACACTGGTGACTTTAAAAAAACAAGGTAAGAGGAGGGCAATAATGTTTCTTAGATTAAATTATCATGTCTTATGACTTCTTTTGTTTATGCCTGAAGATTTTTCAGACTCTACCAGAAAACAGTCAACAGGACATAGACTTGTTCTAGAAATTGATGTAGCTCACTTTGCCAGTCTTAGGTGAGTTACAAGAACAGACAAGACATCAATTTGTATTCGTAGCTATGGAGAAATGACCTACAGGGCACTATTTTTTTTTCTTGTGGTTAAAAAAACAAACAAACAAACAAACACACATGAGATCTACCTTCAACAAATTTTAAGTGTTAAGTACAGTATTGTTAACTATAAGCATATTGTCACACAGCTGATCTCTGGAAATTTTTCCTCTTGCATTAACTGAAACTTTATACCCATTGACCAGCAACTAATTTTAATCACTGGGATTTCAGAAAGCCTTTTAAAATCTTGCTACTAAAAATGGATTCCTCAGACCAGCAGCTATAGCATCACCTGGGTGCTTATAAAAATGCAGGATCTCAGCCCCAACCTCAGACCTACTGAGTGAAAATCACTCTGGCATGTTATCAAGATCCCAATTTAAAGGTACATTAAAGTTCAAAACCCCTGGCTTTAAAACACTGCTTTGCTCAATGTCTCTAAGTCAAAAATCTTAAGAGTGAGCAAACATATTTTGTCTGTTGTGGAGAATTGTGAATGAAATTTGTTAAAACAATGCTTAATTTTGTAAATTTGTGGTTGGGGTTTACTATTCTCTTTAGTGAGTCATTCTGAAGTTGACACACAAACATTGTCTTTAAAAGAGGTAGGTGTTTGCTTTCAGAACACCTTCCAATTGTTGCCTCCTAAAGAGCCTGTGTATTTCTGGAAATAATTCTGTTTCCATGGTTTTACCTGCAGAGTCTGCCAGGGTTCCAAAATGTATCAGTACTATTCAGCATGGCCATGCAGTTCTGCTTCTTTTTCATTATTTTTGTTGCTTTTGGCTCCACTGCTGTGTATGTCCTATGTCCTGTAATACTAAGCAATCCAGTGTGCAATTCTACAAGTATCATTCACAACAAATAACTGCCTTGGTCTGATTTGAGAAAAATACCTTAAATGTGTTCATTTATTCCCCCAAAGAGCTACAAGATAGAAAATACCCCCGAAAGTCATTTTCTTCAGGAATCGTTTATACGCAGATTTAGGGAGCTTTTTGGTAAAGATAACTCATTGGAATAGGAATGTCAGGCCATTCTCTGAAGTAAGCGAGCGGAAAGCATGACAAGGCAAATACATTCTCCTCTTAACTTAGCCTCAAACTTAACTAGTTTCTCATTCCTCTGATGGTACTTGAATTTGGGAGTTTAGGACAAAATGTAACAAACCTGGGTATTAAATCTGAAAAAACAGTGTAAATTAGACTGGAGTTATCCCCCATTTATTTTTTTAATTCTTTCCTAAATCTATTTTTAATATTCTAATTGGGCAATAAAATGGGGAAGTTCTGAGAACTTATGGCACACTATTTTATGATATCCACCACAATTATGCTTTACTACTAGATATTTTGTCAACCTTTTTCATTAAAAAATAAAAGTGTCCCTATAATTACTACTTGGAGGAGCATTCTTCGGATTTTAACCACATTTTTTAAACTGAAAATTGAACATACAAACAAGTGACAGCATCTGTTTCTGCCTCTGTTTAATGGTGGGAGAGGGAACCTGAAAAGTTAGTGGTTTCTGAGGACTGACATCTGGGGAAACGATCCACATCATAGATAATCCATTCGGCTTTGTGAAAATGTGATCACATACTACGTACACTTTCTCATTACCTGGGTAGGTTGAGACTGTAGCAAGCCCAGACCCCTAATTTAATCCTCTCAGGCAGCTAGATTGCTGGAAGCTTTGCAATGTCCCCATGAACCTCACACTTCTGGTAATAGGAAGTGTCTTCTAGCCTGTGTTGAGAAAATCAGAAACTGGCAATAATTGCATTTGCCTAGGACGAGTTTCTTCTGTTGTTCAAAGCAGAAAATGTAAAATATGTATCCAGGTAATCACAGTAATTTAATAAGCAAAATTTAAGTTGCATAGTTAAAAATACATTTGCATCACTGATTTGAAATCACTAGAACTGTATTAATACAGTTTAAACTGTTAGCATTTAGACATTGTATCTAACCTCTCCAAATTGCTTACATGGTCACATGATAAGTAAAAATGATGTAACTTCATGTCAAAGGGACTCCTATAGAAAACGTTCTAGGGTTAGAGCAGCGACCTCTCCTTTTCCTGTTCTGGATGCAAACTTCTCCCACTGCGAGCATCATGCATGAACTTTCATACCTTACAATGTTAGAAAGTCTATTTGCATGTAATATCCACAGTGAGGGCTTTCTTGTGTTTTTAACAAAAGAATTAAACTTTGCTGGAAAGTGAAAGGAAAAGTTGTTCTTTAAAAAATAAAATAAAACATCACAGTATAGGTAAAACCTCTGGGAATTCAACAGTACTTGAAAGACTACTTTTAAGTATTCTTGATCTAAGTGATCTAAGGGGATTGTGAGAATTAATGAATAGTGGGTTGCAGACTAGGTCAAAACAGAACTTCTCTACCCTATTACCCCCAAAAGTTTTTATTAGAGAAGCACATTCTTATCTCACCACTTGGATTTATTCAGTTGGATATTTGCATTTAAAATAGTCATTTAAGTACTAGATAGTTTATGGAAGTCTAATGAAATTACAGAAATAAAGCCATTCATTTTCAAACTATGCCAGAATTTCATCTATTAGAGAAATCAATTTGAAATGTAAATGATATAACTTCAATACATATTAATGGAGTTCCTGTTGTGTATAAAACACAAGGTTAGGCACTGGAGGGAGTGTGACAAAGCTTAAGGCCATTGCTGTTCTGCACATGAACATCACCTAATCAGCGAGAAAGACGAGCATGAATTATTTTAATTAAACTTACAAGCAATAAATAACAATAAATCCACTATACTAAATGCACCCCAGTCAATATAGTGAAATAAAAGGAACCAGCAGTATCATAAGGCCACATATTTTGAACAACGAGGATGAAATTATGCAGTACATACACAAAGATGAGATATTTTGAATGAGAGAAGGAAGCCAATCTTGACTCTCTTCAGTTAGGACCACTTCAGCGAGAGTCAACAAATTTCTCTGTAAAGGACCAGACTGTATATATTTTTGACTTTGTGGGTCATTCAGTTTCTGTCACAACTACTCAGTATTACCTTTGAAATGCCAAAGCAGTCATAGACAATATGTAAACATAAATGAATGTACTTCTGTTTCAATTAAACCATTTTTTTTAAAGAAGATGTTGGGGGTAGGAGTTTATTAATTTATTTATTTATTTTTGCTGTGTTGGGTCTTCGTTTCCGTGCGAGGGCTTTCTCTACTTGTGGCAAGTGGGGGCCACTCTTCATCGCGGTACGCGGACCTCTCACTATCGCAGCCTCTCTTGTTGCGGAGCACAGGCTCCAGACGTGCAGGCTCAGTAGTTGTGGCTCACGGGCCTAGTTGCTGTGCGGCATGTGGAATCTTCCCAGATCAGGGCTCGAACCCGTGTCCCTTGCATTAGCAGGCACATTCTTAACCACTGTGCCACCAGGGAAGCCCAAACCTTTTTTTTAAACCTTTTTTAATCCTTCTCTTTTTTTAATGAAGTTGATTTTATTATAGTCTATTTGCAATATTATATTACTTTCAGGTGATTCAGTATAGCATAGTGATTCAGTATTTATACTCCATTAAAAGTTATTACAAAATAATGGCTATAATTCCCTGTGCTGTACAATATATCCTTGTTGCTTATCTATTTTATATATAGTAGTTTGTATCTCCTCATCCTGTACCCCTAATTTGCCCCTACCCTCTTCTCTTGCCACTCTTGTAACCAATGGTTTGTTTACAAAAATAGGCAGCGGGGACCAGATTTGGCCAGCTGGCCATAGTTGGCCAACCCTTGCTCTACATAACGCTTAAATTACCTCTTGAAAAGCAAATTCCTGTTTAAGGGTATTTGTTGGTTGTAGTATTTGTATATGTGATAAACCAACCACCTGAAAAGTGGCTCTAAAGATTACAACTCTGTCGTGTGTGCATTTTGTGCTGTCGAGTGTTGCAATTACTCAGAATATATATTGAACAGGGGCCATTAAATGGTTTAATATGGGGAAGATAAAACACTAGAGGATATATTTCATGGGACAATTTTATTATAGCCTCAGGGGATAGACTAGATAAGTTGCAGCATTTTTCCCATTTCCATTTTCTGTATTTTTATGATTTATTCAAGATGAATTAATGCAACAGTTTTTTTTTTACTTCAGATTCCATGTATTGAAGTTTAATAAGCTACAAACACTAGTCACAATAAACTTTTCCTTCAAATGACAAAAAAAATTATTTTCACATTTGCTTAAAGGAGATGTATTACAAACACATACATGCAAAGCAATCAAACTAAAGGTGCCATAACCCATTGCAAATCAAATACCAACAGGTTCCCTAAATTAGAAGATATATTTGGCATCTCTAATTTAATTCAGAGTTTACCACATTGACTACATTTTTTATTCCCTAGGAAATTGTAAGAATAAAATATTGTAGCTTTTATTCAAAGATGAATATCATGAAGGGTGAAAGGAAAACTGTGTGAAATACTTGCAGTAAAGAACTCAATATCTATCCTGTAAGTATAGTAATAAAATTGTGCTTTGCATTGCAAATGGTAACTCTATATTTCTTACCAGCCAGTTTTCAAATGTTGGAAAGACAACATTCCACACTAAGTCTTTAACATCTGATTAGCTAAAATGTAATTTTTAAATTGACAACTGTAAAAGTTTACTACACATTAATTTTATAAATAAAAACTACAAGTGTAATTTATAAACTGCTAAGATATTTGTCTACTTAGATTTACTTCCTTTGAAGCTTTATAATTTATAGGTATAAGCAAATTTATAAGAGAATGAAACTATTTGAAGTTCTTCATTGAAAGATCCTAGAGTTTTTAAAATAAGTTTAAGCAAGAAATTTTAAAAATTTTTTCGCCTATATAATACGTTGAAATTTTTTTTTTTTTTTTTTTTTTTTTTTGCGGCACGCGGGCTTCTCACTGCTGTGGCCTCTCCTGTTGCGGAGCACAGGCTCCGGACTTGCAGGCTCAGCAGCCATGGCCCACGGGCCCAGCTGCTCCACGGCATGTGCGATCCTCCCGGACCGAGGCACAAACCCATGTCCCCTGCATCGGCAGGCGGACTCCCAACCACTGCGCCACCTGGGAAGCCCTAATATGTTGAATTTTTAAAAGTTCAGTAGTGTGCATAATCTTTAAGAAATTATTTAACAGTTCTATACCTTTACAAATGTTCATAAGCAATCTAGCCTCTATAATTCTATATGACAATATAGTCTTTATTGAATATTGGTCTATCTGGATATTATACAATGAGGACTCTGCATTTTGTTTCAATTAGAGTTCCATCATTAACATTTTAACATTCAAACTACCCAAAAACCAAAACCTGGGTAGGAGGTCATATTGGCTCACTTGAGATCACATTAAGGTTTAGCATCATTCAGGCTTCTAGTGGGTTTTCCATGATAAAACAAGGTAATGATATCTTTTTTTCTTTATTCAGGGCAATCTCATAGACATATTTTATATTTGCATTTATAAAAGTATCATGGCCTGAGCTGATGTAGGGAAATAATATAGTTAGAAGGCAAACAGAAACAATATCTTATGCAGAACTGTTTTTCCAGAAGGTGTTCCCAGATAGTCTCTAATTAGGGACAGTTTGGCTACATTGCTCTGTTTTCATTGATTGAAATTTCCCTCCAATATCTGTCAACATCTAAGAGAAAACCAACTTTTGAATGGGATAGCCACATTCCTTTTGCTTATTTTTAGATTTGTAATAGTGATAATTTTGTGTCAGACTAGAAAGAAACTGACTAGATTATTTTGTATTTAAACCTTATTGAAATGTGTTTACTTCAAATATATCTTCAGTATTGACATTAATCCTGAATAACAAAGAGTAGAATGTTTTGGAGTTATAACATTTTTACATTTTTCTTTTAATTTCTTTTTCCATGGAATATTTGCTTCTGAGTTTTCATGTGTTATGAAACCTTCCAGTGGCCAAATATAGTGAATATATGTGGAAAAACTGAGTGTGTCATTTGCTACTGTGAACAATTTTAGATTGCATTCTTTAAAATGAATTGCACAATGTCAAAATGCACAATTTCTGACGAATGTCTATTTATTAGGCAGAATTTTATGACTTCAGAATACCTCCAGAATTATCAATTATATGAGGAAAACATAAAGTGAATTCTTGCAATTTTACAGTTAATCATATTCAATAATGTCAAGAGTCTGAATCCAAATCCCATACTCATATTTGATTCTTGGATACATTTCTGGATACAGATCTGTTTCTTCAGCTAGCTGAATGGAGAAACGAGCTGGAAAAGTTTTGGCAATTTCTGTTACTGTCTCAAAATTCAATGCTGTTATAGATTATCAATTCAATTCTGGTTATTTATTGTTTTTTCACATAATGCAGGTAGGTATGCTTCATTTTTAGGGTTTTATGATTTAATTGTCTTGCCAATGACCTCCAAGTAAATCACAATACACTTTTTATTAAGTCTTAATAAAACGAATTATTCCTTAAAAAATCAGTTATTCCCTATCATACAGGGCCAAACCATTAGTGAAATGTCATAAGAAAATAATTATATGAGGAATAGCAAAATAGACATTGGGCTTATATAAGCATGTATATTGAAATATGACAAAAACCTTTGCTTACCTGGACACTTAAATACTTAGTTTCAATGTTAATATGTTATAAATATTAATAGTTCTAGAACTAGAGATAATTTATTCCATAAAATAATCATAAAAATACTGATATATTATGTGCAATAATGGAGGAAAACTATCATACATAGAATTATCTGTCTCTATAAAAAAGAAATGAACTACTTCTATTCTTATCTTACAAACTTCAGCTAACAGAGTATTATTGAAGAGAGACACCAGAAGTCTGGTTTTAAACTCATTCATTTACTTATATTTCTATTAACATTTCATGCTGACTTACAAGAACTCTGTTGTGGCTTATTTTGGCTAAACTTTAGAAAACTGTCTTTCTAGTTTAGAATCATACTATTATTTTGCATTATTGTTATACCAGCATTGGTTGTTGTGGTTCTTGAAATGAATTGTCCAGAACAGATATATCACAATGATTTAGAAATCATCTCAGAATGGAAAACATTCATTAAAGATATCTCTAAAGGAAAAAATTATATTACAAAGTCAGAGGAAAGAGGGGTCCAGAGCATAAGACCAATACAGGAGTTTTAGTTTCAGTGGTTATTAAATTTGGCATGTGTTTGTACACAAGTAAGAAAATAATTTGTTTTACAGTATCAAAGAACAGCTTTAACTGCAACTTTTCAACTATCTGAGAATTTTCTCCCTTTTTTCACACTTGTAAATTTTTATGGAATTGGTCCAAATGTGAATATGATTTAGCCAGTGAGAAATAGAATAATAAAGGTTAAAAGAAAGCATTAGTCATGTCATTGTTTCAATGGTTCCCAAGAGTTCATAATTCTCCATCATCTAGAGCAACTGTGTGATGGGGTTTATTTCATATGTTCCACCAAATATGATTTATTTTAGAAGCAAATTATTATATTTTAAAAGTAGTTCCAGAAATATGATTTTCTTGAAATATAAAATAATAAAATGATCAGGATTTTACAATAAAATTGGAAATAAAAAGAATCCATTTATGAATGAATGATTAGAGAGAGAGAGAATCGCAGTGATTCTTTAGTTGGAAACTACTTTAACAGTCAGGCTGGCCTGCTATCCCCCTTGTGAGGGAGACAGCCTGAAGATGCATTCCAAGAGCATGAAAGCAGCACACTCCAAATGGAAACTGGCAAGTGTTTGATTCATTCGTTTTGAAATTAAAAGTGGCATCTGGAAATAGCTTAGAAAGTAAGCTGTGCTCTTGGTATGGAGAAGGCTTTAATTCAAACTGAGTTAAAGTTGAGACAGTTTACATGGACAGATAGAATGCAGTTGTTTTGTTATTATACCACTTCCTATTGATGATGACATGGTCTTAGGATGTAAATTCGGAGCACAGAGGCAGCATTGTTCTAATAGAGAGTTTCCAGTATGTTTGTCATTTGTCACATGTAGCAAGCACATCTGCTACAGTCAAACTATGGCAAATTGATGCGCCCCACTTCGTTAGGGACCAGGGTCTAGGGAGGTGATCGGCATATTATCATGAACAGCAACAACGTTGTATTTCATGGATTCCAATCACCAAACAAGAAAATGTTCTAAGAATACCTCCTCTCTCTACCTGGTCCCCACACAGTTCAAAACATGAGCAGATTACAAATCCTGATAGGCACCAATGATTGGGTCACACTGCATGGCATTGCTACTTGTATAAGTCAAATATCAGCACTTGGTGTGGTTCAAATTTAAGATGAATCACGTTTAATTCTAAATGGGATCCTCTCTTCAAGAATCCTACTCAGAGATCATAGCTGAGAACAGACAGCAGGAGGAACACCAGAATCCAAGATCCAAGAGTGACCAGCCTTTGCTGAGAGCCCAGGCCTATCAAGGGACTAGCACTGGCCCCCAGCTCACCATTCTCCCTGGGCAGTGCAGGACAGGACTGAGGAGAAGACTGGAGAGCAAAATCACATTTTAAGTAACTGTAGTGTTTTTGAAAAGAGAATGTTCTCTCCTCTCGCATCCCTGCTGAAGAAGGGAAAAGTGGTGCATCTTCTCCCCATAACAGAGTCAGGTACAGAGCCCATAAGAAAAATGAATTGCTTCTAAAATTAGGAAATAATTATGGCGAAAGCTGTTGAATTTTTGTTGCCTGAGTGGATGTCGCTTAGGCACAAATTGCAGCTGGCAGTGTGCTGTGGACTTGTGTCCTCCCAAATTCATATGTTGTGGTCCTAACACCCAGTGTGATGAGATTTAGACGTCAGGCCTTTGGGAGGTAATTAGGTTTACATGAGGTCATGCTGGTGGGGCCTTCGTGATGGAATTAGTACCTTTCTAAGAAGAGACACCAAAGATGGTTCTCTCTCTCTTTCTGTTTCTCTCTCTCTGCCATGTGAGGACACAGAGAAAAGGTGGTGGCCTTCACCAAGCCAAGATGAGAGTTCTCACCAGAACCCAACCATGCTGGCATCCAAATCTTGGCCATCGGCCTCCACAACTGTGAGAAAATTTCTGTTGTTTAAAGCACACAGTTTACAGTCTTTGTTATGGCAGTCAAAACAGATTAATGCAAAGATCAAGGGAGACTTGAGAACAGATGATGAGATGGGGGAAGGAGAGGTTGACCAAAAGGAGGTACAGAGCCATCCCCTTAATTTTTTAGTTTCTAAGTGATATGGAAGATAAATTTTACTGTGCCCATTGCATGTGAATTTTGGTACTATGGAAGGCAGGTAAGATTGGAAGCTCCAGTCTTGCCTGGAATCTCAGCCCCACGAGGCCCCCAGGTATTATGTTTCCAGGTGAGTTTCAGTCCATAAATATAGCCACAGGACCTCCAGTGGTGGAGAGAGCCCTTTGTCAAGAGATATCCACTGGAGTAAAAAAAAAAAAAAAAAATCAAACAAGTAGACAATGATTCCAGATAATGCCAACACAGGGAAGGAGATATGTCTCAGGAAAGGAGAAGCCCTACCCCAGACCCAAGTTGTTGAAACCATAACTCTAGTGTGATTCAGATATTAGATTGATGATCTTAAAGGACTAAGGGCTAAGTCATAAAAATGGAATTATATTGATCTAGTAAACAAAGAAGAAAAGAATGAAAAGTTAGAGAGTCTGACTGATATGTTTATTATTGATGAAGTCTGTTACTCAGAGTGAGAGGGGGTAGCCACAAGCACTTGGTGGCAATTATTGGGAAAAATAAAATTGCTCCATATTAATAGTTCAACAATTTGAAACTCTTTGCTACAGTATTTACAGTAGTGTTTTGGAGCATAATTATATTTTGATGCTATGGATATTTCTAGAAGCATTCATTATTTACCATTCTTTTTTTAAATTTTTTATTTATTTTTGGCTGCGTTGGGTCTTAATTGCTGCATGCAGGCTTTTCTCTAGTTGCGGTGAACGGGGGCTACTCTTTGTTGCAGTGTGCAGGCTTCTCATTGTGGTGGCTTCTCTTGCTGTGGAACACAGGATCCAGGCACGCAGGCTTCAGGAGTTGTGGCATACAGGCTCAGTAGTTGTGGCTCACAGGCTCTAGAGCGCAGGCTCAGTAGTTGTGGTGCACGGGCCCAGCTGCTCCGCGGCATGTGGGATATTCCTGGACCAGGGCACGAACCCGTGTCCCCTGCATTGGCAGGTGGATTCTTAACCACTGCACCACCAGGGAAGTCCCTACCATTCTTTTCATGTTCTCTGAATTACCATGAGATTGTTTCTCAGGAGATTTATGCTATGCATATGAAAACATCTTTGAATTTTTGCATCAAAAGGTATCACTAAAAAAAAAAAAAAAAAAAAAAGGTATCACTGAGTCAGTTCCTGTGACCAACAAGCATTGAGTACTTACTATGAAATGAAATTTCAAGGAAGGAAAACCATAGAGCTCCTGAAATCAGTAAGTTCAAGGCCTAATAAGAGAGACCAGTATACATTCAAACAATACACTTTAACGATTAAAGACTTATAAAGTACATTTCATTTTTTTCTGATTAAATATATTTTTGTTACCATCCAACTAGTATTATAATAAAGAATGCATTGTTACTTAAATTGTTTATGCAAGTATTCTAATGATAACACATATATTCCAGAAGAGAAATTATATTTCAGCTGATTATTTTAGAAAATCAATGCTCTGTATACATATAACAAATTTTGATTTAATATCTCACTGCAAATAGCTTCTAAATGAAATTATAAGAATCATTAGGCACAGAACCCATGATCTAAATCTTCATACTTAATTACTTTCACTACTGTTTGGGTCTCTCTTTCCTGTTTATTTCACTACAAATTGTTCATAAATGATCGACAATTCAAAATTTTTGAATGACAATTTATGATACTTATGAGGTTTATGCACTTCTTAAACTAGGTTCAATAATTTCCCTAAAGGTGTCCTATTATCTATATGCAAGATGATTTGTAATTATCCCTAAATTTCCAAAGATTAAGCTTTTAAAATCATATGCATTTGGTTAATGATTTTCCTCTGTGTTACCTCATTCAGTTAATATCATTAACACCTACCCAGTCAACAGAGGAAGAGGTTATAGACATTTTTTGTTTGTTTGTTTCTCAGTTCTCCTGTTTGCTATAAATTTAACCAACGTATTCCACCAATACTTTGAAATCTTCCAAATTTTTCTCATCCTATTTCCCTTTACGTTCCTATTTCTGCATTACTGTCTACCACAGAAGCTTCTTCCTGCCTCCAGTTTTTACCTGCCACATACCATCCTTATAAATCTATTATGTCGGCATCTCTATTAAAAATGCATAGAGTATGGGATTTCCCCGGCAGTCAAGTGGTTAAAACTTCAAGCTCCCAATGCAGGGGGCTCATATTTGATCCCTGGTCAGGGAACTAAGATCCCACATGCCATGCAGTGAGGCCAAAAAAAGAAAAAAACTGCAGAGTACATCTGAAGTTTTCATGTTGCCTATAAGAAAACATTCCACACTCTTCATAATGATGTTCTAGGTTCTTTATAGTTGATGACAGTCTCATTTCCAGATTGTTTCTAATCTCTTTACCTCATATTCTAACCACACCTACTCCTCAAATACTACATCAGGCCATATCAGTCAGGATTAAATAGGATATGCTATAGTAACAAACTAATCCCTTTTTTTTCTTTTTTTTTAATTGAAGTATAGTTGATTTACAATGTTGTGTTAATTTCTACTGTACAGCAAAGTGATTCAGTTATACATATATATACATTCTTTTTTATATTCTTTTCCATTATGGTTTATCTCAGGATATTGAATATAGTTTCTTGTACTATACAATAGGACCTTGTTGTTTATCCATTCTATATACAATAGTTTGCATCTGCTAACTCCAAACTCCCAGTCCATCCCTCCCCCACTCCCCCTTCCCCTTGGCAACCACAAGTCTTTTCTCTATGTCTGTGAGTCTGTTTCTGTTTCATAGATAGATTCATTTGTATCATATTTTAGATTTTGTAGATAAGTGATGTCATATGCTATTTGTCTTTCTCTTTCTGACTTCACTTAGTTTGATAATCTCTAGTTCCATTAATTTTGCTAATTGCATTATTTTGTTCTTTTTTTAAAATTAATTAATTTATTTTTTAATTTATTTTTGACTTTGTTGGGTCTTCGTTGCTGCACACGGGCTTTTTCTCTAGTTGCAGCAAGCGGGGGCTACTCTTCGTTGTGGTGCGTGGGCTTCTCATTGTGGTGGCTATCTTGTTGCAGAGCATGGGCTCTAGGCACGTGGGCTCTAGGCGCATGGACTTCAGTGGTTGTGGCTCATGGGCTCTAGAGTGCAAGCTTAGTAGTTGTGGTACATGGGCTTAGTTGCTCCACGGCATGTGGGATCTTCCCTGCCCAGGGCTTGAACCCATGTCCCCTGCATTGGCAGGCAGATTCTCAACCACTGTGCCACCAGGGAAGCCCTATTTCATTCTTTTATATGGCTGAGTAGTATTCCATTGTATGTATGTACTACATCTTCCTTATCCAGTCATCTGTCTATGGACATTTAGGTTGCTTCCATGTCTTGGCTATTGTAAAAAGTGATTCAGTGAACACTGGGGTGCATGTATTCTTTCAAACCACGTTTTTCTCCAGATATATGCCCAGGAGTGGGATTGCTGGATTATATGGTAGTTCTATTTTTAGTTTTTTAACAAACCTCCATACTGTTCTTCATAGTGACTGTACCAATTTACATTCCCATCACCAATGTAGGAAGGCTCCCTTTTGTCCACACCCTCTCTATCATTTGTTATTTGCAGACTTTTTAATGATGGCTGTTCTGACTGGTGTGAGGTGGTACCTCATTGTAGTTTTGATTTGCATTTTTCTAATAATTAGCAATGTTGAGCATCTTTTTATGTGCCTATTGGCCATATGTATGACTTCTTTGGAGGAAATGTATGTTCAGATCTTCTGCCCATTTTTCAGTTGGGTTGTTTGCTTTTTGTTGTTGTTGAATTGTAGGAGCTGAACAAATAATTCCTTAATCTCAGTGACTTTAAACAACAAAGGCTTATTTCACAGTTATCACAAGTTGACAGAGGACTGCTTCATGTCCTCTTCACTCAGGGATGCAGGCTGACCACACCTGCAGAAAACAGCTGGAAGTGGTGAACTTAGAACATTTTGTACTGGCTCTTGCATGCATCTATTCCGAAGTGATACATATAATTTATGCTCCCATTCTCTCAGCGAAGCACATTGTATAACCACAACTATGTAGGGAAGCCAGAATATGTGCAAAATCACATGTTTTCGTGACTATGCTTATTCTAGTTGAACTATTCCCTTCTCCTCTCCCAATTTTACCCTTTTCCATAGGATAAAATCCTTTTCATTCTTTGTGGTTGAGCCCCCTTTACACTTCTTCTTTTATTGTGTTCATGTGCTTCATGAACATTTATCTCATTAGATTATAATAATAGCATGGATAATAGTAACAACAGCAAAGTAGCACTTTTTGAGCACCCACTCTATAGCAAGAACTGTGCTATGTACTTTACAAATATTATCTTATACAATCCAGGCAAAAATCTTGCTGTTAGGGATATGTCCTTTGGGCAGAGAAACAACTTGGGATCTGGAAGGCTAAAAGACTTAGCTGTATACATCTATACATCTCTCAAATGGACAAGTCAAGATTTGAATCCTAGTCTGTCTTGCTTCAGAGACTAGCTGCTGTGTAACCTTCCACAGTCTCTAACTTCCATAATAGAATCCACTCTGAGTTCTTCAGGTCCACACGTAAGGAGCTCTCAGTAAATAACTGGTGAATTACTTAGTATTTTTAGTGGATTCTCTAATGACTCCACGATCCTCTGCTTCTCCTATAGGGTGTGGTAACAGTCCTTTAAATAAATAGGTTGGTTCACTTGTACAGGGAACAGACTCTAGGAAGCCTGGATCCATATTTATTGAAGAAATCAAGTTAGAGTTCACTTGCTATTAAATGATGGCTGAATCTATTGGCAGAGCAAGTAGTGTCACTACTTCTGGATTCCAGTTTTCCAAACCTGAAAATGCAAAGGAACAATGGTAATTCCAAAAGGATTCTGAAACCTCCGTGGAGTGCCATTTTAGAGTTGAATACACAATACAACTCAGCCTCTATGAGGCAAATTGGCAGCAGTATTTGAAATATATCTAGTTTCACTGTGTTTTAACAGCCCATTTACATGTTATGAACTCTGACTATATTAATTACAGCTGCCACTTTCCATAAATAAATATCAGTAGCAAATAAAACTAGTATTCAATATTCTTTTGTACTTCTCCAGGCATGCCTGTCAGTAAATGGGTGAGAGTCTTTGATAGTCATTTTACACTGAACTTGCTTAGTGCCACTATAATTGGTGTGAAAATAATGAAATTACATCATAATTTGAGAAGCAATATAGCTACCATATGCTTGCATTATAACTCTTGGTTTTGTTTGCAGATTACACATACCGCAGGCATCCTTTAGAGTCATTTCAGTTTATTTAGAGAAATTTCTTTATGCAATCCACAGAAATAATGCTCAGTGAAAAATTTAGAGAAAAATAATTAATTAATTTAAAATATATAACTATGTTTACGTCACAACTAATGATCAGAAAAAGCAAAGTCCCTTAAGTTTTAACAATGAAATAATGGGTAGAAAATTCTTAGTGTTGAATATAGCAGGGCTAACCAATGTAGAAAGTATTTATATTTTTTTTCTCTGGTAGCCATTTGTATGATAACAGAAATCAGTTATAAAATTCCACCAGGGGAGGCCCTCAAGATGGCGGAAGACTAAGATGTGGAGCTCACCTTCCTCTCCACATATACATCAAAAATACATCTACAAACTGATTCACTTTGTTATAAAGCAGAAACTGACACACCATTGTAAAGCAATTATACTGCAATAAAGATGTTAAAAAAAAATACATCTACATGTGGAACAACTCCTACAGAACACCTACTGATGCTGGCAGAAGACCTCAGATTTCCCAAAAGGCAAGAAACTTCCCATGTACCTGGGTAGGGCAAAAGAGAAAAGGAAAAACAGAGAAAAAAGAATAGGGACGGGACCTGCACCTCAGGGAGGGAGCTGTGAAGGAGGAAAATTTCCACACACTAGGAAGCCCCTTCACTGGCGGAGATGGCAGGTGATTGGGGGGAAGCTTCGGAGCCACGGAGGTGAGTGCAGCAACAGGGGTGCAGAGGGCAAAGCGGAGAGATTCCCGCATGAAAGATCAGTGCCAACCAGCACTCACCAGCCCAAGAGGCTTGTCTGCTCACCCGCCAGGGCAGGTGGGGGCTGGGAGCTGAGGCTCGGGCTTCGGAGGTCAGATCCCAGGGAGAGGACTGGGGTTGGCTGCATGAACACAGCCTGAATGGAGGGAGTGTTCCACAGTTAGCGGGGAGGGAGTCCAGGAAAATATCTGGAACTGCCTAAGAGGCAAGAGACCACTGTTTCGGGGTGTGTGAGGAGAGGGGATTCAGAGCACCGCCTAAACGAGCTCCAGAGATGGGCGGGCTGCAGCTATCAGCATGGACACCAGAGACGAGCATGATATATTAAGGCTGCTGCTGCAGCCACCAAAAAGCCTGTGTGCAAGCACAGGTCATATCCACATCTCTCCTCCTGGGAGCCTTTGCAGTCCACCACTGTCAGGGTCCTGTGATCCAGGGACAACTTCCCCAGGAGAACACAGGCATGCCTCAGGCTTTTGCAACATCATGCCAGCCTCTGCCTCTGCAGGCTTGCCCCACATTCCATACCTCTCCCTCCCCAGACCTGAGTGAGCCAGAGCCCCCTAATCAGCTGCTATTTTAAACCCATCCTGTATGGGTGAAGAATAGACACCCTCAGGTGACCTGCCTGCAGAGGTGGGGCCAAATCCATAGCTGAATCCCAGGAGCCGAGTGAACAAAGAGGAGAAAGAGATATTACTCCCAACAGCGTCAGGAGCAGTGGATTAAATCTGCACAATCAACTTGATGTAGACTGCATCTGTGGAATATTTGAATAGACAATGAATCACCCCAAAATTGAGGCAGTGGAATTTGGGAGCAACTGTAGACTGGGGTGGTTTTCTGCATCTAATTTGTTTCTACGTTTATGTTTATTTTAGTTTAATATTTAGAGCTTATTATCACTGGCAGATTTATTTATTGATTTGGTTGCTCTCTTCCTTTTTTTAATATAAATTTTTTTCCTTTTTCTCTTTTTGTGAGTCTGTATGTGTATGGTTCTTTGTGTGATTTTGTTTGTATAGCTTTGCTTTTACCATTTGTCCTAGGGCTCTGTCTGTCTGGTTTTTTTTTTTTTTTTTTTTTCTTTTTTTGTATAGTTTTTAGTGCTTGTTATCATTGGTGGATTTCTTTCTAGGTTTGGTTGCTCTCTTCATTCTTCCCTTCTTTTTTATTATTACTTAAAAGGTTTTTTTTTTAATACTTATTTTTTATTTTAATAACTTTATTTTATTTTACTATTCTTTTTCTTTCTTTCTTTCTTTCTTTCTCTCCCTTTTTCTTCTGAGCCAAGTGGCTGACAGGCTCTTGGTGCTCCGGCCAACTGTCAGGCCTGAGCCTCTGAGGTGGGAGACCCAAGTTCAGGACACTGGTCCACCAGAGACCTCCAGGCCCCACATGATCTCAAATGGTGAAAGCTCTCCCAGAGATCTCTATCTCAATGCTAAAGCCCAGCTCCACTCAACAACCAGCAAGCTACAGTTCTGGACACCCTATGACACACAACTAGCAAGACAGGAACACAACTCCACCCATTAGCAGAGAGGCTGTCTAAAATCATAATAAGGTCACAGACACCCCAAAACACACGACCAGACATGGTGCTGCCCACCAGAAAGACAAGATCCAGCCTCATCCACCAGAACACAGGCAGCAGTCCCCTCCACCAGGAAATGTACACAACCCACTGAACCAACCTTACCTACTGGGGGCAGACACCAAAAACAACAGGAACTATGATCCTGCAGCCTGCAAAATAAGACCACAAACACCATAAGCTAAGCAAAATGAGAAGACAGAGAAATACACAGCACATGAAGGAGCAAGGTAAAAACCCACCAGACCAAACAAATAAAGAGGAACTATGCAGCCTACCTGAAAAAGAATTCAGAGAAATGATAGAAAAGATGATCCAAAATCTTAGAAATAGAATGGAGAAAATACAAGAAATGTTTAACAAGGACCTAGAGGAAGTAAAGAACAAACAAACAATGATGAACAACACAATAAATAAAATTTAAAATTCTGTAGAAGGAATCAATAGCAGAATAACTGACACAGAAGAATGGATAACTGACCTGGAAGATAAAAATAATGGAAATAACTACTGCACAGCACAATAAAGGAAAAAGTATGAAGAATTGAGGAGAGTCTCAGAGACCTCTCTGACAACATAAAAGGCACCAACATTCGAATTATAGGGATCTCAGAAGAAGAAGAGAAAAAAAAGGGACTGAGAAAATATTTGAAGAGATTATAGTTGAAAACTTCCCTAATATGGGAAAGGAAACAGTCAATCAAGTCCAGGAAGCATAGAGAGTCCCATACAGGATAAATCCAAGGAGAAAAATGCCAAGGCACATATCAATCAAACTATCAAAAATTAAATACGAAGAAAAAAATATTAAAAGCAGCAAGGGAAAAGCAACAAATAACATACAAGGGAATCCCCATAAGGTTAGCAGCTGGTCTTTCACAGAAACTCTCCAAGCCAGAAGGGTGTGGCTGGACATATTTAAAAGGATGAAAGGGAAAAACTTCCAACCAAGATAACTCTACCCAGCAAGGATCTCATTCAGATTTTATGGAGAAATTAAAACCTTTAAGACAAGCAAAAGTTATGAGAATTCAGCACCACCAAACTAGCTTTACAGCAATTGCTAAAGGAGCTTCTCTAGGCAGGAAACACAAGAGAAGGAAAAGACCTACAAAAACAAACCCAAAAGAATTAGGAAAATGGTAATAGGAACATATATATCAATAATTACCTTAAATGTAAATGGATTAAATGCTCCAACCAAAAGACATAGGCTGGCTGAATGGATACAAAAACAACACCCGTATATATGCTGTCTAAAAGAGACCCGCTTCACGGGGAGGGGGAAGGGTAAGCTGGGACGAAGTGAGAGAGTGACATGGACTTATATATACTACCAAATATACAATAGACAGCTAGTTGGAAGCAGCAGAAGAACACAGGGAGGTCAGCTCAGTGCTTTGTGACCACCTAGAGGGGTAAGATAGGGAGGGGGTAGGAGGGAGACACAAGACAGAGGAGATATGAGGATATATGTATATGTATAGCTGATTCACTCTGTTATAAAGCAGAAACTAACATACCATTGTAAAGCAATTTAACTCCAATAAAGATGTTAAAAAAAAAGAGAGAGAGAGACCCACTTCAGACCTAGGGACACATACAGACTGAAAGTGAAGGGATGGAAAAAGATATTCCATGCAAATGGAAATCAAAAGAAAGCTGCAATAGCATTTCTCATATCACACAGAACAGACTTTAAAATAAAAACTATTACAAGAGACAAAGAAGGACACTACATAATGATCAAGGAATCAATCCAAGAAGACATAATAATTGTAAATATTTATGCATCCAACACAGGAGCACCTCAATACATAAGGGAAATGCCAACAGCCATAAAAGGGGAAATCGACAGAAATACAATCATAGTAGGGGACTTTAACACTCCACTTTCACCAATGGACAGGTCATACAAAATGGAAATAAATAAGGAAACACAAGCTTTAAATGATACTTTAAACAAGATGGACTTAATTGATATTTATAGGACATTCCATCCAAAAACAACAGAGTACATTTTCTTCTCAAGTGCTCATGGAACATTCTCCAGGATAGATCACATCTTGGGTCAAAAATCAAGCCTTGGCTATTTTAAGAAAATTGAAATTGTATCCAGTATCTTTTCCAACCACAACGCTATGAGACTAGACATCAATTACAGGAAAAAATCTGTAAAAAATACAAAAACATGCAAGCTAAACAATACAGTACTAAATAACCAAGAGATCACTGAAGAACTCAAAGAGGAAATCAAAAAATACCTAGAAACAAATGACAATGAAAACACGATGACCCAAAACCTACAGGATGCAACAAAAGCAGTTCTAAGAGGGAAGTTTATAGCAATAAAATCCTACCTCCAGAAATGAGAAACATCTCAAATAAACAACATAACCTTACACCTAAAGTAATTAGAGAAAGAAGAACAAAAAAACCCCAAAAGTTAGTGGAAGGAAAGAAATCAGAAATATCAGATCAGAAATAAATGAAAACAAAATGAAGGAAATGATAGCAAAGATCAATAAAACTAAAAGCTGGTTCTTTGGAAGATAAAAAAAATAGATAGACAATTAACCAGACTCATGAAGAAAAAAAGGGAGAAGATTCAAATCAACAGAATTAGAAATGAAAAAGGAGAAGTAATAACTGACACTGCAGAAACACAAAGGATCATGAGAGATTGCTTCAAGCAACTAAATGCCAATAAAATGTACAACCTGGAAAAAAAGGACAAATTAGGAGAAAAGCACAACCTTCTGAGACTGAACCAGGAAGAAATAGAAAATATAAACCGACCAATCACAAGCACTGGAATTGAAACTGTGATTAAAAATCTTCCAACAAACAAAAGTCCAGGACCAGATGGCTTCACAGGTGAATTCTATCAAACATTTAGAGAACAGATAAGACCTATCCCTCTCAAACTCTTCCAAAATATAGCCGAGGGAGGAACACTCCCAAACTCATTCTACAAGGCCACCTTCACCATGATGACAAAACCAGAAAAAGATATCACAAAAAAAGAAAACTATAGGGCAATATCACTGATGAACAGAGATGCAAAAATCCTCAACAAAATACTAGCAAACAGAATCCAACAGCACATTAAAGGGATCATACACGATGATCAAGTGGGGTTTATCCGAGGAATGCAAGGATTCTTCAATATATGCAAATCAATGTGATAAACCATATTAACAAATTGAAGGAGAAAAACCATAAGATCATCCCAATAGATGCAGAAAAAGCTTTCAACAAAATTCAATGCCCATTTTTGATAAAAACCATCCAGAAAGTAGGCATAGAGGGAATTTACATCAACATAAAAAAGGCTATATATGGCAAACCCACAGCCACCATTCTTCGCAAAGGTGAAAAACTAAAACCATTTCCACTAAGATCAGGAACAAGACAAGGATGTCCACTCTCACCACTGTTATTCAACATAGTTTTGGAAGTTTTAGCCACAGCAATCAGAGAAGAAAAATAAATAAAAGGAATCCAAATCAGAAAAGAAGGAGTAAAACTGTCACTGTTTGCAGATGACATGACATAGGAAATCCTAAAGGTGCTACCAGGAAACTACTAGAGCTAATCAATGAATTTGGTAAAGTAGCAGGGTACAAAAGTAATGCACAGAAATCTCTTGCTTTCCTATTCACTAATGATGAAAAATCTGAAAGGGAAATTAAGGAAACACTACCATTATCCATTGCAACAAAAAGAATAAAATACCTAGGACGAAACCTGCCTAAGGAGACAAAAGACCTGTATGCAGAAAACTATAAGACACTGATTAAAGAAATCAAAGATGATACAAACAGATGGAGAGATATACCATGTTATTGGATTGGAAGATTCAACATTGTGAAAATGACTATACTACCCAAAGCCATCTACAGACTCAATGCAATCCCTATCAAACTACCAATGGCATTTTTCACAGACTAGAACAAAAAATTGCACAATTTGTATGGAAATACAAAAGACCCTGAACAGCCAAAGCAATCTTGAAAAAAAAAAAAAAAATGGAACTGGAGGAATCAGGCTCCTTGACTTCAGACTATATTACAAAGCTATAGTAATCATGACAGTATGGTACTGGCACAAAAACAGAAATATAGGTTACTGGAACAGGATAGAAAGCCCAGAAATAAACCCACACACATATCATTACCTTATCTTTGATAAATGAGGCAAGAAAATACAGTGGAGAAAAGACAGCCTCTTCAATAAGTGGTGCTGGGAAAACTGGTCAGCTACATGTAAAAGAATGAAATTAGAACACTCCCTAACCCCATACATAAAAATAAACTCAAAATGGATTAAAGACCTAAATGTAAGGTCAGACGCTATAAAACTCTTAGAGGAAAGCACAGGCAGAACACTATCACATCAATCACAGCAAGGTCCTTTTTAACGCACCTCCTAGAGTAATGGAAATAAAAACATAAATAAACAAGTGGGACCTAATGAAACTTAAAAGCTTTTGCACAGCAAAGGAAAACATAAACAAGACCAAAAGACAACCCTCCGAATGGGAGGAAATATTTGCAAACAAAACAAGTGACAACGGATTAATCTCCAAAATATACAAGCAGCTCATGCAGCTGAATATCAAACAAACAACCCAATCCAAAGATGGAGAGAAGACCTAAATAGACATTTCTCCAAAGAAGATATACAGATTGCCAACAAACACATGGAAGGGTGCTCAACATCACTAATCATTAGAGAAATGCAAATCAAAACTACAATGAAGTATCACCTCACACCAGTCTGAATGGCCATCATCAAAAAATCTACAGACAATAAATGCTGGAAAGGGTGTGGAGAAAAGAGAACCCTCTTACACTGTTGGTGAGAATGTAAATTGATACAGCCACTATGGGGAACAGTATGGAGGTTCCTTAAAAAACTGAAAATAGAACTACCATATGACCCAGCAATCCCACTACTGGGCTTATATTCTGAGAAAACCATAATTCAAAAAGAGTCATGCCCCACATGTTCATTGCAGCACTATTTACAATAGCCAGGTCATGGAAACAACCTATGTGTCCCTCAATAGATGAATGGATAAAGAAGACGTGGCACATATATACAATGGAATATTACTCAGCCATAAAAAGAAATGAAATTGAGTTATTTGCAGTCAGGTGGATAGACCTAGAGACTGTCATACAGAGTGAAGTAGGTCAGAAGGATAAAAACAAATACTGTATGCTAACACATATATATGGAATCTAAAAAAAAAAATATTGGTTCTGAAGAACCTAGGGGCAGGACAGGAATAAAGATGCAGATGTAGAGAATGGACTTGAGGACACGGGGAGGGAGAAGGGTACACTGTGACGAAGTGAGAGAGTGGCATGGACATATATACACTACCAAATGTAAAACAGATAGCTAGTAGGAAGCAGCTGCATAGCACAGGGAGATCAGCTCGGTGCTTTGTGTCTATGGATCAAAATTTGGACAAGTAGTTTGCCCTTTGTCCCTGACTCTTTATCAATAGTTACCAAAACTTTGAAAGAATCATAGCAAATATTTTGGCATAAAAACAGAGTGGGATTTTTCTGGTCAATTACTTAATTTTTTAAGATAGTATTTTCAAAGTTTCAAAATACATAGCCACTTACATAAAATGAGTTAAGTACAGTTTATTAAATATTCAGTAATTCAGAAGATAGTTCATTTCCATGCTACCTCACAGTTTGCTCTGTAGGAGTCATTTATCATGGGCCCAGAGTGAAACAGGGATTGTCTTATAAGCATGATTTCAGAGGCACACCTCCTAAGCTACACTTGGCTGTTCAAAAATGTTTGAAGTGATTTTACCAGGGGACAAATATTTTTTAATGTACTAATACACATAAGGCTTAACATGCAAATATTTATGGTTGAGGGAATGTATTAGATAAGATTTTTAATAAGGTGCATATGATGATTCTTAGTTTTTTCCCACTAAGAGTCAGTTTTCATAGTTGAAGAGAGTAGTGGTGGATTCAAAATGAGGCCAAGAGCACCTTGGACTCTGGTCAACTCTGCTGTGATACATTTCTGACTAGCTTGTGGTGGAGTTGGAGAATGTAAGAATGCAGCTCTGTGTAAAATAACACCAGGGAAGCAGAAAGGAAGGTGAACACTGAAATCTAAATATAAATAGGCACATAAAATTTTATCTACTTACTTTTGACTTCAACTATCACCTCTATTTGGGTGACTCCAAAATTTAGATATCTCTCATTATCTCTTACCTGTATTCCAGTGCTACTGGATATATCTGCCATCATCTCAAATTCAGTAGACTTTAAAGGGTATTTTGGTCCTAAAATTCTGATGAACAAACAGTATTTTTTTCAACTATTAAAACCACCTTATCCCAAGAGAAACATTCAACCTCTCATTTTAATTCAGAATTCATATAATTTATCCCCTCCACACTTTAATCACTTATAGGTATAGAAACAAGGTCTTACATTTATTTCTCTTAAGTTGTATGTTCCAATTCTTCTTCACATTCCTGTCCATTACCCCATTCTTCACCACCACATATTCAAATTAGTTGATGTTCTCCTATTTACTCTTCTTAAATTCAGGATCCTGAAGTCACTTATCTCTAAACTTCTCACTTAAGCAAGCTTTCTTAAAAAAATATTTTTAATGCATCAGTTCCCTGCTCAAGAATGTGCAATGTTTTTACATTGTCTGTTTTTCTCTTATAAATACTATTTTTCATTACTACTCACTAATATACAGATTATACTTTTACTATGTGCTATATATAATGCACTATACATAACATATATAAAACCTATTCCACTCACTTGGCTATAAAAATTACCTCCTCTCACCTGTTTTAGCTATCAAAATTTTCCAATCCTTAAAGATCCAGTTAATGTCTTTCTTCTTCCATGGTATTCTACCCCACTGAGATTTTCCCTTTCTAATGTTGCTCTATTTGCTATCAGTATTTACCCACTGTAAGCCAACTCTTTCTCTAATGGCTTGAAATCCAAAAGTTTTGTTTGTTTGTTTGTTTGTTTGCTTTCCTTGAGGATAAGGGTGATACCCATACTATTTTTGTATAACTTACAACACATATACATTAATAGCTATATATCAGGTGCTGATGTTAATCATCTTATATACCGATTTCTACTGAGTTTAGGGCCAACTTATTTGACTAGGTAAAAATAAGTTGTTGAGTAGTTTAATAATTTTTTGACTTCCATACAGGTGTTAAATCCCAATAGGCAGCTATATCTTGTCATTTATTTAGGATTTATACCCTTACTTCCACCCTCTTCTCCCCAAAATAGTTGATTGGACTAGGTGGCCACTAAATTCACTTCCATTCTGAGATGTTATGATTTTGAAACTAAATGACTTCTATGAGAAGGCAAAATTGAAGTTAAATCAGCTTGTATAAAGCTAAGGTGATCCACATAGAAAAAGTTCTGAGGCAAGTTGCTTGAAAATTTGTAAATCAAATTATAAATTATATATATAATATCAATATAACATATATATTATATATATCCATCTGAAACAACAAAAAATGATATATTGGCAAAACTGCTAACAAGAATTATAATAAGCTTTTTTGATGCTATGTGAGCATTGGCTTAGTTATTAAAACTGAGAGAAAAAGTTTAATAAAATTATGTAAAAAATGTGATTCAAAAATTATAGGTAAAGCATAATTACCATTATTACACCTTTGTATCCTTTCATAATTGTGTGTGCTCTAATCAATACTATTGCTTTACAAGTTAAGAAGAGTATATTTTAGTAGGCGTTCAATTCATTGTTATAGAATATAAATGGTAAGTCATGTAAGTTATTAAACTTACACGGGTTACTTTAATCTAGGGAGAATTGTAGAAACATTTTTGCAGGAATCTTAAAGGGGGTGGTCATGACCGGTAGGACCCCAGCTACAGCTTTTTTTTTTTTTTTGTGGTACGCGGGCCTCTCACTGTTGTGGCCTCTCCCGTTGCGGAGCACAGGCTCAGGAAGCGCAGGCTCAGCGGCCATGGCTCACGGGCCTAGCCGCTCCGCGTCATCTGGGATCTTCCCGGACCGGGGCACGAACCCGCGTCCCCTGCATCGGCAGGCGGACTCTCAACCACTGCGCCACCAGGGAAACCCCCCATTTACAGCTTTTAGGACCAGACCCTGAAGAAGGCATGTGATTCCAATTTTATATCTGGTAGTGGCCCTCATTCTGGGACCAGGGAGCTGGCTGAAGAACTACCACAGGGTCTTACTCTAAAGTGACAGATTTTAGGAAACCAGTCCTTACCTGTCTGGGCTCATACAGTAGTTGCTCAATTAAACTGATTAGTAGAGATTCCTGGACAGTGGAATTTCCAGGGAATAGAATATCAATCTGTTTATTTTCCTCTTAATAGACACAATTAAAGCATCTGTTTTCTCCCTTTTTTAACACTGGACCATCACTCACCTTTCCTCCTCCCCTACCCCACCCACCCTGCTCTGACTCATCTTCCCATTTTCTACAAAGGAAAAGTTTCGTGTAAAGTTGCCTATATAAATCTTAAATCAGTGGGGGAAAGTTAAAATCTTTGAAAGAAGTGGTTATTTTATTCTATGTAAAATTGATTCCAACCCCTTTAGGGATAACAGGAGGTGAAAGCAAGCCACAGCCTTGTGTATTTCCATCCTATCCTTGACTCCTAAATGTGCTGTTGGGATAATTAACATGGGAAATTTATGGGAAACATTTTGGAGATGGACATCCAATGTAGGAATTACTGTTTGGTAATAAAAGTGATTATTAAAAACCCCCAAATGACTGGATGAAATAGTCAACCAAGCACAGAGGAAAATGCTATAGATAAAGTATTATTAATATTTAAGGCCTTCTGGCATTTTTTAATAATAAGATTCTTTGGATTACTTCCAAGGAGGAAGGAACTCATACCAAGTTCTGAACCAGCAAGTCTGTAGGGCAGTTTGGGTAAAGTAAGCTTCTGTTTCAGAGAGGAACAGATCCATGCATATGGATGTGGGATTATTTTCTTTGTGGCTGGATTGATCTTCCCTCAGCAATGGGTGTTAGGGAGATCCTCTGTTAACTAGATTGTAGACTAGGAGTAAAATGCAACTTCTGACTGATACATTCACACATGGAATTACTTACATAGCTAATGAAAAAGGCCATCAGTGGAGGAAATCGTTGTGTTCTACTGCAAAGAGATGATACAATGGACAGCTGGATTTTTAAAACTCAGACTTGAAAGAATTTAAAATGCTTAATTAATATATAAAATATCTAGCTTTTAAATTAATATATAAAATATCCACGATATCTCAGTGGATAACAGTGTTGGCCTCCCTTCCTTATACAGATTTGAACAAAAGCACACAGTTTTATCCAGTATTTTATTATCTTACTATACCCCATTCTGTCTGCCAATGCAGTAATCTTGAGAACAATCATTATTGAAAGTGTTTACTGTATAGCATGCACTTTCTGGACATTATATCATCTGGGGTGTGGAACAATCCTGAAAGGTGATCCTTACTGTGCTCATTTACAGATGAAAAAGTTGAAGTTTAAAGTGCTTGACTTATGCTCAGATTCAAATTCATACCCCACTGCAGTGGCAGAGCTAGATTAAGCCAGGTGTCCTGATTCCATAGCTGAAGTTCTTACGCCTCTGCCCTGCTCTCCCACAAAGCTAGAATTTATTGTTTCCTGATGAGAAACAAAGGAATAGAAACTCTGTGCTCTGATGGTGATAGAGACACAGAAGTTTAAACACTATGTGAGGAGTTTGGCCTATTCTCAAATTCCTACCATTCAGCTCTCCCAAGGTTTTCCACTAGAGCATTTTAGGGATTAAGTTTTTCAATTTCCCTCCAAACTCTTAATGTCCTTGGAAAGGTGTATATGTTAATTTAAAATATGTTTGTCAAACCTTTGTCTACCTGATTTTCTATGGAAATTGAGTGACAATAAGAGAGCATTTGAAATTTGTTGACCAGAGGACATGCCATGACATGATAAAGCCTATATATACATCATATATATGTATGTATGTATATATATATATATATGTTTGTATGTATGTGTGTGTGCATATATATATATATATATATACATATATATATATATATAAAGGACCCTAGAATACTTTAAAAAGATGTGTATCCCCCCTTCTGAGTTGAATGTTGTCATATGGACACATTATGAGAATTTACTGAACCAGATATTACAAATTTTCAGGCATTAACCTCAAATTCAAAGAGCAACAGTACCTTCCAACAGAAGTTTGGATTTGAAGTTCTAAAGTGAGGACAGCTTCATTGAGAGTAGATGGGAGTCACTTGTCAAGAGTGCCTAGTCTGTTGTTTATGATTTTTAGCAAGATATGCCAGTTTGCAACACATCTTAAGAGGCTTTGTATAGAAACAGCCACATGGTGATGAACTGGAGTGGTATTATTGCATTTTACTATTAAATTATACTTTACAGTGTATCTGTAGGGTTGCCTCTAATCCAACAATATAACATTTGCTAAGCAAAAGTACTTTAATGTCTTTCCTAGGCAAGTAAATGGCAAAGCAAGTGTACATTATACTCAACAGGGAAATTCAAGCACATTTTGCTGCTGCTGACGAAAAGATTAAATAAAGAAAATCCAATTTAATATATCAATGTTCCAGCTCTAACCTGTAGTGAAAACAGAATTCTGAAATCAGAAATTCATCACTGTCTCAAGGAATATGGACTTGCACAATTTAAGACAGTCAAAATATCATGTCCCTTTTCATTTTTTAAAAAAATTATAAGCACCAAATTATTTATCAGACAAGTGCAATCTCACCCACAGACAACAGATGTGAAAAGAAAAATGCTCTCTGCTCTTAAGGACAGGAATATCATTTGAGTACTTACTAGGTACAAGATACAAGAATAAGTACTCAACAGACATTATCTAATTAAAACCTCTCAACAGCCTTATACACAATGTAATTTTGTTAGGATTTTACAGAGGGCAACAGTAGAGTCAGAGAGTTTCAATATATAATACAATGTTGCATACCTAGTAAATTGCAGAGCCAAGATTCAAACCTCTGTGCCCACACTTTCAAGGCGAAATCAATGCCCTTACCTAGATGCTGTACTTACTTGTGACATAACTTTTATTCACCCTGCCCATGACTTTTTATATAATAATTATGTTAGTGATTAATAATATTCTAAAGAAAATTTTAAAGTTATTCTCTTCTGTGGTTTAAAATAAAGTTGCAGGACCCAAAATGTGGTACTCTTAACTTAGGAAATTCCCTGTTGTTTTACTATTATTATTAAACAAATGTTTCAATGACAATAAGACAAGCACAGCAGCAGAGGTAAAGAAAGAAATATAACTTGCTTCCATTTTACCTCTTAAGGTCATTAGTAACACTACAATATGTTCTTATATAAATACATAAATGTATATGTATACATACACATATATTTTAAAAGAGGTTAATAACTAGACTAATCAATATATTTTAATAATTATAGTTGAAAAAGCTGCATATTAGAAAGAAATATCTAAAATATATATTATCTTTCAATTACTAAAATAATCATTTTATGTTCAGTTCTTCTATTAAAGTATAACACCTGTTAACTTAGAAGTGATTTGGAAATGAACTTGCTCATCTCTAGCTTGATATTAATTTCACATAATATTTAGCTGTCCTAGATAATGTAAGGTCATATTAAATTAGATGAATAATTTATTTTCTGGAACATGAATGCAATGCAACTTACCAAAAACAAAACAAAACAACAACAACAAAAAAAAAACCCAACTTATCTAAACAATCTCTTTGATAAGACTGCTAATCATTTCTTTAATACCTTAGCATCTCTTTCTCACTTCGTAGGAAATCAAATACAATCAGTGTGTGGTAAGTGCTAATTAAGACAGTAGCAATAGAACTCATATGAATGACATTACAATTTTCCCCACAGGCTATATAACATTTATGGCTGAACATTCAAGCATTCATCTTACCTAAGCCTTGTAGAAGACTCCATAAATGTATTTTTCACCAATTTCTTACACAAAGCTAGAAACTCAGGCTTAGGTCAGGAGGTTGATTTCTCCTACACAAGAAACAGTATGATTTTTTCACACCCTTGCCAGAGGCAATTATGGCTGCATTTAATTCCTGAATATACAGTTCTTTGAACTCTCATTCACAATCTCAGAGGGGAAAAATAATGTGCTTTGTGTCAAAATACAGTATCTATTTTCTCTTTCTAAGACTTTATTTTTTATAGCAGTTTTAGGTTCACAGCAAAATTGAGCGGAAGGTACAGAGATTTCCCACATACCGCCTGCGCCACACATGCGTAACTTCCCTCTTATCAACCTCTCTCACCACAGTTGTGCATTTGTTAAAATTGATGAACCTACATTGACACATCATAATCACCCAAAGACCAGAGTTTATACTATGTTTCACCCTTAATATTATACATTGAATGGGTTTGGAGAAATGTATAATGACATGTATTCATCATTATGGTATCATACAAAGTATTTTTACTGCCCTAAAAATCCTCTGTGCGCTACTCTTTATCCCTCCTCCACCCACCAACACCAACCTCTGGCAACCACTGCTTTTTTTTTTTTTTTACTGTCTCCATAGTTTTCCTTTTCTGGAACGTTAAATGGTTAAGATCATACAATATGTAATCTTTAAATATTGAGTTCTTTCACTTAGTAATAAGCAGTCAATTTCTTTCAGGTCTTTTCATGCCTTGATAGCTTATTTCTTTTTAGTGCTGAGTAATATTCCACAGATTATTTATCCATTCACTTACTGAAGAACATCTTGGTGGCTTGCAAGTTTTGTCAATTAAGAATAAAACTTCTATAGACATCTGTGTGCAGTTTTTGGTGTGGACATAAGTTTTCAACTTTAGGTAAATAATAAGGAGTGTAATTGTTGGATCATATTGTAAGAGTATGTTTGGTTTTGTAGGAAACCATTTTCCAAAGTGGTGGTACTATTTTGCATTTCCACCAGCCATGAATGAGAGTTCTCCTATATGTAACTAGTTGTCTCTTGCTGTGTTTAAGATTCTCTCTATATCCTTAACTTTTGACACTTTAATTATGTGTCTTAGTGTGAGTTTCTTTGGCTTTACCTTGTTTGGGACTCTCTGTGCTTCCTGGACTTGGATGTCTGTTTTCTTCACCAAGTTAGGAAAGTTTTCAGCCATTATTTCGTCAAATAGGTTTTCTGTCCCACTCTCTCTTTTCTTGTGCTGGGACCCAATAATGCAAATATGAATATGCTCGATGTTGTCCCAGAGTTTCCTTAAACTATCCTCATTTCTTTTATTTCTTTTTTGTTTTTGCTGATTAGGTGATTTCCACAGTTCACTGATGCTTTCTTCTGCATCATCTAATCTGCTGTTGGTTCCCTCCTGTGTATTTGTCACTTACATTATTGTATTCTTTAGCTCTGGAGGACTCTTTTTTTATATTACCTATCTCTTTGTTGAAGTTCTCACTGTGTTCCTCCATTCTTCTGACTTCATTGAGTATCTTTATGACCATTACCGTAGCTGGAAGGTAGCTCATCTCTGCTTTGTTTAGTACTTTTTCTGAAGTTCTGTCTCATTCTTTTGTTTAAAACCTATTTCTTTGTCTCCTCATTTTGCCTAACTCTCTGTGTTTGCTTTGTGTATTAGGTGTATCATGTGTGTCTTCTGGTCTTAAAGGAGTGGTTTTGTGTAGAATGTGTCCTGTGTGGCCCAGTAGTGCGGTCTGCCCTTTTCACCAGAGCCAGGTGTTCCAAGAGTGTCCCCTGTGTGAGCTGTGTGTCTCCTCCAGTTTTTTTTTTTGTGTGTGTGGTATGCGGGCCTCTCACTGTTGCGGCCTCTCCTGTTGCGGGGCACAGCCTCCGGATAAGCAGGCTCAGCGGCCATGGCTCACGAGCCTAGCCACTCCAGGTCACGTGGGATCTTCCCGGACCGGGGCACGAACCTGTGTCCCCTGCATCAGCAGGTGGATTCTCAACCACTGCACCACCAGGGAAGCCCTCTCCTCCAGTTTTGACTGGGCTGGGTTTGCTGCAAGATTGCTAGTAAAGCTGACCCTGGTACAGCTGGCTGTATGGCTCAGTTTTAATTGTTGCACGCACTCTGGTGTGTGAGGCCAGCCCCTGGGGGGGGGGGGGCGGAACTCTCTTTGGGGGAATGCGAGTCTGGCTGAAGGCATCCACTGGGTCTGGCAGGGAATCACTTTAGAGGGGCCCCAGTGCTGGCTAAGGATTTCTGCCAGGACTGGTGGAGTGAGGAGCTGCTTTGGAGGGTCTCTGGTGCCAACCAAGGGCATCCACTGGGAGTGGTGGGGCAGGGGGCCACGTTCTAAGGGCTCTGGTGCCAACTGAGGGGACCCACCAGGTATGGTGGGGCTGGGGGCTGCTTTAGGGGTTCAGCTGCTGACTGAGGGCCGTCACCAGGTCTGGCAGAGAGGGCAGCTGCTTAGGAGTGAGTGTCGGGTCTGCAGGTGAACCCAGGGTGAGGCAAGCAGTGCTAATAAGTTAGATATGAAGAGTCAGAAATGGTACCTGCTAGTGCTGGGCTAGCTAGGTAGAGGGTGAGCCACAAACAAACAGAAAGCTAACACCCACTAGCTCCTCCGTACCTAGAGCAAGTTGCAACAGTTCTCTGCCTCTCAGGCACACACTCTAAATTTAACCAGCGAATCTCTCTACTGGGACTGGGAGCAAGTGAGTTTTTGTGCACACCTTCTCAGAGCAAAGTCTCAGTAATGTAGAGCCCTCCAGCACTCCCAGACATAAGTCCCACTGGTTTTCAAAGCCAGATGTTAATGGGACCTCATCTTACCGATGCAGTTCCCCTGGGCTGGGGAGCCTGATGTGGGGTTCATAGCCCTCACTCCTCAGGGGAAACCTCCGAGGCTGTGATATCCTTCCTGCCTCTGGATTGCTGCTCCAGGAGTGTGGGTCCTGGCCAGATTGCATCTGTGTCCCTCCTGCCCAACTCAGTGTGGTTTCTCCTTTTTATCTTTAGTTGTAGAAAATCTTTTCTGCTTGTCCTTAGGCTATTCTCAGAGATAGTTTCTCTATAGGAGTTTCTCTGTAGGTAGTTGTAACTTTGGTGTGTCCATGGGAGGAGGTGAGTCCAGAATCTTCCTACTCTGCCATTTCTCCCACCTCGTTCTGAGATTTCTTCTTTGTCCTGTATGTTATTTAGTCATGCATTTTTTAATCTCCATGTATGTTGGTATTTTCCAGTTATTTTCTATTATTGATTTCTAGGTTAACCCCACTGTGGTCTGAGAGAAGACACTAAGATTTCTAAGCTTTTGAATTTATTAAGATGTGTTTTATGGCCCAGGATGTGTTCTATCTTGGTGAATATCCCATGTGAGCTTGAGAAGAATGATTATTCTTCTGTTGTTGGATGAAGTAGTGCTCGTGGTTGAGCTCAGTCATGTCCTTACTGATTTTCTGCCTGCTGGATCTGTCCATTTATGATAAAGGGGTTTGAAGCCTTCAACTGTGATGGTTGATTCATCTATTTCTTTAGTATCTATTTGTTAAAATAATCTTCCTTTGACTACTATACTTTCTATTCACAAATAAATATTTGTATAATGGTATATAATGGTCTTTCAGTTGACACGTCTAACTCCAAATATATATGTGATAGGTTAGTATTCTAAGGTTTTATTTTGTTTTAATATTTTAGTTTTTTTATATTAAAATTTAAGATTTTAAAAAATTAAAAGTACTTATGCAGTTTTAAAGTTTCCTTTGCATTTCACAAACATAGCAAAAGATAAAGTCTTACTTATTTTCATTTTGCATACTTGTCATCTTTGATGTCACCAAATCCACTTATGGATAAGAAATGTGAAGAAAATTTTATACCAAGACAATTCTTTGGCTCATTTCACTCCACTTGGCACGAACCACTAGTTTCTGTCACTTATTTGCATATGTCTTTAAAAAATAACTGAAAATGTTTCCTTCTTTTTCTTCACCTGTATCTTAAATTAGCAGGTGGCTTCTCCTCTCATAAAGTTCCTTGTATTTATTCTTATTTAATACTTATTACTATTTGTTTATATTCAAATAAGTTCCATATATTTAATGTTAAGAAAACTTTTACACCATCAGCAAATCCCTCAAAACCCACAAATACTGAATGTCTAAAGCAGCATATGGTTTTACCAAGTTTTCTTTTTTTTCCCATCCCAAAGGTTTGGTAGTCTCCCAATCTCTTATTTAAATTCTCTCTTGGTTTTACACTTTGTTGATGTAATACCTAGCGTTTCTGCCACTCAATTTGCTATACAAAGGAATTGCCAAGTGAGTCTGTGGTTAAGGTCATTCCTTATGAAATGTGAGCAAAAGACATGCTTCTCTGCCTCCTTACAGAGAAAGTGCCCTAAAGAGATTATAGTCACAGCACAATGGTTTTCAATAGTGAAACCAAAGACCATATTCATGGCTAAGAAATGAGTAAGTTCATTTTAAGTTACTTTATTTGCTTGTTTTCTTGTTCTTTATCAGTATTAAAAGTTAAACATCCTCACACTATCTGCATGAAATATAAGCAAAGATGGGTCAGAGAAGGGGATGTAGTGATGGAAGAAGAATGAGAGAGAGAAGGAGAGAGAGAGAGAGGAATTAGAAGATACTCCAATTGTCTTTGAAGGTAAAGAAGTAGTCATGAGCCAAGGCATACAGGATTCCCTTAAGAGCTAGAAAAGTCAAGGAAACATATTCCTCCCAGAGCTCCACAGGGCCACAGTCCAATGACACCTTGGTTTTAGACCTTCTGGCTTCTAGATCCACAAAATAATACATTTGTGTTGTTTGAATCCACTGAATTTGTGGCAATTTATTACAACTACCATAGGAAATGGACACAATTAGCCATACATGGAAAGTAGCTTGGATGTACACATTCACACACACATGCACACACATAGAATCTGTTAGTCTAGCACTCTTACATCACTGAATAATGCTAGTCACCAATTGTTTTGTAGGAAATAGCTAGAAGTACACACTATATATTTTTGGACATTGTTCTAAGGATTGAAGAACTTAATGTGGGTTTGGTTGATGAAAGTTATATACAGTAAAATGAAAAACTCTTCCATTTGCATCCACAAAGTGTTCTGTTCTGTTTACTTTCATGAAGTAACTAGTTTGGAAAACCAATACTGTTATTGAGCAATATCAATAACCTGTAGTGTGTGTGCAATTTCCGGGCAGTGAACCAAGTTCCTCATTTCCTAAGCACACATTGGACTTGAAGGTCTACAAAGCTAGAGTCCATGCTTGATTATTCTCTCCACCCCTAAAACCTAGCGCAGATTGTAGCACTGTGTAAGTCTCATTCAAAGTTTGTAGTGCTCCTTTGAAAAAGGTAATAAAAACTAAGTAAACAGTGTCTCATATAATTTTTGGTTCAGTCATTCTGAGTGTGATATATGTTTTCTGACATGTGTATGCCTATATGAATGTGTGAATGTATATGTGTGTCCACTCCATCAGCAGAGGGTGTTTGTATTTTTTTCTTCTGCAGTAGTAAAAGAGGATTTGTATTTTTTTCTTCTGCAGTAGTAAAAGAGGATTCCTTGCTTTATGCCAATATTTCATATTTATTTGGAGTCTGACTGGAAGTTTGAGTGAAGCCTCTGTTCGTGATCTAGAAAGAAAAAATAAAGCATCTGTAGATGCTCACACAACATCCAGAACAATGGAGTGATATCAGTGCTTATTATAAATTAAATGAGATAATATGACAATGATGCTGACAATGATACAATAAAATTATTCTGTTGCTTTTTTCTAAAATGTCTATGGGCAAAAGTCAAAACCTAAATGTGCATTTACAAGTGTAAAAAAATCTCGTGAATTAAGAAAGGATTGATTAAAGCCATTAACATTCAGCTGATATATATTCTAATCCATGCTAAACCGATAAACACAAATGCCTGGGTTATTAAAGACACATGGTGGTAAACTCTGTATGATTACTGTCTGGTAATCTAGCTGTCCAAAGAGCTCTAAAATGGAATTTAACAAATGAGATTAACATTCTCATCTGAAAGCTAAATGTCTCATTGCAAACCACAACAGCCAAGGAAACCTCAAGGTCTGCTAGAGCTGGGATTGAGAGGAGGGAGACTAAATCCAAAGAATTTACATCTTTAATGCATCACTTCTCCCCTACTAAGAATTGTCCAACTGCTGTTTCATTTTCGCCATTAAAATCCCAGTTCTGGTCACTCTATTCTGCCTTCAGCAATAAGCCAGTAATTAATCAAACCCCAAGGAATAGTTTAAGGAAGTCCCTTTATAAACCTGTGTCTGTAGTATAATTATAGGTCTTCTCTGTCCTGCCATTTTTCTGCAGTCCTGTGTACTCACATATGTGCAGGGACAGTAACTGCTCTCAGGAAGAAGCTGGAACAGGTTTCTGAAAGGATTCCAAGATATTCTGCCCTCCCAGACCTCTTCTAGCTCTATGGCCCTTCTTGAAATTCTGTTTTGTTCCCCTATATTCTTTCTTCCTATCTTTTTGAGTACAGAATGATAACACATTCTCTAAATGTCATAACCTCTTCTGGACTACAAAATTCTAGAGCAAAAATTCAAAGGAAAGAAAGAATTGGTGCTGCCGTTGCTATTTTTTGTTTGCATTTAAATCAGTTTTACAGTAAGATATTATCCAAATAGCTTGAATACAAATCTATAAGCCATTAAAAATAGTGAAAATTGGAATAAAGCATATTTTCAAAAAGATAGAATTGAAGTACAACACAAATAAGAGAGAATAAAGTGGTAACCAAGCATAAAAAATTCTATTTTGTCATTGTAATCTGGATTGACAATATTTTTAAACTGGCACATGTGGCGGGGGGGACAAACAATAACTTATTTAATCTGAACGCTGAAATGTGGGTTTGGTTGATGAAAGTTATCTACAGACCTGCAAGTCCAAGACCGTAAGAATGAATTGACCAATAAGGCAGGAAGTAGGCAGGTGGCTCTGATCACATCAGCCCCCCCCCCACCTCCTGCTCACACATGTATGTGTCAGTGGGTTTTTAGTCTTTCCTTATTTATTCATCTAATTAGCCTACCTAAGCAGAATAGCCAAAGCACATTTTATGCAGTAATCCCTAGAGAGCTAAAACAAAAATCTTTTGCTACAATTGATATTTATGTGTTAAAATGGCTACCCAGCATATTTAGAGGAAAAGATATTTTTAAAAATTCAATTAAAAATGGTTTCATCTTGGAGAGCAGGACTTATTTCTTAACACAGTTGTATATGCATGTATGTGTGATATCTAATTCACATATATTCAATACTTTTAAAAGTTCTATAAGAAGTTAAATGCTAGGCATATTCTCAGCCCTCATCCCTCACTATTCTACTCTACAAGCTTATGTCCCAATATCAGTGAGAACATCCTGCCACTGTGAAGATGAATCTAATGTTTAAATAACCTATTTTTCATAAAATGTGGCTTCTACACACCACCCAACTACTTCCTTTGATGCTTAGTGAATGAACAGTGACCAATTCTCTAGCAGGACTTTCAAGAGAATTGTCCAGAGGGCAAGGTAGCTCCTAGAATAGCTCAGGTGGGTCACCCTTTCTCCCCCGAGACTCAGTGGACCCAACTGACAAGGCTCCTGCACAAACGCCCTTCCTAGAGTTGCTCGTGAGTCCCCATGTTCCCACAGAGCCACTTACGATAATTTCTGGAACTACTAACAACAAGTGGGAAGGAGCCAGTGCCTCAAAGTTGGGGGTGAACTGGACTGGCTGGGCTGAAGCAACTGCCCATTCCACGGTGCAGTCTAAGTTTGAACAATTGTTGACAAAACCCTTCTGATGCTGCCGAGCAAAGGGTGAGATAGTGGTTAAGGGAGATTTCTCCAGGACACCTTGCTCACTTTTCTCTGTAGCTCTTCAGTTTTTCAATCTTTCACTCCATTTGTCAGAAAAAAATGTTCTGTGGATGTAACATAATGAACTTTGCTCTAGCCCTTATGTATTTCTCAAATGCCTGCTTAAAGGCCAGACAAAAAAGATGCATGAAGCTGACTGTTGACTGTATCCCAGCACAATCGGCTGAAGAGTAAACATCATGTCTATGGTAGGATTTCTCCAGGACGGCTGCAAAAGCCATACACAACCTGCCGTAGATGATTTATGTGTCAGGTGAAGATGTTGGGACAGTAGGCACAGGGAATCAAGAGTGCCTTCGCGGCCATGTGTGGAATCACTGCTCCTCCCAGATCAGCTGGAGAATTAATTCTGGCTTTATTTATTGGGAAAAGGGTCAATGTCAAAGTCTAAGCGGCCTCAAGATGCATGGGCCAGGGCAAGTGGCAAATGTCTTAATGGACTAAATTGGTATTTTGGTAGAACAATGGAAACTGAATGATTCAGAAAGAAGCAGTACAAAAAGGGAAAACACAGAGGCTTAGAAGAGAGGTCTTGTAGAAGTTCTTGGCCTGAAGAACTGTGTGGAAACTCAGAGCTCAGCTCCAGAAGAGGTCTTAGTGACTTGCCCTCCTGATCTCAGATGTGTGTTTTCTGAGAAAAGGACATCTGGATATATCAGTTCCAACAACTCTGGAAAGGTAAGAGTGTGTTAAAAAAAAAAAAAAAAAAAAAAAAAGATAAGAGTGAAAAGAAGGATGAAGAATCCAGTCAGATCCAGTCAGAGGCAACAGAGGTGTCGCAAGTAAAACAATAATTCTCATCTGTAAAGGAGGAAAATAATGACCACCTCACTGAGATATTCTGAGAATTGGATGACATGACGTCCATAAGCACTTGCCGTAAAGTTTAGAACACACTTAGGAATAATAAATTAACTTGAGGTGATGTATATGCTCCATGATATTGACAAGTTATATAAAGTAATTAGGTACTGAGACAAAAGTTAAAGGTTCAAAGAAAATTATAGTTCCTCTTATGAGCTCAGCCTAATAGGATCATCCCCACATTCATTAACATGATGGAGGAAGAGGCTAATAAAAATTAAGTTTTCCTGGAACAATAACAGACCCTGGTAGTTAAGGACTTATTTCTCAGAATCTATTCACAGTGTATTATTTTATTTTGTTGATTTCAAAAAAAAAGTCATAATTTTGCAATAAGGCACTTTACTAATTAAAATATCATAACTGTCATGGATAAATTTAGTGAAAGAGAATATACTAAAGTAATGTTTCTAAAATTTGGCTACATATTACTATCACCTGAGGAACTCTGAAAAATATCAATGTCCAAGCCTCACCCCAAATCAATCAAATCAAAATGTTTGGGGTGGGACCCAGATAGTAGGAGTTTTAAAAGCTCCGCAGGAGATTCCAACATAGATCTTAAGTTGAGAACCTCTATACTAAGGTGAGAAAAGAGAAAACATTTTCACTAAATGCTATATAGGCTGTGGAAAATATTAGAAATCAATGAGAAATGAAAGTAATTTCCAAAAAAGTAACTTGATTTTGATTTTCAAACTTTAGATGGCTCTGAAAACAGTCGGACAAGCCTTAGAAAAGCTCTGATAAATGGAAACCATCACTGTCACGTGATAATATGGATAATCTGTAAGCATCTATGCTGGACCTATTGTAGTGGTAAAATGCAAGGCTGAAATGTAATTAAAGTTATCTACAAAACGCAAGTATGACTCTAATTCGGTAATTTATAGTTTCATTTCTGTCTGAAATTCAAATCTGCCTAAATGTTCATAATGGCAATCTTTCCCTTTCACTTAAATCAGGGTTTCTCAACTCCAACACTATGGGCATCTGGGGCTGGATAACTTTTCCTAGTTGGGAGCTGTACTGTTCATTGTAGCATCTTTGGCTTCCACCAATTAGATGTCAGCATCACCACCACCCCCAGTTCTGACAGCCAGAAATGTCTCCAGACATTACCTTATGTCCCCTGGAGACAGAATCATACCAGTTAAGAACCACTGTGTTAAATGGACTACCACACACATGCAACTTCAATCAATATTTGCCTTCATTGGTTCCATTTAAAAACATTTCCTGGACTCAAAATGAGAAATAGGGAAACAAAGACTGATTTTAATTTAAACATTGTTTGCCTCAAGAAAAAAAAATTATACAGAAATTTTAAGAAAATGTTAGAATCGAGGGCGGAGTCAAGGTGGCATACTAGGAGGATGTGGAATTCGCGTCTCATCACAACTAGGGCACCTACCTAGGCACTGGAGGAGGACCATGGACACCTAAGGGGATGGGAGGAACCCCCAGGGACTGGGTAGGATGGGGGATGTGAGGGGGAGTGAAGGGGGAAGAGAAGTAGAGGTGGGACAGGACTAGCGCCCCTGAGGGGTGGCTGGGGGAGAGGAAGGGATCCCATGCCTGAAGCGGGAAATTGGGGGACCATTGGGAGGGCAGAGGAGCAAAAGGGATAGTGGCCAGTTTTCCCCTGCTCACTTGGGCCCCAGGGAACCTGCTGAGATCCCAGCCCTGATCCTCTGCCCACTGAGGCCCCCCTCCAGCCATGCGGGTCCTGAGGGAAGGGGAGGGAGGGAAGGGAGAGCAAAAGTAAAGGCTGGACCTCCAGGACCAGCACCCCTGAGGAGTGGGTGGGGGAGGGGAGGAGTTCCTACACCCAGCGAGACACACCCACAGTTAGGGGTCCAGCGAGGATGAGGGAGACCCTAGGGGAGATGGTGGGGGGAGGGGTGTGAAGGAACGGAAGGGAATGGGGCCAATGCTTTCCCTGTCCACTTAGGCACCGGAGAGCCTGTTGGGCTCCTGGGCCTAACTCTCTGCCCTCCGAGCCTCCCTCCTGATGCGCAGAGCCCAAGCTCCACCCCTACACCCCCACCCAGGACCCCACCTCTACACTCGGAGACCCCCTATGAGACCCCTCCAAACGGGCTGGGCCTAAACCCCACCCACACACTCTCACCAGGTTCCTACCTCCAAACTCTGGAACTCCACACTCCAGAGGCCCTCCTTTCCACGTGCTGCCTCTCCCTTTCTGCAGGAGTCCCAAGCAGAGGCACCGCCCCACGCTTGAACATCAACCCCCCAACCACCTAGGTCCCCCCCACCCTAAACCCTGCCCTTGCCTAAGTTACACCGGTCCCTAAACTCTGCCCCCATAGCCAAGGCTTTTTTCTTTTTTTCCTCTTTTAGATTGGGTGCTGTTTTACCTTGTTAATTCATTGTTCTTGATTCTTTTATAATTTTTCCTAATAAATCTTTTATTTTTCTAATTTTATTTTATTCTTTATACTTTGTTATTGTTCTCTCTTTGGCTTGTTCCCCCCACCCCCCCCCCTTTTTTTTCTTCTTTTTTCTGTTGTGGTTTTATTTTACCAAGTTGCAGTGGTTTCAATTATAGTTTTATTTTTCCTAATATAATTTTTATCTTTCTAATTCTATTTTGTCTTTTATTCTTTGATATTGTACCACTTTCTTTTTTCTTTCTTTCTTCCTTTTTTTTTTTTTTTTTTGCTGTGCCATGAAGCTTGCAGGATCTTGGTTCCTAGGCTGGAGGTCAGGCCTGAGCTCCTGTGGTGGGAGCTCTGAGTCCAAACCACTGGACTAACAGAGAAACTCAGACCCCAGGGAATGAATCAGAGTGAGGCCTCCCGGAGGTCCTCATCTCAGCACTAAGACCCAGCTCTATCCTACTGCCTGAAAACTCCAGTACTGGGTGTCTCAGGACAAACAACCTGTAACACAGGAATACAGCACCACCCATCAAATATATATATATATGTTACAGACAAAGGAGCAAGGTAAAAAACTACAAGACCAAATAAATGAAGCCAAAATAGGGAACCTACCTGAAAAAGAATTCAGAGTAATGATAGTAAAGATGATCCAAAATCTCGAAAACAGAATGGAGAAAATACAAGAATCATTTAACAAGGATCTAGAAGAACTGAAGAGCAAGCAAACAATGATGAACAACACAATTGCTGACATTAAAAGTACTCTAAAATGAATCAATAACAGAATAACTGAGGAAGAAGAATGGATAAGTGACCTAGAAGATAAAATGGTGGAAATAACTGCCAGGGAGCAGAATAAGGAAAAATGAATAAAAAGAATTGAGGACAGTCTCACAGACCTCTGGGACAACATTAAAATCACCAACATTTGAAATATAGGGTTCTCAGAAGACGAAGAGAAAAAGAAAGAAACAGAGAAAACATTTGAAGAGATTATAGTTGAAATATTTCCTAACATGGGAAAGGAAATAGTCAAGTCCAGGAAGCACAGAGAACACCATACAGTATAAACCCAAAGAGAAACACACCAAGGTACATATTAATCAAACTATCAAAAATTAAATACGAAGAAAAAACATTAAAAGCATCAAGGGAAAAGCAACAAATAACATAAAAGGGAATCCCCATAATGTCAACAACTGATTTTTCAGCAGAAACTCTGCAAGCCAGAAGGCTGTGGCAGGACATATTTAAAGGGATGAAAGGGAAAAACCTACAACCAAGAGTACTCTACCCAGCAAGGATCTCTTTCAGATTTGATGGAAAAATTAAAACCTTTACAGGCAACAAAAGTTAAGAGAATTCAGCACCACCCAACCAGCTTTACAACAAATGCTAAAGGAACTTCTCTAGACAGGAAACACAAGAGAAGGAAGGGACCTACAGTAACAAACCCCAAACAATTAAGAAAATGGTAATAGGAACATACATATCAATAATTACCTTAAATGTAAATGAATTAAATGCTCCAACCAAAAGACATAGACTGGCTGAATGGACACAAAAACAAGACCCATACACATGCTGTCTACAAGAGACCCACTTGAGACCGAGGTACACATACAGACTGAAAATGAGGGGATGGAAAAAGCTATTGCATGCAAATGGAAATCAAATGAAAGTTGGAATAGCAATTCTCATATCAGACAAAATAGACTTTAAAATAAAGACTATTACAGGAGACAAAGGACACTACAGAATGATCAAGGGATCAATCCAAGAAAAAGATATAACAATTGTAAATATTTATGTACCCAACATAGGAGCACCTCAGTGCATAAGGCAATTGCTAACAGCCATAAAAGGGGAAATCGACAGTAACACAATTATAGTGAGGAAATTTAACACCCCACTTTCACCAATGGACAGATCATCCAAAATAAAAATAGATAAGGAAAAACATGCTTTAAATGATGCATTAAACAAAATGGACTTAATTGATATTTATAGGACATTCCATCAAAAAACAGAATAATACACTTTCTTCTCAGGTGCTAATGGAACATTCTCCAGATTGACCATATCTTGGGTCACAATTCAAGACTTGGTAAATTTAAGAAAATTGAAACTGTATCAAGTATCTTTTCTGACCACAATGCTGTAAGACTAGATATCAATTACAGAAAAAAAAAAAAAAAAAAACTGTAAAAAATGCAAACACAAGGAGGCTAAACAATACGCTACTAAATAACCAAGAGATCACTGAAGAAATCAAAGAGGAAATTTAAAAATACCTATAAACAAATGACAATGACCCAAAACCTATGGGATGCAGCAAAGGCAATTCTAAGAGGGAGGTTTGTAGCAATAAAATCCTACCTCAAGAAACAAGAAATATCCCAAATAAACAACTTAACCTTACACCTAAAGCAATTAGAGAAAGAAAAACAAGCAAACAAACAAAAAACATAGTTAGCAGAGGGAAAGAAATCATAAAGATCATATCAGAAATAGATTAAAAAGAAATGAAGAATATAGTAGCAAAGATCAATAAAACCAAAAGCTGGTTCTTTGAGAAGATAAAAAAAAATTGATAAACCATTAGCCAGACTCATCAAGAAAAAATGGGAGAAGACTCAAATCAACAAAATTAGAAATGAAAAAGAAGAAACAACTGACACTGCAGAAATACAAAGGATCATGAGAGATTACTACAAGCAACTAAATGCCAATAAAATGGACAACCTGGAAGAAATGGACAAATTCGTAGAAAAGCAAAACCTTCTGAGACTGAACCAGGAAGAAATAGAAAATATAAACAGACAAATCACAAGCACTGAAATTGAGACTGTGATTTAAAATCTTCCAGCAAACAAAAGCCCAGGACCAGATGGCTTCAAAGGCGAATTCTATCAAACATTTAGAGAAGGGCTAACACCTATACTTCTCAAACTCTTCCAAAATATAGCAGAGGGAGGAATTATCCCAAACTCATTCTACGAGGCCACCATCACCCTGATACCAAAATCAGACAAAGATGTCACAAAGAAACAAAACTACAGGCCAGTATCACTAATGATCAGAGATGCAAAAATCCTCAACAAATTACTAGGAAACAGAATCCAACAGCACATTAAAGGTATCATACACTATGATCAAGTGCGGTTTATCCCTGGAATGCAAGGATTCTTCAATACATGCAAATCAATCAATGTGATAAACCATATTAACAAATTGAAGGAGAAAAACCATTTGATCATTTCAATAGATGCAGAAAAAGCTTTTGACAAAATTCAACACCCATTTATGATAAAAACTCTAGAAAGTAGGCATAGAGGGAACCTACCTCAACATAATAAAGGCCACATATGACAAACCCCCTACCAACACCATTCTCAATGGTGAAAAACTGAAACTATTTCCTCTAATATCAGAAACAAGACAAGGTTATCCACTCTCACCAGTATTATTCAACATAGTTTTGGAAGTTTTAACCACAGCAATCAGAGAAGAAAAAGAGATAAAAGAATCCAAAAGATCTGTATGCAGAAAACTATAGGGCACTAATTAAAGAAATTAAAGATGATACAAACAGATGGGGAGATATACCATGCTCTTGGATTGGAAGAATCAACATTGTGAAAATGACTATACTACCCAAAGCAATCTGCAGATTCAGTGCAATACCTATCAAACTACCAATGGTATTTTTCACAGAACTAGAACAAAAAATTGCACAATTTGTATGGAAACACAGAAGACCCCAAATAGCCAAAGCAATCTTGAGAAAGAAAAACGGACCTCGAGCAATCAGGCTCCCAGATTTCAGCCTATACTACAAAGCTACAGTAATCAAGACAGTATGGTACTGGCACAAAACAGAAATATAGATCAATGGAACAGGATAGAAAGCCCAGAGATAAACCCACGGACATATGGTCACCTTATTTTTGATAAAGGAGACAAGAAAATACAATGGAGAAAAGACAGTCTCTTCAATAAGTGGTGCTCGGAAAACTGGACAGCTACTTGTAAAAGAATGTAATTAGAATACTCCCTAACACCATACACAAAAATAAACTCAAAATGGATTAAAAACCTAAATGTAAGGCCAGACACTATAAAACTCTTAGAGGAAAACAAAGGCAGAACACTCTATGACATAAATCACAGCAAGATCCTTTTTGGCCCACCTCCTAGAGAAATGGAAATAAAAACAAAAATAAACAAGTGGGACCTAATGAAACTTAAAAGTTTTTACACAGTAAAGGAAACCTTAAACAAAATGAAAAGCCAACCCTCAGAATGGGAGAAAATATTTGCAAATGAAGCAACTGACAAAGGATTAATCTCCAAAATATACAAGTAGCTTATGCAGCTCAATATCAAAAAAACTACCCAATCCAAAAATGGGCAGAAGACCTAAGTAGACACTTCTCCAAAGAAGATATACAGATTGCCAACAAACAGATGAAAAGATTCTCAACATCACAGATCATTAGAGAAATGCAAATCAAAACTACAATGTGGTATCACCTCATACCGGTCAGAATGGCCATGATCAAAAAATCTAGAAACAATAAATGCTGGAGAGGGTGTGGAGAAAAGGGAACCCTCTTGCACTGTTGGTGGGAATGTAAATGGATACAGCCACTATTGAGAACCGTATGGAGGTTCCTTTAAAAACTAAAATAGAACTACCATATGACCCAGCAATCCCACTACTGGGCAAATACCCTGAGAAAACCATAATTTCAAAAAAAGACATGTACCACAATGTTCATTGCAGCTCTATTTACAATAGTCAGGACATGGAAGCAACCTAAGTGTCCATCGACAGACGAATGGATAAAGAAGATATGACACATTTATACAATGGAATATTACTCAGCCATAAAAAGAAATGAAATTGAGTTATTTGCATTGAGGTGGATGGACCTAGAGTCTGTCGTACAGAGTGAAGTAAGTCAGAAAGAGAAAAATAAATACCGTATGCTAACACATGTATACAGAATCTAAAAAAATAAAATAAAATAGTTGTAATGAACCTATGGGCAGGGCAGGAGTAAAGACACAGATGTAGAGAATGGACTTGAGGACACAGGGAGGGGAAAGGGTAAGCTGGGATGACGTGAGAAAGTAGCATTGACATATATACACTACTAAATGTAAAATAGATAGCTAGTGGGAAACAGCTGCATGGCACAGGGAGATCAGCTTGGTGCTTTGCAACCACCTAGAGGGGTGGAATAATGAGAGTGGGAGGGAGACACAACAGGGAGGGGATATGGGGATATATGTATGCATATAGCTGATTCACTTTGTTACACAGCAGAAACTAACAACACTGTGAAGCAATTATACTCCAATAAAGATGTTAAAAAAAGAAAATGTTAGAACCAAGCTGTTCTATGGAATAAGACTGCAGACTACATAAAATGCTTGGCATTGAGTCTCTTTGAAAGAACCAGTTTGGGTTGCAGGAGAAAGAAAAATGTCTTGGTATGTGATCTAGGTCTGAATGGTTAGAGCAGAAACTAAAGGAGGCACTTCAGTCAGTTCAGGTAACCTCAGACCAGCCACATGGCTCTTCAATCCTATAGGTATTCAGATGCATATCTTACAATGCAGAAATATTATCATATTTCAATTCCATAATTATATCAAACTTTAGTTATATCTGCATGGATTATTGTACTCATGTCAATAAACACACAGTGAACATCTATTAAGTGCCAAGAACCGTATTGCTAGGAATGCCAACATGAATACAAAATATTTCTGAACTTGAAAGACTTCCCATTATCAGAGTAAGACCATAATTTAGTCTTAAAATCTCTACTGTTGTGTAATTTTAAAAGCATGATTAGGTTAAATCAAATTTAAATTATTAGGTAAAAATTATTTAAAAGACCTGAGAATTTAATCAATCTCCTGGAAACTAGATTTAATGATACTTATCTGGGAGAGGAGTTTGGGCTCTGAGGGAAGGGCTGGGCTTTCTGATCACCTATTTGCTGTATTCCAAATAGCAATTCATTTTGTTTCATGATAATATTGCGAAGTGAGGTGATTAATTATCTCTGTTTCATGGAGCAGAACACTGAGACAGAGACAATGAAGTAGCTGACTTAAGATCACTCAGGATTCCAACCTATTCTTTCTGAGTTAAAACCCGTGATTTTTTTTTTAAAGAGAGTTTTATTTGGAAGTAATTGCAAATATACAAAAGGTGGCCAAAAAAAAAAAAAAAAGCACATAGAATACCCATGTACCCTGTACCCAGACTCACCTCTTGTTAACAGTTTGCCCCATTTGCTTTGCCATGGTGCTTTCTCTCTCTCAGTTTATATAATAAACATATAAATATATATAAAGAGATATTAATAACATATAAGTATTAATGATAAATGTTATATGTATTATATTTATGTTATATATTATATATTTATATATTAAAATTAATATATATTATATATAATTTTTCCTGAACCATTTAAGAGTAAAATGCATACATAATAGCCATTTATTCTAAATTTCTCAGTATGTCTTTTCTAAGAATAAGGATATCCTCTTACAGTAACCACAGTACAGATATCTACTTCAGTAAATTATAGCATTAGTACAAAGCTTTATATAATTTTATAACCATATTCCAATATTTTCCATTGACCCAATAATATTCTTTATAGTAAAATTTCTACCTAGTTTAGAATCATGTATGCATTTAGTTGGCATGCCTATTTCTTCTCCTTTGATCTAGAACATTTCCACAACCTTCCTTTGTTTTTTGTGACATTGGCATTTTTGAAGAATATATCCTCTTCCCTCCCCTTTCTTAGAATGTTCCTCATTTGGGGTTTGTCTGAGGTTTCTTCATAATTAGACTCAGATACATTACCAGTTGCAATGCTGTAATAGTGAAAGGTATCCTTCCCAGGGCATTACATGGGAGGCACATGGGGACCTTTGGCTTTTTTGCCAATGCTAATTTTGTCAAAATTGTCAAAGGGTCATCCCATTTCTCCACTGTATAGTTACTGTTTTTCCTCTTGAATTACTGAACAATCCTTGGAAAAACACCTCACGACGATGCAAATATCCTACACCTCTTCAAAATTTCTCTCTAAATTTAGTGTACATTGATCCTTTCCTGACCCAACTCCAGCACTTCTCCATATCTGCCAGTTGGCCTTTGACTTTCTACAGTAAGGAAAGCCCTCCCTTCTCTCTCAGTTATTTATCTTTCTATTTACTATTGGCATAGTAATGCTTACTTTTTAGAAATGATCTACAATTCATTGCTGCAATTAATTATTTGGGGGCACAAATTGCTCTATATTTGGCCAGTGGGGGGATTTTTCAAGCTGGCCCAATGTCTTTCTTTGTGAGATGCTCCATGGCTTTTTTGAGCATATCTTAATTTTCTTGGCATAACAAGCTGTTCCAGCCTCATCTTGTACCCATCTTGCCCCAATCTAGAAGTCTTGTTTCCTTTTAGCGGGAGGTGTATGCTATTAGAGAGCAAGATGTGGGGTGGTGGGTATACTCATTGCTGCTGGGGTGTTGTTCCTTCTAGACCTGGATGCTATCTAGAGCTATATATATATATATATTCATACATCTAATTATACATATGTAACTATACACTAAATTAAGCACCTATATATATGTCACATAAACACATATATATATATACATATGCACACATTTTAGAAATCATTAGCCCATACCAATACCTTCAATTCCATGCAACCCCCCCCACAAGATTCTTTTTTACCTTCCCCTATTTCTTATTTAAATGCCCCTTCCCCCATAGTGAGAACTCTGACTCCCCAAAATATCAACATATTTATTTATTTGCTGAATCCTATAACACATTTTATAGTTTCAGAATTGCTATGCCCATACCATTTAAAAAAAAAAACACACACTATTGAAAAAGTGTTCAGGATTTGTTTGCAGTTTTTCCCACCAACACACCACTAAAGATTGAAATATATTCATAAACTATTTGGACTAGATTATTTTTCCTTTTCCTTTCAGTTTGCTTAAGATTTATTTGAAGTAAAGTTGTGTTTGCTTCATTTTTCGTTCAGTTTCAATTTATATATTTTTCCAAAAACAGAAAAATGAAAACTAATATAAAATTACTTTACTATAAATAACCTTTTGCAGTGTAAAGAAATATATTGTTTTTTATAAGACCATTGGGTCTCATCTGTTTACATATAACAAAAGAAAATGACCTCTCATATTGTAAATATATTTTTTGGTTTTAGAAATGAGAAGTGACTTTCATTCTTGCCATTGAATGTTTCAACTAAATGGATCAGGATGATATTTAACTGACTAAATATTCAATTAAACAGGGTCTTCTGAGGCCCCCTCTCTCTGAGTGGAAGTATTCTACACAAACTGCGCTTTTCAACCAGGACACATGGGGATTGTATGCTAACAGGCTGTGTCTCATTGGCCCCATAGGTTCTTCTGATTCAGAAACTACTAATATTAACAGGGCAAAATTAATTAAACTGATGGCACATGATAAGTGCCACTGTTGTGTTTCTGGGTCTTTCTGGGGTGTCAGATTATGTGGTATATTGTAATAAGTTGCAGATTTGGCATTTGAGAGTCTTGGATTAAATTTTTATCTCTAGGTCTTTAGGAAATGCTTATTTCCTAATCTATATAATTAGGGTTATTGTAAATATAAAATATGTGTCTTTCTCTTACATTCTTATAAGTGTGTATATATATATATATATCTATTAAACATTCATTGGTGCTATCTTCTTTCTTCTCATCATCATCTTTACAATAATCTTAATCTCTCTTGGCTAAATTTCTAGACCAAAACAAACAAACAAACAAACAAAAAACAATCACATGCTTTTAGGCCAAACCTTGTTAAACCTATCTCCATTTACAAATTATTACCTTTGTTGTATCCCAGACTTCTACAGTATGGACAGACCTTATATTAACACTGCAACATTTAATTTCTAGAAACCACATAATTAAGACTAAGGAAATCTCACCTAGTTTCCTCCTTGGGCCTTTCAAGTCCCATGATGATTAGTTGTGAGGACGTCATTTTTTTTTTTTTTCAGGGCCAGTTGCGGGAAGCATGTGGCCTATTCCCCAGATGCTGTCTAAGATTAATACAACACTTCTCAAAAATGGTGTTGTTTTCTCCCTGGCACTCACCTGATGAACCCTTACTTAGTCTGCTGATACTGGGGCAGACCTGACAGGCAGCGCAATCCCATCTCTTGGAGGTCACACACAAAGCAGGGTCACACCCAGTGGAGACCTCACATACAAAGCAGAAGCACCTAAACACCACCATCTCAGATTGAGCATCGCACATTCACGGCTGACCATCTGCAGATAACCCCGAGCTTAAATAACGAACAAACTCCAGTACAGTTAGTCCCTCAGCTACATCCGGAGACTTGGCTTTCCTAACACGGGACAGAGAGAGTTTGGGGTCTTTGGGGTTTAAAAGACCCACTCCACATCTACCCCATTCTTCCTCTTCAGGAGCCTTCCTGAACTCCATGTTAGATGAGGTTCTCTGCTTAGCAGTAAACCTTTTTTTTTTTTTTACTCAGTGTTCAATCTTTGGTTTCTCTAGTCTTTATTACACATCTATATACTAAAGGCTGCTCACTGTGAATACCATGATTCTTTTGGCATGAAGGTTTTTTCTCTGCCATGGGGCTAGCTGAAAGTGCCAAAGGATTAATATTTGCAAATGTGCCCTAGACTAATAATGGACAAGATGTTAGTGATAAAAACCTGAACTTCTACCTCCTTGGATAACTCTCAGGTATCATCTCTACTGTCTCTCAGATTTTGCCAATAGGGTTGGGCTCCACTTGCCCTCTGTGGTCACTGGCTTCCTCATGCAAACTCTGTTGTTTTTTCTCTCTCTCCCATGCCTCATGTCTACTCTCCTACTGATGTTTTGTCACACTAGTATCCCTTCTAAATCAATTACTTGGATTCAAAATCTTACCTCAGAGTCTGCTTCGAGGGGAACCCAAACCAAGACAACTGTCTTTTCATGGGCTTTTCTAAAGAATGAGATTTAAAAGAAGTTTAATCCTCACTAGCATTTCTGGTTCTAGCTTCCAATCTCTGTGACAACTGAGGACAAAAATCTTAAAGTATATTCTAAGAATAATAATCTTTAGACATTGGGAAACCTAATTCCAAATATAAGAAAGGAAAATCATTCTAAATCATCAGAAGCACCCAATTCACCTTAAGAGAATGAACATATAACTGAATTTTCAATATCTGCATTTGGGAAGACCTTCAGGAAAAATGAGAAGGTATTTTTCTTCACAGCTACATGAATAAAAGGGCTCGACAATTTTGTCAATCTTGAAGGTACTCTGTCCCAAAGGTAAATCCCAATCTCCATTTTCAGAGGCAGACAATTGCTGCAGCTTTTAAATAGTCGTCCTGCAGCATCTTACTTTCCTTTTAACATTATTGTTTAAAACATGTTTACAGACAGGAATTAAAACATACCCATCTTTATTTGCCTAGCATCTTGAAGGCTCTGGAATGTTTCAGAAATATGTGTTAAGCTTGATCAAATTGAGTTGAAATGGCTTCGCTTGAAAGCCTATAGTTAGAATTTGCTACACGAACCAGTGAAACTCTCAGGTCCTTATGGTAAAATAACAGTTGAGTTTTGTTCAACTAATTTTGCAGTCAGTCAAAAGTTAATGAATATATAGAGTTCAGATGTAAGATATACTAGATTTAAAATCAATTATAAAGGTTAATAATGCAATTGAGCAGTGCAGTGATTTGTGAAACAATGTAAGGATTGCATATAGTTTCAAAAATCAGATTCTGCAGGTGTGCAAAGATGAGTTTTACCAGGTCTCATTTTAGTTGAATTAGTTGGTTGGTAGGGTAAATTTGTAGTGTTGACAGTGATTTCAGTAAGTGGAAATGTGGTAATGTGTACCTAGAAAAATGGTACGGATGAACCGGTGTGCAGGGCAGAAATTGAGACACAGATGTAGAGAAAAAACGTATGGACACCAAGCGGGGAAAGCGGTGGGGGGTGGTGACGGGATGATTGGGAGATTGGGATTGACATGTATACACTGATGTGTATAAAATGGATGACTAAGAAGAAACTGCTGCATAAAAAAAAAAATAAAATTCAACAATTCAAAATAAACAAATAAATAAAAACCTTTTGAAAATACGTAATGAATCCTAGACAATATTTCAGATAAGTAGTGATTATGTAAACTATTGAAATTTTTAGACAGATGCATTTGTCTGCCTGGCCTTGGTTTTCAACCTTTAATAAAGTCAGAAAATCCCTTTATTGTAAAAATTAATACTATTTTCTGGTTGTTTTCTGTCTAGTTGAGGAACTACAGGAGTTATTCTAATTCAATTTTTTTAAAAAAGAATTTTGCATAAGTATGCAATTAATGTACATTTGCAAATCATTATTAAGTATATCATTGCTTTATTTATAAAACCTAAGTGAACTTGTTATAAACTATAATACAGAATATATATAGATAGATAGATAGATACACAGATCACACTAGTCTATTTAGGGGAAAGAATTCTTGTAATGATATGTTAAGTGTCTGAATATATTGTAAATATTACTGATAATGAGGTTTCTAGTCCTGTGGTGTACTAATGTGTGACATAAACCATGCCATTTAAAACCATAAGTGCATTTTACCTAATTATATATAAGTTTTGCTTTAGCTAATCTCCCAGAAACACACACTTTGTTTGTTATACCCAGACTTTCATGATGTTTATATACTTTAACTCCATTATTTTCCCTGGTTTATTAATTTTCTCAGAAGAATGCCTGTGTGGATAACCACAGTTTGTTGATCTGTTACTATGGCCGTGATCTGGACTATTTCATTTCACTTGACATTACACATGTTATTATTGTTTATAAATACTTTTAAGAATATGTGGAAATTATAGACAGGTTATGTTCCCATGAATGTCTAAGAGCTACCTAGGTATGACTCTAACTCAGCCCTTTAAAAAGACTCATCATCTCAGATATTGTCAATAGTATATTCAAAGAATATCCAGTCTTTAAGAAAATAAGTATGAAGGAGAGGATATTATTTCTTGGAAAACCTGCATCAGGATCAATTTGGAGGGAATTCATAGGAAATGTGCCAGCACTGTAAGACTGTTAAAATGAAACATTTTAACTGCACTTCTGTAAAGAACAGAATAGACTTTCTAACAGAAAAGATCGTGAATCAGTGGTAAATTATTAGGAAAGATAAGAAATATAGATGTTGAAATGAAAATATGTTCATATGCAAGGTTACTTGTTTGTTAGGAAGTTGGGAAAGGGAGCCAGCACATTGTAAGGACATTGGGAGCTGTGCTGTTGATAAAGACATGGAAAGGCAAGCGTCTCTCCCTTTTGCCTCTGCTCCCCGGACACTGTCCACACTGGTCTTGTGCAGCTCTTGTCATTATTGTTTGCTCTGGAGAAGAGCCCTCTCTCTAGCCTGGGAGCCCCTGAGGGCCTGCATCTGGGTCCTGGCACACAGGCTGTGCTCAGACTCTTGACTGCTTTGAGCTGGGTTGCAAAGACTTCTCCCAGGACTTGGAAAATTCAGCTTTTAGAATTCTCGATGTGTTCTGTAATATTAGGCTATCACCTAATAGATGCACACTGTTGTCCTATTAGTGAAAGAAAAAACTCACTGAAATGAAGTTTGAACACAAAATAGCAACAATTTTATATTTGCAAACCACAATGTACTAAAATTCACTAACAACATTGCCTAAAAGTCTGTTTTTTCCTTTTAATTTCAGTCTAATACACAAACCTACTTCCTGCTAGGCTGTTTTCCTTTCATTCCTTTGAGGTCTTTTCAGTGGAACAAATGGGTCAAGAGTCGAGAAGGAAGAAGGAAATGTATTACCATATATTGAGCCTGCATGATGGTTTCTATGGACAATATAAAACAGAGCTTTTCTCCATTAAGCATATTTGGTTCCACCTCTGTGTTTATGCCATCTAAATGGGCCAGAGACACAAGAATAACTCTTACTTGGTTCCTATTAGAAAGATCTCATTGTTTATTAACCAACAAACACAACAACAATCTTGTTTTTATTTCCATATCACTTTCATTTTTCTAATTGCCATTTTCTAGAATTTTGATTTCCATATTTTTCATTACTTATTCAAGAACATGCAAGTAAAGCGCTTCTTATAATGACTATAGCCTTCCTGCAATCCTGCTCTCTTTCAAAAGGAGGAAATACAGATTTCCATTATGTGTTTGATTTCTTGACCTCTATTTTAAAGTCACAGCATAGAATGAATATGAATTAATAATGATTTTAATTATTATCCCAGCTTGTCTCTTCAAGAGAGTTTAAGTGGAGGAAAGTTAGGAAAGTTGATGCATCCAATAGATATTTTTGTCCTCTGATGCCATTTGGACTTACCATTGGATAATTTAGCACCAGTGATTTCATATGAAAAATAGTTTTCTACGTTTTGACTAGATTTCCCATTCTCAATACTGAAACACCACATCAATTATTCTGTGAGTGAAAGGGGGGTTTATATTTTAGAACATCAAATATGTTTTGAAGATACAGTAAAGAGAATGAAGTACATTGTTAAGTGTTCTTTCTTTGATATGTTCGAAGTGTAAATTGTTGACACGTGGAGAGAAGAGATGCCACATTGCAGATCATTCTTGTTGGATAAAGCACACACTGAAGTATCACTTTCTAACAATTAAGAAATTAACACTAAATTATGTCATTTCTTCTCTAGAGTTCACAGCATGATTAGTTTATGCCTAATTAAGGGCCTAAATCAGCAAAGAATGTCTGGCTTCAGCCTGAGGGTGAATTTCTGCAGGCTACTTTCTAAGATTTCTCGACTTAAATTAGAATGTAGTTCAATTTTAAGTGATGATCAGAAAGGACTCTTTGCTATTTCACAATTTTCTTATTTCAAACAAATCTTTGATTTTCATCTCCTATCTTTTTCCATGTTGTCCTTTTAACTTGTTGAAAGAGAGAAAGAAAAAGATTACAACAAGTTGAAGAAATTTTCTTTTAAGTTTGCGTAGTCTTTATTTCCTTTTTCAATAGGCCATCAGTCTCTATAATTTCAAATTCCTCAGAAAATCTTTTAAAACTGAAATCTCCAACTCAGGACCAAAAGCCAAACATTTTCCCCCAATAAAGGGAAAGTAGACATTGAATGTGATATATTTAAAGTGTTTTGTTGATTCTTTAATTGAATGAGTTTTTTCCAAACACCTTATTAAATAGCAGTATAAGGAAACGACTGGAGGAGGTAAGATTACCAGAAAAACAAATGAAATTAAGAAAAATAAATGAAACCAATAAATGACATATATATGCACACTTATATATGCATGTGAGTGTATGTTTATGTATGTGTATATACACAAATATTCACTATATATGTATACACACACTGTATATATACATATAATATAAGGCATTTGCACATATACATATGGAATTTATCATGCTTTATATTCTTACAAGCATTATATCATAATATCATCTCTATTTTACAGTTGAGGAGACCGGAGACTGAAGCTTAGAAGTGTTTATTAACTTTCACACAGTTATACAGCTAGTAAAATGGCTGAGGCACAAAGTGAAAAAACACAGGACAGACTAATATAAAATAAAGGTCAAAAGAGTGCAAATTAAATTCCAAATTTAATGTTGCCTTTATGATTAGTTATGCCCTTTCCAAACTAATTTAACCCTAAAGCAAAGTCTTATTCAAAAATATAAAGCAAATGGCTCTTAAATTTTAACAAAAATAAGAAAAAGCTTTTTAATTCAATTTTTATTTTTCTTTAGACTTTCTTCGCATGACAAATTTAGAAAATATGACCAAAGGGAAAGCTGTTTTCCCTAAAAGAAAGAAATGAAAAACTCTTATGATATCAATATGGTAAAAGAAAGAAACCAAGAAACCTTGATCTTGTGGACGTATAAACAACGCTTATATATTATAAACTACATACAAGACATTTTCCATGTTTAACTAACTAAAACTAGTTTTATCCTCCTCCGATTTCCAAAGTGCAATCAACAACTTCTAAGGAATAAAAACAAAAGAAAATTAGAAAAGAAAACAAAAAAGAAGCAAATTATATTTCTTTAATTAGAAGGCAAACTTGGAAGAGAAATATGTCTTTATGTGAACCACATATTAATCCTAGATACTTGAAATTTAGTAACTTGGTTTACCAGAGTCTACTTGGGTTAAATGCTTCCCTCACCCAAGGGCATAACTAAGCAAGAAAACGCTTGTCGTTTTTTCTCTGCGAAAGTAGAAAACTAAGATCTGAAGATGTGCTCACCTCTTGCAGTTGCACATTTTACCTTCTACCTCCTTCTCAAAAACCTTTGAAAGACTGGCTGTTGTTTCTGGAAGGTCACAGAAACACACTAAGATTGATGATAGCCGATGAACTGTTTCAATTTTTCTTAGTGCTTCAGATACATTTATTTTCAGGGGAACATTGTAGAAATTATTTTAATATTTTTTGAAGATTAATACGTTAAAGCACATGAATGTATATGCACATATATCCATGTATATATATTTGTTTATATATACATATTTATACACACATATGTACACATTGATATGTATATAATCTAAAATATATACATTGTTGGTAGTCAGATTTTGTCATGGCCAATGCTTTGATCCTGGAAGCCCTGAAGAGCCACATGATACACAATAGAAAATATACCCATACAAAGCCATTAACAAATACTCAAATAATTAGAGTAAAAAAAGTCAGAGTAGATCTAAGGAAATCAGGGATTTGACCTGAAGCAACTTCTATACTGTTATATTTTATTTATCTCTTGTTGAAGTGGAATTTTACATGGAGAACATAAAGTCTGGATTCGTTTTTATGGGTGTCACCACCATACATGTAGAAAGTACAAGCTGCAAAATCTTACTGCAACATATATTTTATGAGCCTTAAACTATCTCCTGCTGAGGAAGAAATAAGTCTTTCCTTCCAACTTCATGTATGTTATAGATCAACATAATAGAATACTTATTCTATTATCATTTTTTAAATTATGTGTTTGATAATGATACTTATGAAAATGCTGATTTCCTGTTATTCATTTTAAAGGACTTATTGGGCAATTTCCACTTTATTTGATAACCATAAAATAAATACATTCTTTTATCTGAGGAACAGACCCAAAAAATCATGTATCAGCTTACTTCATACTTACAAGTTATGTGGTTAGAAAATATTTCTACAATGTTTTGCCATTTTTATATCTTCTTTAGCAAATATCCTATATTTTTAAACCAGTGCAACAGAGCTTATCTTTGTTCTACACAAGGGCTATAATTTTAAACTTCTTTGTTTTTCCTTTCACAATACCTGTATTTCCATCACGTTTTGAAGAAGGGGGTTGGGGGGAACAATGGTTTATTTTACCCAGAGCCTTTCACCTATTAAAAAGTCCCATGGAATTGACCCCAACATTAAGTTGTAGCAAAATTCCAACAGACATTTTTTTAAGTAGGAGTTTTGCAATGCAAATGATCACTAAAGCTATTATGTGTGTTTTAACTCAAATATACTACTTTGAATCACAATACTATTGAAAGAAAGGGAAGAAACAAAGAAGGAAGGGGAAAAAAACCTTTATTTGGGGAATAGGGGATTCCTATAAATAACTGTAAATACCTTTGTTGGCATTTTTCTTGTTATTTTTGTCCTACCTTTTCTCAGTCTGATTTAGAAAGCAGTTTATCATAAAACTTTGACCATTGCACCCAAATAGAAGGGCTTTTAACAGCAAGTTTCTACTCTGTACTACTATTCAATATTCATTTGATTTAAGAGCATTATCTAGTGAACACAACTACTTTATAATGGGTGAATCAATGATTTATGTTGGACCAAAATATTCATCAATTAATAATAAAGAACACTGTCCGCTCTTTCAGAAACAAAATGAACAACAAATACACACGCAAACATAAACCATCAAAATCCAGTCATTCTCATTTTTCTCTGACATTGGGACACTTCTAAGATATTAAAGAGGAATACTAATCCTTATTGAGGAGTATAATATGTTTGTGAAATATGAAAATAGGGGAAATAGTCCCTGGCCTGAGTTACTGATCTGGTTATGCTATTGGAAAAGATGGTTGCCACTTCAAATATTATTCTAAGTAACATTGTAGTTGCCCAAATAAATGGCTCATCACTTTTCTCAAACTACTTACTAATAATTTGCAAAACAACAGGTGATAATAAGAACAGGATACAAAGTTTTCCATAGTCACTGCCAAATATTAGAATTTGAGGAAATATTGAGTTAAATTCTTTATTTTATGGGCTATATATATCCTTTGGAAAAATGACTGAGAAAAACTAGCTAAAATAGGAAATTTCATGAGCTATTCAATTTAATTAACTACCAGTAAATAAACAACTTCTGTGAAGTGAATCATGCCTGCTTCAGGGGCCATGGTCTGGGTTTCCATGCCACACCATAGGTCTGAGAGGACACATAAAAGTAACACACGCATTTGCCTGTCTGATTTTGGTCCTGAGGGTGGGAGGAATTGGGGTGAATGCAAATGCAATTGCCTTTACCTGAAAGGTCATAAACTGAAGCTCCGTGAGATCAGGAAACTTTTCTTTTAATATTTGTTGTTTCCCCAGTACCCAGCACAGTATCTAGCACTTGGCTGATAGACTCAAAAGTATCTGTGGTTATTTATAAGGTCCCCGAATTGAGAATTAAACATCCCAGTACACATTAGACTGTGTGTGCTAAGACCTCCACTGATGACACAACAGAGGTTTAAGAGGAGAATCTCACAGAGGGTTTTCAGAGCCTCACTACCTCCTAGTTCTGGAATGTATCAGTTTGCAATGTCAAACTGATGTCACAGTGCAATGTCTACTATTTAGACATGACTGGATATAAGTGGGTAGGTAATGCAAATAAATGTCTCAAATTATGGGATCAGGCAATCATTTCCAACAATATTTGTGTCTTTTTCAGAAAGTCCTGAGGTAAAAGCACCTTTAGTTATTGTTAGTGGTGAAAGTAGTCCCATCCAAGAAGAAGTATCAAACTTTGTGCTTGGGGGCAATCTACTTAACTTATCTAAACCTCAATTCCTCATTAATAAAATTTGCAAGTACGTAGCTTGTTGGTAGTGTTGTGAGAATTAAATGCATCAATCAGCTTAAGGTCACATTTGAAAATAATGACTACCACATATTAAGTGTTAGGTATCTATTATCTAGAGTTTGAGGCATTAGTCTAGAAGTCTAGAGGCAGCTCAAGACTGGGCATAGAGTTTTAAGATTCCAAGATTTAAGAGTCTATAACAGTTGGTGAAGCCATGAGAGTAAATGAGTTATGTGAGAAAAACAGTACAATGAGAGAAACACATAGGTCAAGTCTCATCACTCAGACATATGCACATTCAATAAGGAATAAGAAAGCACATTTAATAAGAGTAATGGATCAAATACTTGCAATGAAGTTGGATAGGATAGGATTCAAATTACAGTTTTTAAATACCAGCATAACCCTGGCATATTATTTTATTCTCTCTGATCCTCACTTTCATAATCTATAAACTGGGGGTGATATCAAAATGTCAGACTTACTGAGAAGATAAAATTGCATTAAATATTTAAAGCATGTAACAAAAATATCAGTTATTGATACATGGTAGTTATTACATATGTTTAGTAACAGTAGACAAAGAAAGAGCTAGGAAAGAAAAAGAAAGAAAGAATAAATAAAGAGAGAAAGAAAGAAAAAGAGAAAGGAAGAAAGAAAGAAAAGAAGGAGGAAAGAGAGAAAGAAAGATGGAAAGAGAGAAAGAAAGAGCGAGGGAAAGGGAGGGAGAAAAAGAAAAAATGATACATAGCCAGAAAATTTTAATGTTGAGAAAACCATGGCAGAGTGTTTAAAAAAGGTGGTCAATATTTCTGGGAGGAGGTGGAGGAAAGGGAGGCAAAAAGTAGCCCTAAAGATGATTTTACTATATCTACATTTGCTTTTATTTCCTCTGTTATTTTCATCATAACTCAGAAAGCGTGTCTTGAAAGAAAGTTTTCTATATGTTTATATAAACACATACACACATACATATACATGGGAAAGTAGCATGTGTTTGTGACATTTACTATTGTTTTATTTTTTGTTGTTTGTTTACCAAAGTGATGTTTTTCATTACAAGAAAGTAAAAAAGATTACATGAAGTACCATATCCCAGACATAAAAAATTATTATTTTCTATAAAACTTTCCATATTTCTCCAACCATATAGGTGCATGTGTTTTTGTATGGCTTCATATGATGCATATTTTAAGTGCAGTATTTTTTGTTTAGCAATATACTGATTGATATATTTTCATTTGTCATTCTAAATGATTGCAATAGGATGTACCATGCTTTCTAAACTAAGTTCTAATTATTGAATAATTAAGTTATTTTCTTTCTTTTACTACTGAAAATAAAATTGCAATGAGGAGCCCAGTGTATAAATCATTTCCATAGAATATGTTTTTGGAAATGAAATATTTGTATCAAAGCATTTAAAAACCCCTTAAAAATCATAAGTAATCATTTAAATTGAATCAATTTAAAGTGAATCATAAGGAAAATAAACACTGATCAAGTAATGTGTGTCAATATAAAATGCTCCAAATTAGGGAAAAAAAACTTTGAAGAGTGTCTTTTAATGGGTAGTTGAACATGCAGACTTGACGGAAGACCGATTGATCTCACCGTCTTCAACAGAATTTCAGGACAGCAAGGAAACAGGTGACATAAAGTCTTTTGTTACTTTTTTTTCTAATTGTTTTACCATATTTCTTCTGAGCATAAGTGGAGAAGAAAAAATGTAATTGGCTCCAGGTAATGATACCTGTTCCCTCTTGCCTTACTTACTCTGCTGTGAGGTCTGGCTTTGGAGCCAAGTGGAAAGAACTTGAACTGTGAAGGGTGGAAGGAGAAGAAATGTGACAGCTGGGCAAACAAGAGGAGAATCCAGAGAGGGCAGGAAAGGAAGCTGTGAGATGGCATTTGGAGTGACTTGCACCTGCTCGAAGTGGGAGAACAGAATTAAGGCTGCTAAGAGCTCCATTTCTGAAGATTTTCACAGGAGTCTTTGAAAAGCTTAGGCAAGTTCCCTGCCTGACACACTTGGCTCCTTCTTGATTAGAGAGAAACATGTTTATCTGTTTGAGAAGTCATTCTAGGAATTTCCAATCCCTTAGATATAGCAGCATTATAGTCCCAGGAGACAAAGTAGCTTCTTTGCTGGATGAAATATAGCTTTGAAAATAGACAAAATTTTAGTTTAAATAAATTTTATAAATTTTTCTAATTTTTCATTTAATTATACATATTTACATAAAGGTAAAATGAGAGTACAATGAACATTTAATATTTATTAGATGTATAGTAGGGACAATTTCAGATAGTGGCTGCTCTTTCAGTTGGGTCCCAGTGTGATGATGAGGGAGGGCAATAAGGAGCAGAACCCCAGTCAACCCATGAGGACTCGTAGCATGAATGATAGAACAAAAAACTTTGTCATTGAAAGCTACCAGAGAAAAACTTAGGTTAGCCTAAACAATGCACATCCCAAGAGTAAACAAGGGGAAGAACCAGGAAATCTACATAAGATGAAGTATAAATGGAATTTAGATGAAATATGTACAGATAAAAGAGTTTTATCCTCACAAGTAATAAAAAAAGTTAAATCAATGATTGTGCATGTGTATCTATTATATATTTTTAAAAATAGGAATCAATACAGTGCTGGTAAAGATGTGAGCTACATCCTTACTTAGCCTTCTAATAAGTAGTCAAGAGCCTTAAAGAGATAATCAGAGCTGCCTTCAAATTTTATACACAAGAATTTCTTCATAATGATATTTATTACTGAAAGGAAAATACACACACACACACACACACACACACACACACACACACACACACGCGTCTTTGTTTCAATATCCCAAGAATAAGAGAGTGGTTAATATACATTTTATACATTCCTACTGTGTTATATAAACATTAAAAGGCTATGTTTGAAGATGAGAAGGTAGAAATGTGGATAAACATTTGTATAATTTCCCATATTTTGTGAAACTCTCACGAGGAGACTGCGTGTGTGTGCGCACGCGTGCGCGCGCGCGCGCATGTGTGTGTACAACCTGTGGCAGTGGTTTGTGACCCTGGGTGTTAGATGTCATGACAAAATCAGGCAATGAGAGGTAGGGGAACACCTTTGGGAGATGACTTCTACTGTGAATATACCAAGCAAAATGGGTCCCTATGCAAGGGGACCCATCCTTGCAAGGCCATCGATCTTCAGTTAAGTTGTAAAGACTCTTATGGAGAAGTTCTCTAAAAATTGTCATTGTAAACATATACTCCTTGGGTTTGGAATTTGGGGGATGTTTTTGAAAGTACTAAATGTGCCTCAAAATTGAAGGTAGTCTGAAAAGTCAGCCATGAGGCTAATGGAAATCTCATTTACATAATGTAGATGTTCATGGAGTGATGACTTAGGGAGAAGAAGGACAGGAAGTGAGTCCATATAAATGTTGACGGTGAGATCTCTAAGTGGTATGACCTTACTTTTCTTCCTTATTCTTTGTCCTTTTATAGTTTCCAAGTATTCTATAGCAAGCCTACATCAGTTTATAATCGGAAAATGAAGGCAACTCTTTAAAGGAAGCTTTCTAAAAAAATGCACGTCTATTAGGCTTCCCTGGTGGCGCAGTGGTTGAGAGTCCGCCTGCCGATGCAGGGGACACGGGTTCGTGCCCCGGTCCGGGAAGATCCCACATGCCGTGGAGCAGCTGGGCCCGTGAGCCATGGCCGCTGAGCCTGCGCGTGCAGAGCCTTGCTCCGCAACGGGAAAGGCCACGACAGTGGGAGGACCGCGTACTGCAAAAAAAAAAAGAAACATCCCTTCCTGTACACCCTACAACTGCCACTTTTGGGTCCAGGCTCTTGCCTATATCACAGGGCATCCACGTACCTTTTCTTCATTACACTTAATCACATTTGCCTTTTTGATTTCACTTTTACGCCCTACTTTCCTTATAAGATTCATGAATGTAGGAAGAGAGTCTGGCTTTGCTTAGGTTTATAGCCTGGAGTGTAGCATAGTTCTTAGCGCATAGCTACTGGTCATTAATACATGCTACATTTGAATGAGAACTGAACCAGGAATTGAAATCTCTGCACTCAGTTTCTACTTGACTACTTACTAGGAGTGTGAACTTGGACTAGTGTATGTGTCTTACCCTCAGACGTCAGAAGGGGAACTGCTATAGACTCTCAGCCCCATAATTATACCTGGATGGTACATGCCCCACATTCATTGTCTAATCTAAGGGTCATGTATTTTCTTACCATAATTAAAATCAATGGACTTTATTCAAATGATAGTAACCTCTAGTCATATGGAGTCCATCAAAACCCAATTTGGAACCATGGCAAGGCAAAAATACCAGGAAGCCAAAATCATTGAGTAATAACAACCAAGAGAAGGCAGGAGTTGTTCTACAGAAAGAAGAAAGAAAAAGATGGAATAAGAGAAGCAGAGATAAAAGAGTATGTAGCTGAGGTGAGAGAGAGAAAGAAAGAGGGAGGGAGATGCAGAGGGACAGAAAGAGTGTGTGATTAGCTCTCTTGTGACTTTCCAATTTACTCTGAGTCCTGGCTCTATCCTCTGCTTCACTATTCCATGATATTTCTTTGTATCCTTGAGAAAACTCATTTTTTCCTGAGCTAGACTGAATGAGTTCCTGTTCATTTCAACCAACAATTCCTGACTAAGACATTGAATTTCTTAAGTTATCTGACTCTCAGTTGTGTCATTGTTAAGTGGATTTTATAATAAGTCTGCTGCCTGTTTCATAGTTTAACTGTTAAAATAAAATGAAATAATGCATATGAAAGCACATTCATTTATACAATTTTTAATTGATTTGTTCCTATATTCATTCAATAAACATTAATTAACATGCCAACTATGGGCCAGATATTGGGCTTATTCAGAGATTCAACAATGAGTTAGTCTCTAAAATACCTTTGAGAAGCTCATCATGTAATGAAAAGCACTAAACACAAGTATTTATTACTGTGATTTGAAATTATCAGAAACGTTTTGCTTTCCACTTTTTCTGTAGCAAATTATCTAAAACCTCTTATGTCATTTGCTAACTAATCAGTCAAGGACAATATATGAATTACTTCATTAAAATCTATTATCTCCAAACTATGAAGCTTATTGTCATTGCTGTATGGAATTTTGTATGTTACTTAATGTAAATAAGTAGTTAATTACTCAAAAAGATCAAATTAATCACTAATGCAGGGAGCTGGTTGTAAAAACTTTTTTCCCAACATAAAGCACATACGGCGAATATTACCTTCACTCAGAAACAATATAGACTTAATCCTTCAGAAAGGATTATAGTCATGTTCACAGTCTGAGTATTCTAATATAGCACACAATTCAGTGCTGCTAAAAGTTTGCTACTAAGACCCTAGTCGTCTGCAAGATTTTGGTCTGCATTATGTGAAAAATCATCCTGGGGTAAACAAACAACTAGATTCATTCTCTTCTCTCCCACATACACACACACACACACACACACACACACACACACACACACACACAATATATATATAAATATATAATATATATATTTTATATATTTTATATATATATATATAAAATATTTTTTTTCCTCAGAATTTATATCCCTAGGAAAAGTTTTGGGTGCTAGCAATGGTGGTGTAATCATTCTCCCAATCATTCAAGCCCTGTGCTAGGTACTCGGGACAGATATGCTGGCAAACAAAAATGTCATTGCTCCTGTCCTGTTCCTCAAAAGACAAAGAAATAGGTAATAAATAAGAAATATAAATAAATCGTAACAAAGTGTGATAAGAACTATAAATAGAAACAATAGAGTTCCAGTTGAGAACATTTCTGTGGAGAGGGGTTGGAGTCTATATGAGAAAAAGCAGATAAGAAAGTGCTGTCATACAGATGTAGAGAACAAAGGTATGGACACCAAGGGGGGAAAATGGCAGGGGGCAGGTGGTGGTGGGAAGAACTGGGAGATTGGGATGGACATCTATACACTAATATGTATAAAATGGATAACTCATAAGAACTTGCTGTATAAAAAATAAATAAAATTCTAAAATTCAAAAAAACAAACAAACAAACCGCTGTCATAGAAAGTAATATTTAAGCTAAGACCTGAGAAATGAGGTGAAGCCAGTATCACGGATTGTGTTCTCTGGAAAGCAGACTTTGACATCCAGAAAGGCAGCATCTTTACAGGGAAAGGAGGGTGCTGGACCAGCACAGGGAGAAGTTGGGCTGATACTGTCTCAGTGGATGCTTCTGCTGTCCCTGCAGAGGCCTTTGAATCTGCAGTGGCTCCACGGAGTTGTCCACTGTTGGGAGAAACAGGGAAGATGAATAAGATATGAAGGAAATATCCATTGGATTTAGTGACATGGAAGTCATTTAGATGTGCAAAAAAACCCAAAAAGTAGCACCACTGAGTAGTGTTAAGGCCCATCTGAGGTTAGAGATCATGAAAATGATGTCCATATGTCTTATAGCACTGACCAAACCCATAGAAGATAGATGTTGAAATATAAAAAGCTGGGATTTTTTTTCCAAGCATAACAGAAAAATGGGGATAATGGAGATGAATATATTTTACATGAAATAATCACAATGATGGACCATGGATTATAAGAGTAATGAGGAGACACTTAATGGCAGGAGGAGGCTAAAGAATAGAAAGGAAGAAGTAGAATCAGTTGATTAAGATTCAATGATGAGATCTAAGATTGTATAAGTCAGCACTTGCACTTGAACTGAAGAGGCTGGAAGGTGGGGTCAGAGACTCAAATATTTAGAAGGATCATGTTCTCTCTTGCTGAGGATAAGCCTTGTTTATGCCTGCTGTTTTGGCATATGTTTGGTAAAATAATTAATAGCATATCTTTTCATTCTCAAAGTTTTCCCGATTTGGATGTTATATGACTACTTATGAATATTTAAATACATGAATTATAATGTAGTGTATATTCTGGTGTTGACAATCCACTGAATGATTCCATGGAGATGTGATGATAATGTGATTGTAGAATCATTGGCAATGAGATGGCAAGGAACTGGGGAGACAAGTTATCATCTGCATGAATGTTGAGTCATCAAGAACGATGGGTAATAGGGAGTTGTTCAGACTGCAGTGAATGAGAGCCTTTTATTTTATTTTTAAATGAATTTATTTATTTATTTTTTGCTGCATTGGGTCTTCGTTTCTGCGCAGGCTTTCTCTAGTTGCGGCGAGCGGGGGCTACTCTTCATTGCAGTGCGTGTGCTTCTCATTGTGGTGGCTTCTTGTTGTGGAGCATGGACTCTAGGCGCACGGGCTTCAGTAGTTGTGGCACGTGGGCTCAGTAGTTGTGGCTCGCAGGCTCTAGAGCACAGGCTCAGTAGTTGTGGTGCTCGGGCTTAGTTGCTCCGTGGCATGTGAGATCTTTCCGGACCAGGGCTTGAACCCATGTCCCCTGCATTGGCAGGCAGATTCTTAACCACTGCACCGCCAGGGAAGTCCTGAATGAGGGCATTTTAAAGAAGGATGTATTTAGTTTGGATTTTTTTAAGAGGGCAGTGAAGACTTATTCCCTGGGGGCTATTCTCCTAAACTTCAATATTGAAAATAAATTTCCAGATGTCCTTTGTGGTCATCATTCATCTCTATTATTTGGAAGTATCTATTATATCTTATATGATAGAATCACATAGAAAAGTTGTTTTCTATATTATCCCATTATTATCACTAGTGGTGATCGGCTTCTTTAAGTTGAATGAACAAATTTACTACTTATTATCCATCCGCATATAAATAATAAGGAGACTAACCTGGAATAAGATTTAAATATATGGTAAATATTGGGAAGCAAAGGAGAAACATATTGCTCAATAAGGTAGAGGCATTTACTACTTAGCAAGTATCTGTATGCTGCCTCACATTTTCCTGCCCCTTTCAGTTAGGTGGAGTTATGTGATCTTTTCTGTGTACAAAAATAATGTGTGCCATTTATGAGTCAAGGCATTTAAGAGGAGATGTAAGTCCCATATTCTTTTATCCTGCTATGGTGACCCCGAAGCCAAATGTTGAGATCATGGAGCCAAAGATGGGGGATTCCTGAGTCATCACTTAGAAGCTACCCTGGGAAGCCTTTGGATATAAAGCAGAGTTTGCATGAGTTTTCCTTTGCTAATTCATTGAAATTTCAGTTAGACAGCATAACCTAGCCTATTGTGACTCATATAACCAGTGCACAATAGTTTTACATGAAAAAGAAAATGATGTAGCAAACAAGAAAAGTGAGTCATCATAAGTAGTTATTTTAAATCTGTGATTACTATGGCATATTTTAGAACATTCAAACCAAAACTATAAACCATATGAAAGGGAATTTTTTTAAGGAGCTTTGACTAACGATATCTATCGCTATGTCTTTAACAAGACTTCTCTTTAGAAAGGAAAGTCCTTGATACACCCTCTTTCTAGACAGAGACCTGGTGAACCATGCACCTGAAATAGTCCAAGAGGCCTTTTTGAAATACTTAACAGACACACACTCTGACATTTTTCTTCAAAACATTCATTATGCTACATCCTCCTGCCCTTTACCAAATAAATCTCCCTTTGTAAACAGAGAAAAGCCCTGGTTTTGGTCTGAAGGTGATTATGGGAACGATGATTTATTGTTTTCCTGGACCCTGTGTTCCTTGGATAAATTGTGCAATCTTAGCTTCCTAGCACCTCCTGATAGCCTCATGCCTGTTTGAGAAGCTGCTGCTTGGGTGGAAGGCAAATGATCACAGGCTCCTAATGTTTCAAAAATCCAGAAAATAATGGTCTTCTTAGCTCCAATTCTCAAACATTGCTTTTTTGAAGAATGACTACAATGCATACCTGGAGAAGCAAGTAACAGTGGTCAGAGTAGGGGAAGAAGGAAGACAAAGACAGTTTTGCTTTGTGAGACCCGGAAGAGATCCCACTGGGACTTGCAAAAATCATGAATTAGATCTGCATGTCACCTGTCCACTGAGCCCTCTAATAAATGCCCTTCCCAGAAATTGAATGGAGTGGTGGCAGAGCCAAGACAACTGTGGCTGAAACCGATGAGTGACCCTTCAAGGATGCCAAATAGCCAATCGAACAGCATCTGGAATCACTTTGCCCTCAGTTAATCACATATCACACTTTGCCCTCAGTTTATCTCAGCCACATGGTATCCTTTCTAATAAATCTCTTGTTTTAGGGCAAGGAGTGGGGATTGTTACTTTTGTTGTGGCAAACTCTAAAGGGCTAAATAAACCCACATGCTTGGAAAGAGGATAAAAGGTCAAATATCAGGATGGGACCTCCAAACCCCTCAGGAGCCAGGCAAGAGCAAGAAAAAGAGGCTCATGGTTGGAAAGAGGCTCACACGTGGGCCCTAAATGCACTCAACATCCAAAAGAATCCAATAAAGCAATTATGAATTGGGTAAAATCTGTATTCAGCACAATCCTTGCAGCCATCATAAGGCCATGCTATATCTCCTTTGTTCACTTCATTACAGATTTTCAACTCTTTTTTTTTCTCAAAAAATCTAATGCCTTCAGGCTTCCCTAGGTCTCTGCTGACATAAGGAAAGATAATTAAGTGACAAATCAATTAGTATTAACCTGTGATTACTAAATGCCTCAGCATTCCACTAAATATTTACATTTTATAAAGAATAGTGTGAGCCTCTAACTGCAAGACTTACACAACAAGGTGAGCTCACACTATTCTCTATAAAATCTTAATATTTAAGTGAATATATACATATATTATGGGATAATATTTTGAGGAAGGGAGGGTTTCCAGTATCCCGCATATGATACTGGTTGGCTGATCACATACTTTTAATAAGAATAATGGCAAACCTGGAATCTAAAAAAGCAATCTTGAGAAAGAAAAATGGAGCTGGAGGAATCAGACTCCCTAACTTCAGACTATGCTACAAAGCAACAGTAATCAGGACAGTATGGTAGTGCCACCAAAACAGAAATATAGATCAATGGAACAGGATAGAAAGCCCAGAGATAAACCCAGGCACATATGGTCACCTTTTTTTTGATAAAGGAGGCAAGACTATAAAATGGAGAAAAGACAGCCTCTTCAATAAGTGGTGGCAGGAAAACTGGTCAGCTACATGTAAAAGAATAAAAGTAGAACACTCCCTAACACCACACACAAAAAAAAACCTCAAAATGGATTAAAGACCTAAATATAAGGCCAGACACTATAAAACTCTTAGAGGAAAACACAGGCAGAACACTCTCTGACATAAATCACAGCAAGACCCTTTTTGACCCACTTCCTAGAGAAATGGAAATAAAAACAAAAATAAACAAATGGGACCTAATGAAACTTAAAAGCTTTTGCACAGCAAAGGGAAACATAAACAAGACGAAAAGTCAACCTTCAGAATGGGAAAATATATTTACAAATGAAGCAACTGACAAAGGACTAATGTTCAAAATTTACAAGCAGGTCATGCAGCTCAATATCAAAAAAACAAACAACCCAATCCAAAAATGGGCAGAAGACCTAAATAGACATTTCCCCAAGGAAGATATACAGATGGACAACAAGCACATGAAAGGATGCTCAACATCACTAAGCATTAGAGAAATGCAAATCAAAAGTACAATGAGGTATCACCTCACACCAGTCAGAATGGCCATCATTAAAATCTACAAACAACAAATGTTGGAGAGGGTGTGGAGAAAAGGGAATCCTCTTACACTGTTGGCAGGAATGTAAATTGATACAGCCACTATGGAGAACAGTATGGAGGTTCCTTAAAAAAATACAAATAGAACTACCATATTACCCAGCAATCCCACTACTGGGCATATACCCTGAGAAAACCATAATTCAAAAAGAGTCATGTACCACAATGTTTATTACAGCTCTATTTACAATTGCCAGGACATGTAAGCAACCTAATGTCCATCTATAAATGAATGGATAAAGGAGATGTGGCACATATATACAATGGAATATTACTCAGCCATAAAAAGAAATGAAATTGGGTTATTTGTAGTGAGGTGGATGACTTAGAGTCTGTCATACAGAGTGAAGTAAGTCAGAAAGAGAAAAACAAATACCATATTCTAATACATGTATATGGAATCTAAAACAAAAAAATGGTTCTGGAGAACCTAAAGGCAGGACAGGAATAAAGACACAGATGTAGAGAATGGACTTGAGGACACAGGGAGAGGGAAGGGTAAGCTGGGACAAAGTGAGAGAGTGGCATGGACATATATACACTACCAAATGTAAACGAGATAGCTAATGGGAATCAGCCACATAGCACAGAGAGATCAGCTCAGTGCTTTGTGACCACCTAGAGGGGTGGGATAGGGAGGGTGGGAGGGAGATGCAAGAAGGAGGAGATATGGGGATATATGTATATGTACAGCTGATTCACTTTGTTATGAAGCAGAAACTAACACACCACTGTAAAGCAATTATACTCCAATAAAGATGTTAAAGAATAATAATAATAGAAATAAAAGAGTAACAAAACAAAATAAATTGACATTTAAATATGAATGCAAAGAAAAGGAAAGCATGGATTATAACAATGATGAGGAAAATATAGTAAAATAAAAGCAAGAAAATAAACTGATACTTACAGTTAAGTATAAAGTTTATTAATTCACTATATGAAAATATATAATAAATTAGAATTAAATTTCCAGATTATCTGAGTGATGGAAGAGTGAGGAAGTGATATAATCATATTGGAAAACCGGAAAGATGAAAAAGTAATGACTCAAGTATATAATCCAAGAAAGTGGGAAAAAAAGCGCCTCAAATTAATTAGATTAAATTAATTAAAAATAAAATTTAATAAAATGGAAAACAAAAAAGCTGATTGTTTTTTTCTTTTTGCTATTCTAACCAGTTAATTTTTAAAAAGTAGATAAACATAACATTAAGAAGAACAGGAACAAAATTGGAGATAAACAAGAGATTATTTTAAAATTCTGTGAATAATATAGATACTTTTATTTCAGTACATGTATTTGAAATACAAAAGAATTGGAGGATTTTCCATTAAAATGTAAATGATCAAAGTTGGTCTAAGAAAAATAAAAATACAAAAGTTAAACAGACCCATAACAGAGAAGAAATGTAAAAGGTAGTCAAAGATCTACCATAAAAGGCATCAAATCAAGGTAAATTTATAGGTAAGGTCTATCAAAACTTCATGGAATAGTTAATTATTATCATTTCAATTATTCCATAGTATAGAAAATTATTTAATATTTTGACTCATCCTAACATTAGTCTGCTGTGAAAACCTAACAATGGCAGTGAATACATCATATACATGCACACACATACACACACACCTCTAGGCCAAACTTAAATGTGAATATATGTAGAAAAAATGCTAAGTGAAATATTAGCAGTTAGGATCCAAGAAAATATTGAAAGTTTAATACATTATGGCCAGGCTTGGTTCATCCCAGAAAGAGAATAATATTTCAATATGGCTATTATGACGTATAAAGTGAAAAAATGGTCATCTTAATAGGTGCTGATAAAATATTGGATAAAATTTGACATCCATTTCTAATTTTAAAGAGAGAGAGGGAGAAAGAGAGAGAGAAATGCTCTCTTAGGAAGCTGGAAATAAAAATTAGAAACAAGTTGATGATGCCTACCAACACCATTACTAGTCAGCTTTATCCCAGGAGGGTCTAAAGGTGTTAGGTGAAAACAATAGCAACAAGTCTAAACAATGGATGTAATAAAATAAAGAAAAAAATGCCATTATTTTCAGACTTTGCTACAATTACACATTAAAAACTGAAATAGTCTGCTATAATTGTTTTCTTTTTTTATGAGAGTGTATAGATAGTTAAATTGTGTATTTTTTAATTAAAAACTTAAAATAATTTAATCTCAGGGTTCTCTCATATAACCACCTCCTAAATTTAAAGCAGAACTCTCTATCAGCTGACTTTATAACTGATTCTTTCCTTTAGGTAGAGAGTAATTAAATAAAGGAAAGGAAAACTCACTGATAATGACAAGAGAAATGTTTTTATACCTATACTACAGTCCTACAGGATTAAGACAATTGAAAATCATTTCTAAGGGGCCATCATTCCTTTCTCTTAAGGAGATTAAGTTCACTGATGCTAGGGTTGTGTAGAAATCTAACAGATTCTAAGAGATTGAATTGCAGCCTGAGATAATGACTTAATTGTTACCATACTGAAATAGCTCTACACTCATAAAAGGCCCAAAGCAGTTGCTATATTTTTGTTGTCCATCTCTCTGTGTGCTTAAGCTTTATATATTTCTACTCTGAAGATGAAAGTTATTAAATGTTTATCTTGTTATCCTCAAGCTTCTTAATCTTTAATCATCATCTAGATTCAAGTCTTTAATCCAATCTAGATTCAGTCTTTAATCCAGTTTAGTAGTTACAAGGATTCTGGGGATAGAACTGAAAGATTATAAAGCTGAAAAAGAAATTACACTTAAAAACCTCACAGGGATTGAAACACTGCAATTAAAAAATGAAGGAGGTAGCAACTGTAGACTACCAAGAAAAGGTTGATGAGATTCAATCCTTAGCATATTGGGAGGTAAAAGAGCATTGTAAATAAAAGCACAAACTATGGCAGCATCAGATTTGCCCTTTTTGCGTCTTCTTGGATGCTAACGAGCTGTGTGACGTTGCTCATTTTTATGCAACCTCTCTGACATAAAGTATTTTCTATAAACAATGGTAAAGAAAACTTACCTCAAAATGTTGTTGGAAATGTTTAATGACACCTTGTTTCTGATTTATGATTAGCAACGTAGGTAATAAACACTGGACAAAATAAAATATGTCACAGTGTATCATAATAGATAAAATAATTTTTAAAAGTTATCTTTGATTCAAAAGCAGAATGTTTCGTGTCCTCTATTAGGTGACAAACCTAAATCAAAATTAACTATACACACTTAGCATAGGCATGGAGCTTCAGTTAAGTATGCTGGATTGTATTATTAAAAGGAAACATTTTTAAGAGTGTGAAGCATCTAGTGGTATTCCATAATATGTTATAAACTGCATTTTTCATGCATAGCATGAGTCTGCATATGATGAGCAAATGCATTTTCAAGAAAGAATGAAACATGTGAAGTTAAATTTTTAATGGAACCCCTACATTTCTATTAAATTTGGTTATGGGACAAATGGGAAAGAGCTCGAATTGCCTGTGTCATGCTGACTTTGCCTGATTTTATTCTACTTCCTTTATAATAATCTTAGAAAAGTTTTTGTATAATCATTCCTGTTTTTTCAGGAGTTGTTCTTGTATAATCATTTCACATACACAGTTATGTCCTTGTGAACAGATCTTATGTCAGACTAGTCAAGACAATTGTCTTTGATTTAGCTTAGAAAAGAGACAGAGACTGTATAAAATCTCTTCATTGCTACTCTGTTTTCCTCTGGCTTAAAAAAAAATAACATGAAACAGAAATCATGGAATCTTAACCTTCATGAGCCAAGAAGAAATGGGACTTGAGATATTATGTGGGCTTCCCTGGTGGCGCAGTGATTGAGAGTCGGCCTGCCGATGCAGGGGACGCGGGTTCGTGCCTCGGTCCGGGAGGATCCCACGTGCCGCGGAGCGGCTGGACCCGTGACTCATGGCCGCTGAGCCTGCGCGTCCGGAGCCTGTGCTCTGCAACGGGAGAAACCACAGCAGTGGGAGGCCTGCGTAACACACACACACACACACACACACACACACACACACACACACAAGGCTGAACTCCCTCTTCAGTAGGATATTATGCAGATGAAAAAAATTTTAATTGAAAAATGTACACACCACAGGTGGTGCCAGACATCTCAGCTGCTGCCATCGCACATGTTAATTTCATTGGTAATAGAATCCAAAAGTCAGCTTGGTTGAAGGGCTCAGTATTTGGGCTTTGGATTCAGACTTACCTGGGTTTGAATACTGCTCTGTCAATTACCACATCTGCCACTACAGACAATTTATGTAACCTTTCAAAGCCTCAGGTGTCTCATTTGAAAAACAAATGGTACCTACTTGAAGAACTGTTGTGATAATTAGTGAGATGATATATGTATGAGAACTTAGCATGTTGTCTGAACATGATCAGAACTCAATAAACATTAGCTATTATTAATACTGTGTGTGAAGTGAGGGGAGTTAAGAGGGAGAAAACTTAGGGTGGGGTGCAACAGTACCAAAATATTCCATTAAGTTGTCTGTTTTTTAGCCTTACCTTGAAAAACCAAACCCTGGGAATCAACTTGTTAATAACACCTCTTTTTCTTATATTGGAAAGAAAGCCATTAAATGAAATATGATCAGAGCAAGGCATTCAGCTTCTCTTGCTCTAATAAGTTTGCCGTTTTATTACCAATTACTAAGTAGACGTCCTCTCTTTGTAATCGATATATTTCTAAACTTGGCATTGATCTACTCCACAGATTTGGCAGAAGAACCCATTTATTAATGTCAAACCCAAGAAGCAGGCTTCCTATCTTGGCTTCGTGTCTGAATATGAGCGCAAGATTGGTAGCATCTTCAATATGACATTTATAATGTTGGAAGTTTGAGGGCCCCAATAATAATAATACTCCTATTCTCCAACTGGACTCAAAGCAAATTGAGAAATAGAGTAAGAAAATAAGGAAGATGGAAAAAAAAAAAAAACCCAAAAAACCTTCATTACTGGTAAAGCAGACATTAGAGAATATGATGTACATGCAGCATCACCAAGCTTCTTGATGCTGTTTGGCTTGTGTGCCCAGCCCTCCCTGATCCCTGAACTGTCCCCCACCCGCACTGCCAGCTGTGAAGGGGCCCAGGGTGTAGTGTAGCTGAACAAGTGCTCTGTAGGCAGCTCACTCTCAAAGAAAGCAAAGAGAGAGGGGACCTACCTGCTTTCTCTCTCTGAGTTACCTGTTATATGTAGCAGTTCTCTCCTAGGGAGAGAACTAGCTAGGGAAGGAATGAGGGAGGGCATGGAGAGAGACCAGGAAGTTATGCTAATATTTCATCTTTAGGTGTAAGGAACTGTTCGAATTAAATTTAACACTCACTAGGATTTCCCAATTTAACCCCTTGATTAAGCCGTTGCCTCATTTAGCCTACTATCTCTCAAGGGGTGCCTATTGCCCTGGGGGATTGAATGGAGACCAACAGGCTATCTGGACTGGCCCCTTGGTACCTTCCTGGGTCCAGGCCAACCCCTACTTTTCTAGGTGTGCTCTTGGGGAACATAAAATGGAAAATATAGACTTGCCCCCAAAAGTCATTGAATAGTTTTTTGTGTGTATGGTACGCGGGCCTCTCACTGCTGTGGCCTCTCCCGTTGCGGAGCACAGGCTCCGGACGCGCAGGCTCAGCGGCCATGGCTCACGGGCCCAGCCTCTCCGCGGCATGTGGGATCTTCACGGACCGGGGCACGAACCCGTGTCCCTTGCATCGGCAGGAGGATTCTCAACCACTGCGCCACCAGGGAAGCCCCGTTGAATAGTTTTAAACACAACATTAAATCAACTACAAGACCACTCTGTACGCAAAGCTAAAGTGCATTGTCTGCTTTATTTACAATCCCAAATCATATCTATTTGCATTTTCCATTATATCTCACTAGAGGTTCTATAATATGAAGTATCCTAATATCATAGAGATATTCCAATAATAACATGAATAATCATTGTAATAAAATAATGTCAGGAACAGAAAGAAGCCCCACATATGAATAAAATACCCCTCTTTTTCATATTCTCAGAGAGATCAAGTTTAAAAACCACTTGTAAGACCAAGTTCAAAGATGAAAGGGAACTAATATACAAAATATTTTTCTGTTATGAGCTAAAAGTCCAAGATGTTACACACACACACACACACACACACACACACACAAACACACCCCACTTTATTATACCTGTTTCAGACATAGAGACACTTAATGCTTAGGTGAAGCTGAAGTTTCTTTGGCCAATTGCACCATCTTCAGTGGGAATAAATGTTCTTCCTTAAAGATTTCAGAAGTTGAATTTACTCAATGCCAAACCTCTATCTACTCTGTCACACTTTTCAGAAACTCCAATAAATTAATGGAATGTGCAAGATAATCATAGTACTGGCCTCATAGGAAGTCATTCCCCAGCTTCGGTAGTGATTATCCAAGAGGCAATTATATTCCTAAAAGACAATACATATTTTCCCAAAGACTAGCAATGACTCAGAAGTGTTTGAGCAAAATAGGACAAAGAAAAACCTTCCTGGTTATGGCCTCAGGAGGATGCTAGTCAGTCTTTGCTAATTGCCTGTGAATTTATTTAACCTGGCAAATTCTCTGAGCAAGATGTTAATTTTTGCACAGTTGCTGTTCTGTCTGGGGAAAATCCCTTCTGAGCGTGTTTCCTCTAAGATCGGTATTTGCAATACTAAAGATATCTTGCAGTATTTGTAAATCTGAGAGGGTGACCAGTCCTCTTTGAGGTGACTTTCTTTCTCCACCAGTATATTGAGAAACCTTGATTTCCATTTCTTCTTTGTCCTGCCTACCTATGCCTGACACTAACAATTTTACTCTAGAACCTCATCTGTGCTGTGCTTCAACATAGAACTCAGCGTCATTGTGGCATAAAATTAATAAATTTTGTACCATCTACCAATACATAAAGACCTACAGAGAAAAGGGCTCTTTCTACTGTACATCGTGACATCATGATTTATTAGAGCCCCTGCAGCATGCCTGGGTCTGCCAAAGTTTCTGAAGAGCCTGAGTATGTATGTTAGGAGGCCAGCATCCACGAAGTTCAAGATCAAGCCATAGAAACCTGTCCTCTTTGTGGACATTAGCTCTTTTGCTGAAACCAGTGTAGCTCAATCCAAGTTTCCTGAGTCCCACAATATTCCTCCTACCTCTCCCAGGTAAGGGAGAGGTCCACTAATAGATGTCCTTCTTCAGGAAAGAAATTGTCAGGACCAGGGAAGGATCATTCCCTTCCCCTTCTTTAAAATGTATTTATTTAAAAAAAATAAAAGACTCACAGAAATCACTTTAGTTGTAAATTAGCCAATACGATGCACTCACATATTAAAAACACTTAATCCAGAAGTAAAATTAGTTAATAAGCATTATTATCATGAACAATTAAATTTAATTAAAATGCAATGCTATAATTATGAGTCTAAAACCTAAGTTGTTTTAAGTTTATTAAGCTAAAACAACTATTTTTTGTTTAACTCATTAAGAAAGTTTATTAACTCACTTTTATTTTAACTTGCATATTTGAAATTAATTGTAATAGACTTTTCTTATAATAGATTATAATTAATGTTTTAATCCTGCAGCACCCTTAAATGGATATGATCCTACCAATGATTAGTAATTATCCTGGAGGCTAATGCTACAGTGGGAGGTTTCATAGATGGCTAAAACTAATAAATGATAAAAAAAGTATGCCTTCTCCTTTTACTTATAAATGATATGAGAGTCATTTGTACAAAGATACCCATGGTCAGCCATAACAATAAAAAAATTTTCTATAGACAAAACATGACAAATGTTTCCCTCGTTCCTTGCAACTTCAGTGAGTAGGTAGGGGTTCCGTTGCTGTATTTACCTTTTGTCCAGTTCTGGCCATGTTTATCTTACTTACCTCTTTGAAACTGAACATTAAGGGTCCTTGAGACTTTGGCTTGGGTATCTATTAATGATTTAAGCACATCTAATTTTTCTTCTTCAGCCAATGCCCCATTTTTTTAAAAAAAAAAATCAAGACCACTTTGTCCCACAACCCAAAAATATTATGGAGGAGAGAACTAAATGTTTAAGAGTGTGTTATTATAGTTATCATCATCATTATTAACACTCATTAGGGCTTTTTATCTTCAAAGTGCTTTGTAGGCATGAGGAACCCCCTCCCTCTCACCGCCTGTCCACCTTTCCTCGCTGTGTCAGGAACTGTGATGGATCTTTAACTCCCTACGACCTTTGCATTTTTATAAAGTGCAGTCATTGAAGAGGACTACCGTTTTGGGGTCAGTCTTATCTGGTGGTAAGGAGGAACATGTGCCTTAAGGTTCGAAATGAATAAGAAATAAAATGCTTTCCAAGTGGAATTCAAGAACTCCTTTGAAATACATCTTGCTTTACTCACCTCTCCAGCTGCCTCCACTACAGATCTTTAAAGTAATGCAAGCGTGCCCACTGCTTCAAGACGCGGGGTCGTACATGAAGCAGTGAGCCACTGTGACCGGGCTCAAGCTTTTTATTGCCAGGAGATAACTGAAAAGCCAGTGTAAGTTTTCAAGACTACAGAGAATTCAACCAAGTATTCATCAGGGTGTAGAACACGTTAATACCAGAAAATATTATTTGTGAAGTCAACCTGTTTAAAAGAAAAGAGGCATAAAGGTTCATCTGTAGGAGGAATGCCTGCTGTTCTTCATTCCCATCTCCCTCTAAAGGATTATTATTCATAAAGGAGAATTCATTACCAGAGGCCACACAGGAAAGATCAGCCTTGAACATACGGACGCTAATCAACTAACTGGCTGAACATGTAGAAGCCAAAAACAGGCACGGAGATCAAGAAATGCCCAAGAAGCATTCCCGAAATACATGTGAGATTTTGTTTTTGTTAAGAAAAGTCAGAATTGCAGAGTCTCACCTTGGAAGCACTAAGGCAGAGGTAACAACCTTGTCAGTAAGCCTTTTTTTCTAGGGGACAATTGTGAGGACACTGGAAAAGGAAAGTGCCGATGCGTTTTTCTGCATGGGATGCTTTCACATACATGGTAACTCCAGAGTTAGACTGAAAGGGTTCTGCTATTTACAGGTGTGACTGGTGCTTTTAGTATTTGGAGCCCTAACTAGGATTAAGTCCCTGAAGAAAGGATAATTCCCGAGGTCCCATCTGAAGTTATCTGGTTTTGCTGTTTTGGGGCCTTCTTCCCTTAATTCTGACAGGATCACTCTGCAATAATGAAAGAATGTGTTTCTCCTTTTTGAAAAAGAAAGATGGGCCTGTGTTTTCTTTTTCAACTGTTTTAATCTGGGATAGGTTAGTCAGGGTTGTAAAGTGTTTGCCTTGGGCCAAAAAACAAATATTCATCATACACATTGTTTGTAAAACTCTTCAGCAATGATTTAATGTTTAGCAAATGGCAGTCCTAAGGAAGGTTAACTTTTGATGAAATATTACAGTGTTTCAAAGAACACTCACAATTATAGATTTTGGTATCCTTTGTTTTGTTTCCAGTGTCTTTTTTTTTTTTTTTTTTTTAATTTTTCTTCCCAGAGAAAGTATTCAGCCTTGGTTAAAGTCACTTGGATAAAAACCGATTGCGAGTTAATCAGTTCCACATTTCTAATTGTTTTCCCAAAGAAGCTAAGGATTATTAATTTGGTGAAAGTTGTAAATGTTTGGCACTGGAGTTTCCAGGGAATACTCTGGTAAGATTTGTTGGAACCGTGTGTTGTAAACTATGCTCTACACTCTACATTGATAGAATAACAGGATCCGATGTTTTTAAGCCTAATTGCTCTGTAGGGATCAAAGACATGTTACTTACTTATCTTATACTAGGTTTTGGGATCAGAAAGAAAAGTAGCTTGATCCCCCAAAAAGCTGTTATGATGCAAAATGGAGTTCAATAACCCATATTTGAGCCAGGAAAAAGGAGGAACATTGATTTCAGTCAGTTTTATACAATGGAGGATATAGGAACTATATGATCAGTAGGAAAAAAAAGAAACAAAAAACTACTGTAACACATATTTAACTTGGCAAATATAATTAGAGGTTTATAAGAAAGTTGGAAAGTATTTTTTATAAAGTATTTTACAAATCACATATATTAGCTTAGTCTTAGATTACAGTCTTTTCCTAAACTTAATCATTTAAGAAAAAAAGGCTTTTGTCTGGCTTAAAGTTTGTATAGATCTAAACTTCTAAAATTATTTCTTGCTTGCATAAAAAAAGGTGAAATTTTAAAGAATCAAAAACACTTAATGAGAAACGATGTGAAAGAGTCCTTAAGATATTGAGAGGAGTGGAACAACTTAACAAATAAAGCAGCAGAATCTCTTAGTATCTAACTTGAGAGCTTGTATCTATTATCTCTATATATTTGATAACACAGAACTTTCCACTGAATTCTCTCAAATAACTCCTTCCCACTCATCCAATACATGTACCATTGGAGTCATAATTTTCAACCCTAAAATGAGAAATTTACATGGTGTGTTTAGAAAATCTAGATAATAATAATAGCCGACATTTATCAGGCAGTCAGTAAGTTGTTGACACTGATTTAAGAACTTGACATTCATAATATCCTTCTATATATAGAACAGGTCTAAGAAGTAGAATTATAATTATCCTCACATTACAGATGAGGCAAATGAGTCACAGAGGGTTTAAATGACTTGCCCAATATCCACCAAGATGTCAGACTTCAGAGTCCGTATTATTGGCTGTAATCTCCAGTTTTGTAAAATCAGAGGTATCATTTCTTTTACTTGTGTTAATTATGAATCACATGTGGATCCACACTTCACCTAAACTGTTTCTCTTTTCAATCAGTTTCCTCATTTGCATGTCTGATCTAACTCCCTCATCTACCTTTTCACCTATGACGCATCATTTAATATCTTGGCACTCTCATGCAATACAAAATACTTTCTCAGATCAAATAGTGTATATGAAAATTATATGGAAAAGCACTGTAAAAATGACTCCATTCAAAAGAGCCTCTGATACTCCAGCTAATAGATTAAAACAGTAACAACAAACACACACACACACATAAACACACACAAAACCTCCTTTAACATGTAAGAGATTTACTTTTCTTATTCAAAATATGCAACTTTCATAGTTTTCCTTCTCTTTCTTCCTCTTTCTTTCTCTCTATCCTCTATCTACTGAATTTATTTGCTACTACCACATTATCAAAAACAGTCATAATCCAAATTTTTGACCATTTAGAATCGGACTGAGCTGACCTATAGACCAGTCAACTGAAATAATAACAGGAGATAAGTGATATTAACAGTATTTCACTTAAATGCTCATCATGCTTAAAATAAAACAAATGTTTGTATAATACACATATCTACACATAAACATATAGGCAATTATAATTTATAAATAACCAAGGGAGGGAGACTCAAGAGGGAGGGGATATGGGCATATGTGTATACATATAGCTGATTCACTTTTGTTGTACAGCAAAAACTAACACAACATTGTAAAGCAATTGTACTCCAATAAAGATGTAAACAAAAATTAAATAAAAATAGAAGTAACCAAGCTAAAGTGGATTCCAACAGACCATTACCATATCTTCATTAACAGAGTTGGAGTTTTAGATTTGAATTTGAAATAAAACCCATTTCTGTTAAAAATTCAGAATCTTAATTCCAACTGGCAATTTGACCCCCATCATTAGACTGCCTTGGTTGTGTTTCACTCTCCTATGGGTAATTTTCTTTAGTAATTTTCCATTTCTCTTTATGCCCTTAATAGACTTAGTGAATCAACTGAACATCTGTTAAACTGTAAATTTTCAAGATAGGAAATTCCTCTTTACTTGTTAGACTAGCATCAGGAATGCCTGAATGTTTTATAAAATGTTTGATATGATGATTGTAAGGATGATAAAATGACAGTGATAGTCTGAGAGTGAGGTTTTAAATCAATAAGTTTACTTTATAAATTTAAAATGGTTTAAAGGCAGAACAGAATATAAAAAATAAAAGAAAAAACAAACACATTCTCAGCACTGTCATTTGTGCCTTTCCATTTTAGTAGTTATTTATTTTTGAAGTATTCAGATTATAGGTATAGTCCTCTATCTTCTCCCCCAGTTTTTTTTTCTTTTTTTTTTAAACTTAGCTGATTCCTTCCATGGTTTACAAATAGAGCACATATTTTGTAAGCCTCCTTCAGATAGGAACCACTTCACCACTGCTGTTTGACCACTGGAACTATCCTTATTCATGTCTTGAGATTTCTAAAACAATATCTGCCCTGCATCCACATTGTTTCCAATAGGCAGCATGTATTTGGGAAGCATTAATGATTTTAAAAGGCTCTGGGTCTTAGAATTTTTCTTCTTAAGATCCTTTGCATTTTTCTTTTGAAAGGGCTTCAATATGGGGACCTGGTAAAGGAGGATTAATGTAGTTTAACAAAGTGAAAAACTAATTGAATCATTAACTCACCATTCAGATTCAAATATCTTCATTCCAGACCGTATTCACTATTTACACTTCTGCTTTGCTCCTCTGCCTGACTCTTTTCTTCTCCTTTATTGGTAAAACTCCTTAGTCTTAGTTCTAACCCTGAAAAGGTCATGTGAAAATGCACATCAGGCATGTCAGAGACAGTCCTGACTGTCTGAGTGAAGGCTCAGAGGGCTTTTGCTCCAGAAATTTGAAGTCTTACATTTCAATGTTCCTATGAAGACCCTAGAACCCTGTTAATTTACTTAAACTGGCACAAAAACATAACTGGCTATTACTTCTTTTTAGAAAAAAAAAAAATTAGCGTTTGATAGTTCTCAGTCACTTTGTAAACCTTACTGAACCATCTCATTCTTCCTTGAAAGAATTTGAATTCAAAGTTACAATGCAATTTCCCTGAAATTTTGTATTTGACAGTAGTTTCTTCACATAGTAATACTTTGAAGGTTTAATATCACTTTTTAAAAACAGTGTAGACACAACTATATATAAAATAGATAACCAACAAGGACCTACTGTATAGCACAGGGAACTCTACTTAATTTTTGTAATAAGCTGCAAGGGAAAAGAATCTGAAAAGGAATATATATATATATATATCTGAATCACTGTGCTGTAACACCAGAAACTAACACGATGTTGTAAATCAGCTACACTTCAATTAAAAAATTAATAAATGCATAAATAAATAAATAACTTAAATAAAATAAAATAAAAACAGTGTAGATTAACTTAAAACACATATACAGTGTGGACCAGCCATCATTTCACACAGAGAGATGAAAGGAGAGAGATAGAGAGAGGGAGAGAGATGTGTAAATTTAGGGTGGGGGAGGGGTGGGCTTGCAGGAGGCTATTTAACAAACCCACCACTAATGGGATCTTCCCAGTAGTTACTTTCTATATTTCACCTCCCAAGTTTTTCTGGACCTTAGGAAAATTTTAACCTTAGATACTAAACTGACAACTAAAAAATGTCACTCGCCATCTGGTTCTATGAGAATGACGTCCTTAGCCACTGCAGTTGCTAACCTTTTAACACACCATGAAAGAAAGGACTTCAGGATGGAGATCAGGAATGAGGCACTCTGTGCTCTGGGAAAACTGGCAGAACAGGCCTTCAGATAGTTAGAAATTTTCAGGAGAAGTATTTTTATGAACCCCAATTCTTGCATTTCCCCATACTTAGAAAAGCCCTAAAACCATTAACTAAGATATATGCTCTTCATGGCTAGCAGCAACCTTCTACGGAGATGTGTGCTCGATTTCATGTAAATCACATAGATGCTGACCTCCCCACCACCACTTCAGAGCAGTTCTTCAGAGCTGAGAGGCTGTATTCTGGACTATCTTCCTCAGTCTTCAGTAAGTCCCCAAATAAAACAACACACAGCTCTCAAGTCATGTGTGGTTTTTTTTAATTGACAAAATCAATGATAATAACACAACCGTCTTAAGTGGCATTGTTGTTGAACCTAAGTTAGTGTGTCTGATGTACAGTGTGGCCAAACAAACCAAAACATTGGAGTTTAGAGCAGAGAAAGGTTTATTGCAAGGACCTAGCAAGAACTGGGGGCTTGGGCTCAAAAAAACCAAAATCCCCAGTGGTTTTCTGGGAAGAATTTTTAAAGGCAAATTTGCCTTGGGGTGAGGGCTGCAGGTGTGTGACTTTCTTCTGATTGGTTGGTGGTGAGGTAACCAGGAGTCTTGTGCTCAGGAGTCTTGTGCTCAGCCTGAAGTTACCTGGTTGAGGGTCTTAGTTCCTGTAGAAGGACTCAAAGATACATTGGTCAGGGCTTCCCTGGTGGCACAGTGGTTGAAAGTCCACCTGCTGATGCAGAGGACACGGGTTCGTGCCCCAGTCCGGGAGGATCCCACATGCCATGGAGCAGCTGGGCCCGTGAGCCATGGCCACTGAGCCTGTGTGTCCCGAGCCTGTGCTCTGCAATGGGAGAGGCCACAACAGTGAGAGGCCCACATACCGCAAAAAAAAAAAAAAAAAAAAAAAAAAAAAAAAAGATTCATTGGTATATATATCCCTTGAGGAAGAACTAGGACTCTGCTTTATTGCTGCACTATTGTTTCTTGATTCTTTTTCCTTTGTTTCTGCATTCCCTCACTTCCCTAATTAGTAACTGCTTGAATCTGCCCTTTGGAACTCAGGAAAGGTCTAGGAGGCTGAAGCCTTTTTCCTACAAATAAGAAATGGGGACACAGAGGGCCTTTGGTACAAGGGAGGACCCCACAGGGTCCTGCTTTGTTTCAGTGTGTTGAATATATTACAAAAAATTATTACATTTCTGTTAGTCGGACATATTTTAGGCTCAATGGTTTCTAGAAAGACACATACTAAATTTTATTGATGATACAATACAACATTTCATAGGCTAGAAATAATTTATTAACTATGATAACAATTCATGGACTTTTATAAATAAGCAGTTTTCTCCTTGATCACTGGTAGACTCAAGTCCATTATAGTTCATTCATCTTCACAATAGGTAGTTATAAAACAAACATTATGTGCAATCACTCAGATTTTCTTTAATCCCCTAAATGGAACTAGTTAGTCCTGAACGATTTAAAACAAAACTCACTCTCAGCAATGTTTAATTATTTGAAGAAGAAAAAAATAACTGCTTTCTTAAATAAGATCATAGCAGATAAAAATTACGCCTTAATTAAACGCAGTTCCATTTGTGGAAGCACCTAATGCAGTGCCTTGCGTGTAGTAGGTGCTCATTTGGTGATAATTATAGTTATTAGCAGAAATGGAACTAGACCAAATGCTTCAGGACTCCCAGTTGCTTTTCTCCATATCCCATTTCCCCTTATAAACCCCCAGCACTTTGTCCTCTGCAATTTATCATCCTTCCACTAATCACATTCAAACTGCACTTACCAAGAGCAGGAGAGAGATGAACAAATCAGGAAGACTTGCATGCCTTAAATCACAGACTTTCTTGAAAAGGGTATTGTTTCAAATATTTATCATATCAGCTATGTTACTGGACTGAACTTTGGGTTCACTCCCCCTCTATGCAGCAAAGCCAATTTACCGACACCAAGTTATGGCAAAGGAAAAGTACAGCGTTTATTACAAGCACCAAGCAAGGAGTATGGGCAGCTTATGCTCAAAAACAAACTCTCCAGATGGTTTTCAGGGAAGCATATTTAAAGGCAACATTTAGAGGTGAGGGCTGCAGGATGCATAGTTTCTTCTGATTGCTTGGTGGTGAGGAGGTAACAGGGTGGTGTTTCAGGAATCTCAGTCATCAACCTTCTGGTTCCAAACAGTCTGAGGTCTATGTGCTTATGCTCAGCATTGAGTCACTTTCTTCCACCTGGGTCTGTGTATGTGTGTGTGTGTGTGTGTGTGTGTGTGTGTGTGTGTGTGTGTGTGGCAGGGGGACTTAGCTACTGAAGAACTACTCAAAGGTATCCATCAGATTCTGATATATGTCTCTTTGAGGAGGAAGTAGGTCCCTGTTTTATCACTGAACTATTGTCATTTTCTTGTTTGAATTATTTTCCTTTTCTTTCTGCATTCCCTCACTAAGTAAAGCAGAGGTAGAGACATTTATTGTAAATATAAATAACTACTACAGTAGTTACCTACTCAGTAACTGCATGTTCCTGCTCTTTGTAACTCAAGGAAGGCCTAAGAGACTAAAGACTTTTTCTACAAACAAGAAATGGGGGACACAGAGGGGTTTTTATACCCAGGAGGCCCCCCTCCAGGGTCCCACTCAGTTTCAACCACAAATAGCCATTATTTTTCTTCTTCAACTGACTTATTGCCAGAAGCCAAATTTATACCTGAATATCAGCACCAAAATAACTTGAAAAGCTAAAGTATTCTTGTGTACAATGAAGTAAAGCTCCAAATCAGCCTAATCAGATAGATTTTGACCATCTATCATCATCACAAATAATGAAATGCATTGCCTTTTTTTGCATATTGGAGCCAAGGACAAATGGTCGAGACCTTCAATGATTCTCCTCTTGATACACCTCAAACCCTAGAAGAAGAGAGATAAGAATAAGATAAAAAACAGGGATAAAATGGGAGTTTTCCTCAGAGTTTTTAAAACACATTATTTTTTTCTCTAAGCCCTCTTTCATAATGTAGTATTCTTCACTTAACAAAAACAAACCAAAGAAACTTTGAAATAGTAACAAACCCTCAGAGGAGACATTTTCTGCTTCCCACACTGCATTGAGCTGCTCCAAGCCCAGAGCTGGCGCTGAAATCAAGGACAGGACGCCAGACCAGGAAGGGGCCCCAGAAAAAGGCCCCAGGGCTGTATGTAAAGTTTTACAATTTTCTCCTCTCCACAACCAAGATTATTCCTTCTGAGGGTGGGCGTCTGAGGCATATGTTTCAAAGTGATGCTACATGCAGAAAATGAAATAAATGGCTCCCTTTGCCTTTTTCAGGCTTGGTTGCCTGATCTAAACAAATGTAGGATGCAATTTGGATTTACCTCATTCTCACTGTCCTTGGTGAGGCAGATGTCTTAAGCACTCTATTTTAAGGATTCAAAGCCCATAATATTACTAATAACTCCGCATACTTGTTTGCATTTCCCATGTTACATATAAATGTCAGAAGCAATGACTTGCAGCACCCTTTAATCTCGTGACAGCTTTATTATCATTGGTTGGCTGAACTTCAAGAAAAGTTATGACGGTGGCAAAGTTCTGCAAACTGAAGCACATATTTCGGTAATTAGGTAAAGGAGGGAGAGCTCCATTTAGAATGCACAGCTGAAATTATTTGCTAAACACTTAAGATGCTGAGGTATATCACATTCCTCCCAGGACAGCTTTTGAAGGATGATTTACAAAGCAATTCTTTTACCATTTTACCATATTTTTTTTTCCCGTTAGGCTGTTTTAGCAGCAGCTCTTAACTTGAAAATGGATCTTCTGATAATGGAAATATTGTATTTGCAATATGAGAAGGTGGAAGGAGAGAGTGGTCCAGGAGGCTGTGTTTTGCATTTTCTCCTGTTTTGAACTTAGTTTTCTCAAATGACAGCATCTCTCTCATGAATGCTTTAGCACTGAACATTGTAGCTGATTTTTTTTCATTGTTTTTGGAATCAGCCCAAGGTTTTCCAATCTTGGAAAAAGATAATATAAACTGCTTGAAATACATTTTGATCCCACCCAAACAATACCGTTTGTCTTTTTTCAAACCTTAGTTATCAGTAAAGTTCATGTTAACAATTACCTAATAAATTGCTGGGGTTTTATATATTGTTAAAACGTCATATACTTCAACAGTTTCTTAAAGGAATTTTTTTTTCCTGTACGGTAATGGGTTTCAATGAAAAAGCTTTCATTCAGATTCTTTTATAGACAAAATCACAGACAGAGAGGATAGAATCTGTAACTGAAATTAATCCAGATATTGCTTAAGTGCATAAATTTAGTCTAATTCACACTGACTCTTAATTCCTAAGGTTAGCCTGTCCAAATTCATAACTAATAAATCCTGTTCATCAACTGCTAAAAGTCCAGTTTATGTTTTCATCTGAAATTCAAACTAGCATGCTCCAATCCCATAGGTTTCTCAAACGTTAATCTTAGTATCATTTAACAAATTGACAGAAATTCTTAGAGTTCCACAGGAGAAAATATGCTTATTGAAAATTGGAGGAAAAACAACCAATTCTATTTCTATTCTGCCCTCTGTTGCAAGGCACTCTGTCTCATGCTGTAAACAATGCAAAGCAAATTCTTCTCATTCTCCCTCTCTTCTTCTCTCCTCTCCTGAACTGTATATCTTGGCCCTTAATCCAAAATAGATCTAAAGAAACTTAAAATATAAACAAATAAAGCAAAATAAAATAAACTACAAGTACGTGAAAAGATTAAGCCAAGGAAAAGAACATTAGCTAGGAATGAAAACCTTGCAAAACGAATGCCGTTATCCAACACAATTCCTAAACGTTGGCTGTGAACTGACATTAAGCAGGACGAAAAGAGTTTTGTTGGTTACATGACTGGATTCTTTTTGTTTTTTTACAAATAGCAAAAGCAAATAGTGGTGAAGCACAGGGATCCCTGATCATAGAATGAGAAATAAATCTCTTTCCAGGATACTTATAAGGACACAGTATCATATTATGCAATAGCGTCATTTACCACAGAGTAAGCAGCACTAAGAACTTCATAGCTTTATTTGTCATACTTGTCTTCTCTTCAGTCTTATGGCTTCCTTCCAAGACCCAATTCAGTAAATGCTACCCTCAAGTGGGCTAGTATGCTTTTGGATGGCTTGGCTTAACTCAAGAGTATATTGTTTACTATCTAAAACAATAGATGCACTGTATATCTTTCATATGATCTTACATCAATATTATTTCTTTTAGTTGAACTATATTAAGTACTGGCAAGCACTGAATTCAAGATTATACAATTCTTCGAACAAGGATCTAGGCTCCAGCTAGTCTGTGTTGCAGTATGGAACAGATTTTTATGGTTTAACATTCAGAAGAATTCCAAGAGATTTGATCCTATCTTTGTTTCATCCTAAGTAGATATGTTTTAGAAAACTAAGGGTTTCCCCATTGCCCATATTCAAGTTTACCATTTACAAGATTACCATTAACTAGAGAGAGAGAGAGAGAGAGAGAGAAAAAAAAAAAAAAAACACTAAAACATGACATGCTTTTCATAGAAAAAGAATCAGGAGAAAGTTTGATAAGTGTGCCATTTTAACTATTTTTATTTGAATAAAAATTTTTGTATGATTTGCATGTTTCAAATAAAACTTGTTTTATAAAATATACACACAGAAAACTATAATTTTGGCTTCCATTTTCTGAAACATGTTTAAAATAATTTTCTACCCACCACACTTTATCTATATAGATGCGCTTTTGTCAGCTATTTTTATTTTTTATTGTTTGGCTTCCAAAATAAAGATTAGCATAACTTAAATGCAATAAATACTGATTTAAAACTTATATCAAAAGTAAATATGATACAAGCTTTGCACAGATAAGTATTTGATTTCTCTGAAAACCATTTATCTAAAGCTTAATCCAGTATTTGTTTTGTTATTAAAACTCATTAACTATCCAATATTTTTAAATTAGAAGTCAGAACTCATATAAAAGGCCTCCTTGGAAGTTACAGTGTCCTGGTACATTATGAGAATAAGTATGGTAAGTAATTTAAATGCTCAGATATAACCTTGAAAAGAGTACTTGTTAGGGAATGACATCACCAAGATGGTGACATAGGTCATTCCTGGCTTTACTCCCCCTCACAAGAAGAACAACTAACAACTATTCAAGAACAAGACACCACTGAGAGACTCCTAGAACATGGGGGTGAGGCTGAAGAACTCCCCTGCATCATGGAGACCAAGACAGACTGCATTAGAAGGGTAAGAGAAGCAGAACACATTGACCACCTTGCCTTTCCCTCAGGCCAGCACAGCACCATGTAGAGAGGTCTCTCCTAAGCCTCTGGCTCTTCTAGTGGGTAAAGAGAACCCAAGGGGGAACAACCAGTGCCCCCCTCAAGCTGTGTAGGTTACTTTGTGGGAAGCACTACTCTGACCTCTCTCCCTGGAGGTTGCTGGGAAATCTGTAGGGTTCAACCACTGGGACTCTGACCGTGATGAAGAAAGGGAGAGGGGCTTGCAACAACCAGCACATGGATGTTGGCAGACTGAGTTCATATCTTCACTACCCAAATAGTAGTCCCAACCAGTAGCTTTGCTCACCTGCAGAACAAAGTTGGTGGTGCCCTCTGACCAGGGAACTTGGTAGGGTGCAGGTCTGCTTGATCTGAATACTCAAGAGAGGAATTTTGCTAGCCCTAGAGCTTGGTTTGTCCAGGCAAGGAGCTGAGTCACAGCCCACTGACTGTGGAGTGTTTCCCAGCCACATCTGACCATGGGGGCTGGCAGAAACACCTAGAAGCTCTGCAGCCCAGTGGCACTCAAGCAAAGAGGTAGGTGTGCAAAGTTGATCACCTCCAGAGCAAAGCTAGTACCAGGGGTGGAGGATACTTTTTCTGTACAAGGGCAAAGGGATTAATTCATAGCCAAGTCTATGGGTAGCTCTTGGCTATTCTCAACCAAAGAAACTGGGAAATCGAGAATTGCCTGAGGTGGCCCCTCCCCTTCTTGCCCAGGCAAGGGAGCCGAGACACAGCTCCACTCACCTGCTGTGTCTCCTGTCCCCATCTGACCAGAAGACTTGGCAAGAACACCTGGTAGCTGGGCAGCCCAGCAGAGCTCAAACCTACAGAAGGGCAGGCAGAGCCAGTAGTTTGCATAACAAAGCCAGTGGATTTTCTTGGCCAGGGAACTTGAGACAAGGGTCAGCTCAAGTTAAGACAATAAACAAAGAATTTAACCAGTCTTTGTGCTCCTTTTCTCACTGCAACCAGTCAGGGAAACTAATTTGTAGCCCTTCTCATTACTGAATATAGTCTCTAGACTGCTTGACCAGGAAACCTAACCAGAGCACATAGGAAATTATTTAGTCCATCCAACAGTCCTGCTTACAGTGGCATTTGATCAAAGAGCACAGCCCATGACTTCCCATCTGCAGAGTAAAACTGGTGGACTCACCTGACCAGGGAATTCAGTGCACATTCTGGAATGATTTGGGTCCCCAAACAATGAGCCATACAGGATATTAGTGAAAGGAATCAAAGAAGACACAAATAAATGGAAAGATATCCCGTGTTCATGGATTGGAAGAATTAATGTTGCTAAAATGTCAATATTACCAAAAACCATCTATAGATTCAGTGCAATTCCTATCAAGATTTCAATAGCATCTTTTACAGAATCAAGAAAAACACTCCTAAAATTTATATGGAACCACAAAAAAGCCCGAAAAGCCAAAGTAATTCTGAGAAAGAAGAACAAAGCAGGAGGCATCATACTCCCTTATTTCAAGCTATATTGTAAAGCTATAGTAATCAAAACAATATGATACTGACATTAAAAAAAACAAATAGACCAATGGAACAGAATCAAGAGCACAAAAATAAACCAAAGCATGTGCAGTCAAGTAATATTTGACATGGGAGCCAAGAATACTCAATGGAGAAAAGATAGTCTCTTCAGTAAATGGTGCTGGGATAATTGGATATTCACATGTAAAACAATGAAACTGGACCCCTATCTTACACCATTTACAAAAATTAACTCAAAATGAATTAAAGACTTAAATGTAAGACCTGAAACCATAAAACTCGTGGAAGAAAACATAGGAATAAAACTCCTTGACATGGGCCTTGGAAATGATTTTTGGATATGACACCAAAAGTACAAGCAACAAAATAAAAAATCAACAAATGTGACTACATCAAACTACAAAACTTCTGTACAGCAAAACAAACCATCAATAAAATGAAAAGACAACCTACAAAAAGGAAAAACATTTTGCAAACCAGAAATCTGATAAGGAGTTAATATCCAAAATATATAAAGAAATCACACAACTCAATACCAAAAAAAAAAAAAATTAAAAATGGGCAAAGTACGAGAATAGACATTTTTCCAAAATAGATATACAAAAGGCCAATAGATACATGAAAAGGTGCTCAACATCACTAGCCATCACAGAAATGCAAATTAAAATCACAGTGAGATATCATCTCATACTTGTTAAAATGGCCATCATCAGAAAGAGAAGAATTTTTTTTTTTTAAAAAAAGACAAGGATAACAAATGCTGGCATGGATGTGGATAAGAGAGAACCCTTGTGCACTGTTGGTGGGACTGTAAATTTGTACAGCCACAATGGAAAGCAGTATGGAGGATCCTAAAAGAAAGTTAGTAATAGAACTACTGTATGATCCAGCAATAACACTTTTGAGAATATATCCCCAAAACACAAAAACACCACTAACTCAAAAAGATATCTTCACCCCTGTATCCATAGCAGCATTGTTTACAATAGTTAAGGTATGGAAGCAACCTAAATGTCCATTGATGGGTGAATGGATACAGAAGTTGTGGTATGTATATACATGGAATATTATTCAGCAATAAAAAATGAGGAAATCCCACCATTTTCAGCAACATAGATGGACCTTGAAGACATGCTAAGTGAAATAAGTCAGTGAAAGACAAATACTGTATAATGTCACCTATATGTGAAATCTTAAGAAAATAACTAAGTAAATAACCAAATTCTTAGAAAAAAAGATCAGACATGTGGTTATTACCAGAGGCAGAGGGGAAGGGGAAGGGGAATTGGAAGAAGGTGGTCAAAAGGTACAAGTTTGCAGTTATAAGGTAAGTACTAGGAATGTAATGTACAATAGGATAACTATAGTTAAAGCTGCTGAAAGATATATTGGAAAACTGTTAAGAGATTAAATCCTGAGTTCTCATCACAAGGAGAAATTTTTTTCTTTTCATCTCTCTTTTCTTTATATTGTATCTGTATGAGGTGATGGATGTTAGCTGCACCTATTACAATAGTTATTTCACAATATATGTAAATCAAAACCATCATGCTATATGCTTTAAACGTATACAGTGGTATATGTCAATTATTTCTCAATAAAAATGGAGGGAAAAAGAGTACTTGTCAATGAAGTCTTGTTTTTTTAGTCCTTCAAAAAAGAGAGGGAAATTAGGAGGGAAATCTAAGAATGAATGAATGAAATAAGCTATAGGTTAATAAAGATTAATAAAGATCTGTAAATTTGTACAAAATAAGAAGTAAAAAAGAAAAGAACTCATCATTTATTTTATGAGTATATCACTCAAGTCACTTGGAGCAAGTAAATGTTGGCAACATTACTTTAATTTCACATCAGGATCCATTTTATATGCTATGATCCATTTTATAAAAGTGACTACTTGTAAGATCAGGCCACCCAAGCAGGCTGTTCTCTTGCTCTCTGTATCCACTGCTTGACCAGTCCTGGCCTCACCTACACCCTAGTCACCTGACTGACCTTCCGGCCTAATCATAGAGCCTAATCAGTAAATGCCTAGGTACTTGACCCCAGACCCAGCCAGTGATTATTCTAATCTTTAGATCAGAATGTCTGCACTCTGATAGTTTATCAAAGGGTCCATGAGGGTAGTTCTCCTCTGCTGGTTTCCCTGGTAACCAAAGAGGATGAGCCAACCTGATGTCAATTTCTTCTATAACTGGTAACACTCCCCCTCCCCTTAGCGAAGACTGCTTCCATGTCCTGCCTGCCATCCGTTGTGCACAATGGGGTGTCACTCCAGGACCCCTTTCCTGTAGACATGTAAGATTCCCTAGCCAATAAACCACTGACATCTCTGTTGCTGTCTCCTGGCTCTTTCTTCAGTCTTGAAGCTGGGCAATCACAAGGCTTGCAGACCCGTGGAGTGCAGCCTAATACTACTCTATTTTATTACATGATATCAGCATTTTCATGGTGAACCTGGACATTTACTTGTGTGGCTCACAACCTTTCATATAGTTAAAACCAGTTAAAGGTCAACTTTCTTGCTGTATTTAACTAACCAATGAATCAATCACCCAGCTGTGCATAACCTCCTAAGGAATCTACTGAAACTATGGCACATTTACTTTTCTGCATTTTTGTAGCAGGTACTGGTGAACAAGTTGCCAAACACTAGAGGATAGCTTTTTTCCCACCACGGGGTAAGAGGAAAATTGTATATAGCAAAATTGTTGAGGATCATATAAATTCAAGGGATGGGAAAAAGAAAAAACCCAGCACACTTATCAAGGGGCTTTCAGTCTAGTCGGAAGATAGTCCTTCAAGCAAACCAGCCTCAGTAAAATAAATAAAATAGATGTTTGGCAGCCAATGTTGGTTACCTATTCTCTATTCATTGTTTTTTACTGTGATATATTAAGAAATATATTTGGTGGGTTTTGTCCCTGGTTTCTGTCACACAGCCCCTCATACCCTTCTGTGGAATTTCCTAGCTGAGAGGAGTGTCTTTTTTATTCATGAGAGGCCCCTTTTGAGCCCACTTGAGTTTATGCTAATGAGGTGACAGAGTGAGGCCCCTAGGTAGCCTCAGGTAGGGGCTGGTCACCAGAAAGACCAAGTGATTAGTGGGTTGGAAACTTAAGCCCCACCCACGAACTTCTGGGACAGGTAGAGGGGGCTAGAGATTAAGCTCTATAAAGACTCTTGAACAATGAGATTTGATGAGCTTCTGGGTTGGTGAATACATACAGATGCTGGTAGGATGAGCCACCCTAGTTCCACAGGGACAGAAGCTCCTGTGCTTGGGGACCCTTCAGGACTTTGCACAATGCACCTCTTCATTAGGCTACTTATTTGTATTCTTTATCATATCCCTTATAATAAACTGGTCGACATACGGAAATGTCTTCCTGAGCTCTGTGAGCCATTCTAGCGAATTATCAAACCTGAGAAGCGAGTGTGGGAGCCCAATTCATAGCCCATAGGCCAGAAGTACAAGTGACAGCCTGGACTTGCAGTTGGTGTCTGCAGTGGGAGCAGTCTTGCAGGACTGAGCCCTTAACTTACGGAAGCTGATGCCGTCTCCAGGTAGATAGCATCAGAATTGAGTTAAATCTGAAAGACACTCAGTGGGGTGTCCACTGAGAATTAGAGACTTGCTTGGTGGTGTTGGGAAACACTCCAGACTTACTGCAGCAGTGTCTCTTACTAAGCCCTCTGATTTAGTTCAGATCCTGGACAGCCATCTGTTTCATGTGCCCCCCACCCCCAGCCCTCGGTTCCAGGGGTAGGATGTTAATTAACCTAAGCCAATCAGGATAATTCTATCCCATTTGACAATTCTAGTTTAGTATTGGATGTGATGCAAACCAGGCCAATGAGATGTGAGAAACATGTTCTGGGAAACTTTTTCTTCAAAAAAGGCATGTCAACTGAATATTCATTGTATTCTGAAAGTTCTCATGTGAATTTGAGGTACCTGGATCTGTTCCAGCTGCTTCTGCTTCTAGGACTGACCTCCCAGGCACACTTCATGTTAAATATATTCTCAGTCTCACTTACCTACATAACAGATCACTGTGATAAAAATAAATTGCTCTTAATGACTTTATTCAAAGATAGATTTACAGACTCACAAAATCAATGAAATTACTCCTGTAGTGGAAAATTAAGTAATTTTGACAAGCAATTTTTAAGTGATTCTATAATACCAGCATGCAGATGGCTTTCTCACAGAGTTGAATCCAAGTACCTTTTGGTTTGTTTTTATTTTTAAATAGTTTTCCCTAAGTTTTATTTCCTTCTTTGCATGACCTTCTTCTATACCCTGGATTGTATCCTTCTAAGTCTTTCTCTGTACTCAGACAAGGACATTATTTGCACATATAAAGGGATTGTGGAGGTAAGGTTTTGGGTTTTTTGTTTTTTTTTTTAATCATTGTAATTATCAAAATGGGATTTACTGCAACTTCCTTTTCTAAATTAATAACTTGTACATACCTGTAAGTCATTAGATATTACATAAAGAGCCACAAAATATTCTATAGTGGGTATATAACAATTTGTCCAGCAATTTTCCTATCGAAGAATATTGAGAACGTTCCCCTTTCCCTCCCACTTATAACACTGCTACAGTAAAATCTTTCCTTTACATAAACTTATGTGTCACGTATACTGCTATAGGATAGATTCCTAAAAGTAGAATTGTTGTATAAAAGATATGGATACATTTTTCTTCTCCTTTTAAATGAAGATTTCCCCTTAGTGGAAAAATTTACATATATATATATATTTATTATTCAATTCCACCAAAAAACTTTTCCTCTTGTAAAGAGTTAAATTAAATATATTCTGGTGTATTTACTTATGTTTATTTAAGCATAAAATATATTTTATGGGACTTACCAAAGGGACTACTATCTCTCTGGGATTACCTGGTTGAGTTTCATTTTACTTGTCCATTTCATAGTTAAATACAAAGTTAGAAAGAAAAACTGAGTTTACAACACTGTACTTCAAGTTCTCCCATTCTGGGATTGCATTGTGTTAATGCAATTATCTCAGTACTGAATTATTTTGCAAGTGCCACTTTGCTATAGTGAACCCACAATGTATAGTGCAAGTTCTTTCTTGACATTTTATTTAAAAACAAGCTGACCTCGTAACTTGGTATTTAATCATTTCTTCCAGTTTACAAAAGAGGCCAAATAAAGAAATACTCACTGATAATAGTGAGGTTTCTTTTTTCATCTCTTCAGTTTAAAAGTCAGCACTCAGAGCCAGCTTTACACTCTTAGGAGGTACCTGTTCTTCTGGAGAGACAGGTGTGAAACAGCAGCCAGGCCAGCTGTGGAATTGGCAGTGTTTCTAAAATAGGTTGCTTTGGTAAAAACAGGAGGACATAAAGATAGTTAGACTGGAGTCCAGGGAAGCCTTTTGTTTATTAGTTTATGCCTTCTGTATTAGTCCTGGAGCTTGAGACTAGCAGACACAAAATTACAGTTGGCATTTGCTAAGATACCTTTGGCAAAGAGGCTACGATGGAGCCTGTCTCCTTTCTGTCCAGAAGTAGTCCTGCTGGCAGGCTACCACATAGAGGGGTGTCTGCCTCTTCCATCAACTCTTGTGACAAAGAGATCTGCGTCATCTGTCAGTCTGGCACCTTTCACAGGCACAAAATCCACTTGAAAATCAGAAATGGAGAAGGATCTTCATTAGAAACTGATTGTGTGTAGTAGCAGTCATCTGGGGGATGAGACTTCTGGAAGATGCAGGACACAGCACAGTGTGGAAAATTGAAGTGGCGTGGTTGTTGGAAGTGCTCCTTACTAATGCTGGAGTGACTTATGAAACGATAAAATGAAATACAAGACCAAGGCATGTGAACAAAATTAACAAAAGATAGAATAAGCATTTCACTCCTCACACTGTGCAGTCCAGTCTGTGGATAGCTTTATAGATGCTGCACCTTAAGGAAGTGATGGCCACAATCAAATCTGCCTGATAATAGAATATCTTGGCGTATAAAAGTAGAATCATTTACTATATAACACCCTGTCGAGCATAACAGGCCAAGGAATATTAACCCTAATATTTTTAATATTGACATAGCTGTCAGAGAGCCCTGAATTATAGGAGAAACCTTGCTGCTATCTATTCAAAACTCAGGAAATTGGCACCCTTTGTCTCTGGTTTGTTTTTGTTTGTTTGTTTGTTTTTGTTTGAATACCTGTGAAATTCGAATACTCCTTAAAATATAAAGATAAAATATAATGATTCAAATAATATCTAATTGGTATTTATAGATGATCTAAATTCATCCTGACTTTTCTATGCAATGCTTTGCATAGAATATTAAAAGCCAGTTTTTAACAGATCTAGGCCAAGGCAAAATTGTATGCTATAGGCAGGAAAGAATAGAGGGATGTAATTCAGATATCAGACTTTGGAACGAGTCAATCTCACCCAAAATTCCACTTCCATTATTTTATGTGGAACTTTAAACAACTACATTTTCTGTGCCCTGATTTCCTCATTTGCAGAATGTTGGTTGAGAATAATTATAACTAGAGATTTTTAGGAACCTATAAGGTTTAACGTCAAATTTTAGAACAAAGGTCAGTGGCATTACAGGTGCCCAATAAATATTAGCAAATATTGTTTGACACTTTGTCTTCACCAGGCCAGGCTCCCTCTTATCTTGCATATCCAATTACTTAAATACTTGGTCATCCTGTATCACCATTCACATGTGTAAGAAAGAAAGGTCAAAAAGGATTCTATTCTTCTAGATTTTTGCGTTACCTCTCTCAGTGCTATTTAACTCTTGAGGGTCTTTTTTTCCTCCTCTAATTGTGCAATTAAGGGTCTGCCATCTGTCACAGATACGGCAGCAGCTCTGAATGAGCTGGTAAAGTATTTCATGCCCAGAGGTGGGATTTCATGTCACAGAGTTAGTCCTACTTTACTAATGCCATCTACACATAAGGCCTGCCTAGTCCAAACACTTGCAGGAATAGAAAGCGGATATCAAAGCATTAAAAATAAGGATTGGTATGTTGTTTCCCCAAAAAATTATTTTAATGCTTGACAAGAAAAGATTTTAAATTTGTGCTCCTTTATTTAAATTTTTCACATCATTCTTATTCTATATTGAGGTTTTCAATAAAGTCTACCTCCTTTTTTCTCTAGCCTTCTAAGAGATTTAGAGAAAACAAAACCCCAAAATTAGTTTACTGAAATATCACTGAAAGTAACAACTTTCTTTCCAAATACAACTACCCTCCCCCCCAGTTTTGATTAAATCTACTCATTCTTGTCTGTCTAGATTGGCATGGTCATATGTAGTAGCCATTTAGCCACAGGAGGCAATTGAGTGCTTGAAATACAGCTAATACAAATTGAGATCCAACTAAGAGTAAAAGACACACCATATTGCAGACTTAGCTTGAAGGAAAAGATGTAAAGTATATCATTGATAATTTTTTTATTGATAATATGTGAAAATATTTAGTTTGGGTTCAGTAAAACATGTTATAAAATTAATTTCACCTATTTACCTTTTTTAATGTGGCTACTAGAAAATGGAAAATTACATATATGTCTTGCATTTGTAGCTTCTGTTTATTCTATTAGTCTAGAATAGGGCTGCTCTAGACTAATAGAAGTGAAACATTGCTGTTATAAAAAAGAAAAAACAAAATACATTAAATGGAATTTTAAAATAAAAATTTAGAGGAGAAATTTTTTCTTTTTTTTTGACCACACTGTGCGGCTTGCGGGATCTTAGTTCCCCAACCAGAGATTGAACCCGAGCTCCCTGCAGTGGAAGCGCAGAGTCCTAACCACTGGACTGCCAGGGAATCCCCTAGAGGAGAAATATAATCCCAAAATTCCATTTGTAAATGTAATGGAGTATTTCCCTTGTTAAGAACAACCATAGAAACCAAATTACTTACTGTCCCCCCCAAAAAGGTGTCTGAAGACATCAGAGAGCTAATGAGGCAACCCACACTCAAGAGCAGAATCCCAGAAGAAGGCCAATGTGGAGGTGTGAGCTGAAGTAAAAGTTGGACTTTCAGGAGATACAAAAAAGGTGGTGTCATAATAAGGACTCCAGGCTCCTTAACGGAATCCCTGGAAGGCCAAACCCTACTGAAGAAAACAAGTTTGATGGAGTCTTATGAAAACTCTACCTAGTTTTGATAGATAGAGTGCCCAACTCTATCTATCTGTCAGAGGGCAGTGAACTTTCTGGAGAAAGATAGTGCCATTCAGGGCCTCTACATTTTTTTGGTAAGTGATATTAGCTATTTGATTAAAAATTACTATGGGGCTTCCCTGGTGGCGCAGTGGTTGAGAATCCGCCTGCCGATGCAGGAGACACGGGTTCGTGCCCTGGTCCGGGAAGATCCCACATGCCGCGGAGCAACTAAGCCCGTGAGCCATGGCCGCTAGGCCTGCATGTCTGGAGCCTGTGCTCCGCAACGGGAGAGGCCACAACAGTGAGAGGCCCGCATACCGAAAAAAAAAAAAAAAAAAAAAAAAAAAATTACTATGAATGTGAAAAAACAGGACCCAAAGGGGAAAAAATTAGATAATCAACTGACTTGTAGATGACCCATGCTATGGTCTGAATGCATATGCATCACCAAATACATATGAAACCTAACCCCTAAAGTGATGGTATTAGGAGGTGGGAACTTGGAGGTGTTTAGGTCATGAGGGCAGAGTGCTCAGGAATGGGATTAGTGCTTTCATAAAAGGGGTTCCAGAGTGCTCCCTTGTCTCTTCAGCCATGTGAGGACACAAGGAGAAGATGCCTTTTAGGATGTGGGCCTTAACAAACACCCGACCATGTCAGTGTCTTGACCTTGGTCTTTCCAGCCTCCAGAACTGTGAGAAATAAGTTTCTGTTATTTATAAGCTACTCAGTCCATGGTATTTTTTTCTAAAAGCCCTAATGGACTTAGACAACCTAGTTACTGAAGTTATCAGATATAAACTCTAGTTAATGTGTTTAAGAAAATAGGTGACAGATATAGAAATTAAAATACAAGTAGAAACGCTAGAACTGAAAATACAATTACAGAAATTTTTTTTAAAAACTCAGTAGAAGGGTTCAATTGCAGGAGAGTGGACTGGTGAACTCTAAAATAGGTCAGTGAAAAATATCAGGCTTACTCAGAGAGCAAAAATGATGGAAAATATGCAAAAGAGGGTAAGAGATGTATGAGTCTTAATAAAATATTCCAATAAGAAATATCACTGGAGTCTTGCAAGAGAAAGACAAAGACAACAGGCAGTTATCCTATCTGACTAGTCACTGGCTGAAAATTTTCCACAACTGTCGGAAGATATCAGACCTCAGAGTCAAGAAGCCCTACAAACCTGTCTAGGATCATTTTTAAAGCATGGAGGTTCAGGGTTGGGGGGCAAGAGCTAGTAGACTACTCACTTGCTAGAAGAAGAAAAGAATGTAACTTGGCAAATTGTGAGGCTGGATGAAATTAGGCATCAAAAGAGTTCTGCAAAGCTCTTAATTCAACATCCTTGGAAAGGCTGCTGCAGATTAAGTTATGCCACCTGCAACCCTCAAACTGATCCATGTGTGGAAACTGTCAGGTAGCTGTAGCAAATTATAGAGATTATATGGGTGTATAGTATTGTTAGTCCTCTGTTAACCATGGGGACAATATAACCAGAATAAAAGAGCAATAGTAAATGGAAATTAAGAAAGTCGATTCATTTTTAAAACCATTTCACTGGTCTTTAAAACTGCCATTATTGGGGACTTTCCTGGAGGTCCAGTGGTTAAGACTCCATGCTTCCACTGCAGGGGGCATGGGTTCAATCCCTGGTTGGGGAACTAAGATCCTACATGCCTTACGGTGTGACCAGAAAAAAGAAGGACTGCCATTATGTTGGCATATTCTACCAATGAATACTGTTGGGAGATGTTCTTGAGAGTTGTAAGAGTAAAACAGCTATTGTAATGATATTACTCTACTTCCTGTTTAAATGAGGACGATAGACTAGTTAGATCAGACTTACAAACAACATCATAACCTAAATTTTTTTATAACTACAAAAATATTACCAAATTTACTTCTTCTATTCATATTTGTTCACATTCTTCTCCAGCAGTGATACATGTGCCCATTTGCTGCGGTAAATAAATACAAACAAAACCATATCAAAGCAGAAAACTTCTCCATCAAACATCACTGAGAAATACCAATAATAGGGAAGAAAAAGAAACAGAAGGAAGAGTACAGGCATGTATGTGTATGTCTGTCACTGTGCATGGTACATGCGTCAGTTTCATCACTGTCCCATGTGCTTTGAGGTCAGAACCTTGTGATCCACTGTGAGGAGAATTCCTGCTCTAGTAGCCTGACCCCTTCTGATTTTAAGCATCTTAATACCTCTTCCTCAGCCATATATTCATTTACTTAACCATTTATTCTGCAGATATTTATTGAGGACTAGTAGGCCTATACTAGATATGGTACCTAAATGGAAGAGACAAGGTAATTAAGTAAAACACATGGAATGGCAGATCCAGGAGAGTGCTATGGAGAAAATTAAGTAAGGAGAAGGTCAAAAACTGATGGGATGAAATTTTAGATAGGGCAGCCAAGGAGAATATGGCTAAGAAGGTAAAGTTAAGGACTTGATGGAAATGAAGGAGTGGAGAAATTGAGGGCAAGCATTTCAGTCAGAAATTCCAGTAAATGCAAGGTCATGGGCCAGGGGCAAGGCTGCTGTGTTCAAGGACAAGAAGGTCCATGGGACTGGAGCAGAGGGAACTTAAGGAGTGTAAGAGGAGAAGTGATCAGAAAGGTACCTGGGGGAGTTCTCCTGGTGGTCCAGTGGTTGGGACTCAGTGCTTTCACTGCCATGGCCCAGGTTCAATTCCTGGTCAGGGAACTAAGATCCTGCAAGCCATGCAGCATGGCCAAAAAAAAAAAAAAAAAAAAAAAAAAAAAAAAAAAGAAAGAAAGAAAGAAAAGAAAAAAGTCCTAAAGCACCTGGTTCAGTCATTGAAGAACTTTGACTTTGACTCTGAATGAGATGGGGTCACACTGGAGAGTCTTGTGCAGAGGAGTTCTATGACTGAAGATGGATTTTAAAGGAACATTCTGGCTGCTGTGTGGAGGACACAGATTGAAGGGGGCCAAAAGCAGGGAGCAGGGAGACCAGTTACGAGGCTATTATAATAATCCAAACGTAAAATAATGACACCTTAGTTTAGGGTAGTGTCAATGCACATGGTGAGAGATCACTGGGTTCTGATAGAGCCTATAGATTTTGCTCATGGATTAGCCAAGAGGTAAGTATGACCATAAGGTTTTTGGTCTAACCAGCTAGGAAAAATGTAGTAGGCACCTACTAAAAGGGAGATTGTGAGAAGGGCAGATTTGGGAAATCTCAGTTTTGGAAATGTAAAGTTTGAGGTGCTAGATACATATCTAAGTGGTGAATCTTATTTTTGCAGGTCTTATGGCAAAGACTAGTTCAGAAGGAAAAGTAATTTATAAATAAATACTCAGTAATTCTCTACAACTCTGTAGATTCATAATGTGAGTAATTAAAAGACACTGTTTTGAATCTGGCCACTCAGCATACTGTGTTCTCCACCTTTCATGGTGTTAAAATTGTCTTTCTACACCAGAAGGGAGGTCCATGTGATATAACCTTGAAGAGTCATAGAACCTTATGCTCTTTGACAACATGAGGTGGCCCAAACTCCTTCCTGCTACTGATGTATTGGTATTGACATATTAAGAAAAATAAATTATGTTTCTCTAAATTTACTATTATGTAAATCTGCAGTCGCCAGTCACCATCTTCCCTAACTGCAGGTCATTCTGTACTAGAAGACCACGAGGCCAATACACAGCCAGAAAGACTTCTGACAGGTAGAAGGCAGGCTTTGAGGTTCTCTACCAGCCTCGACTAAAACAAGCTTCACCCTCGGACTTCAGTTACTTAGGTCCATAAATTCCTTTTCTCCCCCTCCTCCTCCTCCACTCCCCTCCCCCTTCTTCTTTTTTTCTTCCTCCTCTTCTTATTCTCCTCCTCCTCCTCTTCCTTCTTCTTTTTCTTCTTCCTCTTCAATTAAACCATTTTAAATTGAATTTCATATGAAAGAAATACAAATAAAATTTTCTGAAGAATAGAAAATGAATCTTTAGAGATATATTCATTTCCACATGCAGAAACTGAGGCATATCAAGCTGATAACATTTTGTTGCTGCATTTTAAAATAATTTCTATGGGTAACACAATTAAGATTGTGCAGTATAAAAATAGGTACTATTTTTGAAATCAAAATTGATTAATGATTTATTCCGATTCTTATTAGAGCCGACTTTCAACCGTCTGTGTGAGTGGAGGACAAAAATGATGTTCCCCCAGAAAATTCCCTAATCTACACTAAAATCAACTACTTTCATTCTCTATCCTAAATATTTTTTATAGAAATTCCAAAATTTAAGGTGCTAAATACATATCTAAGGGGTGAATCTTATTCTGCATGCATCATGTGTGAGTTGTAGAGTTATTCTTCCTTTGCTGAAAAGACCAAATCTAAAATTTAAGTGCCTATAGAAAGAAGATATACTCAGGGTTCATTGAACCCATATAATCCATAATTTGCCTTGTTAATATAATAATAGCTTATTATATTAACAATCAACAGCCCCAAAAACATTCCAAGAGAAACTGAGTTAAAGTTAAATTAGCAATAGATTCTTGACCAAACTCTGGATTGCTATTATTATTTTCACTTGACCAAACTCTGGATTGCTATTATTATTTTCAACCTCCAGAATACTCTAGTTTATAATTATGTATTATTTACTGTATCAGCTGGTGAACAACTTACCTTCCAAAGTCAACCATTAAGCACATACTTGAAATTCTTTTTATAGATGTGTTGGTTATTTTATAAATGTAACAATGGTCCAAAAAGCTGCAACTTCTGTTTCATGGTCTTCACAAACTACCAAAATGCATGCAATTTATTTTTATCAGTAAATTCAGTATTCACAAAGCAAATTTAAACACTCAAATATACAATAAGAGATCTCCTTGAAAACATTATCACATCTCTTGCTGGATAAAAACCCAATTTTTTAGTTCTAAAAATAAACTTTCCTCACCCCTAAAGAGAACTGTTGTCAAGATATGAGTAAATTAAAAATAAAAACGTTTAGATAATATTTGGCAGAGAAAATATGACTCTAAAGGAGGTTCCTAGGGTTCCTCCTAGGATTCAGAGTAAAGATCATTCACATCTCCACTGAAGATATTTAACACAAATACAGTTAGCATCTGGAAGAGAAAAAAACAGATACTCTTATCTTGATTCCGTGACTTGGAGATATCAGTATTTTCTTCTTATTTAGTTTATTTAATTCCTGAGTAACTCTGTAAGTCTAAGGATTAAAATGCCAAAAAGAAAATGAGAGGAGGCCTAAGACAGAGTGAGCTGTAGTCTAAACAAGAAGCAAGGCCCTGTGAATTATCCTCATGTGAATGGAGATTCCTTGGATAATGCCTATAGATCGGATAGGAAAAAAGGCTTTGCTCACAGCCCACCATTGTTCAGTCTTTGTTGGAACCAAAATAAGTAGAGACTGCTTTTCAGGCCCAGTCTGTGAGGACTGAAGAAAGGAATGCCATTGGATCCCAACAGTGTTTGATGTCTTCATTTTCCAGGACTCCTCTGAGAGAGACCTGGCAGGTGGGGATAAGTCTCCCCAGAGAAGAGGCAATTCCTAAACTGAGTCACTTCCCTGCTAACGAGCACTGGAGCACTTCTATTATGATCAAGTGCTTTTATTGTCATGGTAGAGCTAATAGAGCTGTGATGACATCACATGTTCTGGAATGAAACAAATGGAAGAAAGGGAAGAGGAAAAAATTCCCCAGAAACCATGAAATCCCCCAGGGAGGCACAAATAGTATCGACAAAAATGCAACGGACAGATATGTGACATATTACATTGGGGCAAGTATGATGAAATGACTTCTAAGTCATCCTCTCCAACTTCAGTCCAACTGACCCATCCCCCAGAAGGGTATGAAATGAGAAATAAACAGACGAAGATAATTAAATATAAGTTTTCTGGTTAGCTACCCATCAAGGTTTAGCATTTTCCTTAAACTTGGGAGTTTAGTATGCTTTATCCCTTATATGATTATGTATGTAGATTCAGATATTTTTAGTTTTAGGAATATGATCAGATTCTAATTTAAAATATATTCTAAGGATGTACTTCTAAAAGCACCAAGACTATGTCAAACAGCCATTTTACAACTCTCCGGAATTCCACTCATCAGCAAAAATTACTGGCATTAGAAAAAGCCAAGTTCATTGTCTTGCAAAATACTGTGGATATTTATGTTGCAGCACGATAAATCTCAGAGAGAAAGAAAAGTGGGTATGAGATTTTTAGATCTATGACACCATTTAACTCAAAGAATGTTTATATGACCCACTGCACAAAGTTTAAATACATGAGGCAGTTTTGATTGTTAACTCCCTGAAATTGCTGGCGGAGCAGAGTGAGACAAGACATTTCTAAACAGTGTGCTCTGGTATTGTTATCTGCTAGAAGGCACTTTCTGTCTCGTCAGCTGCTTCAGACATCTGCTCAGATCCATAAAGCCTGCACACAAGCCTGGGTTGTTTCTGTTTGTTGGGAGTTGAGGAACATTAACTATTAGTTGATTATAAGTTAGTTCTGTTACTCAAGGTTAGATAAGACAGAAGAATTTTAGTGCTAAATTCAGTTCTCAAGAAAAAAACAAACTTGCTTAACCCACTCAGTTTGTTTCCTAGATACATTTTCCTTTTTATTAGTATATGTTACGGCGCATATGTTACAGCAATTTGAACAATAAAGAAAAGAAAATGTCCCTCCCTAATTTTCCACACGATGTAACTACTACATCATTTTAGAGTACTTTTTGCAGATTTTTATATAAAAACTTGCACATAGTTTCAAGATAAACATGAAATGTTACACTCGGCCATTTTCTCTTAAGGTGTTATTTCCTATGTTGCTTTAGTCTTCTTTCATAAAGCACCATTTCAAATTGCTACATGATATGTAGATAGGAAAATCCACTTAATCCTTACCTATTGTCGATTATGTAATTCTGGCAGTATTTCTGGGGGACCCAGTTGTGAAGTTAACCCCACGCTTGCTTCTTTTGTTTTCAGATGTCTTTTCCCACATTACATAACCCAAGCAAATGCCTCTTCATTTTATTAGAAAAAATAGTCTGACTTACATATTAATACTTGGACAAATTGTTGTGTATATTTTTGATTAGCCTTTAAAACAGATACACGATAAGATGAACTCAAGATGCATATTAATATATTGTTAATCCAGTGCAGTTGTGGTACAATTCTTTTCTGGGGTCCACCAATACTCCCAGACCCACTCAGTATGTTCATTCTATCAGCATGATTCCTGCCAGGCAGGAGAATTCATCCTGCTTGGGAGGAAGGGAGGCAGGATTATTGTAACCAGGGTCTTCCTCCCAGGCTTAGAAAGAGCTAAGGACTAATCAAGAGAAAGGACTAATCAAGTTGTAGTTCTCGGGAAAACCTGCAAATATAGATTCTAAATTTACATAGAATACGCAATTAGACCTTTAAGGCTGTAAGGACAAGAAAATATTTACCTTTTGGCCTCTTCCAACCATCTCCCATCCTGTCTTCCTAGTTTATCCTCTTTAACGGCCACTTTCCATCTGTTGAGTCCTTGGCTCAGTTGTTAATATTCTTGGGGAAATCGAAGGCTTGGCAGAAGTGAATTACCTCTCTTAGTCATGATCCTGTTGCCCGGCTCAGACTCCCTCCCCACTGAGCCTGGTCTAAATTTAACCTGTTGTTATGATGCTCTTAGTATTTGTTTAGAAGTTACTAGACACTAGGAATCCTGGGAATAGGGCCAGGATAGATCTGGGGCGTCATACTAGACACTGATAACAAAGGCACATCTCCGTCTTAACAGAGACAGAATCCAGTCTCCAGTCATGAGAACAAATCACCCCAGACCTCATGGAAATAGAGTTGAGCTCATATATTTTAAACAAAGACCAGGACTACAGGTTTAGAGGAGTTTTATTAACCAACTAAAATCATTTTGAATTTTAAAAGATATTTATTCCTTAAACAATAATTTTAAACAAAACTGTTCTAACATCAATTCCTTAATTATATAAGAATGCAAGAAGTTCTCTACTATCTGCCAAATTGGTAATCTGTACAGCCCAAAGTTCTGTCTCTGATATTATTATCATGTGAACATTGTGTGTCAGCACTAGTTTGCTTCAGTAAGACGGATTCTCAAAATTTGTAAATAAAGGAGAAACCAGAATGTGCAAACATTCACATCTTACAACAAATAATAATCTTTTGATTTATTAAATAATCTCTTGATCTACTTCCCCCTCCAGTTACTGCATCAACTCTTTCCTCCCCTTTTCAGTAAACTTCTCCCTTAGAGTCACTGATACTGGCTTTTTTTTCATTTCTTTTACTCTCATTTTAACTTGTATGTCCTTTGCCCATCCTTTTAACCCCAGAGCTCCTCTAACACAGCTCTTATCAAGGTCACCCATCATCCAGATTGATAAATCTCATGCCACTTCTCAATCTTTCTCTCAAAAGTCTGGCAGCAGCATTTGGCCTAGTTTCCCTCTTTCACTCGCGAAACATTTCTGCATTTCCAGGATGGCATATTTTCCTTCTTCCTTTCTACCTGACAATACTGCTAGCTACTTTTCATCCCTCAGACCTCCGACTCTGATGCTAGAGAATGCCAAGTTTCATTCCCTGATCTGCTAGTCTTTTTTTACCTACACTCACCCCCTTACTCATTGGTAGATCTAAAGGCTTTAAATACCAAATATACATTGATGACTCCCAACTTCACACCTCCAGCTCAGGCCTCTTTCATTTTTTAGGCTTAACCATTCCACTTGGAAGAATAATACGTAATTCAAAATTATCTGATCCAAAGCCAAACTCCTGACATTCCCCCCAAAACCTACCCATCTTCTCATATTCTTAATTACTTTAACAAATGACAGCTCTATCTTTGCAGTGGTTTAGCCACAGCCTTTGAAGTCATCATGGGATCCTCTGTTTCTCCCACTCACAAAATCCAAATCTGTCAGCAAATCATTTCGTTCTATCTTAAAAGTATATTCAGAAGTAAACCACTTTTCATCACCACTACCATTTCTACCTGGTCCAGGCCAATCACATCCTCTGCTTGGATTATTGCAATAGTCTTTTAACACTGTAGCAGGAATGATCCAAATTAAATTAATTAATTAGTTATCTACTAAGATAGATAAGTCAGATAATTGTATACCTTTATTCAAAACCCACCCTGTCTTTCCATCTTACTCAGAGTAAAACCCAAACCCTTTACAATAGCTTAAAATCCATCGTTTACTTTCCTTGCACAACCTACTCCTTGCTACACGCCATGCTGTTTCTAGAACTCTCTTGGTAGAGCATTTTACCCTTGTTTCCCCAGCCTAAATATTATTCTTCCAAAGAGCTGCATGAATCATTCCCTTTCTTCCTTCCAGGCTTCACTCAAATGTCACCTTCTCAGGAAGGTCTTCACTGACAACCATCTAAAACATACACCTCCCCCAACTGCACTTGCCATTTTGTTTCTACTTTATTTTTCACCATCTGCCATACTATATATTTTAGTTATCTGTCTCCTCCATCTTAAAATTAGCCTCCATGAGTAAAAGGACTTTCCTCTCGTTCATTCTTGTATCCTCACAGTTTAGAATAGTGCCAGGCACTTAGCAGATACTTGATAAATTCTTGTTGACTGAATATATAAATAAATGAAAAGTAGAGGCAAGGAGTTAGGACACTATCTGAATATTCCAGGTGAGAAATTACGGTGGCTTGAACCAGGCCAGTTAGCAGTGGACATATTGATGGATTGCAGAGGTAAAGCAAATAAGAGTATTGGGATTCCTATTACTGCTATTTTTCTCATCATACAAGTAATAAATCTGAATTGCACTTGAATGCATCAGTATTGAGCACTCATTAATGTGAGGCTCCCCGCCAAGGACCTGATCTGCTGTCGATGTGCCAACATCATTCTGTTTCTCAGCCTAGAGAACTGAAGACAGAGTCCTGTTCTAGGATTGCCAGATAAAATACAGGATACACAGCTATGTTTGTACTTCAGATAAACAAGGAATAAAATTCAAGTATGTCCCAAATATTGCATGGGACATATTTATACTAAATACATACATACATATATGTATATATATGCACATACACACATATCCAAATATTCCATGGGACATTTATGTTAAATACATATACATAAATATATATAATATTATAAATATGTAATCTATATATATATAAACTTATGTATTTAGTATAACTATGTTCCATGCAATATATGGACGTATGTGTGTATGTATATGTGTATTTGTTGTTTATTTTAAAATCAATGTCCTTTTTACATTTTATTTTGCTTGTTTATGTATTGCTAAAGATGGCAACTCTAACCCAAGCTACGGTAAATTCTCTGAAGTAGTGACCCTTACTTTGAGTCTTTTTTGGGGAAAACATGCTAGCTTTCTGTTGGTAAGAATAAATCTAGTAAGCCCTCTTTTTTTCCCCTTCAACTTCATTTTATCTTGCAATGATAGGAGCTATGAAAGATCAGAGCCATTGTTAATTGTCTTTCATTTCACTTACTCTCCTTTTATCACTAAAGAATAATTTTCAGCCAATAACAACATCAAGATAGAAAAATAAACCATCTCTGTAATCTAGCTAATTAATATTACTTTGTGCCTAGTAAAAATTTTTTTGTTCCTTTTTAAAAACTTTTTATTTTATATTGAAGTAGAGTTGATTAACAATGTTGTGTTAGTTTCAGGTGTACAGAAAAGTGATTCAGTTATACATATACATGTATCTATTCTTTTTCAAATTCTTTTCCCATTTAGTTTGTCACAGAATATTGAGCAGAGTTCCTTGTGCTATACAGTAGTAAAATGACATTTTACTATACCTAGTAAAATGACATTTATTTCATAATTCCTTTTTTCCCATCTGATTAAATACCTGCAACGTGGAGTAGTCAATAAAACCGTTTGTCTAACGTGTTCCCCTCACTCAGCCTAAACTTCAGCAAACAGTAGCTAGACCCAAGCTCTGCGTCTGCCAGCCCATACTCTCTTGAGTTGATGCACTGGTACACATCATGTACTACATCATGATCTTGTAACCCTGCCCAGAGATAGCCCTGGATGACCTTCTTCCCTTTTACTAGTGTTTAAGGCTCCCCGGTCCTTAACCACCTACATTTTACCAGAACACAACAATAGTAGGTGGAGAAAAGTCAGAGGAAGGAGAGGAGCAGAGCAGTCTTAATAAAACCATCTGAAGCAGAAAAAGAAGTAATTAAAGCAGAAAGTGGCATGGATAGAATTGGCAGCTCCCTACATGTACATTTATGTAACACTTTATAGTTAAAAAGTATTATCTCAAATACTATCTCATTCCCATTTTTAATTTTTTTTGCAAATATAGACATTGAGGCTCCTCTTTAGAAATATTGAATGATCAGGTGGTTCTTAAGTTGTAGAAATCTGGTCAGTGATCTAAGTTCAAGTCCGAGGTGCTTCCCCTTCTCCACCAGAGCCCTCTGGCAACTAGCACTGAGTGAGAAGGAAGAAACTAATAAACAACGCCCCTTCAACCTAAAGGAATTCTTGACAAAGTGAAAACTTAACCTCAAATGCATCAACACATTGAACTGTTAGAGACATGAAGCTCTTCTATGATTGTCTCTCTTAGGCAAATGTTTCCAGAGGAAAAAAAATAAGAAAGTGAATTTAAAAAGTGCTAAAAAACTTAAATCTGTATTCAAAAATTATCCTTATATCTTACATAATCGCACCAAGGGAGTAGAAGCCGGGATGTATTTGGGAAGCAATAGGTTAATCTGGTCTAACCCTTTATATTTAGTCATTTTTTTCCCTCCAACTTTAGTCAATTTTCATTAGTTGTTTAATCAATTTCTCTTTCACTAGAATATTATTTCCATGACTTTACCTCAAGATCTTTGCACTCCACCTTGTTCACAATATTTGCTGAAGACAAATTTCTTTATTGATGAATTAATTAGAGAAATCACTATGAGAAATCTCCTCTTCAGACAAATTATTTTCTCAGCACCCTATGCCAATATACACTCTTTTTTCAATTCTTTTTAATTGCATGTGTTGACTCCAACTGAAATATACTCTCAATCCTTTTCCTGTCCAAATCCTTCCCATTCTTCATAATCTAGCTGATTCCATTGGCTCTTTGAAACCCTCACTGATATTTTTAATGTACACTATTCACTCCTATTTCTAAACTTTTATGTCACTTATTGCATTTAGCATTTAATCATATACCATCTCCTTTTTATTCCTTATCTTTTCAAGATTAATGGTTCCTTGAAATCAGAACATCTGATTCACTCACTTCCACCTATCTCAAATTTCTTTTATCAAAATACTTTGATTTATTGATGAGGTAACTGGAAATAATGGAAGTGAAAATCTACTAAATAAATGAGGAAGGAGGGGACCAGTGAAGAGCAGGAATTCAGAGAAGAGTAATGAAGAATACTGACCCTATTGGATCAGTGTCAATCCTTGAATGTAATAGCAAGACAGAAAATAGCCCAGTGACTCCCTCTTGCGAGAACACCAAAATCACAACTAACTGCTGAACAATCATCGATGGGAAGACACTGGAGCTCACCAAAAAAAGATACCCCACATCCCAAGACAAAGGAGAAGCCACAAAAAGATGGTAAGGAGGGTGCAATCACAATAAAATCAAATCCCATAACTGCTCGGGGTGGAGACTCACAAACTTGAGAACAACTATACCTCAGAAGTCCACCCACTGGAGTGCAGGTTCTGAGCCCCACGTCAGGCTTCCCAACCTGGGGGTCTGGCAAAAGGAGGAGGAATTCCCAGAGAATCAGACTTTGAAGGCTAGCGGGATTTGATTACAGGACTTCGACAGGACTGAGGGAAACAGAGACTCCACTCTTGGAGGGCACACACAAAGTAGTGTGAGCATCAGGACCCAGAGGAAGGAACAGTGACCCCATAGGAGACTGAACCAGACCTACCTGCTAGTGTTGGAGAGTCTCCTGCAGAGGCAAGGGGTGGCTGTGGCTCACTGCGGGGACGAGGACACTGGCAGCAGGAGTTCTGGGAAGTACTCCTGGGCATGAGCCCTCCTGGAATCTGCCATTAGCCCCACCAAAGAGCCAGGTAGGCTCCAGTGCTGGGTCACCTCAGGCCAAGCAACCAACAGGGAGGGAACCCAGCCCCACCCATCATCAGACAAGCTGATTAAAGTATCGCTGATTCACTTTGTTATACAGCAGAAACTAACACAATATTGTAAAGCAATTATACTACAAGAAAGATGTTAAAAAAAAAAAAGACACATGCACACCAATGTTCATTGCAGCACTGTTTACAATAGCCAGGTCATGGAAGCAACCTAAATGTCCAAAAACATATGAATGGATAAAGATGTGGTACATATATAGAATGGAATGTTACTCAGCCATAAAGAGGAATGAAATTGGGTCATTTGTAGAGATGTAGGTGGACCTAGAGACTGTCATACAGAGTGAAGTAAGTCAGAAAGAGAAAAACAAATAAAATATTAATGCATATATGTGGAATCTAGAAAAATGGTACAGATGAACTGGTTTGCAAGGCAGAAATAGAGACACAGGTGTAAAGAACAAACGTATGGACACCAAGAGGGGAAAGTGGGGGTGTGGGTGGTGGTGGTGGGATGAACTGGGAGGTTGGGATGGACATGTATATACTAATATGTATAAAATAGATAACTAGTAAGAACCTGCTGTATAGAAAAATAAAATAAAATAAAATTCAAAAATAAAAATAGCCCAGTGCTGTGCATATGGGAAGTATTCAGTAAATATTTGTGGGATGTATGTATTGATAAATTGAGCTCACACTTAATTAAGCCCATGGTCACTAACTCCAAAAGCATTAATCTTACAGCCATTCAGAAAATGAAATCACTACTTTTATTTTCCAGTCTCTTGCTTTGGCTGTATAAACAAGCTTCCTCTAGAGGAGTTGAAAAATACATATGATCCCTGTTAGATTTGGTATCATCACATCAAAAGCCATTAGCAGCAATAAAAAATTTCTTAAGAAAAAATTTTGTGTTATATATTGGCAAAAGCTGAACATGTGTGAAAATATGTAGCAGTAATAATTAAATGAAAATATTATGAGATAAGAACCAGAACACAGAATTAGTTGCACTTTAGAACAGCAACCATAACTCTGTATTATTTAATGAACACCAGGTCACCATGATCAATTATCACTTATGTGCCAGAGATATAGTTGCAGATGTAAATAAAAATAATAAGAGATATGGGACTGAGAGGGAAATCTAGCAGTAACCACAGACATTTCATTAAGTCATTCATATTTGCTGGACTTTTGGTCATTTGCTTTTGTGTTTTTTTTCCAGAAAGGTATAGTAAAATGCTTTGCAGCTGCATTGTTTCCAGCAAAATAATATGGCTTTTTCAGAACTGGGGATACACAAGGTGAAATAATCTTCCAAATGGATCCCTCAATATCTGGAAAATCTTCCTAATCACATTGCTGTGTCCCTGAACTATTACATCACTATTCCAAGATTGACCCATCTTAATCTCATTGACGGGTCTGCTTACTTATCTTTTTAAGTTATTTGTACAAATAATACACACAGAGTTATTCTTCATCTTCTACAATTTCATGCCAGCAGCTTTGATGAGAACTTATTCCACATCCTGAACATCTAGTGTCCACCACTAGAATGTGACATACCTGCTATTGTAACACAGGTCACAATGTTCTCCAAGTTCTCTGTTTGGCTTTTTGAGTATTTCCCACCAGGTGATATTTTAAAAAGCAGTTTTAATGTTATAGAAAAATGTGAAGTATTGAAAAGTCTTTGTTTCCCCCGTATGTCATATTCCAGATAACAATCTAATTCCAGATAAACTGGGTGCAGGAAATTGGAATATAAATATTTAAATAATATACAATTTTTACTTCTCTGATTGGCAAAGGTCAAAATGTTTGTTAACAAATTGTGTAGGTAGAGCTGTAGGAAAAGAGACTCTCTTATTTATTTGGGAATGGAAGTGAAAATTGTTACTAACATAGAGGGCAATTTGTCACTAATTACCAAAACCCCGTGCAAAAGACTCCTTATTTCAGCAGTCCTACATTTAGGAGTCTATGCCAATAGTCATTACACACTAGTAAAATTATATTGGTTCAAGACTATTAATGGAATCACTGAGTTGAACTAGCAAAAATATGGAAAAGATTTTTATGTCCAACAACGGGACTGATAAAGTACATTTTGATAGATACTTACAATGGAATAATATACATAGAGTTTATTAAGTGACGAAAGTAGTAAGGTGTTGAACAGTTTTCATGCTGCAATCTGTATGTCTGCATGTAGGATGCTACCACCTGTATACAAGAATGTTTGTATACATGAATGCATTTGCTTTTTATGAATAGAATATCTCTAGAAATAGGCACTATTAGCTTTTTTGGAGGGGTCCGGGTGAATAGGAGACAAGAGTCTATCTTTTCTACTTTTTCAATTTTGTAAAATATTTTAAATTTAAGATGTACATTAAGTCAAACGTACAAATTCAAATCTGATTTTCCTTAGTACTGTATAATCATATTTTTGCAAATATTTTGCTGTTCCTCTCAAGTTTAGATAATAAGGGTCTTTATATTTGTAGCTTAGTTAACATAAGAAATCTGAATTTAAAGATAAAATATAATTTAAAATCATCTCTTCAGTTAATTTCAGCTAGTTTCTAGTAAAGGGCCCCTGAGACTATCACGTTTGGAACTTAGAAACTTCCAGGCAAATGCGATTTTGTAAGGAGACTTTGTTTCTCTTTCCCAGATCTTCCTGTTAATAATTAAAACCTATGAGCATCAGATATAAAGTTGATTAATGCAAACTTCTTATATTACTATTGTTGTATTTAGATACAAATGTTATATTTGTAATAATAGTGTAAGGTAAGTATTTTACTATGATATCTTTTTGTTTAAGGTTGATACATAACTATATTTGCTTGAGGACCAGGCGTAAGAAAATACCTGGTCTCCCTACATGGGCTTAGGCAGCTGGAATACAAGGAACCTGGTCGTCATAGGTCCAGCCCATCCTTGTGTGGATGCTCTAATTAGGAGTCAGACTAAACACAACTTGCCCTAAAAAGAACTGGGCTACCACAGGCAGGGGCAGTTTGGTGGATTCACTCTGGATCAGAGTAGCGCCCCTGGCTAAATACTCCTGCACACATATTAGGGACCACTGATGGAATTTCTCTCTTTCCTGTGGCCTGAGAAGAAAGGGTTCCACTTCCTGAAGACCACCCACCACCCATTCCCAGCTGTCTGAGTGAACCCTAGCCTCCATGAAGGGAGGAAAAATCACTAACTTCTAATTCCCCTCTTCAGCCAGAAGGCTCCATTTTTTCCTTTCTACTGGTCTTGGGAACAGCAGTAGGTGACCTGAAAGTTAATTTTGTTTTAATTCATATACTGGATCTGTGACACTCTGTGAAAAGTGGCTTCATCGAAAAAAAAAGAACCTATTTCATTTTATGTCTAATTCTGAAAAAATAGTTTCTCATCAGACTAAAAGATGTTCCCATCTTCCTTTTTATTTCATCAAGAGTGGAGGTACATTAACTACACTGTGAGATAATAGAAAATATCTACTGGTCTCTGCCCCCTGTTCCTAGCATAGAACTCCTAAACCCGTGTAATTCCTTAAGTGATAAGAACACTAGGAACATCTCTCATTCTAATAGTAGTCTTAGACCTCGATTCCTGACCCAGGACTCCCGGAACCCTTGTGATTTCCTGGGTGCTAGGAGTGTCCTTTATTCTAATGAGGTGACTCTGAATGGGCTGTCGGATGGCTCCTGGATGAGGGTGAATCACTGGAAAGACTAAGCCATGTTAGAAACGTGGAACTTTTAGCCCCACTCTCCACTCTCTTGAGAAGGGAGAGGGGCTGAAACTGGAGTTCATGATTGAACATGCCTACCTGATGAAGCCTCTAGAGTATCCCAGTAGTATGGGGCTCAGAGAGCTTCCATGTTGGTGAACAGCTGGAGGTGTGGAGAGAGTGGTCCACCCAGAGAGAACACGCAAGTTCTGTGCCTCTTCCCACATACCTTGCCATACGCATCTCTTCCATCGGATTGTTCATCTATACTTTACCACACCCTTTAATAAACTGGTACATATAAGTGTTTCCCTGTGTTCTGTGAGCTACTCTAGCAAATCAATCAAACCTGAAGAGGGGGTCATGAGAACCTCTGATTTTATATCTGATAGGTCAGGAGCACAGGTGATAGATAACCTGGGCTTATGGTTAGCATCTGAAGTGGGGTCAGGGCTGTCTTGTAGGCCTGAGCCCTTAACCTGTGGAATCTGATGCTATCTCTGGGTAGATAGTGTCAGAATCAGGTTGAATTGTAATGTAGGTGTCACAGAAGATTGCTTGATGTGAGGAAAAACCTCCACACATTTGGTGACCAGAAGTGTCAGAAATGAAGTGTCTTCTGTGAGTAGTGAGGGAGACATATAGGATAAAGATCCACAGTAGGAAAGAACTGGGTTTTTCCCTACATAGGAAGGAAAAACAGAGTCTTTCTCTCACAGTCACCAGGCTATGGAGCAGCAGGTGTGCTGCAAACAGTTACTAAATATAAAAGTTACCCATGGAATTTAGAGATGGATCCAACTTGAGGGGAGTTGGTTCACTTGATGCATAAGAAAATGCAAACTAATAATAAAAAGGCAAAATAATCTATACCTTGGGTATTGTTGTCTAGAATAGCTAACCTGAAAGTAAAAGAAAACGCTGAGTTGGATCTTGATGTTAGACTGAACTCAGACTTCAATGAGTCTGAGCTTCAACCGGTGCTCAAAGCACCCCCCTCCCCCTGACCCAGGTAAAAACTGCAGGGAGAACAGAAAGTACTTCTGAGACTTCTGGTTACCAGGAAGATAATCAAGGTTATGGGAGAACAAACCAAGAAACTATTGAAACCAGAGGATATAATATAAAGGAGTTATTTCATTTTGTAGATCAGTAAAATCAGCTTCCTGAAGAACCTTTACGGAAATGGGCTGTGAACATGACTAATTGGGGGCTGGGTGTTTGCTTTTGGATGCTGCAGAGTGGAAGAGCATGTTTGGGTTGATACAAGTCCCACAGCTCAGTAATGAACAATTACAGATGGCTATTAAGTGACCCAGACACAGAGAAGATTGTTCCTGAGGGAATAGCCAGCCTGGTGGACTGGATAAAAGTTACTGTAAGGTGTATTCATTCCGAGAAGAGGGTCTGTCCACCTCCCACTATGAATGCCAAGTGGATTACTCCAGAGGAAGGAGCTGGCTTTATGATGACCAGGATATTTACCCAGTGAATATGCCTAATACCCAGGTCATGGTAAATGCTGTGCTTAACAGAGCCCCTTTTACACGGGCATCCCCTATAACTTTATTATTGCAAAACTGAAGGACAGTTGGGGAAGTCTTATAGAATTTGCTATCAGCAAATAAGACCCTCATGGGTCTTACAGATATTAATAAAGACATTAGGTTCATTAATAAGATAATGGGTAGAGGCAGAGAAAAGAATCAATAGACTGGTCTTAGCAGGGTGAATATTTTTAAATGGTCATTAAGGAAAAAGTTGGATAAAGCAAATATTTATAGGAATGAAACAAGAGGAAAAAGAAAGAGTCGTGAGACTCCTCCCAACAGGGTGGAAATTTTTAAATGGCTATTAAGAAATGGAATAAATAAAACAAACATTGATGGGGTTAAAACACAAGCTTAAGTATAGCACTACCAAAAGTTGAGTGGGTTGAAGAGACCCCCAAATTCTCCCCCAATATTAAAGTGTCCCAGACAAGTCCAATTCATTTTTCCCAGTCTGGAAAAATTTTTAAAGCCTGAAGGCAGAGATTACAATAAGAAATCTGACCAACAATCATTTGTGCTTGTGGCAATGGTTGAGTAGGTGAATCAAGTTAAAGATTGACAAAAGGCCCCTTTGCTTGACCCCTCAATGGGAACCCAAAGCCTTTTGCACACGAGTGGGTAAAATGGTCAGGAAGTACAAAAGAGAAGTTTCCAAGACTCCTTGATATAAGAACCCCACACGTCACAGTACCAAAACTCATTGGTGAAGACCTGGCATAGGCTACAATTAGATTGAGAGAAGAGAAAAATGTGAGAGCCAATAAGACTATCCCAATAAATTGGAATGTGTGAACAGACTTTATGTGAAGTGGTTGTGTCTCCCTTACCTGAATGTTTTATGGGAATAGATATTATGTCTGGCTGGGAAACACTTCCTCTACCTAGTATTGTAAAACCAAACCCTGTTGATGAAATCCTAATAGAGGTGACAGTTAAGAATATGAGTTGATGGAATTATGGTCAAAGTTTACAGGAGAATTGATATGTTTGCACAGGCTTGAAGTAAAGTGGTTGTGTCTTTCTTTTTATGTGATTGTATTCACGAATGAACCTTGTATCTGACTGGGGAATGTTTCCTCTACTTATATTGAAAACCAGAAGACATGTAAATCTGCCTTCCAAGCGATCTTAATTGGATATTCTAGGACATGCTAAACAGAAATCAGTAAGATTGCCTGAGCTCACACAGTGTGGAATAGAAGCTGGATAGCTAGTGGTGACAAATTCTCATAAGTCATAGCCGTATCTCGAGCATAGAATGGGGCTTATGGCAAAAGCCTGTGGGCACCTCCCAGCAACTACTGGGACTTTGGATTAGAGAATTTTTATTTGAGGGGGTATTTACTACCTCACTATCAGATATTAATTGAAGCTACCCCGATGACTGAAAGACATAAAATGATCTTAAAACCTGAAATACTCATAATGTCTAGGGTGATATCAGAAAAACACTCTAATAAGGATGGAAATGCCCCAAAGAGTTCCATAATAAAATGGAAATGATTTATACAGGGTCATGTTGCCTGGGGAATGCCAGGCAGAGATATTCATGAGCAGCGAGTCTCTTCCCCTAGGACTGACTCTGGGACTGTATGAGGAGCTATGACATTCTATTGTCACTTGAACAGTGCTCTTCAAATAGCTCTCAACTAACCAACAATGAGTTGCTTGGTTTGTGGATGGCAGTTCCACAGTGAATGGACATCTTGTTTGAAAGGCCACCACTCTGATCGAGGAAGGTGAAAACAAATCTGCTCAGCTCGGTGGGCTGAATTACATGCTGTTTTCCTGGCACTGATGGAAAAATTGAACAGTGGAAAAAGCCCCTCTGTTTGGGTTTTCACTGACTCATGGGCGGTTTTCAGCAAGCATTGCCATATGGTTCAGCAAGAGGGCAATGGAAACCTGGCCTATTAAAAGGATGCCCATATGGGGCCCAGCCCTATGGAAACCACTGTGGGAATCTGAGTGGTAGGTTAAAGGAGGAAATGTCAATGCTCATCTAGATTTAGAAGATTGGAATTGATGGGGTTCAGGGCAGACCACCCCCAAATATGCCACTTAGGTAACTTTTTGAAGGAAAGTTACCTAAGAAGCAACCAGTACAAAGACACTCTGACCCACCTTTGACCCCTGAAAGCAGGAAATAAATCTCTCATATGAAATGTACCCTCCCTTTACCAGAAGGTAGGAGGCATCCTTGTCACCACTGCTTTTGTCACTTCTTTGATATTTCTATGAGATCTCACACTTAGAAAATAAAAATTTGCTTTTTTCTCTTATTACTCTGCCTTGTGCAATTTAGTTATTAAGCCAGCCAGAGAACTGAGAGAAGAAGGGAAAAGGTTTTTTTTTCCCCCTCTACAGAATCAACAAGCAGATATCCCTGTGTGCTCATTTAAGGTAGCCACCTGGGTCCATGATTTGAGGGGAAATGGGGATACTGCAGCAGTGCAGAGATGAGCTGAATCTAAACACAGTGCTTCTGCTCCCTCTTAGGCACAAGATTCTAATAAGAACTGTTCTGTCTTCCAGCCAAAGAGACAGAGCCTGCAGCTAGCTCTGTGGCAGATTCCCGAGGGAGAAGGCCCTGTTCATGGCTGGCAAATGAGACAGATGCTGGTGGCCCCCGGGGGACTACAAATGGGTCCTGGCAGAAATAGACACTAACTCTGGACCGGGCTTTGCTTACCCAGTGGTAGAAGCTCATGCTCAGAATACTATAAAAGAATCTGAACAGAAAATGTTGCACCAATCTGGATAGCTGACCATGATTTCTTTAGATCAAGGAACATACTTACAAACCGTGATGTCCAACAATGGGCAGTGAGATATCCTTCCCAGAGTACTAGTTCTATGGAGAATTAGAATGGACAATGAAAACACTGGTTATCTAAAATGGGAGGGGATAAAGCAGGAAGGTCTGGCTTGCACACACCTTCATGAGCATGTGCTCACACTCAATATGAACACGAGCAGGGCTAAGGAACGTCCGTACTGGAGAGATGGCTCTGCTTTTCCAGTGAATCTGGGGAAGAGGAGGTGGGGAAGGTGCTGGTATACTTTCTCTCCTATATCACCTCAACTTTTTTTCCCTTACCTGATCAGTGGTCTTAGGACCAGGACAGCAACTACAAGGGCTGGAAACAAAGATGATTCCTAAGCAAGATACTGCAACTATATTTTAATCATTATGTCAGAATTCCTAAGGGCCTGATGGGGCAAGATGGACCTTTACCCATTCTGGCAGAATTGGTGTAAGAGTAAAAGTAGCCAGATTGCCTGGTGGTAAAGACAGCCCACCAGTCCTACCTCTGTGAACCTTACCCTACATGAACAGGAGTGGACCGAGGAGAAACACTTGCTGGACTAGTAATGCTACCAGCAAGCTAGACCAGCACAGTGGTCGAGCCTAATGTCTCTTCCAAATGTGGAAGAGTTTGGGTATGAATGGTGAGAAGGAAGAATAGGAGCTATGGGTAAAGTCATGAATAAATGAGTTTTATAAAAAGGGAAATCCAATATTGAACCTCAAAAGAAGCTCAGAGCAAGAGATGATATTATCTCTTAGCTCAATGATATGGGTGCCTTGAAAGGGTGAAGCCATGGGGATGCCTAGACCACTCCTGCTTTTGGAACTTTACAAGATGGCATGGAAGCCTACAAACCTGAGTGACCTCCCCCTGGGAGACATTTTCCATATTCTATGAGGAAGAACTAGAATGATCATTAATGACTGCATGGGGTTCTAGAAATGTGCTGATATCTTTTGAATTATATATTGGTTTGTGATAAAGTGCCCTTGGCCAGAGACCAGGGGTTGGGCTGTGAGGTAATCGGAAATATATATTGGTCTCTGCTCCCAGGTCCTGGCACAGAGCTTGTAAAACTCCTGTAATTTCCTAAGTGATAAGAACACTAGGAGCATCTCTTGTTCTACTATTGGTCTTTGACCTCTGTTCCTGACACAGAGCTTCTGAAACCCTAGATAGCGTCAGAAATTGAGTTGAATTGTAGGACTTCCAACTGGGGTCACAGAAAAGTGCTTGGTGTCGGGAAACCTCCACATATTTGGTGACCAGAAGTGTTTTGTGTGAGTAGCAGAGGAGACTCACAGGGAAGAAGCACACAGTTAGGAAGAACTGGGTTTTCCTTACACAGGTGGAAAGCAGAGTTTTCATTTTTCGATTCCCTTGTCCAGACCAGGAATTCAATAAATATTTGTCAAACTGAACAGAATGTACTTGGGACCAGAGAGACGATGCTTGCATCATGACCGTCCTAATCAAACAGAAGACTGGCGGTACAAAACGTGAAACACCCTCTCTTCATTTTCAATCATTCTCCTTCATAAAGACAAAATAATCTCTAATTAAAGTGAAGTTTATTTATATTCATGTAGAAATAATATGCAATCCCCTCCTCCCCCCAAAAGATGAAGTTCTGTATGATTGCAATAGCATCTAATCAGTTACAGTTTGTGTGGTTTCTTTTTTCTTTTTTTCCGGAAAGCTAACTGCATTTACATGATCAGCATGGTACATATAAAAATGTGTTAATGTGAACTCAGCCTGAATGATACCAAGTATTACAAGTTTTATGGAGCAGATTCACTAGGTGGGACAGCTTGATATTTTTTTAGTTTTAAAAACCGTTTTGGAATTTAAGCTCTACTAATAAGCTTAATTAAAATAAAACAGAAAAGGAGTTATTTTAAGATTCCTAAATTTCAGTAAGTCATTTTAACAAATAATTATGGGTGCTGAAGTAATTTTCAAACTTCTAATGTTCACTTGGTATCGCCACTCTTTTTTTTCCTTCGTCTGATTCCAGGATTTACGTTCCTTGTGAAACCTGAAAGTAAACTATTGGATTTACTTTCTCTCCCACTTTGAGTTTTTTGAGCTGACACTTCTACGAGATTCTACCTCATGGATTTGGGAGTCAGACATTACTAACTGTCCCCAATATCTATACTCCTCTTTTCCCTTTTGGCAGTAGGATCTCCTGGACACATATCTGTGCAGATTGAAATTCCATTTCTCATCACCTTTACCATGAGGTGTGGCCATGTGACTAAGTCCCGGGCAATGAGATGTGGAAGCAATGGGTGCAGTGAAATACTTGGACTTCACCTTTTTCTCTTATGTGTCTGCATGGTGTTGGCCATGCAAAAGAAAAAAACACCTTAGGAAAAGTTGGATCAGCAAAACAGAAGGAATCTGGATCCTTAAGTGATCACAGGGAACATGGTACCCCGCTGAGCTGGATCAATCATCTTTAGATTGTTGAGTGAGAGAAGTAAAGTTTAATCATATTTAAGACACTGCATTTTAAAATCTCTTTGTTTAAGCAGCTGAGCCTTTGATCTATCTGATACAATTTATCACAGTTCATCATCTTAACATTAGGAATATGAATAGATGGCTTTTGCTTTTCTATGTCAGTTGACTCCTCTGGCCTAGGTCTTGAGCCCAAGATTCTGTTCTCACTATGCAAGCCCCAGTCATCTATTCCTGGCTTTCAAGGCAATTCTTGATTATGTATAACTCTTGATTATATATATGTCTTTTCTACATTTTAAATTCCTTTTATTATCATTTGTTTCTTATTTCAACAATATCCTAAATTAATTGAAATCTCATGGGTGGTTTGTTTCTATATACTTAGAACATCAGGATATTCTGAAATCCTTTCCTTCTTAAGAGATTTTGACTTTGTCATATTAACACCAATTTTTAAAAATATTGTGGCAAAATAATTGTTCACAGTACTCACAAATAAAACACATTGCATCAGATGCCTCGGGTTTAGTACTCTGGTCTTTTTAGTAGTCTTTAAATGGAGCAGTTTTATAGATGTCTGGTAAGAGCTCCTTTTTCATAAGAATCTTGAGACTCATTTTGCTTAAGTATTGAGGTAAAGGGGCTTCTTGAGTTTCTCCTGTGCTTAAATACCTGTTACAATTTACAACAGATGAATATTATTTGTTGAATGCATGAACAAATAAATAAAAAGTTTACACGGTTACCTGTATAGAATAAAGTTTTACTAAGTGGTTAGGAAAAAATAGTAAGAATGTTCCACTGTGACATGAGATGACAGGCATCTTCCAACTTTCCATTTGGCACCTAACAGCAAAATATTCCTTATGCCATGGGATTTTTCTCTCTGAGCATACTTTTGTGAAGTTTAAATTAAACCTTAACAAGAAAATCTCAGTTAACATAACAGGAAGGCACTGCACGAAAAAGCAGAGAAAAGCTATTAACATAGGTATCAAAATAGATGTTATTGGCCCTGTTGAAAGAGGTGACTATATCACCTATATTAAACTCAATTTTATAGGAATTGAACATTGGTATAACTTTTAACATTTTATATATATTTTTTCTGAGCTTTATTTTTTTTTTAATTTAATTTAATTTATTCTTTTATACAGCAGGTTCTTCTTAGTCATCCATTTTATACACATCAGTGTATACATGTCAGTCCCAATCTCCCAATTCATCACACCATCACCACCCCCCGCTACTTTCCCCCCTTGGTGTCCACACGTTTGTTCTCTACATCTGTGTCTCAATTTCTGCCCTGCAAACAGGTTTATCTGTACCATTTTTCTAGGTTTCACATATATGCGTTAATAAACGATATTTGTTTTTCTCCTTCTGACATACTTCACTCTGTATGACAGTCTCTAGATTCATCCACGTCTCTACAAATGACCCATTTTCGTTCCTTTTCATGGCTGAGTAATATTCCATTGTATATATGTACTACATCTTCTTTATCCATTCAATGTCAATGGGCATTTAGGTTGCTTCCATGATCTAGCTATTGTAAACAGTGCTGCAATGTACATTGTGGTACATGTCTCTTTTTGAATTACGGTTTTCTCAGAGTATATGCCCAGTAGTGGGATTGCTGGGTTGTATGGTAGTTATATTTTTAGTTTTTTAAGGAACCTCCATACTGTTCTCCATAGTGGCTGTATCAATTTACATTCCCACCAACAGTGCAAGAAGGTTCCCTTTTCTCCACACCCTCTTCAGCATTTGTTGTTTGTAGATTTTCTGATGATGTCCATTCTAACTGGTGTGAGGTGATACCTCATTGTAGTTTTGATTTGCATTCTCTAATAATTAGTGATGTTGAGCAGCTTTTCATGTGCTTCTCAGCCAGCTGTATGTCCTCTTTGGAGAAATGCCTATTTAGGTCTTCTGCCCATTTTTTGATTGGGTTGTTTCTTTTTTTAATATTGAGCTGCATGAGCTGTTTATGTATTTTGAAGTTAAACCTTTGTCCGTTGATTTGTTTGCAAATATTTTTTCCCATTCTGAGGGTTGTCTTTTTGTCTTCTTTGCAGTTTCCTTTGCTTTGCAAAAGCTTTTAAATTTCATTAGATCCCATTTGTTTATCTTTGTTTTTATTTCCATTACTCTAGGAGGTGGATCAAAAAAGATCTTGCTCTGATTTATGTCAAAGAGTGTTCTTCCATATTTTCCTCTAAGAGGTTTATGGTGTCCGGTCTTACATTTAGGTCTTTAATCCATTATGAGTTTATTTTTGTGTATGGTGTTAGGGAGTGTTCTAATTTCATTCTTTTAAATGTAGCTGTCCAGTTTTCCCAGCACCACTTATTGAAGAGACTGTCTTTTCTCCATTGTATATCCTTGCCTCCTTTGTCATAGATTAGTTGACCATAGGTGCGTGGGTTTATCTCTGGGCTTTCTATCCTGTTCCATTGATCTATATTTCTGTTTTTGTGCCAGTATCATATTTTCTTGATTACTGTAGCTTTGTAGTATAGTCTGAAGTCAGGAAGTCTGACTCCTCCAGCTCCATCGAAGACTGCTTTGGCTATTAGGGGTCTTTTGTGTCTCCATACAAATTTTAAGATTTTTTGTTCTAGTTCTGTAGAAAATGCCACTGGTAACTTGATAGGGATTGCATTGAATCTGTAGATTGCTTTGGGTAGGTAGTATAGTCATTTTCACAATATTGATTCTTCTAATCCAAGAACATGGTATATGTCTCCATCTGTTTATATCATCTTTGATTTCTTTCATTGGTGTCTTATAGTCTGAGTACAGATCTTTTACCTCCTTAGGTAGGTTTATTTCTAGGTATTTTTTTCTTTTTGTTGCAATGCTGAATGGTATTGTTTCCTTAATTTCTCTTTCTGATCTTTCATTGTTAGTGTATAGCAATGCAAGAGATTTCTGTGCATTAATTTTGTATCCTGAAACTTTACCAGATTCATTGGTTAGCTCTAATAGTTTTCTGCTGACATCTTTAGGATTCTCTATGTATAGTATCATGTCATCTGCAAATAGTGAGAGTTATAATTCTTGTTTTCCAATTTGTATTTCTTTTTCTTCTCTGATTACCATGGCTAGGACTTCCAAAACTATGTTGAATAATAGTGGCCAGAGTGGACATACTTGTCTTGTTCCTGATCTTAGAGGAAATGCTTTCAGTTTTTCACCATTGCGAATGATGTTTGCTGTGGGTTTGTCATATATGGCCTTTAATATGTTGAGGTGGGTTCCCTCTATGCCCACTTTCTGGAGAGTTTTTTATCATAAATAGGTGTTGAATTTTGTCAGAAACTTTTTCTGCTTCTATTGAGATGATCATATGGTTTTTCTCCTTCAATTTGTTAACATGTTGTATCACATTGATTGATTTGCATATATTGAAGAATCCTTGCATCCCTAGGATAAATCGCACTTGAGCATGGTGTATGATCCTTTTAATGTGTTGTTGAAATCTGTCTGCTAGTATTTTGTTGAGGACTTTTGCATCTATATCTATCAGTGATATTGGTCTGTAATTTTCTTTTTTTGTAGTATTTTTGTCTGGTTTTGGTATCAGGGTGATGGTGGCCTCATAGAATGAGTTTGGGAGTGTTCCTTCCTCTGCAATTTTTTGGAAGAGTTTGAGAAGGATGGGTGTTAGCTCTTCTCTAAATGTTTGATAGAATTCGCCTGTGAAGCCATCTTGTCCTGGACTTTCGTTTGTTGGAAGATTTTTAATCACAGTTTCAATTTCAGTGCTTCTGATTGGTCTGTTCATATTTTCTATTTTTTCCAGGTTCAGTCTTGGAAGGTTATACTTTTCTAAGAATTTTTCCATTTCTTCCAGGTTGTCCATTTTGTTGGCATAGAGCTGCTTGTAGTAGTCTCTTAGGATGCTTTGTATTTCTGCAGTGTTTGTTGTAACTTCTTCTTTATCATTTCTAATTTTATTGATTTGAGTCTTCTTCTTTTTCTTGATGAGTCTGGCTAATGGTTTATCAACTTTGTTTATCTTTTCAAAGAACCAGCTTTTAGTTGTATTGATCTTTGCTATTGTTTTCTTTGTTTCTATTTCATTTATTTCTCCTCTGATCTTTATGATTTCTTTCCTTCTGCTAACTTTGGGATTTGTTTGTTCTTCTTTCTCTAGTTCCTTTAGGTGTAAGGTTAGATTGTTTACTTGAGATTTTTCTTGTTTCTTGAGGTAGGCTTTTATAGGTATAAACTTCCCTCTTAGAACTGCTTTTGCTGAATCTCATAGGTTTTGGAGTGTTGTGTTTTCATTATCATTTGTCTCTAGGTGTTTTTTTATTTCTTCAGTGATCTCTTAGTTATTTAGTAAGGTATTGTTTAGCCTCCATGTGTTTGTGTTTTTTTACTTTTTTTTCCCTGTAATTGATTTCTAATCTCATAGCATTGTGGTCAGAAAAGATGCTTGATATGATTTCAGTTTTCTTAAATTTACTGAGGCTTGATTTGTGACCCAAGATGTGATCTATCCTGGAGAATGTTCCGTGTGCACTTGAGAAGAAAGTGTAATCTGCTGGTTTTGGATGGAATTAAATCAATTAAATCTATCTGCTCTATTGTGTCATTTAAAGCTTGTGTTTCCTTATTAATTTTCTGTTTGGATGATCTGTCCATTGGTGTAAGTGAGGTGTTAAAGTCCCCCACTATTATTGTGCTACTGTTGATTTCCTCTTTTATAGCTGTTAGCAGTTGCCTTATGTATTGAGGTGCTCCTATGTTGGGTGCATATATATTTATAATTGTTATATCATCTTCTTGGATTGATCCCTTGATCATTATGTAGTGTCCTTCCTTGTCTCTTGTAACATTCTTTATTTTAAAGTCTATTTTATCTGATATGAGTATTGCTACTCCAGCTTTCTATTGATTTCCATTTGCATGGAATACCTTTTTCCATCCCCTCACTATCAGACTGAATGTGTCCCTAGGTCTGAAGCGGGTCTCTTGTAGACAGCATATATATGGGTCTTGTTTTTGTATCCATTCAGCAAGGCTGTGTCTTTTAGCTAGAGTATTTAATCCATTCATGTTTAAGGTAATTATCAATATGTATGTTCCTATTACCATTTTCTTAATTGTTCTGAGTTTGTTTTTGTAGATCCTTTTCTTCTCTTGTGATTCCCACTTAGAGAAGTTCCTTTAGCATTTGTTGTAGAGCTGGTTTGGTGGTACTGAATTCTCTTAGATTTTGCTTGTCTGTAAAGGTTTTAATTTCTCCATCAAATCTGAATGAGATCCTTTCAGGGTAGAGTAATCTTGGTTGAGGGTTCTGCCCTTTCATCACTTTAAAAATATCATGCCACTCCCTTCTGGCTTGTAGAGTTTCTGTTGAGAAATCAGCTGTTAACCTTATGGGAGTCCCCTTGTATGTTATTTGTCATTTTTCCCTTGCTTCTTTCCACAATTTTTCTTTGTCTTTAATTTTTGCCAATTTGATTACTATGTGTCTCGGCATGTTTCTGGGTTTATCCTGTATGGGACTCTCTGCACTTCCTGGACTTGGGTGGCTATTTCCTTTGCCATGTTAGGGAAGTTTTCTACTATAATCTCTTCAAATATTTTCTCGGGTCATTTCCCTCTCTCTTCTCCTTCTGGGACCCCTATAATGCGAATGTTGTTGTGTTTGATGTTGTCCCAGATGTCTCTTAGGCTGTCTTCTTTTCTTTTCATTCTTTTTTCTTTATTCTGTTCTGCAGCAATGAATTCCACCATTCTGTCTTCCAGGTCACTTATCCATTGTTCTGCCTCAGTTATTCTGCTATTGACTCCTTCTAGTGTATTTTTCATTTCAGTTATTGTGTTGTTCATCTCTGTTTGTTTGTTCTTTAATTCTTCTAGGTCTTTGTTAAACACTTCTTGCATCTTCTCCATCTTTGCCTCCATTCTTTTTCTGAGGTCCTGGATCATCTTCACTTTCATTATTCTGAATTCTTTTTCTGAAAGTTGCCTATCTCCACTTCATTTAGTTGTTTTTCTGGGGTGTTATCTTGTTCCTTCATCTGGTACACAGCCCTCTGCCTTTTCATCTTGTCTATCTTTTCTATATATTTTTATAAATTATTTATTATTCAGTTTGAGTGATATTTCAAAGAAGGACACGTATTTTGCTCAACCTCTTAGAAAATGTCTTCTGCTTGCTTTTTCTTTAATTCATATGAGGAAATTAATTATGATTTAAATGTTTAATTTCATCCCAATGTTTAGGATCTTATTCTTTTGAGATAGGTTTAATGACATTAACATTCTTCACACTCTTTGATGTTTGAAAGGTCACATGATACCCCTTGAACCGTAACTACTTCCATGTACATTTCATAAAGACAAAGATACTTTCCTAACTCTAAAACTACGCTAAGTTTAACTTCCAAAATCAGAAAGTTAACATTAGAGTAGTACTGTTATATAATGTAGAGATGTTATTCAAATTTTTCCAATCATCACAATAATTTTTTTTATAAAATTAAAAAAAATCTGGTCCAGAATCCAGTCCAATATCACACATTAGATTTAATTGTTCAGTTTTTAGTCTTCTTTAAAATGGAGCAGTTCCACAGATTTTCTTTGACTGTCATGACCTAGATATATTTGAACAACACAGAGCAATTATTTTGTAAATGTTCCTCAGTTTGAGCTTGTCTGATATTTCCTCATTCTAAGAGACAGATACGCCTATTTAATGGTAATACAGAAGTGATGTGGCTTTCTTTCCACATTCTAGAAGGAGGCACACATGAATTTGGCCTGTTACTGAAGATGTTGATTTTGATCACTTGCTAAGGTGGTGTCTGCTACATTTCTTTATTTTTATATACATTTATTTATTTTATTTATTTTTGGCTATGTTATGTCTTTGCTGCTGTGCACAGGCTTTCTCTAAGTTGCAGCAAACGGGGGCTACTCTTTGTTGTGGTGCGCAGCTTCTCATTGTGGTGGTTTCTCTTGTTGCGGAGCATGGGCTCTAGGCACATGGACTTCAGTAGTTGTGACTTGCGGGCTCCAGAGCACAGGCTCAGTAGTTGTGGCACACAGGCTTAGTTGCTCTGTGGCATGTGGGATGTTCCTGGACCAGGGCTTGAACCCATGTGCCCTGCATTGGCAGGTGGATTCTTAACCACTGCATCACCAGAGAAGTCCCTTCCACATTTCTTTACTATAAAGTTGCTACTTTTCCTTTTGCAAATAATAAGTATTTTGTGTGAAGATACTTTGAGGTATGTAAATATTCTATTCCTCATCAGGCTTTTACTAACTAGTTTGCACTGATGATTATTAGTATTAATGTAGGCTAAATGATGATTTTTTTTCTAATCATTATTCTTCTAAATTTTTCACTTGGTGTTCTGCCATAAGGAAGAGCTTTTCTTTTTCCCCATTCATTTATTCATTTATATCAGTATGAAGCTATGGATTTTTATCTTCTTTGATGCGTTATAATCCATTATTATCATTATTATTATTTTGAGATTCAAATTGTCCCAGATTTGGCTAGTAGAATTTCTTCAAGCAGGGCCTTGGGTATTTTTGACATGCTCTTATCATTTTTTTAGTACATCTTTATATTCTAGGGTATTACAGGCCCTTCTCGTCCTTTTCCCATGCCAATCTGGAATCAGCATTTCTCCAAATAGCCTTCATTTCTTATAGTGAGAATGGTTTGGAAACCAAGATGTGAGCTTTAGGTATGCTTATTGTTACTGGAGAGACATTGATTACAGGCTGTCTCAGCAGACAGAGCTAATAATTCTGTGCTGGTTTCCTCCCTTTCTTTCTCTAACACATGTATGTCTATTATTTCTACTTGATCTATCTATCTATCTATGCCATGAGTACCTGCTGATACCTCCAATTCCAACCTGACATTGAAGAGTTTATTCTAGCCTTCTCTCTCTTCATATTTATTTCTCCCATCTCTGACAGTGAAACCTGGCTCTCATTATCCTCGATATAATTACTTGTTTGCTCAATCCTAGAATATACTGAAAGAAGTTTCAAAACTGGCAAAATCAAACCTACTGACCAGAGTTGAATATTTGCTTATAATTCTTTCTGTCCTTAGCCTACGTGTGTATAGTTAAAATACTTTTTCAACACTACTTGGCTTAGTTGTGGTTCTTTTCCTACTTCTTTAATGTGATTATATTATTCTTTTGAAATGGAGTTAGATTTATTCTTTTCTGTTAGTATTTAATATTAGAATTTCCCTCACCTTTGTTGATGTATTACTGTTGGTGGTGGTGGTGGTTAGTATGTAAAACATTAAAATGGTTCCAGGAGCCATTACACTAAAAGGTGGACTTGGAGAAGTCCACCAACCCTTACTTCCACCCATTCTTACCCCCAGTTCCCTTCCACTCTGTTTTCACCCCCATCACTGCTACCACATTTTAAACCTCTAATATAATATAATATAATGTAATATAATATAATATAAATTATATATATTTTATATTATATCACATTTTAAACCACACTATATATATATGTGAAGATATATATATATGTGTGTGTGTGTGTGTGTGTGTGTGTGTGTATATATATATATATATACATATATATACACATATATATACGTGATCTCCATTCTTACACAAAATTTGTTTACTATTGGTATTTCTTTTTCACTTTGCTCTATTCTACTTAATACATCCTGGGAACTATTCTATATGTGTTCATAGATATTTTTCTCATTCTGTTTGACAGCGAAGTAGTCCTCCATTCTGTTATAACTTATTCCGTCACTCTTCTATATATGGGTATTTGGGTGGTTTTCCAAATTTTGCAATTCTAAATAAGGCTACAATAAACAACTGACTATATATGTATTTAAATTGTTTGTTGAATGTTATTCTTCAGGACAAATTCCTAGAAGTTGAATTGCTGGCTAAAGGAAGCAAATGTACATACCATGTGTTACATGTTGCTAAATTCCCCTCCATAAAGCTTGTACCAATTTTCTTTCCACCAGCAGACAATGAGAGTGCCTATTTTCTCATAGTTTGGCCAACAGACTGTGTTGTCAAGTTCTTAACATTTTGTCATTCTGATAGGAGAAAAATTGTCACAAGGTAGTTGTATTTTCATAAACTTAAATACCTTTTTTATCATTTTTTGTGATTTGTAAATATTTTTGCCTATTTTATTATCAAGTTTTAATTTCGTTTCACTTTGCTCAAGTTTTAAGTGTTTTTGTGTATTATGGATATTATCCCAATATTTGCATATATGATGCAAATATATTCTTTATCATTTGTCTTTTGGTTTGCCTTTGTTTAGATTTGTTTTGTTTTGTTTTACAATGCAAAGGTTGGGTTTTGCATAGTTGAATATATCAATGTTTTATTGAATTTGAATTTTTAGTCATAGTTAGAAAGGCTTTCATTGTACCCAGATTTTAGAGGAATTCACTCCTTTCTAATATGTGGATGGTTTAATTTTTTTATGTTTATTAAATATCTGAACTATCTGCAATTTATTTTTTGGTACATTATAAAATTTGGGTCTAATTTAATATTTTTTCCAAAAGTTATTCGTTTGTCCTAGTACCCTTTATTAAACAGCCCATCTTTTCCTCAGTGATTTTAGATGCCACCTTAATCACTGCAAAATTTCAATCACCTCTAAATTTCTCCAGGTACTTGGATCTATTTCTGCACTTAAAAAAAAAAAATCCACTAAACTGTCTCCACTTATGCATCGTTATGACACTGTTACAATCATAGAGACTTCACAGTATGTTTAATACCAACCCAAACCAGTCCACCCTCAGAGCTCTTCCTTCTCACTGTTTTCCTAGCTATCCTTGAATATTTATTTTTTATATGAACCTTAGTATCAACTACAGCTCCACAAGAAGATAGGGGTTTTGTTGTTGTTGTTTTTAACTGGAATTGTCAAATTTATAAATTAATTTAGGGAGATGTGACATCTTTATGATGCTGAGTCATGGGGTCCAAAACAAAGGATATCTTTCAAGTTAACTTTTGTATCTTTCAAGAGCATACTATTATTTTTTTCTCATATTCTTAAGCAGTCTCCAAAATTGCCTATTCCTTTCATTTTACCTTCTTCATCAGAAGCATTATATTATCAAGACTAACTTATTGAATCCCAAGGAACTTTTAAGCCCCTTGCATATGGTCAGAGAGCTAATTTACCAGGACTCTTTTTCAGTATTTTCATACTTGAGACTGATTTCTTTTGTTTTTTTAAATAATTTTAACTTATTTTTAAATTAATTTTTATTAGAGTATAGTTGAATTACAATGTTGTGTTAATTTCAGGTGCACAGCAAAATGAATCAGTTATACACATACATATATCCCCTCTTTTTTAGGCTCTTTTCCATATAGGTCATTACAGAGTATTTAGTAGAGTTCCCTGTGCTACACAGTAGGTTCTTATTAATTATCTATTTGCATATAGCAGTGTGTTTATGTCAATCCCAATCTCCCAATGTATCCCTCCCCCATCCCTTCCCTCTTGGTCACCATAAGTTTGTTTTCTACATCTGTGACTTTGGAGGTGATTTTATTCAATGTCTTCTTTGTGCCACACAGCTTCTCCATCCCACCTTAACAATCCATAAAGTTTGCAGCAGCAGCTCCAGAGTTAGCCTTGCTGGAAAAAATTTTTAGCTTAAGTAATTTGAAGTCTTTCGTTTTTTTTGTATGTTGATTATGCCGAAGGCATTTCTGTCATTTTGTTTGTTCTTCTGTTGTTCTTTATAGTTTATTTATAAGATGCAAGGAGAGATTTGGATTTTGGCTACTGACATACCCTATCTACTCACACACAAAAAAATCACTCTTAATTGTCAAGTTAGACACGACTTACATACAGTCCTTACAAAGGATATATGTTACAAAATTCTCCCATAATTAAATTTGGGACAAACATCAATCCAGCTCAAGCTTGTTCTTTCAGACAAATTTAGAGTCTTCTTTTCATCAGTCAGTGATTTGTAACATATTATGTTCCCTCTCTTTCTGAGGGGAAGGGTATGCCAGTAACCAACATTTGTTGTTTAATTTAGATTTAAATAATTTAACTCCAAGTTCTTCCCAGTGTAAATATTTATTTCTATCCTCCAAATCTGTGGTTTTAATTTGTGTTCTGTGGCGTCTTAGTGGTTCTGTGTAGAGGGAGGAGTGGCCCTGTGGGCAGGCTCCAGTATCACTTCATCAAAACAGGTCAACTTTTAATGTGTCTTTCTTTTGAGTTTAAGTTATCATAAGTATATATGGTTCAAAGGCTTTAAAAATACAAATAAAAAGAGAAAAAAATACCTACTTCTAAGTGAATTTTATGTATTTTTAAAAATCCTTCTAAAGACGCATTGCTTTTTGTTTGCATGCATTTTTTTTTTAAGTAAACCAACTCCGTTCCCACTTGAAAGCAGTTCAGCTGAAATAGAATATGTGGGAAAAAATTATATCTAATTAGCATTTCACTATTCTGACTCTGTTTCTTATAACAAAATGCTATTCTTTTAGTTATGTTGCAAAAAAAGGTACAACTCTAAAACTTAATATCTTAAAACAACAACATTGTTAACTCGTGCAGTTCTGTGGGTTGCCTGGGTCCACCTAGGCAGTTTTCTGCTGTTCTACTTGGGACCATATGGGTAGCATTCAGATGTCAGCTGAGGATGAAGTCATCTGGCCATTTGCCTGGGTTGCTTAATGGACAAGGCTCTGTCCATCTCAACATTGTCTCAGGGACTCTCTCCATGTGGTCTTTTCACATGATCTCTCAATCAGGGTAACCAGACTCCTTACGTAGTGGCTCAGAGCTCCCCAAAGTACAACAGTGAAAGCTGTGAGTCTTTATTAGGACATAGCCCAGAACTGACACATTACTTCTTCCATATTCTATTGGTTACAGCAAGTCACAGGCCCAGCCTAGATTAAAAGGGTGGGAACAATAAAATGCATAAATACCAGGAGGTATGGCTTAATGGGGTCTATCTTTGCAGTGCTCACCACCCTGTGTCACACTCAGAAGTATAAAACCAGAAGCACGTGTTTTCTCTCTTCAGTTCTGCTATTTTCACAGAACAAACCAATCTTTGAATGATTTCCTCCTTTTTTACACGTGTCCTGGTTTACTCTGTGCTTCCACTCGCTGACTTCTTACTCTCTAGTTTGCATTTGTTCAGATTCCCAGGACCAGTGGCCAAACCACGAACATTTACTAGGCAAGTTTTTTTTCTGCAAAATGTCTTTTAATATAGATGCATTCCCCCAAATGTGCTTTATTTCTGGCTTCCTTTTCTTTAATAAGAATCAAAATTATATGAGTCACAAGCCTGGGCAGCTGAGAATCTGTTTGTTATTATATCACTTGCCACGTACATAGTAAGGGATAAAATATACCTGTTGTATTGAAATGAATTCTACTGTGAAACCCTCATGTCCCATGTTTCTACTAAGTCCAGTGAGAAACTTGCTTGGCCTGGACAAGATACTCCTTTCTCAGTAATTTCATTCCCCCTACCCAGTGGCACAAAAGCTGTGTTTCTCTTATGAGCTCCCCGGTCCTAGGCAAGTTGCAGTGAAAGCCCTGGAATGAGATCCTCCCTTCAGCTTGGAAGTCTATAGCTGAAAACTCACCCTTTGGTCCTTAGCAATCAATATCAGGACTATTCCAGTACTAAGCACACCAGAACTTCCACCAAAACATTCTGTACCTGAGCAAACTTTGTTAAATTTAATTTCCTGATGATTAATTAATGTACCAAAAATCTCCAAAGAATAATCAGTTTCGACTTTACTTGACAGCGTTGCCAAACCTTCTTCTTTTAATTAACTAGGATATTAAAAAGAGACTTCTTGAACAGTTAATTTTACATCTCATTTTCAATCTCACATTTCTGCCTGCCCACAGATTAAGAAGGTAGGTGTATATTCTGGTTACTTTTCATCTGATAGCTAAATTTTCAGTATATTTCCTTCTAAATCTTGATCTGTGCTCTGTGGTTTCTATAACTCTATCCATGGGGTGCCTGAAGGAACTGAACTAGGAAATTCTCTGCTGAATTTATCTCAGTAAGATTCTTTGCTATTGAACATTTCACAGCAGCCTATCATTCGATGTGTGGGCATGTGTCTATTTCAGCAATTAGGAACCGGTGGTATTTAATAACATAAAAGATAATTTTGAAGTAATGTTAATTCAGACTCTAAGTTATATGTGAGTTTTCTTTCTAAGAACATTTTTCTATGAGTATAAATAAGAGAAGGTAGCTGTCTTTTAACTAGGAGAAAGAATGCAGCTACATGGTTGATTTCTCTCCCACACCAGCTGTGCAAGGCCATAATCAATGCCACAGACCTGCATAAGCCTTCTCAATCCTCCTCTTTAACAAAGGCAACATAAACAGGGTAGGAGAAAGAGTTAAAATGTCACATTGGTGAGAGGATACGTATGGCTTTTTTCACCATTTAGAATATAGTCATCTATAACTTTAAGGATGTATTTGTGTAGCTGTGTATACTAATCAGCAAGAATTACTTTAGGCAATTTAACTAGGTACCAACTATACAATGCAGAACCTTGAATGTAATATATACCAGTATCTGATACTTAGGAGGAAAGTTCCACATGTCTGAAGAGACTAGTTACATTGATCTATCTCTCTATCTATCTACGCATATCTGTCTACACACACATGTATTTTCTCTCTAATTTCAATTTTATTCATCTTGAACCATCTTCCTGTTAACTTTGCTGAGAGTTTTTTGCTCTTTCTTTCTAAACTAATATGATCTTCAAAGCTTCCCCAAGAGCTTTATTTTGTGCTTTGACTCTGACTAGGCTCCCTGACCACCTCAATTGATCATGAAAGAGATAATTTTCCTTTTGTGTCAGCAAGATCCTGCTTCTTTCCAACATTTCTCTAGTTAACTTTCCCCCTGTTGGCGCAACTCTATTTCTTTGTCTTAATAATTTTAAAAAGAAGAAAAGAAAGAAAACATGGAAAGATGGAATGAAACTTATTCCTAATCAATAATATCTATGCTGTTTGAATGCTTCAGATTCCCTCATCAAACTAATTTATTCTGTATTAGTTTTATTGCATCACTACAGGCTAAGAATGTTGAAAACATACTTGCATAAGTAACTGCAGTTAAAAGAGAAAATAGGTAAGTACCATACTCCAATGAGAATATAGGCACTTCTTATATAGTACTTTATATATGCTGAGCACAACCCATGGTTATACTTTTTTTACATCATTTAATTCTCAGAACACCTCTCTAAGGCAGGTTCATTTACTATCCACATTTACAGGTAAGGAAACTGAGATGCAGAAAGGTTAAGCAACTTGGCCAGGATTGTACAGGAAGGGCTGAAACATGAATCTGTGTCTGGGGAGAGATCACTACTAGAGTCAAGTGGGACCTAGCATTCGTTCCATGACATCATGTGCCCTGATGGGTACTTTACATGTATTATCTCATTTACTACTCACAACAACTGTGTTAGGAAAGCATTCATTTTCTCATTTTGAGATGAGGAAAGAGATTCATAAACTTTAAGAAAACTTGACTAAATTCAAAAACTATTAAGATGTAGAACTGTGTTTAAAACTTGGGTCTATTTCTCTCAGGAGTCTCTTTCTACTGGACTTTGTGATACTGGTGGATTTTGAGCTGGGCATTAAAAATGAGCTGTACTTAGTGCACAAAACAATGTTTTTGGTAGAGGCAGCTTAAAGATAGAAAGAATATTGTGCTGTGGTACAGAGGTGCAGATCAGCAAATGATACATCATAAGTAGTATCCTTTGTGTGTTTTTTCTGGTAGGTGGTGTAGTTACTGTGGGTTTCGAGGAGGGAGTAGCCTGGAGAAATAGGAAATTTTCAGGAAGACCAGTTTGACATCAGTGTAGAGGACCAATGGGAAAGATGTGGTACTGGGTATGCTAATGATGTCATATCTTCAAGGCGTGAAGGCTCATTAGATGTAGAGAGTAAATGAAAATAAATCATGTAGTCTGAGACTCACTTTTTGAGTGGGTTACTGTAAAAAGTGGGGTTGTTGGCCAAGGTAGAGAATCCAGGCAGAGGAGCAGGTATGGGACAAAAGATGATGAGCTCAGTCTTATAAATGTATTAATTTGAGGCACACATGGAGCATAAAGACATCCACAGCTAGTTGAATGTATAGGTCAGTCTCTGGAGGTTAAAATGTTGGAATTATCAGTGTAGAGGGGATAGTTGAAATGGTGGGATTAGGTAAGTCTGCTCAGAAAAAGCATGCAAAATAAAAGGATCGTCTGGGTTATATGCAGCAAAGTAGTCTTAAGGCAGTCAAAGAGAAAGAGTCCAAATTTTAACAGGTTTGAGGTTGCCCAGACAATGAGAATATGCATATAGGGAGATTAGACAATGGAGAGAAGGTCAGAATAAGGGTCAGCATAATGGTCAGAATTTTGTGGTCATGATTGTTCTTTTCAGTGGTGATGGTGAGGGTTCTTGCTTTCTTTGTTTAATGTTATCATTTGAAGTTAAAAAAAAAAACCTTGAGATTATTAATAATGTTGGAGCAAGTAGCAAATACAGAGTGAAATATTGAAAACTGGAAAGATAACTGGAAGGGAATAAATCATGAAATAGAAAACCTTTGGGAGACTGAGTCAAAATGCAGGTAGAGGTATTAGCCTTTAATGGGAAATTAACAATTTCTTCATCTGAAACTGGAAGAGAAAAGAGGAACAAAATAGATTTTGAAGAGTAGATAGCTATGGAAGTAAGAAATTGCTTTAGTTCAAACTACATACCCTTAATTTTCTTGGAAGAATTAGAGGTAAATTTATCTTTTGAAAGGGACTAGAGTATGACTTATGATATAATAGAACATTAACTATAGTATTCGACATAAGCAGCAAGAGTAAGGAAGCCAGAGCCCCATGGCATAGATACTTTGTGATTTCAAAGGAAATCGCAGCTTCCAGCAGTGTGTACCTTCCAACGAAAGGATTAGAAGACCTCTTGAACTCAGAGGTACTCCAAATTCCCCACCACGTGAAAACTAGTTTTATTTATGTAGTGCATGGATTTTGGGACATTTGAGGACAGAACATGAAAATGATTTTTTTTTAATGTTAAAAAGCAGTATATAAATGACTCAGGGCAGCATCTCTTTATGGGGGGTGCTTCACATTGGAAATTACACATGAACCTACCATAAGAAATTACACAGGTACCTACCCTAAGAAATTACACATGAGCCTACCGTATCTAATCTAAATCACATTTCACTCCAAATTTTTACTCTTTTTGACATACATCCTAGGTCTAACACAGTTTTTTTGTTCCCCTGTAAAATATATTCCAGAATGAGATTCACTTGAACACTGAGATAGAAAATTGAAATGGCTCTGAGTTATGAACAAATAATGACCAGCACCTACAATTCATTACATGGAATTTTCAACCAAAGAAAATTCTGACTTTTGTGTAAGTCTTTCTTTGACTTTCAGTAACTGCGTCACCTTTGGTGCTTAAAAATCCCTGAGTGGCATTCCATAATACCTATCCCTGGACCCTTGAGAGATGGGTACATAACATAGCTATTCCTGGGCAGAGCTGATCCAGTCTGTGTGGGAGCAGGTTTGATAAATTATTTCTTCAAGGACTAGATTGAAAACAAATTTCTAGGCTCTTTCTGATTTTCACAATAGCAACAAATTTATATGCTTGTGTTAATTTGTGAGAGTTTTGATCTGTACATCATCAATATGTAATTGAATTCTATTTGGTTGTGTTTTTATTTAATTTGCTACAAAATTTGAGGTAAACATCAAATTTGACTGGCATTTTCAGTAAATCGACAGTTGTTTTACTTACATGACTGGTTGTTTTGGCATTTGATATAAGCAAAATCTCCCTAGTGAGTCCAAGATAATTTATGATAGCATTGTACTCCATGTGTCAAGCCAAATCTTATTTAACTAGCTATTTCACATCTAGTGACAACAGTAGACATTACTAAGTCATTAAAATTCAACGCTGTGCCACACACGAAATCTCTTCATCTCTTAACTTTAAAATAACCATAACTATAGTATACAAATGAATATACGTATACTATTACAATTGCTTTTGTAATGACTTTTCTAATTAAATAAACCACAGAGAGGCCAAAAAGAGCTTTTTTCTGGGATGATTTAGGGAATGTACACAAAAGATGACATTCTTTACAAGCATGGAAACAAATTGCTTTTATGCTCTTTCAGAGTATACTCTGGAATAAAAAAATAACTGAATCAAACTTGGTCACTGATGGTACATATTATTTTTATTTTTACCATCTAATTATTTAAATCATGGCTAGTGATAGAAGTATGTTTTTTTACAGTTTAGCTCTGGAATAGATATACATTCTTTGTTCCCATCTGCTACAGATTTCATTACACCATTCTCACAAATAAAGAATTCTATAAGCATCCAATTACTTTAGTCATAGAGTCTCAATCTCTTCAAAACAGACTGAGAATGAAAGACAACTTAGGAAAGACAACAGAACAATGGGCATCTTATATTTTTTATTTAGGGTCACTTTAAAGCAAATCATTTCCTTGTCAACCCTTCTCCCTAGCACCTAAGTCATATCTGCAAATAGCTTCCATGATAACCATTTGCTTACGTGTCCACTTGAAGAAAGTAGAACATTTTCCAGTTGCTTATATGGAAACCCCAAAGTAGAAAGCAGAAGTTTTTCTGTTATCAGACTGTCTGGCTCCTATCTTGCCCCTTATAAAAGACCTTTTAAGTAAGCCTATTTTTGTCTATAATCAAATACTCAAGAAGAGGCCCTTCAATGATGTAAATGTATTTCCTTCCCCTTTTAGAATTCTTTCCCTAAAGCCAAGAGTCCTTCGTTGACCTTTAGTTCAACAACCTTATGAAAACTGCAACTCCCATTCTGCTATTTTGGAATGATAGTAATCTCTGAGCATGTATTCTAATATACAGTGATGTGGTCGCCAGTGTTTCAGATACCGGCGGAAATGCAATCCACTGCTATAAGGAAGCACTTATGAACTGGCAAAGAATAAATGGCTGCTGTCAGGAATAAGTGCTTGTGGTATCGAAACTCTGGCAGACATATATGCTTAGAAAGCTTAGTCTAATGAATTTCATCCACACCTACCTATGTGATATCTAGAAATTTGCCAAGTGTTTGTGCAAATATATATAGCCTGGGAAATCGTAGGAAGAAATGAGATTTAACTTCAAAGTTTATTAAAACTTTATTTTGATAAATAGGACTGTTTTAGAAAAATCTGAAAATATATTTATCCACACTCACCATTGTATGTTTTTGCCAAGTCATTGAGATTTTAACCAAGAACATAATTCATTTGTAAGATATTTTATATTGGAAGTTTCCAGTGTGTCTACAGCATAACAGTATTAAATACAAAATGAAGAAAAAGACAGATGAATGATTATACCCAGAAGCTGTCTGCTAACAAGCATTTTTTATTTTTATCCTAGTAGTTTTAACTTTTTGACTGTTTTTTGAACTTTCATTTTTATGAAAGGTCAGGAGCTGCTTAAACGAGTATGCTCTTCCTCAATTTAAATGCTAAATAGGTTTCTTGGATGCAGCCTAACAATATATCTGATAATTAGAACAGGAAAAGGAAAGTAGACAGTCTTTTTTAGGTGTTAACACCAGAGAAGTTTCATCATCCAACACTGAACAAAATCTGTCTAGAAAAGACTTAAGTTGAATTACCTGTTGCCAACAGTTCAAAGAAATCAAAGCAAGATTAGTATTAATAACAAAACAAACATGTTGCATTGTCTTAAGCATAAATGAGGTACAGAATATCTGTACTCATTGAAGATCAAAGGATAATTTTCAATGAAAGTGCAGCATACTTTCCAAAAAGCATGAGAAACCTAAAAAGAGGAGTTCAAATTTCATTTTTTTTCCTCATGTGATTCTTTAATAAAGACGGATTGAAATTCTTTTTGGAAGGTGTCATGTTTAGGTGTTGAAATATGTAATCTTATTATTATAGACTTTGCAGCAATGAAGTATCCTTTTTAGTGTATGCTCTGATTTGTTAGTATTGGAATAGAGACATTGTTGGAAAAAAATGTTTAAACTATCAAAATAGAGTTATAGGAAAACAAAAAAGGCCTACAGACACTGTTGTAACTGGAATTTTATCCTCTCCAAAGTGAGTAGCTGTAAACAAGGGCATTTTCATACCACCCGTGTTGTAAGAAAACCAAGACAGGAGTATCATTAAGAGGATGCCTTTGGTCTGCACCAAAAGGAGACTGTTCGAATATGGAATAGGTTGCTTGATCTTCAGACCTCATCTTGTGGAACCTTTTTCCTACCTTCTGTTATTGCCACATTCTCACCTGTCAGTGAAAATTCACTTTCCCAAACATGTCCTGTTCTCCCAGGGACCATCTATTAGTTTGGTTTTCACTGGAATGCCTGCTCTTCCTTCTCCACTTCTCTTTTTCCTTTCCTTCATACTTTTTTTAAAATTACGATTATCTCACTACAGAGACTTTCCTGACCTCAAGTTACCCTCCCCAGACTGGGTTAGATACTCCTCTATCTTATATTCTACTTACTAAACCATATTACCATTATACCTTTGCTAACCCCATTCCCTATTAGACTGGGAATTCTTCAAGGGCACTAGCTGTGTCTTTACTCATTATAATTCTCAAATTCTTTGGGTATTGTAGGTATGGGAAAAGTTTGCCAAATGTCATAAGGTAAAACTTTCCTGGAAGTTGTCAGTCCTGGTCCACAAATGGATTCATTTCCACCTAATCACTCCATTTTGCTAATGGGTCTTTTAGAATCCCTTTGAGAGGTAGAGATTGGGCATATTCAACTCTTCAATATATCTTTTCCTTTCAAGACCACCGGTGACATGAAAAGACCCCAAACTACAGCCACCATTCAATAAGGTGATACCAGATATGGTGAGGAATAGACAACCAAGCCTGTGGCTTTAATTTCACAGGGTCTTGTTGCCTTATGTTTCCTTCCAATGTCTCAAAGTATTTGTTAATAGAGATGGAGGTAAAGACCGAAGGGCAGAAGTAGTTCCTCTCCCCCGGGAAAAACTAAAGTTATCCCAGTTTTACTTCAAAAATTCCCCTTTCAGTGTTCTTTTATATCTAAGAACTCAAATGGGAAGGAAGGGAATTTTATAAATCAAATTTAAAATTACATCCCTAAATATGATACTATGTTATTAAATTTATGGCCAATCTGAAAATATTTGGAAAAATCTTTGGCTTATTTCTTTATTATAAGACTTAACTGCTATATCAGAAAAATGTATTTCACCTTAGAGGTATTGATTATTTGTGTTCCCAAATCACTGAACTGTAAAAATAATTATTATAAAATATTTTATTTATAAACCAATCTACTGCCATTTGAGCTATTCTCAAGTTCAGAAATGAAAACTCTAGCTACGGCAAATATTTTATATGGTTTAAGGAGATTATCAGACATTCATGAGGTAAAAAGAAAAGAATATTATTTATTTCTATACTCCTCTGTATTTGAGTAATATACCACAAATTATTTAAAGTCTTAGACATAAAATAAGTGTATTACTTCCACAAAATAGAACACGTACTGCCTCAGAAAGAGCTAGAGTTTGAATTAATAAGCACTGCTTTTCATGTATTCTTTCAACCCCCTGTAGTATACCTACAATATGGTATTCACTTTAATCTGACTAGTGATGCAGTAGTGAATAAGAGTTGCTTCTTCTTACCATTAAGTCTTTTAAATGGTTAAATATGTGACCAAATATTTGTGAAAACATCTTTCCTTCTAGTTTTTGCCTGCTGTAAATCATTACTATTACTATAGAGTTACTATCTGTGTCAAAATTGTTAAAAGAGCACTGTGGATGGTGGAGCATGTGAGCTAATGGAGATGCACAAGAGATAGAACAGGAGACCAGATCGTGTGGAATATTGGGAAACATGGCAAGTTGTTCTCATTGTATCGAAATACAGTGGGAAACTCTTGAAGGATTTTAACTACAGAAAGATCTACTTTTAAGATTTGCATCTTAAAATGAATACTTGAGCTGCTACAAACAGCACGAACAGAAGTTGAGGGAAGAGTTAGAAGGTCAGTGCACTACAGGAGAAACCTGTGGCTTGGATAATAAAATGGCAGTAAAAATGGACAGACGGATGGATCTGAGATCTCTATTCTGGACACAAGTGATAGGACTTCTGATTAATTAGTTGTCAGGGATTAGGGAAGAAAAATAATCAAGGTTTCTAGCTTGAACAACTAAATGAAGAGTGATGTCATTTTCTGAGAAAGGGAAGACTGAAGAGAAAAAATTGGGGAGAGAAAATCATTTACTAAGTTATTTATTGGACATACTATATTTGAAATATCTATGAGCAATGCAAATGAAGATGTCAAATAAGACCTGACATGTCTGGCTTGCAATGGAGATCTACGTGGGAACTGCTAGCTCTTAAATATCATCTCAGACCATGAGGCTGGGGTAATATCATGTAGACATAGAGAAGAAAAGAAGTCTTGGAACCAAATACCAAGGTTCTTCAAACTATATGCCAAATACAATCACTTCTCTTCACCTAAGCTTTGCTACCACAGTCATCACTCACCTGGCTTATTTCAAACCACCATCATCTCCCACCAATTTTTACTCTTGCCTCCAGCAAACTATTATTTTTTTTTAACATAGGTGAAAGATGCTCCTGAGGAAAATTAAGTCAGATGTGCTCTAAACTCTCCTCAAATGAAAAAATGACCAGGGAGACCCTACTGGATCTGGCCCACAGTTAGATCTTGGACTTAATCTCCTTCCAACCTTCCCTCCATCCTCTCTGCCCCAGCCGGCCATGCTATGCACCTCACTACTGCCTGAAGCCACCAGATGTGCTCTTGCTTTGGGGCCTTTGCTCTTAGTGTTCCTTCTCTCTGGAATACTCTTTTCCTGGAGTTGTATGTGCCTTCTTCAAGTTTTTACTCAAATATTAACTCAATGATTTCTGTAACCACTCAGGATCATCTTTATGGGGGTGTGACCTCTGTAGTTACACAAGATCTCAATATTAAAAGGGCTTATCGTTTGGGTTAATGTTCTGCTGCTATCTTGAAATACTTAACAATATTTGAACAAAGGCCCTGCATTTTTATTTTGCTCTTGGCCCAAGAAGTTCTGTGGCCAGTTCTGTAACCAACAGCTGTAATCCTCTCCATCTTCTTTACCCTGATCTCTTTTTCTCCACAGTACATGTCAACTTCTTCCATTATTTTTGAATTACTTCTGAGGGAGGAGATAAAAAAGTATAAATATTTTCTCTGTAATCAGGAGCTTTCAACATAATTATGAAAATAAAACAAATGTCAATTAAAAAAAAACCCACAAAACTCTGAGTTTAAATAATATTCCAAGGCAAACATAGAAGAAATAACACAAGGTTACAGCTAATGAATGATTTGTAACCAGCAGTAATTGCATTTAAGATTTCAGAGGAGAAAAAGATTATTCAGACTGTGGTGATTAAGCAAAGCTTTAAAATAAAGGTAGACTTTAAAAGTCATGTGAAAGAATGAATGACATATATGCAGATAGAAAAAGATTTAAAGGAATGAGGATTAGGAAAAATTAGGAGATCAGAAAGTATAAAATTGATGGAGGGAGGCAGATTTTGAACGAAGTTGGTCTGGAATGGAGGGCGTAGGAAGATAAGAAATTGGATAAAGTAGATTGGGAACATATATGTGATTGTAGGAGCAACATGGTACAATAAAAATAGTATTTACTTTGGAGTCATAGACATCTATATATTTATCCTGTTGCTTCTCCCAATTAACTAACTTCAGACTTGTAGGAACTCAGGATCTTCCACCTGAAATATGGCATAATGCTATTTAACTTGCAGGTTTGATGTAAGGGTTAAATTCACTAAAGTAACCAATTTAGTGTAGCTTATATATAATTGGTTCCCAGTACATATTAGTTACTTCCCACACACATCCAGCATCGTGTTATACATATTTTAAATGTTTAAGATTTGCAGTTTATTATCTAGGTGGAGGGGAATTATTAAAGATTTCTAAATAGGCAAGCAATATATTCAAAAGTGGGCATTTAAAAAAGATTAATCTGCTTTTATTTTGTAGGAAAATTAGGAGATGCAAGACTGGTTAGCAAATTTATAGAAAGGTAGACATAGATGAATAGAGATTATGCTGAACTAGTAGCTTGGTTCTAATACACATATCAATGATATTCTAATCTTTATATATGCCTGAGCTATTAGGTCCAGCAAGTATTTTCTTTATTAATAGTGATTGAAAGGGCAGATCTTGTATGTACAGCTTGATGAATTTTACCAACTGTACATACCTGTGCACAGATCCAGATATAGGACACTATCAACCCCTCAGATATCTTCTTGGTGCCTCCTCCCAGCATTAACCGTCCCTTCTCCAAAAGATTTCCTTCTCCACTATTCAGTTATCAGTCACCATATTGCTTTCCTTGGTTTTTTGAATTTTATATAAATAAAATCACTCAGCATTTATTCTTCTGTAACACGGCTTCAAAACCTTATATCTGTAAGATTATTCCTTCTCCTTGTTGTATACCATTCCCTTGTATGAATATATCACAGCCCATTTTATAACTGGTGAATAGGATTTCCAATTTTTGGCTGTTATGATGAATTATGTTGCATTCTTATGTACTTTCTTGTACATATTATTTGGTGCACAAGTGTATGCATTTCTACTGTGCATATCCCATGAAATTGAATTACTGAATCAGAGTTTGTCTCCAGGAACTTCTATGAGGAGTATCAGTCAAGATGGTTTATAGGTAAAGCTTCTAGAAGATAGCACATAGAAGTTGCTTCTTTCTAAAAGGTCTTGTGCAGAAGGAGTATATTTTTATAACTTTAGGGGAAGCAAAAGTGTCTTTAAATTTTTAATAAACCACTAACTACAAAGGAAAAGTTTGAAAAGTTGACCTTCACTAAAAATTAAGAATTTCAGCTTATCAAAAGTCACCTTTAAGAGAGTGAAAAGAAAAGACACACAGAGAGAACATGCTTTGAATTCATTTATTCAACAAAAGACTCATATCCAGAATATCTAAAAACTCATTAACACATCAATAAGAAAAAACAGACAATCTAATTTAAAAAAAGGCCCAAAAATCAAAAAGACACCTCACCAAAGGAGCTATCCAAATGGCTGAGAATGAAAAATACTTCGTTTTATTAGTCACTAGGAAAATGCAAATTACATCCATAATGAAATATAACTACAAACACCAAAATATCTAAAATGAGAAAGGCTGGCAGTATCATGTATTGGTAAGAATATAGAGCAACAGTGACTCATGTGCACTGCTGATGGGAGTGTAAGTTGATATAACCAATTTCATTCATTTTTTTTTTTTAATATCGTGCAGGTCAAGCAAAACATATCTGAGGGCTGAATGTAGCTAGAACTGACGATTTGCAACCTCTGACAACTCCTTCATGTAACAGATATGGACTCTGAGGCACAGAGAAGTTAATTAAAGTTTAATTCAAGGTCAAATAGCTAGAACCCACATCTCCTGACTGTTCAATTGGTGTTTTTCCTGCCACACCGTGTGGCTTTCTCTAAATGACTAGACAGGAAATGAAGAGTAAAGTGTAAGAAGGCTTTGAAATTTAACATATTTCACATTGTGTAAGTAAAATCCATTTCATG